>NC_046285.1:33974276-34588276 GCF_004115265.2 Rhinolophus ferrumequinum | reverse complement strand
TATGTCACAGTAGCTATGTCTACAGAGGTGACTAATCGTAGAGTGAGAATTATATATCTTATCTAAAATACCTGTGCTATCATCAGAGCTGGAACTCACTTTAGGAATCTTCTTTCAGACCACTAATTTTTAAAACATTTTATAGCAACAGGACTCCTTCAAATGAAAATATACGATGCAATAGAAAAATGCAGTACTGTTTGAGTTGATGCAAGGATAAAGTGCTTAGATCAGTTTTTTATTATTTTAGCTGTTATGTTCTGCAATCCTTAAGGTTCTGGGTAAAAGAGTCCTTTTCGAACCATGTTTTTTCTGCTAGGAAACTGAGGCATAGAGAAATCATTTGGCTTACCTAGAGGCAACCAGTGAGTTATTAACAAAATAAGAAGGGAAACTAAGTTCTCTGGAATTCTAACCTAGTTTTTCTCTACTGCTAAAATATGAATTTTAATATTTGGATTACCCATATGGTTTCTTTTTATTAGTTAAAATGCCTTGGATCACATATCACTTCATTTGACCTAACCTATGTGCATGAAAATACTGTGCTAACCTCTTCTTAGATCCACCCTTCTCTGAGCTCATAATAACCCTAGATCCCAGTACCTAGGACTTTCAATCTCTTAGACAGTTGATTATGCCAAATGCTTAGCACAGGGCCAATAGCTGGCTCCAGGCTATTGATGATTTCATTAAATCTTTCCCTATCTATTTATTTACACAATTTCGACAGGGAAAAATGCATTGAAATGAAACATCTCATTTCCAGTACTGTCCGGAGGCACAAAAAGACAATGATGCATGTCCCCAATTTAGCCCAGCCACGTTTCAAAGAGAGAAGTCACATTGTGAGTTTAAAACCAAGTTAACCTGAAAGGAGATATTTTCTCCCTGTACACCTGTGCACAGCTTCAATTGATGGCACTGTGAAGTGTGTATCCAAACCAAAGGACTGCATTTTTATAAAGAAACTTTAAAACTGGCCAATTAACACAAACACTGCCTTCGAGTTTCTTCCTGTATTGTCTTTTCTGTAGTGGTGGTCTCCGTGGCATTCCCTGGTGACAAAGAGATGAAAATGTGTCTTACTGAATTATCTTGATTGCCATATTGCTCAGTTTTTTGAGTTTTTGTTCTTAAGCACAACGATAAAAGAAAATAGTCAAGGAAGGTTTCACTTTGACCAAAAAAAAAAAAAAAAAAAAAAAATTTCAGGACAAAGAAGCAATTGGTTCCAGTTAAGAATCAGATAAGAAAAACTTCTGATATGGAAGGATAGCTTTTGTTTTGTAATGAGAGCTTTGCCAATTAGTCACAAAAGAACTTGAGCACGTTTTCCTGATAATAAAGTGTAAGGATTGAATGGTGAGCCACACATATTTTATAGTTTGTCTCACTGCCTTGGGTCTTTACATATTGTGTTCAAAGTAGTTACAAATATTAAATTAATAACTGATCAACTTTTTAAAAGATGGTTTCATAAGAAATATAATTAGATTTCATAATTGACTTAGCTAATGTGTGTTTCTACAAAAGTTCAGGTGCTTAGATTACATTTCAATTTACATTTGCCATCTGCTAAAGTTTTTTTTTTCCTCTCTCTCTCTCTCTTCAACATCCTGATCAGACCTCCAGATTTCCAAATCAGCTTTCATTATTCAAGTCTCACTATAAATTTCAAATACCAGGCTGATTTCTTAGTCTCCATGTTCTCCATGTCTGCTTAGGGCTTAATATAAGAAAAGCCATTTCTTATTTATTATGCAAGGTGATATTAATATTTCTTTACTATGCAGTATTCTTGTAGTTAACAGCATGCTTTTTTATAACATCTTATTGGAAATATTTTGCTCTAAAACATAATTTTTTGAATTGTTAAATGTAAATCATTTATACTGCAATACTTTATGTGAAAAGCACATGCTGAATTATAATGGTTTTTGAGTTTGCCTTCTAAAATTGTGAATGCATGCATACCAAATTATGAAATGATTAATGAAATGTTCCACCAACTGTAAGCTGGCTATGTAAGATTCTATGATCTATCAATTTATCTATCTAAGATACACACACACACACACACACACACACACACACAGTTCTGACAATTAAGTCCACAAACCTGTTGCAATGATGTTGCTAACCTTTTTTGATATCAGAGGGATTATTCATTATGAATTTGTACCAACTGGACAAACAGTTAACCAAGTTTACTGTTTGGAAGTGCTGAAAAGGTTGCATGAAACCGGTAGACGACCTGAGCTTTTCGCCAACAATTCATGGCTCTTGCATCACGACAATGCACTGTCTGTGAGGGAGTTTTTAGGGAGTAAACAAATAACTGTATTGGAACACCCTCCCTACTCACTTGATCTGACCCCCAATGACTTCTTTCTTTACCCAAAGATAAAGGAAATATTGAAAGGAAGACATTTTGATGACATTCAGGACATCAAGGATAATCCAACAACAGCTGTGATGACCATTCCAGAAAAAGAGTTCCAAAATAGCTTTGTAGGGTGGACTAGGTGCTGGCATCAGTGCATAGCTTTCGAAGGGGAGTACTTTGAAGGTGACCATAAGTGACATTCAGCAATGAGGTATGTAGCACTTTTACTAGGAGGAGTTCGCAAACTTAATTGTCCAAACTTGTGTGTGTGTGTGTGTGTGTGTGTGTGTGTGTGTGTGTGTGTATGCACACACAAATATATAAAACTTTAAAGAAAAGACTATGTAATTATCAAGTAAACAATGTTATCAAAACTTCAACTGGTATTTATGTGGATGGTACAGAGATTGAGGTCTTGAGAACAATTATTGTAGTTAACTAGACTACTTCATTAAACATCAAAATTAGAATCAACTAGTAGCAGCATGATCCCACCCTGGACCTCAAGACTCTTGACTCTCCAGGAATGGATAATGACCTTCTGCATTTTTAAAAATTTAGATGTGTAAGTATAGTTGGTATACAATCTTATATTGGTATATCAGTTTCAGTTGTACAGTATAGTGATTCGACATTTTTATACTTTACAATGTGATCATCTCACTATTTCTAGTAATCATCTGTCACCACACAAGCATCAAATCTTATTGTCTATATTCCCCTTCCTTTTTTCACCAATCCCTCCACAGCCTCCCTTCTGGTAACCATCCTTTTGGTCTCTGTTTCTATGAGTCTGTTTTTGTTTTGTTTTATTTTGTTTTCTTTTTGGATTCCACATATAAGTGAAACCATATGGTATTTGTCTTCCTCTGCCTTATTTATTTCACATAGTATAATACTGCTCCATAATATTCCATTATATATATATATGTACCATATCTTCTTTATCTAATCATCTCTTGATGGACACCTAGGTTGCTTCCATATCTTGGCTATTGTAAATAACACTGCAATGAACACAGGGGTGGATATATATTTTCAAATTAGTGTTTTTATTTTCTTTGGATAAATGCCCAGCAACCTTCTGCATTTTGAATGAACTGTCCAGGTGACTCAGACACTCATGTTGATCTAGAGAGATCTTCGAGAAGAAAAGGTAAAGGGCTATGCTATGCTTGCTATTTACTCCTGTACACATCTACTTTTTTCCACTTTAAAAATCATATCTGGGTATGAATTTTGATATAAACCTTTATGGTTTGGAGGAAGATAGCTGAATTGACTTTGTTTATTTGTGCTTACTTATTTTTTCAGATAGGCCATTATAATGTTGGCAACATTTTCTACAGAAAAACCACCTAGATCCCCTCAGGAGATTGGCCTGAAGGGTAAACAGTTTGAAACCAGGATGTGTCTTTGCTAAAGTGTATACTATTACAATACTGGCCTCTGTGATGACTCACATGATATTTTGATATCTTGAATTTACACTGCAGATAAAACTGATGCATTTCATTATACTTTTTCATTATATGTCTACTTTAATGTATACTCTTTCTTAATTTTGTAAAATACAATTTATTTAATAGAATAAAAAATAAGACTTCACTTAAGGAGTGAACATCTTGCTTATACTTGCATTTCAATATTGGAAATTTATATAAAATGTAAAAAAAAGCAAAAGCCTAGGAAATAAACCAAACAAACCTTGAAAATTTCCTCTAACTATAAAAGATTTTATATATATATATATATATATATATATATATATATATATATATATATCCCCAAAAAACGTATACACATTTTAAGAAAGTAAAAAACTATTAAAATTGTAATGCTCCATATATACCAATAACAAAAGATGAATGCAAGTCACGTTTGATTATTGCGGTTATAAGAGGTGCTCAAAGTGGTTACCTTCAGTGTAATTTTAATAGTTTTTTCCTTAAAATGTGTATACATTTTTTTGTCTCTCTCTCTCTCTCTCTCTCTCTCTCTCTCTCTCTATATATATATATATATATATATATATATATATATATATATATATATATCCCTTTTGTTTCTCTGTGTAAAAAGTATCCCTACCTGAAAGGAATGCTGTGAATAATACATTTTTTTATGTGAGTAAAGATTCTAGTACAGTGCTTGACAGAGTACATATTAAATAAAAGTTACCAGTACTCAGTTCATCTTTCAAATTAGACTTTATAATTTACCTCTTGGAAAATTATACAGCAAAGAAAATGGCCAGGTTAGCCTAAGGTAACCTTGGCATCAGACCCAAGCCTGGAAAAGTCTACAAGCATAAGACTGCCTGGCTGCCTGGCTATTCTGATGATAGATCAAGGAATTCCCACTTGAGCTGGGAAAAGTCTGCTTTCCCCCAAATTTTGTAGGTCAAAAGATGCATGAATCATGCCTGTCCTATGGGGACTTCGCCCAAAGAGAGTCACTAGGTAGGGAGGGAGTTCTCTCAGTAGTTTCTCTGGAGTAAACTGCTCAAAACCAAGGTGGCAAGACAATATTTATAAAAGACAAGCTGGAGGAGACATTACCTGGATTTAAGAAACTAGACCTTGTCCCATGGCAGGGAGTGGAAAAGACTAAGTTTAAACATTTTTCAAACCTAAAGGTCTGATATAAATACCTGATAGATTCAAAGAAGACCAGTCTGAGTCCATTTTTGCTGGTCAAGTATCCCCACTCCTTCTTCCTACAACTCCCTCCACACCCCACTCTCATCCCTTCTTTTTTACCCACAAGAACCCAGCAGCAGCTTAATTAATGGAGTGGATAGAAGAGATAGGCTGGGAAACCGAACTAACCAGACTCCTGTTTTGCCACTGAAGCATTTCCAAAGGCAAAAGTGGGTCAGAACTGAGAGTTTTTCATCACACACAGAATGACATTTTAATGATTGAAATGGTATTTTTTTACAGCTGCAGTGATTGGAGAGCTTTTTCTCTACTTCTTTATGCAGCAAAACTCGAAAGAGCTGTCAGCATCTGCCGGCTCATTGTCTTTTGAATCTCGTATCAGTTAGGCTTGCCCCATCATGGCTCTACACAAACTGATCTTATCACGTTCACACATGACCTCCCAACATTCACAATTACAGTGGTCTCATTCATGTTTGGAGTGAAAAGTGTGCTTAGGGCTAGAGTTTTTGGCACATCAGTGGCATTTCTTCCTTCCTCTTTTCCTTCTTTCCTTCTTCCTTCCTTCCTCTTTTTCAATTTCTTTCCTTTTTTTCGGTTGCTTCTTTTATAAGAATAAGGAAAAGAAATGTAGAAGCAGCAGTGGAAAGACTGGCCCCACCTGTGTATCTTGAATTTTAGGGGGAAAAAAGAAAAAGAAAGAAGGAAGGAAGGAAGGAAGGAAGGAAGGAAGGAAGGAAGGAAGGAAGGAAGGAAGAAAAAAAAGAAATGTAGAAAAATAAAGTCCCATAATACAGAGAAACTTCAAGACACTTGCCTGCGGGAACCAGTCAGTCAAGCTGAAGTAGGGAGTTCCGAGTCAGAGGAAGGATTTAGGAAGATTGAGATTTGGGTCAAATAAAAAGATTTACAGAGCAATATGGAAATAAAATTTTTATAAACCAAAGACCACAGAGGTTTAGAGATCCAGTTTGAACTTAGTATCTATGTTCCCAACATTTAAAATACATATTGTAAAAATGTGTAACATTTCAAGATACTTGCACTGAGAAAAGGATAATCACCGATTTCATTGTATTAGTACCTTTCATTTTATTCCTATGCATATTTCCCTTCTTTAGATTATTGTAATAAGTTAAACAAAACAGATTTATAAGGGCAAATTTAATATTATTCCCGTCACTCAATCCTACCTTTTATTTTAACTAATGCTAACAGTTTGTGTATTCTTCTGTATACTTCTTTATGTATATGTGTAGGTATATTTATCTATATTTTTTATATTGTTGCTCTTTTTAATATATAAACTTATTCACCTGACAATATAGCTTGGAACATCCTTCCAAGACAATAATGTAGCTCTATCTTCCTGTTTGTGATAGCTATATAAAACTACATAATTTGTACAATATTAATTCAACCTTTCTCTTAATGATGAACATATATGTGTTTCAAGAATTAGTATATTTATATGTTATAGATTTATTTTTAAGGTGTTGGCTGCTACAAACAATGCTTTCATAAATAGTTTTTACATAAGACCTTGCCTGCTGAAGCTTTTATGTCTGCACGATAGATTTCCAAAACTAAGATTACTTCTCCAAGGAAAGTGGAGATGTTTTTCAAAAAATTTAGTAATGTTGCTAGATTACTTAATCTAAAAGTTCGTAGCGATTCACATTTCCACCAAAAATTCGTGAGTACCTGTTTATCTGTATCATTTCCAGCATTGGTTGTGATTGCTTTCGTTGTTGTTAATCTGATCTCTCTTTTTTCAAACTAATTTCTTTGGTGACTGCCTTACTCATTTATTATTTAAATATGTCCTGTGTTCTTAATATACTAGGCATTAAGGATACATTGACAGGCAAGATAGAAATAACACCAGACTTCCTAGAGCGTAGTGGGCCCAGAAGTTAGTTTATTATTAACTAACAAATTTATTTATTGTCACAAATGTTGTAAGAAGAAAAATACATGGTGCTCAAGAATATTGTCTGCTAAGGTTTCCCAGAAGTAACAACTAAACAGAAACCTCAGGGACGAATAGGAATAAACCAGGTGCAGGAGAGATGGGATCGGAAGACCCTTCCAAACAGAGGAGGTAAATCAAATGCAAAGGCCCAGAAGAAGTAGAGCACCTGGTTAGTGCATCGCATGAGAAGTAGAGTCCTGTACTGAGTAACAGATTGTCTTTTAAGCCACATTAAAGAGCAATAACAATAAGAAAAATACTTGGAATAGTTTATGGATGACTTCTCATTAACCTTACCAAAATCTGTTTCTGTTAGATAGAAGACACAGCAAAACACATACACACACACACACACACACACACACACACACACACACACACACAAATACACACAGAATATCTTAATTTTTCCTCACACAGATCTAATTGCATACTAGCTACTGATGGTGATCTCTCTTATTGTAAAAAGTAAAGTCCAATCCAGATGCTGTGTTAATGACAACAGACTTCTACTGAAATTTGTTTTGCTTTGGTTTTATAAATGGGAAACTGAGGTCTGATCAGAGTAATCACATTGTGACAAACTTAAGGCCTTGTAACAACTCTTTTGCCAAGTTTGTGGAAACATTTACATATGCTCTTCTTTGGTCTGATCTGATGGTGCCTTGTGACAGTTTCAGTTCCCAGAAATGTGTGAAGACCCGGCTGCTGGCTGTCAGGAAGACTTACAAGGAAGCTTTTGTGTTGGCAATTTGCAGAAACTTAGAGTGTGGTCCTTAATCTTTTAGTTGCAAAAACTTGATCTTGTTGGTGATTCAGAAAACAGAATCATATTCGTTACATCAATAGAGACTGAAATACATGAACAAAAAAGACTAATTTATTAGGTAAAAGGGCCACATTGCTTTTTGTTGAGAATTTTGGCAATATTTATTAAGAAACTTAACCATATTGACATACTTTCATTTACAAATATGTAATATTAGTAAATCAGACACACTTATGTATAATCATGATCCTTTGTAATTGTATGTGTGTTTAATTATGAAAATATTTATGAAAAATTTTATAACAGAAGAAAAAATAAATCTGATAAGTGTTCAAACAGAAGGATAGAACAAATTATGAGCCCTAATCTTCAATGGGTTATGGAAATAATTTACTGGGCTGCAAAGAGCATATTTTTACAAGTTACCCCAATTTATTAATGAGACAGTTGAGGCACAGGGAGACTAAAGTATCTAAAGCCACATAGTTAGCCAGGAGAAACTGAACTTCCTGACTCAATAGTCCCATGTCCTTTTACTAGAGTTAGATGCCTCCAGAAGCTGATATGTTATTGGTCTAGTGATATAACATGCGTCATACATAAGGAAACTTGGGGACCATGTGCATAAGAAGGTGGTTTGGAGTGGGTGAGGGGAGTTGGCCGTCATGGGAAAGCATGGGCAGAGTTGTCATCATTCTTATTCTTAATATTTCTTTTTTTTTAATTAAAATTTACTAGCAGCTGTTAGTAAAGTTATACAATTTTTAATACATCATCTATATGTCACATTTTGTGTTCACCACCCAGAGTCAGTTCTCCTTCCATCACCATATATTTGATCCCTTTTACCCTCTTCTACCACCTCCCCTTCCCGCTTACCCGCTGGTGATTAATATTTATTAAGAGCTTTGTTTTCCTCTTTGGATTAATTATCGTAACCATCTGTGTACATAGTAATCACAGGCAAACCTGGACTAGCTAGTTTGAATTCTCCAGATATTGACCTTGAGAAACTGACTTTTGTTTTGTTTTTTTTTTAACATATAGCCCAAGTTTTGTTTTGTTTTGCTTTGTTTTGTTAACATATAACTCAAGTTTTTCATTCCGTGGAACCTAGAGCATAAGAGTTACAGATACTTTATTAATTGTCCTAAAATTTCTCATCTTATTTCTATTTCTAATAAAATAGTTCAGGCATACAAGAAAATATGCTGGGAGTAACAAAATTTTCATGAACCTACCATCAAACTTCGCTATTTCTGATTTTTAATATTTGCTTCAAACTGTATCTCAGAAAAGTTATCATTCATATGAAGGCCTGTGCTAACAGTTAACTTTTGATTTCAATACAAAAAAACACTTGTCTTCAGTGTTCTTTATTATCAGTATGTATATATACATGAATGTGTGTGAGTGTTTTATATAAAGAATATGATTAATTTACAGATTTATTGCTTTAGAGCTAAGCCTCACCTTTCAAATATACTTATAAATAACAATTTTTGCTGATGAGTGGGTACAAAAAACACTTAAATTACCTATACCTTCCTTATAGAATTAGAATCTTAATGAAACAATAAAAATATTACAGTTGCTTCCAAGATTTGAAAAAATGACAGGAGGAAAATACTTTATTAGGATGAAATTATACATTTCTTTTTAAATCAAACTTATATAGATAAGAGATATTGATTCATCCTCACAATCTGATAACTTGGTGAGCTTCAGCATCTTTTAGCTCAATAGATTTACCGATTATCTTACTATTAGATTACTCTTAATATATTCTAGCTACTATTTGATATAGCAATAATTAATATGCATGGCTCTCATCATAGAACTTGCATTAATAGATACATTAAAGTCAAATATAGTAATCCAAATGTATTGTGTTTTTTTAAAATTATTTTTCCAATTACAGTTGACATTCAATACTATATTAATTTTAGGTGTACAGCATAATGATTAGACATTTATATAACCTACAAACTGATCCCCCCGATAAGTCTTGCACCCACCTGACGTCATACAGTTATTAAAATATTACTGACTGTATTCCCTAAGCTGTACTTTACATCCTCATGACTGTTTTGTAACTGCCAATTTGTACTTTTTAATACCTTCACATTTTCAACCCTGTCCCCCATCCCCCACCCCTTCCATCTGGCAACCATCAGTTTATTCTCTGTATCTATGAGTTTGTTTCTGTTTTTGTTTGTTTGTTTATTTTGTTTTTTAGGCTCCACATGTAAGTTAAATCATATGGTATTGTCTTTCTCTGTCTGACTTATTTCACTTAGCATAATACTCTCCAGGTCCACGCATGTTGTCACAAATGGAAACATTTTATTGTTTTTACGGGCCAGTAATATCCCATTGTATACATGTGTCACATCTTTTTATCCATTCATCTTTTGATTGCAGCATTTAATCCATTTACATTTAAATTATTGATATGTATATAATTATGACCATTTTATTAATTAGTTTCTGGTTGTTTTGTAGTTCTTTCTTTCTTATTCTCTTGCTCTCTTCTATGTGTGTTGTTGGTTTTCTGTAATGTTGTGTTTGGATTCCTTTATCTTTATTTCTTGTATATCTCTTGTAGATTTTTAGTTGGTGGTTACCATGTGCTTCATATATACCAAGCTATGTTTAGAGCAGTCCATTTTAAGTTGATGTTCCATTAAGTTCAAACACATTCTAAAATCACTACCATTTTTATTCAACCCTTCTACTTTTATGTTTTTGTCATTATTTTTCACTTCTTTTGTATGTCTGTTTGGGTGTATCCCTTAATTTACTATTGTAATTGCACATGCCTTTTTTTTGCCTTTTAACCTTTGAACTAGTTTTAATGTTGGTTGTTCCACTGCTTTTATTATATGTTAAACTTAGATGGTGAAAGTTTTTTCTTTGTGATATTTTATTTGTATTTTTGATTTTTTTCTTTCTTTTCTTAAAGAGGTCCCTTTAACATTTCTTATAATACTGCTTTTGTGGTGATGAGCTCCTTCAGCTTTTTCTTGTCTTAGAAGCTTTTGTCTCTCCTTCAATTCTAAATGATAGCCTTGCTAGATATAGTAATCTGAATTGTAGGTTCTTGCTTTTCATCTCTTTATATTTTCTCGCCAAACTCTTCTGGTCTGCAAAATTTCTGTTGAGAAATCACCTGACATTCTTATGTAGTTCCCTTGTGGGTAACTAACTGCTTTTCTTTCACTGCCTTTAAGAGTCTCTCTTTTTGTCTTTAACCTGTGGCATTTTAATTATGATATGTCTTGGTGTGGGCCTCTTTGGGTTCATTTTGTTTGGGACTCTGTGAACTTCCCGGACTTCTATGTCTGTTTTCTTCACCAGATTATATTAGGGAAGTTTTCTGCCATTATTTCTTCAAATAGATTTTCAATTCCTGCTTTTTCTCTTTCTCTTCTGGTACCCCTATGATGCAAACATTGTTGTGCTTGATGTTATTGCAGAGGCCCCTTAAACTATCCTCATTTTTTTATTCTTTTTTTCCCCACTGTTCCAACTGAGTGTTTTCTGCTACCTCATCTTCCAAACTGCTGATTTGGTCCTCTGCTTCATCTAATCTGAAGTTGGTTATGTCTAATATATTCTCCATTTCGTTATTTTATTCTTCATTTTTGACTGTTTTTATTTTTATGTTTCCTATCTCCTTTTTCATGCCTCCGATCTCTTTCTTGAACTTCTCACTGAGAGTACCTACTCTTCCCCTAAGTTGGAGCATCATTATAACCAGTGCTTTGAACTCTGTTTTTGGTAGACTCTCTGCCTCCATTTTATTCAGTTCTTTTTTTGGAGTTTTTGTCTGTTCTTTTATATGGGACATATTTCTTTGTGTGCTCATTTTGGCAGCCTCCCTGTGTATTTTTCTATGTATTAGGTAGGTCTCCCAGGATTGGCAGAGTGGTTTTTTGTAGTAGGTGTCTTGTGGAGCCCAGTGGCACAGTTTTCCTGTTCACCTGAGCCAGGTGCTCCAGGGGTGTCCCTTGTGTAAGTTGTGTGTGCTCTCCTGTTGTAGTTGAGCTGTGATTGCTCTTGGCATGTCAGTGGGTGGGATTGACCCACAGGCTGATTGGTTGTGAGGACTGGCTGTGACTATAGCGGACAAGCTGTTGTATGGGGGCTGGCTCAACAGAGCAGGATTTGCTTTAGTGGGGCTCTGGTGCCTGCTGTGTCCATTCTTTGGGTGTGTAGTTTTGTGGCATTAACTGGGTGGTGCTATTGTGTGGTCTGAAGCTGGCCATCAGGTATATTGATTCTGGAGCCATGTGAGAGGGGCGCCAGTGCAGGCCAAGGTCAGCTACTGCCTGCATCCAGCCCAAGCCTTCCTGGTTGGAGCTACAAAGTTATCTGCATTTGGTAGCTGCCTGTCCTGGCCTTAGAGACACCTGGGAGTGGTTATGCTGTGAACCAAGGCCAGCTGTCATGAGTGCCAGGCTTAGAGCTACTTAGCAAGAGGTATAGAGCATGCCGAAACCAACTGTTGGTTTGGGGTTTGTGAACTTTTGAGAGATTTTAGGAAAGTCTGCAAAACAGATCCAGACCAGCTGCTTATGTGGCTTTGCCTCTGAAAAGGTACAGGCTAAGCATGTGAATTAGGTGGAATAGGGTCTCAGAATCACCAGGGTGGGGTAAGACCATGTTAGATTGATGGAGACTCAGATTTGGCACCCACCTGCACCTGTCAGCTGTGTGTGGGGAGGGTTCAATAAAGTAGCAATGGTACCTGCAGGCACTTGAGCCCCAGAGAGAGCAGACTCCCCCAGCCCTCACTCTGAAGCCAGACAATTCAGTTCCTCCTCATCTATCCCTTGTGCTTTTCAAGCTGCTGTCCCTTCTCTGGAGCTTAGCATGAGTATTTGTGAGCAAGTAAATCTGTGCTCACCCTTTAAGAGGATGTGTGGTTCCACAACAGCCCTACCTCTTACCCGGCCAGAATGCCCACTGATTTTCACAGTCAGCTATGTGAGGACTCCTTTTTCTGGCACTGGTGCTCTGTGCTTGGTGGCCTGGTGTGGAGCTGGGACCCCTTGCTCCTCAGTGAGGGCCTCTGCAGCCAACATATCTCTCCTTGATCTTAACCATAACACATGGGTGTGAGACCAGCCAGCTTTGTGTCTCTGCCTCTCCAACCAGTCTCCATGGGGCTTCTTCTCTATATCCTTAGTTATTGGACTTCTGTTCAGCTAGTCTTCTGGTGGTTCTCAAAGGTGGTTGTTCTATAATTTAGTTGTAATTTTGATGTGGTCATGGGAGGAGGCAGGCACAGTGTTTACCTATTCTGCTATGTTGACCATAGGTTGTTTTTAAGAAAAAAAAAAAAAAAACATATGGATTGTATCATTTCTGCAGTTAATTGCTATGCCAAATGAAAATTTTAGGGGAGTGAGATGATAATTATAGATAGAATGGTCAGGAAGGCCTCCCTGAAGAGATAACATTTAAACAGAAACCTTTATTATTTGAAGGAATAAACTATGGTATTTCTGGGAATAAACATTCTAGAATAGCCAGTTTAAAGGCCTAAATTGCCTTTGTTTAGGGCAGGGCACAATGAGATCAAACAACAGGGCGGAGCTACAACACACGGGGCCTTATAGACAGTGTAAGTGAAAGGTTAGGATTTTATTCTAAGTGTGATTAAAATCAATAGATAATTTTGATCATGAAAATCACATTTATGATTTACATTTTAAAGAAGTCATTCTGTGTGCTCCAAACAGAATAGACAAAAGGACAGTATAGGCTAGTGCATTTGTTTAGGTAAGTGTATATTAGTTTGGAGAGAACAGTAGAAGTGGTAAGTAGCAGTTGGATTTTTGATAGACTATAGAGTGTGAGGAAAACTGGATACCTTTTTCATTGACAAAAATAAATGTGAAATGAAAGATCTAAATGATCTAGAAACGTATCAGAAAAAAATGTAGAAAATATGCTTACATCTACTTGTGGTTAGGAGTGCTATCTTAATTAAGGTACAGAGATTAGAATCCTCAAAAAAAGGTAAAAGAAAGTATTTGATATTACATAAAATTTAAAAAATATCTTAAATCTATAAATATCAGTTATTAGTGAGAAAATAGATAAAGACATTCATAAATTATATTGTGGACGTTCATAAATTATAGATGAAAATAAAAATTGACACAGCCTTATTGGATGGCAACTTTGGTAGTGTCTATCAAAATGCAAAATGCTTATTTCTTTTGATTCTTCGGTATCTGCCATAGGTGTGCAGAAGCATGCCCGAGGATAATCATTTGAGCATTGATTATAGCAATGAAAAACTAGAAGCCTGAATATCCATCAAAATAGAACAATTAACTGAACTATATCACACATATATCCTACATTATGCTATGTAGTGGTTTAAAGGAATAAGATACATCTGTATGTAGCTAAAAAGATCTCCAAACTATTTTTGGAAGACAAACAAACAAACAAACAAGCAAAACCAACAAACAGAGTCATAGACACAGACAACAGTATGGTGGTTACCAGAGGGGAAGGGGCTGAAGAAAGGATTAAGAAGGTAAAAGGGGTCAAATATATGGTGACTGAAGGAGAATTGACTTTGTGTGGTGAGCATACAATGTAATATACAGATGACATATAATAGAATAGTACACTTAAAACATATAATTATTGACCAGTGTTACCCCAATAAGTTTAATTTAAAAAACCCTAAACCCCAAACCCAAAACACAACAAAACAAGTTGTAAAACAATTCATGAAGCATGACCCTGTTTATGTTAAAAAACAAAACAAAACAAAACAAAATAAAAAACCAGAAACAAAGCAACCTCACAAGAATTATGTGCATATGTATTTAGATAGTAGTATATTTTTTATTTCTGTTTACATAAATGCATAAAGGTCTACACATAGGTACATAAAATTGTTGACTCTGGTTACTTCTAAGAAGAGGAACTTATTTCAGCTAGGAGTGAAAAAGTAATTTCAGTTTTTACTCTGTGTAGTTTGTAATGTTACTCATTTTCTTTGAGATGTACTCATCTATTCCTTATCTAATTAAAGTTAATTTTTATATATTCTGATTAGTCCATTTGGCAAGTCATATGAAGTCATCAGTTTGACTGAATTATTCCCAAAATGAGACTATCTCATTTTTATGTCCCAACTTGAAATACATGGTTTCAATTTATCAACCAAATGTTCGTCTCCCAACTTATTTGGCCCTCAGCACTGCTGGCAAGAGCCTGCTCCAAGATGACTAGCCATCCATTTTCCAATGAGGAAAGGGAGACTTTGAAAAGTTGTGTAACTTTCCCAGGGTCACGCAAATAGAAATAACCATGCCAGGTTTCGAACCTAATTTTAATGCATGACAAAGATCGTGCTTGAAGGAAGCTTCTGCCCAAAGCCGTCTTCAGGTAGCAAGAGCAGTCATCATGATACAGAAGTAGGGTTAATGCCGGGCTAAGAAACAGGAAGCAGCTTAAACCCTGGCCTGTTCTCATTGTGAATACATGGGAATTCCTGATTCTGTGAAGGCAGCACACATTTGATGCCATCTGTCGAATGTCCAGTTTAGCTAACTTGCCACCCACATTAGCCTTGAGAAGAAATATGAGGTGTTGAAATATAAAACAGAAGAGATTTAGAAATGAGAAATATTTTAGCCAAAGAAAAAAATGTCTAGACTTCAAGGTCATGAAGAATTATTATAAAAGAATAGTGTTTTACAAGGCTTTTATGAAGGTAGTCATGTCGTTTCTAATTAAATAAGAGGGAGGATGCTGTGAAGATATTGTGAGAAGTTATAAACGTCATATAAAGCAGGAACTAATTTTAATAATAATAAATGTTTATTGAGTGCTTATCATGTACCAGTTGCTGTTCTAGTTCATTACTTGTGTCATTTCACTCTCAGAGCAAACCTGTGAATTAGATAATGTGACTAGATGAATTTTATGTGTATGTTCTGTAGTTACCAAGTTTCCGTAGATAGTATATTAAGAAATCATTTAAACCAAATATAAATAAATAAATGGACAATATGAGACTACATCAAAAAGTCATAGTAAATCTTAAAATTAGCCTAACATAAAACTTTGACCATGAAACTCTTTCAAGACAGGGATATTTCAGTTAGGATAAAGAAGCAATGAAGAAATATGTACTTGGGCCGTCAGATCTTCCATTGCTCATTCAAACTGAGTATATTTTTATGAGAGATTTAAAGTGAGAAAGCTTATCCAGTCATAGTAAAAATTGGTCTAGAAGCTCCATATATCAGATGTGATGGTGTAATGTATTTTACTTGTTTTGAGACTTAGAGGAAAAATGGCTTTATTAAACTGTATTTTGGGGTCTCTAATTAAAGCTATTAGACCACCAGCAAGTGGGGACAGGTAACTTGCAAGGGGGTAGAATAAACATTCTACAGTATTATTTACATGTGCTACATACAAAAGGTTAGAAGATAAGTACCTGAATTAAAACAAGCAAAATTTTAAAGTCGTTTATAAAAGACAATTTGGCTCATTTGTGGAGAAAAATAGGAAATTGTATCCCAGGTCACTGAAAAGAAAATTGGGTCTCATCAGACAATTTATAGCTTGCCATGGCAGTGACCAAGTAATTATATTAGGGTGCAGAGGTAGATGTAATTTAACAGGAGTTCAGATGGGATTTTTGACACTTTATCATAGGAAAAGTTAATGAGCAAAATGCTACCCTTCAGTCTAAGTGCCAGCCTCGTTAGAAAACTGATTGTAGCTTAAAATATATAGGATAGCAGTACATTGTAGCAAATCCTCATGGAGAGGTGACAAATGGAGTCCTTCAGGACTGATTGCCAGGACCATTACTTTTTAACACACTGTATAAGTTATGGTGTCTGCATTAGTTGATAACGTTAAGGATCCAATTTTATCTTTTGGAGGAGAAGTTATTGGATAGAACACTTCAGTTGCTTTGAATTTCTTTTTTTAAAGCTATGGCTATTTAGACTAATTTTATGAACAATTTCTAATTGTTGGAAATATTGGTTAATAAATATTTATTGAATAATTACCATGTGTAGGAACTACCCTGTATTGTAGAAACAAGTAGACAAAATCCCATCATTCTTAAGTGGGGGAAGGATTTGAGAGTTGGGAAAGTTATAATAAAGTTTGGTAAGAATGCAGAAGCCAAGGATTATGAGAACAGAAAAGAGAGGAACCTACCTAGCCTAGAATTTAGGGCAATCTTCATAATGGAAGGAATATTGGCCTAATTGTGATGTATTAAGTGAAAGTCATTAGAGAAAACAAAGAGTGAAGGTGTAGAAGAGGTCAATGCATATGTAAAAGCTTGAAGATAAGAGACATGTGGCTCCCTCCGATTCTAGAGATCCCTCTAGAATCTCAGGTATATAGTAGATTGTAAAAATGGATGGAATTATTCCCCTCCCTCTCTGGACCCATATTAACAATATGACTACTTTTTAGCTCTTCGTATAGAGAAATTGAGTCTATTTACTCACCCCTTGAATCTGGGGTGGCTTTGTCAGTTCCTTTGGTCAATAGAATGCAGCAGAAGAAATGTGCCAGTTATGAGCATAGACTCAAGAGGTCTTGACACTTCTCCTCACTTTCCTGGAAGTCTGTCCAGCCACTATGTGTAAGCATAAGCTGAGCTGCTGGAGAATGAGAGACCAGGTGGAGCAAGCCAACTATTCCAACTGAGGTCATCCTAAAATGCTGCTACAAGCCAACCTGTCAGCTCATCACAGATGCATGAGTGAATCCAGTGGACGGTAGGAGAAATGCCCAGCTGAACCCAGCCCACGTCACCAAACTGAGCGATACAAATGATTGTTGCTCAAGTCACAGAGTTTAGGGTCGTATGTAACACAGCAAAAGGCAATTAGTGCAGTGGGGGAAAAATGAGTCTGAATAGAAGAATTGAGGCAAGATGATGCTCTGTCTTTTGGGCTCTATACTAAAGGCAATAACGTCTAGAAATCCCCAAATTTCAGGCTTTCATTCTTTTTTCCTAAATTTAGTTTTAGAGAACTCTAAATGTATCCTGCAAGGACATTGAAGTGGTACCATCTTTCATCACTTATTTATAGGTACTTAGGAGAAATAACCATATTTAAGTTATATCTAATGGTTGAACCAATTAGATATTTATACATATCTAATTCCCAAGATGGGTTCAACTGTGCCGGAAAAATTTAATCCTACCTCATGTAAATGTACTCGGGAAAGTGTATTCTGGAGAAAGGAGGATAGCCCTTTTGAAATCATGTTCTAAATAGTGCTCTTGTATAATTTATGGATAGGATTGCGGCCCAGAAGCTCTTCCCCTACCTCACTTTTGCCAACACGTCTTTATCCTGATTCTTAGCCTTATCTGTATGTTGCCCGTAATCTTACAGTTAGTCTGAAAATTATAAGTTGTACTAGAGAAGCTCACAGTTCTGGCTGATATACGATGATGCATGCCTTTTGAAGTGTATGCTGCAGCTACTTATGATTGAAGCATGTGACACAGTCATCAGTAAGCTTTGGGTAGACAAGGTTGAACAAACAACCCCTGATTTATAAAGTAAACATTACGCCAGGCTGGCATATGCACCCTGGGGAAATGCTCTTCTGCTAAGCCAAACCTAGAATGATTGAATATGGCATTTTTTGAAGAAAGGTCAAAGTGAGGCTTAGGGAGCAAACATGCTGCTTTTCATCTTTTTTTTTTCCCCAAGAATAGGGAGGAGCACAGGACATTTGTCACATTTCCTTATGGGTTAGTTCTATGTGTGAGGAGTGTATATGTGTGTTCTGGTGTGTATGTATGTGTATTTAAAGATGTAGTTGTGTCATATGTACCTGCAACAATCATCAATCTTGATCCTTGGCTCAGTGGTTCCAATTAAATAATCACTGCCTACTCACTAACAATTTATCCCTTGCCCAGCATGATACGAGTTTTGAGATGGATTCAAAAGAAAAATAGAGTAGATCCCCGACTTCAAGGTGCAAATTCACTCCACAGCAAGGCTAACCACCTGAAGAAAATTAAAGACCATCACACTTCTAACTTCCATTCTATGAAAAGTCTAGATATACTAAATTTGAACATAGCATTGTCCAGTGTCCATGTTCTGGAATTTTCGAAAGCTTATTTCAATTAACTGTTTGGTCAAATTTCATACTTGACCTGTGTGTCTGGTGTAGTTCTTATACTGCAACAATATTATTATTGAGAAGTTATTCACCTTCAAAAGTATTATTAATTAATTAATTAATTTAACAACGGAAGTAGGAGGCAGGAGACCATAAGCAGCCTGTTCACTCAGCAACCTTAATTCATGTCTAGATTCTGAATCCCAGTCTTCCATCCCTACTCTGGAAAAAAAAATAAAATAAAATAAACTAACAAAGTTAATTAGGGGCAAAGATAATGGGATTCTCTTGCTGTGTAAAAATGTTTCCTCTCCTGAGGGATTCCTCAAGTTCCTGTTAAGAGCCACTCAAGAAAGCAGGTTTTTTTCAGATGTTCTCTTCCTCCAGCGAGATAATAGGTATGTGACTGAAAGGTGGTGTTTACACATCAGGGGGCAGTGAGAAAAATCATAAAGCAGGTCAAATTTTTCTTAGTCTCCCTCAACTTCTCCATGTGAAACCTCATCCCCACTGGGGTCCCCAGCATGTGTTCCAGCAATCCTATCTCAGTGAGAGCTTCTCACCCTAGGACCCATCCAGATCTGCCTGCTGTTGGAATAGTTCTTGACCTTTCCTTTTCCTTTCTTTCCTCCCTATCCAAACTTATCTAATTAACCTTCAGCCCATTTGCTTTGGGTCTGTTTTTTTTTTATTATTATTAAAAAGTGATAATCCAGCTTGCATTAAGGTAGTAGTAGATCTCAATGAGAACCTTTCACTCTTTACCCACTCACCGTATAACACCTTCCATTTCAATAGGGCCTTTGGAGAACAGTGATTTAACCTAAGAGAACAATTTCAGTCACAATGTGTGATAATTTGGTATCTTTAAGCAGTTGTCAAACATTTTCAGAGCCGTCTTTTTGTTACAGTGAAAATTTATTCTGAGTTGTTGAGAGTCAAGTACATTTGATTCTATCTGAAGAAATGTAAAAATGCTGCAGTCCCCGTTAATTGCTTCCCCGTTAATTCACCTCCTTTCTATTCCTCTAGCAAAGCAAGCAGCAAAATTTTGAACATATCTTTTTTGTATCTTTTATCCCAGTAAAACAAAATACATTACATTTTTTTTAAAAAAAATATGTTTTTTGTGCTTTAAAGGAGAAAAAGAAAGTGAGTGTGAGCAACTTTGTCTGTGTATGTGTATGTGTGTTTTGGAGGGTTGTGTTCACTAGGGCTCTGTATTAGCTTTCGATTACTATATATCCTGTTTTGTCGAAAATAAGACCTAGCAGGACAATCAGCTCTACTGCGTCTTTTGGAGCAAAAATTAATATAAGACCTGGTATTCTGTTATGTTATGTCATGTCATATTATATTATATAAGACCTGGTATAATATTATAGTAAAACAAGACTGGGTATTATATTAATTTTTGCTCCAAAAGACACATTAGAGCTGATTGTCCGGCTAGGTCTTATTTGGGGGGAAACATGGTAACAACTGTATTATGCACTTAGCAGCTGAAAACAACACCTGTTTATTCTTACACATTTATCCAGAGCAGAAGTCCAGGAATGGCTCAACTGGCTTCTCTGCTCAGGATCCTACAAGGCTAATATCAGTGTTGGCCATGGCTGGGTTCTCATCTGAGGGTCAGGGTTCTCTCCCAAGGCCAGTCAAGTTGTTCGTAGGATTCAGATCCTTTTGATTGTAGGACTGAGGTCCCTGTTTACTTGCTGGCTGTTGACCAGGGCTGCTCTTAGTTCTTCGAATTTACCTCTTTATGTCCTTGCACATGGCTTTCTCTTCAACATTGTCCCTTGTTCCTTCAAGGCCAGTAGTAGACTATCTCTGTTGCTTTGACTCTCTCTGTCTTGTGTTTCTTATTTCTAAACCTTCTTTTAAAAGGGCTCACCTGATTAGGTCAGGTCCACCTACACTCAAGTGGAGGAAATTATACACATCCAGTGATGGAAATTTTGGAGACTTTCTTAGAAATCTGCTTATCATAGAGCTTTTATTCTAAATATTCAGTGAGGGAGTGGAAATATGGAGGAAGAAAGTAAATTAATAGATATACAAGGAAGAGAAAATAAAAACTCTCCTTGAGGCTGAAAGCACAGACCCAAATATATGTAGTGCTCTGCCTTTCTCTGGCTACCACATTGTCCAGTAGAACTTTCTGCAACAATGCAAGTGTTCTATGTCTTCTCAGTCTAATACAGTAACCAATAGGTAAATATGGCTACTGCAAATTTGAAATGTGGCTAGTTAACACTGTATTTTTTATTTTATTTATTTTGAAGTAATTTAAATCTAAAATTAAATAACCATGTGTCTTTAGGGCTACCATATTGGATAGTGCAGCTTGAGAGAAATATGTACCTTCCAGTCCTTCTTCACCTTCCTGAATTATGGAATCATCTACCCCAGGCTGAAATATTCTGTCTGGTATTTATATTCTGCCTTTATTTTTCACCAGTTGCCTGGGGTTTCAGTTTAAATTCCAATTATTTTCTTTATATTTTACATCTGCCTCTGGCTTCCTGCCAAATTTTCAGTTTTAGATATTTGAGTCATTTCCTCTATAAAGTCATCATTGTAAAAAATGCTAGCATCATCTAAGGCACCGAGTTAGATGCCTCAGACATAGTCTCACTCAGTCTTCACAATAAGCCCATGAGGTATTATGATAATTCCTATTTTTGCAGAAGACGAAAACTATTCTTGGAGAAGTTAAGTAATTTCCTAAAGTCTCACAATTATTTAATGGTGAAATAGAAATAAATCTCAAGTTCGTTGTCTAAAACCTATTCATGCATTTAGCCTCTAAACCACATCACCATTTCTAAGAAACACTCTTGTGAAATTCAATCGAGCCTATTTCTAATATTATTAGTGATGGTGAGCCCATAAACTGGAAAGACAATGAATTCTATTTATTGGTAGTTCTGAAACAACCATAGTCTCTCAGTAGTTTCGCACACAACCAATGGCTAAGTCATTTACTTCTCTCCATTGTCTCCTTTAGATTTGATCCAAGTTTTAAGTGTTGGTTCACAAAGCATAAGCTTTAAAAATAAGTCATTCTCTGGCCTTGAGCACAAATCTTTCTCCCAATAATTTCTACTCATATTTCTTAATTTAACTTCTTGACCTGTTGTAAACAAGTGGATGTCCTTAGACTGTAGGGTAGAGATTGGGAACTTCGGTTTGGAATTCAGGCAGAGTGAAGTTTAATTACTCGCTCCACCCCTTGTGCGTTATGTGATCTTCCACTTCTTCAGGCTTTTATCTTATCTATAAAATGGGATAAAAATACCTATCTCTTCCTTGCAAACATTGTCTCAAGGAAGAAATAAAATGAGGTTGGTGAAGCACCTGGAAGAAAGTTGAGCATATAGCACACACTCGTAACAGCCATCTACTCTTATTATATATAATAGTCTCGTTATAATAGAAGATGGCTTGTATACTCCCCCATGCCCCAACCCCTGAGTTCTCCAGTTTTCCCAATCTTAGGCCACAAAATAAGTCTTTCAGTGATTCCTTATGCACCAAATTATTATGTCATTCACTTTTATATTTGTTGTTGTATTTTTGCCTAGATTTCATCTAGGATTTAAGTGTCGTTCCTCAAATTGTGAGTTCTAAAAGTGAACATATTCCATGAGTTCTCATGAATTCTCTGCTTGTACCAAAGACGTATGCTTTTGTGCCATGTTTAAAACTAAACCAGACAAATAAGATCCTCCTTGCAGAGTAGTGACAGCTGCATAGAAATTTTATAGGAAAACCTAAAGGAAATGCGGTCTGTGATAGAGAAGCAAGAATGAGATTCTGACATAATGCTGCAACAGATACCACTTCTATTGGGGAGAGTTTGATTAGGCAAACTTCCAGGTTTGGTTCAAAATGAAAATATGAGGCCACTTCTTCAAAAATCAAGAAGAAATTGATGCTAACAGTATGAAAATGTAAAGCTTTTTTCTCTTCTACAGTTTCTTTCTTTATTTGTCAGGGTTTTTGATATTTTCTGTTTAATGTTGTTCCAAATTTTTTAAAAATTAGCATTTTTAATTTTAACATAACTTTTACTGCTTATATTTATGTTTTGTAATGCTAGTCTTAAATACAAAAGTAAAAACATTTAACTCATATCCAGAGTCACCAAAACGATACAAGTAATATTTAGTAGCTCACATGTGCATATGTATTTTGTTGTTACCAGAACAATGGAAATGCTGTACAAACTGAACTCAACTGTTTTTATTCTTTTTGATATGTGCCCTTTCTACCAACATGCTTTACCTTCAGCTTGCTGAGTAAGGGAGAAATGAAGGGCAAAGGATCAGTGGTTGCCCTATTTTTTCTTCTATGTCATATTTTCAGCACTAGTAGTTGGATAATACAGAGAAATAACATGAATAAGAAAGGATAGAATAGGATTCCTTCATTGTGTTTCTTGGAAGGTCATCACCTGTAGTCAATGATTAAATTGCTTTCTCTACTCCTTCTTCTGATTAGCTAGATGGGTATCTCTTTCTATCCTTTTAGCACATTGGAAATATATATATACATATAAATATATATATATATATATATATATATATATATATATGAGTATACACACACATATTAGGATGTATATACAGAATACATATACATATACACACACACATATATATTAGGATGTATATATGGAATATATATGTATATATATAAATATATATACATATATATATACACACATATATATAACTCATTTAGAACACTGTACTTGCAAAACCCAAATTTTTCTTCTAGTTCTCTTTTTAAAAACATCATCCCCAAATATAAAAAGACTTCTTAACTTATCCCTATGCCTTTGATTGAAGATTTCCTAGCTGACACTGGCACATAACATATTTTAATTCTTTTTTTTTTAACTCCCACTTGTGTTAACATGAGTTAAGGAATTTTTAATTTTTCTTTTTGTTTGTATTAATATCTAGGACTATCACATTTAAACTCATCTTTTCTTCTGTAACTACAGCTATAACTACAGCTTTTTAAAAATATATTTGTGATATAAGTCCCCTGTGATGTTGATTTTAAAAATACCCATTTATGGAGCTCCTACCATGTGCCAACATTGTGTTAAGCATTGAAATTATTTCTAATCCTTGATATATTTTAAATGTGTATAATATTTAAAATTGATCTAGATGCCGATGGCTGACAGGGGCATACACAATGACTTTATATAAAATTCAAAATTATTCTTACACCCAGAAATATAGCCATAAAATCAGAATTGAGTTGATTGCAGATCCTTTCATTAAGCAAAATAAAATTAAACAAAACAAACAAACAATACTGGTGACAAAAATCCCCATATTATAAAAGATTTGTTATCATCCCCATAAATGAAGCCCCTGAAAGGAAGAGACAATGTTTAATTTTTTTCCCTAGCTTCAGCTGCTAATGTTGGGCCTGGCACATAGCTGGAGCTCAAAATATGTTTGGAGATTAAATTCAGGAAATTTAATGAGAATAAAATAAACTGCTATTGAGTTTTTCTGTGTTACAGAAATGCATTTAAAGTCACAGTTTTCATTAGCTTTTCTCACCAAAGGACACATACCATTGTACTATTGGAACAATTACATTTCAAACTGAATACTTTTGGAACTTATCAACTTGTCTCTTTTGTGCAAAAAAGAGGCAAAGGTCCTGGAAATAATGCAGGCATTGTTGGAGTACCATAGATTTCTTTATGTTCATAAAGATATTTCATTTTGTCCTATATTGTCATGCCATAACAGTCCTGATTGGAAACTGAAGAGCTGCAGCTAGAACAATTGTGTAATTAGAAGACTATCATTTGCTCTGGCAACATCTCAAAAATATGAGTTTTAAAGAACAATTAAACTTTCTATGTGTTTGATTGGAATGTGTTTATCCTGATTAACAATTTACAAACATTTCTTTCTAAAACCCTTCTCTGAGAAAAATCTCGAAAACATTTTAGCTTCCATAGGATCTTAGGTGATATATATTTTTAATTATAACATAATCAAAGGCTTATAACTTAATAACTCATTCCATTTATTTCCCCCATGATAGGAGAATTGCTTTAAATAAATCATTCAATCTATCTATAATTCTAGAGAAAAATGCTAAAAATCAAAATAATCAAGTTAGAAGACCAGAGGTTCAACTGTGACATTAGTTAAATAATCCTTACTTGCCTAAATTGAGAAGAAGTTTTCAAATTATGTCATTAATGTAGAAGAAACAGGTCCATATTTGCTTTTTGGAAAGAATAATGCAGAGGTAGTAAGTAACATGCAGTTGCCTGCCATTGAGAGCATCTGCATTACAGGACAGTTTGATAATGGGATTCTGTACAGAAGAAACAGACACTTAGAATTCACGAGGTAAAATGGATTCTTAACCAGACATATAAGACACATTGAAATAAAACCCTTGTGGATTGAAACAGTGAGACTATCTCCAGAATTATAGTTCTCTAACCAATGAATTTTATG
This sequence comes from Rhinolophus ferrumequinum, assembly GCF_004115265.2. NCBI lineage: Eukaryota > Metazoa > Chordata > Mammalia > Chiroptera > Rhinolophidae > Rhinolophus > Rhinolophus ferrumequinum. The sequence continues at coordinate 34,562,799 of NC_046285.1, read as the reverse complement.
GAACCTATTTTAAATGTTGTACCGTACTCATAATGCTACCTTATAATGTTACTGGGACCTATTATTTGTGAAGTTCTTTTACACTTACAAAAACATCCTATATGGTAAGCAAGTTATTTCACCATTTTAGATATTAAGAATTAGCAGTTAAGTCTAGTACTAACCACTACACTGTACATCTGAAACTAATATAAAATAATATTGAATGTCACTATAATTGAAAAAATAAATAGTCACAGGGATGTAAAGTACAGCATAGGGAATATGATCAATGATATTGTAATAATTATGTCCAGTGTCAGATGAGTAAAGACTTACTAGGGTTATCACTTTGTGAGGTATATAAATGTCCTATCTTATCACTATGTTTTTTTATACACCTGAAATGAATAAAATATTGTATATCAATGGTAATTAAAAAATAAGTAAAAAAGAATTAGGGATTAAGGATGTTGCTTAAAATCTAACAAAACTGTTACAAAAATAAGAGAATACACGCCCATTCTCTTAGTTTCATATTCTTCTTCCGGGGTCTCGAACCCAGAACTTAATGATCACGTTCCAGGGCACTTGACCATAGAATAAACGACTTAACTTCCTTCCCTAATCTCTCCTCATTAGAAATTTACAAACTCCGTCTAATGAATGCAGAGACTAAATGCCATATCTGAAGATCTTAAATCCAGGAATCTATCTGAACAAACATGAACCTGGGTTGAAAACAAAAAAAATAGGAGTTAGCTTAAAAACAATGCTTTCCATAAGTATGCTTTTGAGGGCTGAAATGCATGCAGGATTGGTGTTGGGGAAAAAAATTCCCTTCTTTTAGCTTATTTCCATGAAAATATATCTGGTGATAATGTATTTAGTTTTCTGCACACATAAATTTATAACTATTTATATTATCTATATTGTGAATGAAAATTTTGAGTTAGATTTTTTTATCAAGCTCAAATGTCTTGTAAATCAGATCAGATAGATACCAGTTAATCAAATCACACATACTCTATTTTATGCTACCACCCCCTGCTTTATTGAGAAGTATCTTTAAAAAATTTTTTTTAAATTAGTTTCAGGTGTACAAAACAATGTAATAGTTAGACATTTATACCCCCTTTTAAGTTCATCTTTCTAGTATTGTTCTAATAGAATTGGGATTGCCAGATTTAACAAATAAAAGTATAGGGTACCCTGTTAGACTTGAATTTCAGACAATACAAAAAAGAATAACTTTTTTTGTATTACTATGTCCCTAACGTTGCGCGGAACATAATTATCCTAAAATAATTATCCATTGTTCATCTGAAATTCAAATTTAAGTGGGCTTCCTGTTTTGTTTTGTTTTATGTTCTGACAACTCTTAAATAGAACCAATGGGAAATAAAAATGGTTTTGTCATTGGTTCCCTGTGTGATAAGCTACAGCCAGAGTAAGAGCAGAGTCACTGAGACAGGAATAAATTGTCCCTGAATCTGATTCAAAATACCGTAACGAGTGAGGGATGATTTTTTTATCACATAGCGGAAAGTCAGAAGAAAAAGAAAGCAGGCCCCAGGTGCAGTATGATCAACAATTCAATAATGTCCTCAAGGAAGGACCTGACTCCCTTATTTCCTCTATTTCTCTGTTGGGCTGCCCTCAGCTCTCGCTTCTTGTGTGCAGGTTGCTACAGCAATTCCTGGGTCACATCAGGAAGTGGCACTGTCCACAGGCAGAAAACAAACTATTTATTTCAGCGTTATTTTCTTAAGAGCAAGGAAAACTTCCGCGGAAGCCCTGTGAAGACCTGGCTTCATGACCACATGCTTCCCTCTCCCCAAAACCAGTCACAGATGGGGTGATGAGATCACAAGTTTAATCTAGTCATGATACACCTGTGAAGGCAGGCAAGCATTCAGTTCCCATGAGGTACGTGGAGGAAGAGCAGACCTGAAAAAATTAGGTTCTGTTAGGAAGGAATAAGTTGATAAAAAGATAATGACAACCAAATATATTGTTAGTTTTCTCTAGTATGCTGAACTCATACACTCTCGTTCAGATAGGGGAACCTTCGGGGCTCCTACAAAATTAGATTTGACATCACACAGAATGGTCAGTCTTACAGGGAAATTTCAATTATGTTCAACCTCTTCGGACTATCCCCCGGGGTGGGCTCTGAAGAGGGAAGGAACCTATACAAGAAGCTGAGCGCATCACTGAACAACCATCGTACAGAGTGGATATGTTTTAGTGAAGAGGAATAAAAAGGAGACAAAAACTTTCCTCCTGGTAGAAATCGTAAAGAATCTTTCATCTTTCTCTAATGTGGACCCACACTTATTGTTTAAGATCTTATTTCAAAGACACCCACACAGAGCTACAGGGAACTCAATGTATCTCAATGCAGCATGAAAACAATGAGTCACCTCTAGTGAGATTTAGTTGGTGTCTGCTGAGAATCTGTGTTTTGAGATTAAAAATATAAGCAAGGACAAGATATTCTTCTTCTTACATTGTTAACAGTAATTCTTAATCATAAATAAGACTGTATACTGAAATTTGACAGTATAGGTCGGGGAAATTATATTCTTGTACAGTGAAAATTCCTAAATTTATGTGAGCTGAAGGAATATTCTTGAGATTTAGAATAAGCAAAGTAACTATTATTAGTTTGACATATGATTGAACCATTGTGTTTTTGTTTCTGGCTTTAGCTTAAAATGGAAATTCCTTATACTACAAGTATGCAGGACACCCCCAGACAAGTGAATGCTGTACAAAACACAGATGTATTAGTGGTCTCATGGTGCTAAAGCAAATAATAAGTGATTGAAAGCACAGAAAACAGAAAGCGAGTTTTTCACTCTCCTTTCATGTTGACACACACACACACACACACACACACACACACACACACACTCCATTGGGATCGCTTTAATGTAGTTACCAAGGCATTAGCCCTCACTGCTGGGAATAAATTCATTCATGACCAATGAGAGCAAGGTTTCTGTTCTTATCCTTCACCATAAATTTCTACAGTTGCCAGTCTAGAGCTTGATTTGAGACTGAGATGCTTTCCTGTGAACCGTCAGAAAGCAAGTAGCCTCACTAAGTACAATATATATAAAAGCGGCAACCTTGGGAAATATATCAAATTATAAAAGTAACATTCCTAAGCAATAAGAATTTTGCAATAACAGGTATTAAGAGCATCACATTAGAGAATAGTTTTAGAAATGAACAAAGCTCTAAGAGTCTCTCCTGCATCATCCCGAAAATCACATGTTAATACTTAGATTCCAGTGAGCTCAGCAATGAGAATATTGAACAACTACTGGGCCTTGATGGTAATGTTCCAGAACAACCGTCCGGTCTCTTTTACTCTGTGTCACTATTTAGTAAAATATTTTAATAGCTTTTTCTTCTAGTATGAGTTAAACATCAGGAATGCCTGTCCCGTGTATTTCCTAGTACAAATTAATACTATATTGGTTTGGATTTCATTGAGTTCTGACAGTATTCTAGCCACTAGGGACACAAAGACAAAAAAGATGGGGGGTAGAAGCCCAGAAATGTGGAATGACAGTGCATTGTCATGTCTCTTCGGGAAGAATGATTGCTACCTTCAGGGAGCTTACATTCTTGTACACATAAACTGATTACATATTAATATTTGCAGTAAAGGAGATATAAGGTCTTGCAATAAAAATACAAATAGCAAAAAGCACCACAGTGTTCCTAAATACAACATGGACTGGAGAGTATGTGGGGCTTTCTAAAAAGCCGTTACAAAGGATGTAAAATTTGAGACAGCTATGGAAGGGTGAGGGGACTGTTTTCAGGGAAAGGGGGAAGAAAAAAGCAGGAGGGAGAAATGTGAGAAGAAGCATAAAGGTGTGAGATAAAATATGCTGGTCTGCAAGTGTCATGTCTGGATTATAAAATACAGGTTACTGAGCTGAGCTTCAAGACCTTTCTATAATCCAGTTGAAGGATCATGAGATGATAGAATAAGTCAACAAGTGAATGGGAATGAAACGGAAATGAGTTCTTAATGAACAGGTCTCGGTCATGAAATAAACATGAACGATGAGGGCAACGGTAGTCATTAAGGTTTTTTACGAAATGTTTTTTCTTTTCCTTTTAAACACTGGTAGTTTGTCCTTTTCCCATGCCCCTGAAATGAGGTGTGTGGAACTGTGGGCGCTGAAGTGATGGATGCCACGTGGAGGTGTATGCTCGTTAAACAGCTTGATGGGCTTTCTTCCCTTGGCTGTGGTAATCATGGGAGTGTGGAGGTAGGTCCTGTTAGTTCAGATCCCTAAACAACTATGATGAGCAGAGACCCATGCCAGCTCTCACTGAACATGCTGGATGAGCAAGAAATAAACTTGTGGTGTGTGAAGCCACTGAGGTTTGGCACCGTCTTTTATTATTGGAACAATCTACCCAGAGCAACAAACTGTACTATCCACCATTCCAGAATCCACTATTAATTCACCAGCACCTGTTTGACCTCCGTGAACTCAGAAATTCATTGTTTAGACCCGATTCCATGCCTAGATTTAGATTTTGAACAAATTCTACCCATCAAGGCTTGCCGGTTACTTGCTCATTGGGGTCATTGTTAGTTGACCTTGTTAGAAGGTGAAAGCCCCTTTCTTAAAATTTTTGCTGTTTTAAAGCAGAATATAGCAGTGAGAGTCACTGGCAAGAGAATACTTGACAAACACATTAGTAATTAGTACACTAGACACACCTTTAAGGGCATCGGGATTCACATCTCAAAATCACGTCTTGGAGCCTGCAATACTGGACAAAGAGATATGTAACACTTTGCAGGAAAGGGCAGAAAAATGCTCCGTTCTGATTGGAAAATGATAGTCATTGAGGTCTGTACAGTCAGCAGAGAGTTGCATCTATGGAATTAAATTATCTTTTGTGTCTGCAGTGCAGGGGGTAATGAAAATAAAGGGAGCTGTGGGAGAGTGTGGTTTGTAGTTAACTCCTGTTCACATGTGAGTTGTCTCTTACTCAGCTTGTTCCTTCTTGTGTGGCGCTTCGCAGACCCGCAGTTGAGTCTGGGAGAGCAGACACTTTTCCAGGATCATAGACTGTACCTCAGCCTTTTCAGAGGACCACTTCTCTAAGAGCAGACCCGTCCCTGAGCTCCAGGGCACCCACATTCTGTGCCCAACGCTTCTGCAGGGCGAAAAAAGGCCACATTCACCACAAAAAAGTTTTGTTCATTATTATTATTATTATTATTATTATTATTATTATTATTATTATTACTACCGTGACTCTTCCTTATTTGGTTGTAGGCACACCTCCATTATTTTAGAATATTATTGCTTAATCTTTATGTTTTTATGAATTTGGAAAGAATAAGAGAAATCAATAGGAAAGAAAAGACACAGTGTAGTTACTACCCTGTTTCCCAAAAAAACAAGACCTAGCCGGACAATCAGCTCTAATGCATTTTTTGGAGCCAAAATTAATAATATAAGACCCGGTCTTATTTTACTATAGTAAAATTTTTACTTATTTTACTTATAATAAAATAAGACCGGGTCTTATATTAATTTTTGCTCCAAAAAACCTCATTAGAGCTGATTGTCCGGCTAGGTCTTATTTTCGGGGAAACATAGTAATTGAAGTTAACTCTTAAATGGCCCGCATGGGATGCACCCATAGAATTACCACATCATCTGAAATGGTATTTTAAAAATTTTTTTGATGATGTTCCATGTGAGAAATAAATGTTGTAGCACCTACACAAATATAAACAAATACTTAAAACAAAAATATATGTTTTATTAAGCAATATTTATCCTTACTGTATGTTATTTACTCTAATATCACAGACACACACACATGCATGCACACACACACAGATGCACGTGGAGTTGTGGGGATCTTAGGTTCAGTTGGTTGTTGTACTGTTTCGGAGAGAAATGGGGAAGAAGTTCTTCCTTACCTACTTGGCATCTACTAAGTGCCCTTAAATTATGTAAATAAATCTGTTTAGCACTGCTGGAGTCCTGGAGCCACATGCTTATTGCCCCTTCTAACATAGTCTTTTATAGGATACTGGAAACTTCTGTCGTTTGATTACCTTACAACATGGAAACTGGCAAGGTGACAGTTTCATTGTTGCTGCTGTTGTAGTAGTTATTGTTACCGTCTTTAGTTGAAAAAACAGTTCTGCGCTCACAAGAAAAGGCAGTGCTGCATACTGGACTTGCAATGTTAAACAGAAATCCCAGAACTGTGAGATTTGTCAGAAATGTCAAGTATGTGATCTGTGCACCCTCTTACATCCCAGAAAGCTTATATCCTAAGACCTGGTTTTCAAACTGTGGGTCAAGAAACGATAATGAGGCAAAAATTGTTTAGTAGGTCATGTTCACAATTTTTATCCAGTCAACGTTGAAGTATAAAATAGAATGTGTTTTATATCATACGGTAATTATTATATGATGATTTTTCTATTTAATGGCATGTATGTGTCTATCATCATTATACACACACACACACACACAATTGGTCACAACATAAAATATGTTCTTATTACTGTAGTAAAAATAGTTTTAAAAATCATTTACATTTTACCAGTGATTCTTATGTACCAGACTTTATTCTAAGTGGCTATGTGTGAACTCATTTAATCCTCACACTTAGTCTTATAATTGTCCCTATTTTACACTGTGAAGCACAGAGAGGTTGAGTGATTTGCCAGACTTTACAGAACTATTTAAATCTAAACAGTTTTGCTCCACAGTCATTTGAGCTCAGGCCATAACAAATTATCATAGCTTGTGGGGTTTAAACAACAAACATCTATGTCTCACAGTTCTGGAGGCTGGGAGTCTGAGACCAGGGTGCCAGCACTTTGGGGTTTTTGGTGTGTTCTTCTTTCTGGTTTATAGAGAGCCATTTTGCTGTGTATCACGTGGCAGAAAGAGCGCTAGCTTGCTCTCTGGCCTCTTCTTATAAGGGCACCAACCCCATCATGAAGGCTCCACTCTCATGACCTAATTACTCTCCAAGGCCCCACCTCCAAATCCCATCACACTGGGATTAAGTTTTTGACATATAAATTGGGGAGAAGGGGAGGACACAAACGTTCAGTTCTTGCAGCAGGCTACTGTCACAGCCTATCAGCTATCTATAGGTTACTGTCCTCGGAGGATATTAAAACATTGTCCTAGGTAATCATTGGCATAGGACAGGAAGGAAAATTTCTGTGCAGAAAAGGAGTATACAGAATGAATCACGGACTAAGACAGGGTTTTCCAGGCACAGGTAAAACATGTATGGAGAAAGAGGTGATGGAAAAGCAAAAGAATAGTGGGCAGAAATTCTAGTTCAGAGGGAAGATTTATGTAAAAAAAAAATCTATAAATGGGGATTGCTTACTTAATTTAGCTGTTCGGAGAGGTCAGTCCATTGCAGGCTATCATGTTGCATACTCTAGAATTTTTAAAACACCTTTGAATATGATCACCTTGCTTCTATCTGACTTGGAATTTAGATTCTGGAATTTAAACTTCCCTTTTTCCTTGGAAATGCTTTCCTAATTGTCTAAGTTTCAGGTCGAGGAACATTTTCAGTGTCACTCTACCCTTATCAGTTCAGTTTTTCCTTCATCCTTTATTTTTACCATTTAAAACGTCTCTGTGAGTCACATATTTGCTGGCCATTATCATCCCTCCCTGGCCAAACTAAACAAATTTCAGTGTTTTCCTATGAGTTTGAGGCATCCTCCTCCTGACATTTAATCATTCTTATTGCCAACTGTGGTACATAACGCCCGAAGGACCACTGCTCTCACCACAGATGTCCAGGTGTGGTTCAGATGCTCACACACTCTACACAGCACCTCTGGGCTCTGAGCAGGGGAGGTGCAGGAGGGCCTGTGGCTGTGTGGTAGGAGGAGGGACACTCCATGCGGCCGGTCTCTAGGGACCTCTGGGAGGATGCATCGCCTTAAAAATATTCCAACCTTTTACCAGCTTCTGTAATCAGAGTGATTTCAACCAGCTGGTTTTGCCTGTGGAACCTCTTGAAAATGTCTTATTTATTTGCCCTCCAGGACAAAAAGGATGACTCGTCTTTTCTTCTGTAGATTTTTAGAAATTGAATTAATTATCCTATTAGTAAAAATAGGTCACATTCACATTTACTTAGAGGCAAATTTAAAACACACACACACACACACACTAAATTTCAGACATAGATAGTATATCTGTATTAATTTCTTGGTGCTGCCCTCCCTTCCTCAAATATAGAAGGAAAAAAAACTTGCTGAAATTGTTTTTATTATTTAAAAAAATATATATTTCTATTCTTAGTCCCTTCAAGAATGATATAATTGCATTTCATTGTGCTTTTAGAGATAACTATGAAATACTCTTGACCTGAAAAATGCTGCATTTCTGTTTCCAGAGAATTTATGGAAAAAGCTGAAACTCTTTGATTACCAAATATAATGGGAACAAACCACAGCTCTTCCTAACAAAAAGGCTAACAGCTGCGTTAGCGAGCCACTGCAGCTGAAACTGTGGTTTCCAAGGTGTTGCTCATTCCGAACACTAGAGGGCACTGGTGATTTACTCAACTCTTGGTTCTGGGATTTTTAAAAATTCAGTGCTGGCAGCAGCTTTTCAATTTCAATAGGCAGGAATTGAGTGGAAAATAACTGTTCAAAAGTCTGTGCTTGTGAGAGAGAGAGAAAGAAAGAGAGAGAGAGAGAGGGAGGGAGGGAGGGAAGGAAGGAGGAAAAAGGAAGGGAAAGGAGGGAAGGGGAGGAGAGGGGTGGGGAGCGAGATTAAAAGTATTCTCTGCAGAACCTACAGAAAAAGAAGAAAAGAATCTAATCTTTGTCCCATGCCAGTTTACTGTCCTCCATCCAGAAGTTGTCCTGGGTTAAAACGAATGCCAGAACTAAAGTTTGCAGAAAACGAGATGGCTGGTTCAAATCCTATATGTTGGAAACACTGTTTTCCTTTTGACTTATTTTTGCTGTCACATGATGAAACAAGTTTATAATTATTGAGAAGACATTCTGGGCCACAAGCACTATTTAATGAAGTATGTTTATTTGGACATAATGAGGCAAGATTAAAAAGGACTGAAAAAAGAATAAAAAGGACAGTGAGAATATAAGACACCTTTACAAATGCAGTTTAAAATAAAACAGCAGAAACCCTAGTTACCTGTATGATCCATGCTCCAGATGCTTTGAGGTACAAGGGAAAAATAAACAGCAGAGGTAAAAACATGAGAAAAAATTTTAAAGAGACACCAATAATATTTTATGTGAAGCGGTGAAGTAAAGGGCACTACCAATTAAAAGCATTGACCATAAATCAATTAAGTGTGACCAGGATAATCAAAGCAATAGCAAGCAGCCGCTGTACAATCTGCTAGGTGCATAATTATTTTTCCATCACAGATTTTAAAAAATCCCTTTCCTATTTTCCTGAAGCTTTATAGTTAAAGAATTTAAGGAGAGAAGCCTAATTTCCTTTCAAAATATCCTCTTATCCAAATATGTCAGTTCTTACCACATGCACAGAGGACAGAGTGAGAGAGAAGGCACTGCATATTCTCAAAGGTATTTTGGAAAGCCCAGCCTAATAGTGGCCAGGGTCAGCAGTCTTCCTATCTCAGTGTGATCCCCGGAAGAACAGGGGTCCCTGCAGCCCATGAAGGATGCCTGATTCCCACCCTGTTCTCTCATGTATCATTCTGAGAGTAAGTCATTGGCAACATGATGCTCTTCTTGGATATAATACACTGCTGTGGCAGTATAGAATGGTGACGTTTATCAGGTGGTCAAGTCAATTAGTCACATTAGGAGGAGTGTTTGTCCAGGATAAAAACAACTAACTCAGCTCCAGATAGTAGGAGTTTGTCACCTCCCAGCTCAGTTGTCACCTTCTTACTCTGTAATAAGTTAGTTTCGTCTAACCTCAATAAACTTCCTTTGACCTAAAGACTTATTTATTTTGCTAACTGGTTTCTACTCCCCATCCAGATGACTACATTGTTTGCTGACTTCAAGAGTCCTTCTGTGTCAGCTTAAAGAGATAATGGTTGTTTATTGACAGTGATCTTTAAAATAGTTTAACCAAACCAGAAGCTCTCATACTGTAGTTTGTAGAGAAGGATGGAGCAACTTACTCTACATGATGTTATTAGCGGGAGAATTTACCTTTCTTCTCATTGCAAACAATTTATGCTCTGAAGACTAGCTTGATAAAGAATTCAATATTATTAAAATGCACAGGGAATTAAATATGAAATATATAATGGCTTTGTTTATACGACACTTTCCTTTTGGTGGGTTTAGGTTTTGAAACGTGCAGGCACATAGACTTCATTAAAACCTTGGAGAGAATGTTATTGAAGATGCAAAGATCAGTGTAGGAGCAAATTAAGCACTGAGGAAGCAGAAGGAAAAAGGATAAAGAGAAGAGCATAAATCAATAAAATAGAAATAAAAAACAAAACAATAGGAAAAAAATCCATGAAACTACAACATGGTTCTTTGGAGAGATCAATAGTCAGAAAGATCGGGGGGGAAAAAAGAACAAAAAAGTTACCAATAGTAGTAATAAAAAAGGGGACATCACAATAAATTCCACAGACGTTAAAATAATAATAAAAGAGTATTCTGAACAAGTTTGTGACAAAAAATTCACTAATTTAGTTAAATTGTGATAATTCTTGAGTGACAAAAATTATAAAAGTCCACCTAAGAAGAGATAACCTTAGTAAAACTCAACCTGTTAAAGATATTGAATATGTAGCAAAAAGCCTTGTCTTCCTCCCATCTCTACCCCCCAATTCATGCCCAGATGGCTTCAGAAATGAATACTAGCAAGCATTTAAACAAGCAATAATGCCAATTCTATATAAATGCTCCCAGAAAATTGAAGAGAAGGCAATAATCCCTAATTCATTTTACAGGGTCATCATTACTCTAACACCAAAATCAGACAGACATTATAAGTAAAGAGAACTGCAGACCAACACCTTTCATTAACATTGGTGCAAAAATCATTAATGAAATAATAGCAAATCAAATCCAGCAATCTATAAAAGGAATAACAAATCTCTTGATTTGTTACCTTGCATCCCAGGAATGCAAGGCTGGAACAACATTTAAAAATCAAAGGAATTTCAATTAACAGACTAAATAAATAGAAGCTAAAAAAAGTATGTGAAAAATTTCAACATCCATTCCTGTTAAACACTCCCAGAAAATTAAGAATAGGTTTGAAATTTTCTCAATATGATAAAGACCAATTATGAAAAATCTATAACTAATATCATTCTTAATAGTGAAGAACTAAATTCCTCTCCCTCCCCCCAAATTTGTAACAAGGATAGGATGTGTGCCCATTTCTCTTTGAAAAATAAAAATTTGAAAAGTGTATAGATTCAAAAGAAAAACTGGCTTTATTAATAGATCATGTGATTGTCAAATAGCTCCTAGAATGAATAAATGACTGGAACATGGTCTGTAAATGACTGTAATATGTAAAGTAAATATGTAGAAACCAATTTTATATACTGGCAATACGCAATTGGAAAAGAACTTTTAAAATACCAATTCTAATATTATCAATAGACACAAAGTACTTGGAAACTGATCTCACAAGATATGTGCAGAACGAAAAGCCACCAAATATTGCTGATAGAAATCATTCAAGAGCTAAATAAGTAGTCATACTATTATTATGGGTTGGAAGGCTCTACGATGGCAATTTCCCCCAAATTGCTGTGTAGATTTAACACAATCTAAATCAAGTTCTCAACAGGATATGTGTGTAATGTGTGTGAGCTGTAGAAATTTACAAGCTCAGTCTAAAATTTACATGGAACTGCAAAGTACTTAGAATAGCCAAAACAATACAAAGTAAAAGAAAATTGGCATACTCACACTACTTGATTATAAGACTTACTACAAAGTGATAGTAATCAAGAAATTGTGGTAATGACATAAGGAGAGACATAGATTACTCTAACAGAATAGAAAGCCCATAAATAGACCACACGCAATGTGGTCAATTGATGTTTAACAAGAGTACCACAGTAATTAAATGGAGATAGAGACCCTTTTAATAAATTGTGTGGGACATTCATATGCGAAAAACAAAAAGAAAAAAGAAACAACTGTAGAATTTACCTACAACAGTATGAATCTAAAAAAACACATCACACTAAATGAAAGAAGCCATACACACAAAGGGTACATATTGCATGATTCCATTTCTACAATATTCCAGAAAAGGCAAAACTGAAAGAATGGAAATCAGATCAGTACTTGGCAGGAGCTAGCGGTGAGGGCAGCGAATTTTATAAAAAGGCATAAGGGAAGTTTTTGTTATGTAACTTTATAGTTTGCTCCAAATAGATAGAGAAATGCAAAAACAAACAAAATCAATCTTTAATTATCATCTGTTTCACTAGCTAGGCTTTGGCAATAGGGGAGATACTGGGATAAGTTACAACATTTTGAACAGAGTCTAGTCCTTATAATGTTGATCTACTTTACTCATGTCTAGACCATCCCTCTAGAACAATGGTTTCTATCAACAGTTGTGAGATAGGCCCCAAATCATTAATTACTAGTATTTTTTTTTAATTTTTTATTTGATACGTCCTGAGCTCTTATCATATGCCAGATGCTTTTTCTAAGCGCTGAAGATAACAGTGATCCAAACGGAAAGCTATGACTCCCCCACCGAGGCTGTTTTCTATTGTGAAGAGACAGGCAATATAAACAAGATACACATGATGTACAATTCATAGATGGCAATAAGCATTAAAGATAAAATGCAGAGAAAAGGGGGCGGCGAGGGTGTATGGGGTGTTGCATTTTTTACAGGGTGTCAGAGAAGGCTCCCACTGAGAAGGTGACATTTGAGTAAAGACCTGAATGAAGTGACGGGGACTCGGTCTTGTAAATATCCGCAAGAAAAGCATTCCAGGCAGAGAGCCTGCCAAACCTCTGAGGAAGGAGAGACCTGGAGTGTCGGAGGAAAAGGAACAGGACTGCTACAACTGGAGCCAGTAGCGTACAGGTCAGAGCAGTAACAGAGGACCTGAGTATGTGGAGTCTGGCGAGCCATGGGGAGGCCTGCATTTTGACTCTGAACCCTATGAGAAGCCTTTGGAGATTTTTGAACAAAGGAGCGTCATGCTCTGACTTTCATTTTAAAGGGATCACTCTGCCTGCTGTGTTGACAATAGATGGGAAGGAAGTGTGAAAGTTGGGAGAAGGATAAGGAGGCCATTACATTGATCCTGGAGAAGAATGATGATGGCTTGGACAAGGTAGTGGTGCTGGATGAGTGACAGCCGTTAGATTCTGGATGTATTTTGGTAGTGTGGGTGGCAGGATTTACAATCAATGTAAGATGTAAAAGAGAATGGGATGTGCGAAAGGAATGAAAAGGATTCCAGCCACTTGACCTGAGCCCCTGGGAGACCAGAAAAGCAAGTCTGACAGGTGGTACGTATGAATATGGAGTGGTACGTGGAAGTTCAGAAGCTCAGTTTTAGACCTGTTAACTTTGAGAGGGCTATTAGACATCCAGGTGGAGAGAGTGGGTAAGCAAGCAATTGAATCTTCAAATCTGCAGTTCACGGAAGAGGTCTGGGCAGGAGATAGAAATTTCAGTCCTTGGCATATAGACATAAATTAGAGCTGTGGGACTAGATGAGAATAAGATGAGGGATTAAGTGTGAATAGATAAGAAAAGCTGTCTTGAGCCACACCTGTAAGAGGTGGGGAAGATGAGAAAAATCCATAAGGGAAACTGGGAAAGAGCAGACAGGGAGATGTAGGAAAACCAGGGTGAATGTGGTGTTTTGGTTAAAGAATTACAGTTTGCAAAGTCTGCAGTTTTATGAATGACAGTGGACCCAACCTTATTCCTGTGATGATGTCAGTCTCCTGGTACGCTTTTTTATTTTAATGTATTTTTTGAGTCGGAAAGAAAATGATAGAACCACAGCTAGCCGTCCAGAAATTGTACAAAAGCAGACTGTCTTGTCCACACCACCATCTAGACCAGGTGATGTTTACCGGTAAATGGTTAATGTAGCAATTAAACCAAATGAAACAATCTATAGAGCTTCAATATCAGTCAGTTTCCGGTTACTTTTCCTTTTATTCCATCATATACCCCAGTTCTTTTCAAATATTGGAGAGAATATAAGAATCCGGATATATCTATGCAATAATAAATCACATTTATGAACAACCTATTTTGTATGCTGAATTAGGAAAAAACATTGAGAATCTCAGGTTAAATTATTGGAGGTACTTCACTATCCACATGTGTTTTCGTTTTTTGGTCAGAGCTACATGTATAACTTCTCAACATGTGTTCTTAGAATACTTCTTAGTGTAACATTAATATCAATAATAAGCCCTGTGCTTTATTAGGTTTTTCAAACAGCGAAGGGCAAAGGGTCTGTAGATTAGATTTTATGGCTCTATAACGAAAACCCTGGCCCTGTACATTTCATAGCAAGTGCTTTTCTATGGTGACTGGCTCATAACTAAAGCCACTGTTAATCCACTTATTAATCCACAACTGATGGGTAACTGGTGATAGGAACCTCAGCAGTATCATTTGACTTGTAAGTAAGTATAAACCACAAGAGCCAAAGGGACTATTTCTTCCCAATTACATTGTAGCTTAGCTTCTGTGCATTTTTTTCATGATATATTACTGAACATGTTACTTACTATAATTAGCTTATGCTTATTCAAAGCACAGATTAATCTAATATATATTTTCCATAACCGTATGAACCATATTAGCCAAGGATATTTGAGTAATTTAATATTAGGATAGACAGTCTTATAATATGACATGTATCTAAATTTGTTACTTCTCTCATTGTTCTAAAACATAATGAAACCCTAGTCTTTAACACTGTACAATGTGTTAGTGAAATTACCTCATTTCAAAAGCAACGTCACCAGTTTTGCTTGATATTGCTTAGTTTCGTCACTTAACTTAGATCTTTATTGGAGCTATATGATATGATTGTTTATTTTCTTATTTAAATATTTTGAAAAACTAGTTTATATATTTGAATGGTACTTACTGCTGGGCTTTGTTGTAGCGACTGTCATTACTGTCGTTCTGCTATGTCAGCGCCATCGGGTTGCGGTAGTGCCACGCCTGAGGGATTGCAGAGCCAGGTGGCTTTGGAGGTGGGCAGCCTTTAGTTCATGTGACTGCTCAGCCTCTTCTGAGGGTGTAAAGTTTGACTTAGTCCCATATGTATAAAGGAAGTGAAAATATATACCACCACATTGTTTTCTCTAAAATACACATATTCATATACACATACATATATACCATCCTTACAGAGCCTCGCACATTATCTTCTGATTGAAACCCTTCTTCTTGCATTCATACTTTTCTGCCTGCCTTCTGCATCATACATTATTTTTCTACCTGTAGTGTAATAGTCTCCAGCCATCAGGATGTTGGTCTCTATCTGAATGGCTATCTGTCCATCTGCTCTTGCTACTGTCCTTCTGTCTGTCTAACCATCCATTAGTGTGCCTATTGATTCATTTGCCTTCTCATCCTCTCATTCATCTGTCTATTATATCAGATGACATATCCACGTACCTCTTCTTTTTTTTTTATCTATTGGTATATCCATCTACTTTCATTTTAATGACATGCTGACTGTATTAGCAGAACAACTCTTTGGTTTCACCTAATAAAATACCTTGAATCATAAAGGCCAATATATGTAGATATAGAAAAAACCTTAATATTTTTTTGTAGTTTAAATCACTCTAATCATAGATTATGGAAGTTAGATGAACTGACGAATCTGTTGTTAAAAGTCAAAGCAAAATATCTGTATCACAGCTCTTCAGAGTTAATGCAACAAGGCCTGCAAATGTTGCAGGTCTGAACTAAATGTGCTGAGGCCAGCGGTCTCTGGTAGTAATAGGATCCCATGTTCTCTGAGGGGTGTACTTTTTCTTCCTGCACGCTTGTGTATTTGAGACTCCCTGTAAATGCCAACTTGAATATGAGACATCCTAAAGTAATATTTAACCCACTAAGTGTTTTCTCCTAGATAACCAGACATCTTAGAAAATGGTTGTCAGTTTACGTAAGCTAGTTTTGGATCATTTTCTGTTCTGCTAAAGTAACTTTAATGGAATGCCCAAGGACGATGTCTCATTAATTTTCTAGAGCTCATCGCTAATAAAATAGTCTTTCTTCAGAAACAAAACTTAATGACAACAATAATAAAACTCTATCCTAGCTTTTCTGTTTGTCAAATATCTAAAATACTACATCACACCATCGATCAGCGTCTATGAAGACTATTGTATATGGAAGCCGATGGTGTGAGAGTTTAATAGGAGAAAGTAATAGAACTCATGCTCTCAAAGAGATTGTAATTTATTGTGAAAGTAATTCAGTCCAACCAATAAGCAAAGACCACAGATGCAGTCATCAGTACTGTCATAATCCAGACTTGGGAAATTTTGAACTTTTAGGGATTGCAGTTCCCCATACATGACATAGAAGAAGAGGGAGCAGATGGTAGGTTTCCCTAAGAAGATGTGCACTGATACACTTGGTAAGGGCAGCCAAGAATAAAAGGAGAACAAAGATAGAGTCTTGAGGTATCTGAAATGTAATTCCTATGAAAAGTTTTTTAATTTTATTGGCTTGGATTTTGGGGACAGTCAAATAAAACGCATTTTTCTCTTTGTATGTTGTACTTATCTTTAGTTACCTTTAGTTACCTTATGTTTAGGTAAAAGAGAAGCAAATGAGATTGAGGTGCAAGAGGGCAGCCTAGCAATAGAAAAAGACTCACCTTCCTTTTGCCCAACAAATACCATTTTTACCTGAAAATAAGACCTAGCCAGATTATCAGCTCTAATGCATCTATTGGAGCAAAAATTAATGTAAGACCCAGTCTTATATTATATTATATTATATCATATTATATTATATTATATTATACTGTATTATATTAGACCCGGTCTTATAGTAAAATAAGACCGAGTGTTATATTAATTTTTGCTCCAAAAGACGCATGAGAGCTGATTGTCCAGCTAGGTCCTATTTTCAGGGAAACACGGTACTTGAGTGGCATTTCTTAAAATACAGTCACCAGGCTTCCCATGTCATGATAACCTGAAGATACTTTTTAATGAAGAATTCTGAATTTGAGTACAGATTTGTTAAATCAAAATATCTGGTGGTGGCATGAAAAATACACCTTTAAACCCCCAAATTAATTTTCATGCACTCTGAAGTTAGAGACACACCAAATTAGGGGACAGTAACCCTTAAAGGGGAGAGAAGGTTTTGCCCCTGGCACTGTTGCTTTAATACATGTAGACAGGGTGATTTGAGTCACATCTTCGTGTGATCATCACAGTGACAATCTTTGGTTTAGTTTCTAGCTGCATTTTTAAATTTTAAAACTGTTATCATGCTTCTTTGCTTCCCAGCTCTAACTTTAACAAAAGCAGACCTCTTTAATTTTAGGACCCCCATTCAATCTGTGCATACCTGTTTCTCAGAAGCACATATATAATCTGTAAAACATCTCTGTTTCATGGAACCCATCAATCACATCTTAATTACATCTTTTGCCTACACTGACTATATAATTTCATCTTTAAATTTTTTTTCTCACCCTCAAAAATATATGTGCATGTGTGTAGGATGGTGCTTTTCAATCGTCTCTTCAGTTTGAGTTGTTTAATAATGAGCATTACTCTAGAAATGGTTGACTGGTTATAATCTAGGATTTGCATGATCCTGTTTTGCCATCTGATGTCAAATGAGACTTGGGAGTAATGTCGATCAAGAGATTGAAATGATGTCTGTGACAACTCAGGCTCAGATAGGACAGGGCTCTGTGGCACTGCTGACATACTTAATCATCCATGGACTTCACAGATTCATAGAATTTTAGAACTTTAAGGGGACCTAAGAATCCATGTAGCACACAGAAATATTGCCACCTGACTCGTTAGAGCTAGAACCCAACTATGCAGGTTATTGATTTAATTGCAGGGTTTTTTTTTTTTTTAAATCAGTGCATTTGAGGATAACGTGCTTCATAGCAGTTTTATTGAAGAATTTAGGTTCTAATGTCTAGAAAAATATGGAGCTAACAATATGATTTTCCAGGTACAGGATGAATTAAAATGGTAACATCTACACTACTTGTCAGAACAAAACGCTATGATAGTTCTTGCAAAGCAGTTAGTAATTGGCATGGGTGTCTCAAGAATGCAGTCATGGATTTTGTTATTCCTAAATTAGTTTTGATGATGCATTAGCCTGTTCATCAAAAAGTCTTAACAGAGTAATAGAAGGAATTTGAACATGTTAAGTATGCTTTTCAGAGATCTGATCTCAAATAGAGTAACTGAGATTTAGTTCATGTGATTCTGTTTTATTCCATTGGTGGTGAAAAGTGAGTCCAGATTATGAAGCATTAATTCATTTTAGCAAACTTTGAGTACCTATTATGTGTATGATGTGGTACTAAACATTATAGTGGATTCAGTGATTTTTTTTTAAATGTGATTTTATTGAGAAAAAGAGCCTCTCCATCATTAATGAACATCTTGATCTAAATGCTGAAAATTTGACTAACAAATATGAAAATATCAATGGTTTTATGAATACACTCCCTTAAACAAACCTCCAAGCTTTTTAAAGAAATCTTCGATATTAGTATGTATACCTTTGCACACTTGAGCAAAGAGTATTCCTCGACTTTAAAACACAGAACACACTTTTGGCTTCTTTGCTAATACATATTATTGTGTGTTTTTTTCTTTATTTTCCAAAAATGTTTTAATGTTTGGTTATTTCATTTTTTTAAGTTTGTTTGTGTGTTTTCTTTTCTCTGTCAATCATAAGAAAAGCAGTGTCTGTGGGGGCATGGGAATGCAGGCATCTTCAGTTATAGGCAAGTATCAAAGATGACCTGTAAAATTGAGCTGAGATAATCACCCAGTTTCTGACAGATTCATTCCTCTTTTCCAGGAAAAGTCCATCATTCTACTAAAATCCATCATCCTTATACTAGAAGAGTTTATAATTCAATTTTGGAGAAACATATACAGACATACACTCAAATATGTTGTGTATATGTGGATGTACACACAATTAGGTTTATATGTTTGTATACACGTATTTACAACTCTGAGTATGTTGTATACCCTGAGTATACTCCAAAGCAGAGTATGTTAATTATAATAGAAAAATAATGTGTTATGGATATAAGGAAAAAAGATTAATGTTTACCAGGGAGAATATGAATATTTTAGATTTTTAGTATAATTTTTAGGGCACTAAAAGTAATTTCAAACTGTCAGAATTCAGCTCTGTTAATGGTATTGATAGGGATTGGGTCCAGCAAAGGCTGTGAACGATTTCACTGTGGCTCTCTCTCTACCTCAGGGACCCAGTGCCTCCATGTTGCTTTTGCATTTCACTTGCAAAACCTTTTCTCGCACATGTATTTTATGTCAGTCTGTATGCTGGGTCATAGGGAGAAAGACAAGAACTGATGATAAGGATGAAGTGGTAAAGCCTGGATTAGGGTACCAACATGGCAATGGAACAAGAGGAGAGGCTCAGGAGAGAACAGTTCTTAACTTTCTTTGAGCCACGGACTTCTTTGGCAATCTGGTAAATGGCGAAGTCTACAGACCCCTTTATGAAAAAATATATTTAGATCTGTATAATAAAATACAGTACCCCACCCCTTATCCACAGTTCTGCTTTCCATAGTTTCAGTTACCCATGGTCAATAGCAGTCTGAAAATATTAAATGGAAAGTTCCAAAAATAAGCAATTCATAAGATTCAAATGGCACGTCATTCTGAGCGGTTTGATGAAATCTCATGCCTTTCCGCTTCGTTCTTCTCGGGTTGTGAATCCAATGTTTGTCCAACGTATCCACGCTGTATGTGCTCCCCACTCCTTAGTCACTTAGTAGCCATCTGGATTAGCAGATCACTTATCAGAGAGAGAGACTACAGTCACATAACTTTTAGTACAGCACAATTGGCTCTTGAATAACAAAGATCCACTTACATGCAGAATTTTTCAATAAATGTTATCAGAGTATATTCTTTCCCTTATGGTTTTCTTAATAATGCTAGTTTTCTTTTTTCCAGCTTACTTTACTGTAAGAATACAGTATATCATACATATAACATAAAAAATATGTGTTAATTGACTGTTTATATTATTGGTAAGGCTTCCCGTCAACAACAGGCTATTAGTAGTTAAGTTTCTGGAGAATCAAAAGTTACACACAGATTTTCAACTGCGTGGGGCATTGGCGCCCATAACCCCCACAATTTTCAATGGTCAACCTTAGACTGTTGTAATTGTTCTACCTTATTATCAGTTATTGTTGTTAATCGCTTATTGTGCCTAATTTATAAATAATATTTTACTGTAGGTAGGTATGTGTAGGAAAAACATATATAGGGGTTCATTGCTATCCATGGTTTCAGACATCCACTGGGGATCTTAGAACATATCCCCCCTCTCAGATAAGGGGGACTACTGCGTATGGGGATTTAAAGGAATGAAGAATAGTAAAATACAGTTGTCAATGTATTATAAAACACACATTTGTGCTGCTTTATTAAAGCATTAAATAATGAGGTCTAGCAGCAGACATACCTACTATAACTTCATGATTATATGCATAAATAATATTTTGATATATGTGACAACGGCAATGTGATATAAAAATACCTGTATTTTATTTGTGGGAAAGTTACAGGTACTGCTGACACAATAGTGGTTGTCAACATTTGTAACTGAAGAAATTTTAAATTTCAATTAGATGTTGATGAAAATAGAGAAGTAATTTTTTGTTAATCCATGTTAATAAACTTCCTGAATTTGGTCTATTCACTGACACTTTGGGGGTGGTGGTCATGGACCCCAGGCTAAGACCCCTGCACAAAAGCTCAGTGTTAGTGCCCTTTAGGAGAAAAAAGAGAAAATGTGAAATGTGCACAGAGACTTCAGATCTCTAGAGTGACTCAGGATCCTGAACATTCTAAAGGACCTTTACTTCTCCTCCCACCCTCTTTATACTTGACAGTGTTGTTTCTTTTTACATAGAGGTTTCCTCTGGGCTAAATTCAGAGTAATAGTTACTGTTTGAAAGTTTGCCTGTAGCAAGCCTGAGGGTTAGGAATTCTTATCAGATGAACTAAGAAAATTTTATGCACCTTCTACTATAATGATTAATAAGTTTATCTTCGGCTAACTCATTCTCTATTGTTAAATTTTTCTTTTGCTTTTCTTTTAAAAAAATTACTTAAGTAACCCATGCTTGTTTAAAAATTATTCATATATAATATAAAATTAATACCAAAAGGAAAATTCTTCTTTACTATGCCCCCACCCCCTTGAACAGCTACATTTGTTAGCCTTTTTTGTGTGTTCTTTCAGAATAGATATATAGTTTGATTTGTCTAAAACACATGAACATAATGGTTTGACAATCTAATGGGCTAATTGCATTGTTCGTTCTTTTTATCCTAAATTTGTTGTGTCTTCTTTTAAGATTTAATATTTTTATATTGTTCAATTACAGTAGACATACAATATTATATTAGTTTCAGGTGTACAACATACTGATTAGACATTTATATAACTTACAAAGTGATCACCCTGATAATTCTAGTACCCATCTGACCCCATACATGGTTATTACAATATTACCATGTTTCCCCGAAAATCAGACCTAGCCAGACCATCAGCTCTAATGCATCTTTTGGAGCAAAAATTAATATAAGACCCAGTATTATATTATATTACATTATATTATACCCAGTCTTATATTATATTAAAAGAAGACCAGGTCTTATATTAATTTTTGCTCCAAAAGACGCATTAGAGCTGATGGTCTGGCTAGGTCTGATTTTTCAGGGAAACATGGTATTAACTATATTCCTTATGCTATACTTTACATCCCCTTGACTGTTTTGTAAGTACCACTTTGTACTTCTTAATCCTTTCACATTTTTCACCCATTCCCCCAATCCCCTCCCATCTGGCAACCATGACAATGTTCTTTGCATCCTTCAGTCTGTTACTGTTTTGTTTGTTTATTTTGTCCTTTGGATTCCACATATAAGTGAAATCATGGCATTTGATTTTCTCTGTCTGACTTACTGCACTCAAAATACCCTCTAGGTCCATCCATGGTAATGCAAGATTGGCAAGATTTCATTCTTTTTTATGGCTAAGTAATATTCCATTGTATATATGTACCATTTCTTCTTTATCCTTTCATCCATTGGTGGACACATGGTTACTTCCATATTTTGGCTATTGTAAATGATGCTGGAATGAACATGTGGATGCACACGTCCACTTGAAGTAGCATTTTGGATTTCTTCAGGTAAGTATCCAGAAGTGGGATTACTGGGTCCTTCTTCGTTTCTTGTTATAGCCTTTGTTTTAAAGTCTATTTTGTCTGGTATTAGTATTGCTACTCCGGCTTTTATTTGATTTACATTTTCATGAAATATCTTTTCCCCATCCCTTTACTTTCAGCTTATGCATGTCTTTTGATCTGAAGTGAATCTCTTGTAGGCAGCATATATAAGGGTGTTGTTTTCTTATCCATTCAGCCACCCTATCTTTAGATTGGAATATTTAATCCATTTACATTGAAAATCATTGTTGATAGGTATGTAGTTATTGCCATTTTATTATTCATATTTTTCCCTTTTGTTTTTCATCTTAAAGAAGTCCCTGTAACATACTTTGTAATACTCATTTGGTGGTGATGAACTCCTTTACCTTTTGCTTGTGTGAGAAGCTCTTTATCTGTCCTTTAATTCTAAATTATAGCTTTGCTGTGTAGAGTAATCTTAATTGTAGATTCTTTCTTTTCATCACTTTGAATATTTTGTGCCAATCCCTTCTGGCCTGCAAAGTTTCTGTTGATAAATCAGCTGATAGTCTTATGGTAGTACCCTCATAGGTAACTAACTGCTGTTTAAGATTCTCTCTTTGTCTTCAGCCTTTATTATTTTAATTATGATGTGTCTTGGTATGGGCCTCTTTGGGTTCCTCTTGTTTGGGACTCTCTGTACTTCCTGGACTTGTATATCTATTTTCTTCACCAGGTTAGGGAAGTTTTCTGTCATTATTTCTTCAAATAGATTTTCAATTCCTTGCTCTCTCTCTCTTCTTCTTCTGGTACCCCTATGATGAAAATGTTTTACACTTGATGTTGTCCCAGAGGCCCCTTAAACTATCCTAATTTTTATTTTATTTTATTTTTTTCTTTTTGCTGTTTTGATTGGGTGTTTTCAGCTACCGTATCTCCCAAGTCACTGCTTCAGTCCCCTGCTTCATCTAATTTACTGTTGATTCCCTCTAATGTAGTCTTCATTTAAGTTATTGTATTCTTCATTTCTAGCTGGTTCTTTTTTATGTTTTCAATCTCCATTTTTATTTTTCCTATCTCTTTGTTGAAGTTCTCACTGGGGTCATTGAGCATTCTTATAAACAGTGCTTGAAACTCTGCATCTTGTAGATTGCTTGCCTCCATGTGTTTAGTTCTTTTTCTGGATCTTTGTTCTGTTCTTTTATTTGGGACACATTTCTTTGTCACTCCATTTTGGATGCCTCCCTGTGTTTGTTTCTATGCATTAGGTAGAGCTTATATATCTCCTAGTCTTAGTAGAGTGGCCTTATATAGCAGGTGTCCTGTGGGGCCCAGTGACTCAGTCTCCCAAGTCACTTGAGCTGGGTGCTCCAGGTGTGTCACTTGTGTGGTTTGTGTGTGCCCTCCTGTGGTAGTTGAGTCTTGGTTGCTGTTTGCATGTTAGTGCGAGGGATTGACTCTCAGGCTCATTGGTTGTGAGGGCTGGCTCACACTATAGTAGAGGAGCTGTTGTGCAGGGGCTGACCCTGTAGAGCAGGATTCACTTTAGCAGGGCTCTGATGCCAACCCAGTCTGCCCTTTGGGTGTATCATTTGTGGAAGTAGTTGGGTGGTGCTCTGGTGTGGTCTGAAGCTGGCCACTGAGTGTGTTGGTTCTAGGCCCTCTTGGGAGGGGCTATGTTGCAAGCCAAGGTCAGCTATTGCCTGTGTTCTGCTAGGGGCCACTTGGTATGAGCTACAAAGTGATCTGCAGATGGTTGCCACTTGTGCTGAGCTTGAAGGTGCCTGGGAGAGGCTAAGCTGTGAACTGAGGCCTGCAGCCACTAGTGCCAGGCTTGGAGCTGCTTAGCTAGAGGTATGGGGCATGCTGAGGCCATATTCTACTTGTTCTGTTTTTGTGAACCTTTGAGAAAAATTAGGAAAATCCACAGCATGAGTCAAGACAGGCCAACTGTATGGAAAAGCCACTGGAAGAGGCTTGAGTACACCTACAAGTTGGGCTGGGCAGGGTCTCAGGGAATCATCCGGGTTGGGTGAACAGTGTTAGCCAGGTTGACAGAGAATCAGATAGGGGGCCTGCCTGCCTCTTCATGCTGGGAGAGGGGAGGGCTCAAGAAAACCATAATGGCATTTGCCACACTTCTGTTTGGATGAAAGCTACCCCTCTAACCCTCATCCTGAGACCAGACAATTCAGTTCCTCTACATTTTTCCCTGGTGCCTTTCGAGCTGCTGCCCCAGGACAGGAATTCATAGCAAGTGAGTCCATCAGCAAGTCAATCCATGTGTGTGCCATTGAAGAGGAAGGCCTGGGACTCTGGCAGCCCTCATCTTACTCAGCCACAATCTCTGCTGGTTTTCATAACGAGACATTGTGGGGACTTCTCTTTCTGGCACTGGGACCCTGAACTGGGGAGCCTTGGGTAGGGCTGAGACCCCTCACTCCTCAGGAGGCACCTTCAAATCCTAAATAGCCCTCCCAATTTTTACTGCCACATGTGGGTTTGGGACCAGCCAGTTTTGCGTCTTCGCTCCTCCTATCAGTCTCCACATGGTTTCTTCTATATGACCTTATTTATAGGACGTCCATTCAGCTAGACTTCGGGTGATTCTCAGTGACGGTTGTTCTGTAGTTTAGTTGTAGTTTTGATGAGGTCATGAGAGGAGGAGAGGACAGTGTTTACCCCTCTGCTGTCTTGACCTAAGTTATCTGTCTTACTATTTGCTTTATTCATTTTTATTTTTCAGAGTAAAGCACATGAAATTTTTGGTTGATTTTTGATTTGGGAAAATTCTTAGATAATCATTGGTTGTCATACTTGCACATTTTCTACAAGAAAAAAACTGGGCCTGAGGCAAAGAAAAGGACATTGAGGATTATGTGGATTAAGAGATGTGATGTACAGTGGAGGTAAAGGGGTAATAAAATAGTTTAGAAGACAAGTGGTTAAATTTCAGGAAAAGAAAACAAGGGTCAGGGAGTAGCTGCTTCTCTGCTTAAAGTCACTGTGCTGAAATTTTGCACAGCAAAGCATCAGAAGAAAAAGGAGAATAGGTTGCCTGCGGCTAGACAGGTCAGATTTTTATGCCTCATCAGCCACAGTATATTATCTTCTGGGTATCT
Organism: Rhinolophus ferrumequinum; assembly: GCF_004115265.2. NCBI lineage: Eukaryota > Metazoa > Chordata > Mammalia > Chiroptera > Rhinolophidae > Rhinolophus > Rhinolophus ferrumequinum. The sequence continues at coordinate 34,537,213 of NC_046285.1, read as the reverse complement.
TCCTGATATCCTTTCCTTTTCCTTTCTTTTTTATTTCTTTTTTTTATTTTTTTATACTCACATGTTCTAGTTGTTCTGCACCAGTGAAGCAGCTAGAAAACAAATAAAGATACACACACACACACACACACACACACACACACACACACACTCACCTTTCCCCTATTTATATTTAGCGATACATCTATTACCAATCTTTTCAGTGAGCTGTGAAGGTTAGTGAACAGCCCTGACTATTTCAATACCACTCAACCTTTATTTCAAATGAAGCTAAAAAGGTTATTTTAGGAAGCAAGAAAGAATATTTTCCAGGATAGGTAGGTGACAACGGTAAGGTGAAAAAGAGTGTGAGAAATGTTTAAGGAGTAATATCATACTTTCATGATTTTGGAACAAAACCACAAATCACTTAGTAGGTGGCACTTAGCCCAACTGATCATCAGAAGTGTTGAAAACATTGCTATCAGTCAGAAAGCCACAAACATGAGGCCGGGATTTTGTAGATCCCACTGACAGCTCTAGGCTTGGCAGCTCTGGGAAACTTATTTGTCTTCTTGTCACTAAGTGATTTCAGCATACATTCTTTGGAAAGTAGAGAATGACTATCTATTGTGGGTAGTTATAGTCTGCTGCGGCTTTATTTTAACCTGCGGTTGCATTGGTTTGGATTTGCCCCCAAATTACTTAGATTGAAAAAAAGCTACATTGTGACTTAACCAATTATCTACGTAGCAGTTTAATATACAAATGTATGCTAGGGGAAAAAGAAAATGAACTTTAAAAGATAAGGTGAAAAGTATGAAATTAAGTAAGGATGAAAAGTCTGCAAAGCTCTAGCTTGATTTTAGCGTTACTGCCATACTCAGTAATAACTGAACTTTGTATACTGCTAGGTGTCGGGGGAATAGGAAAAGACAACTTAGCACTATTTGCTTTACTGTTGTGTTCCTTTATTATGCATGAATTTACCAACTCTGTTGATTCACCTGTCTGATAACTAACATTACACTGCTACCTTCTGGAGTGAGAATGTTCTTTCGCCTTTCCATCAATACTGCCTGCACCATGCCTGCCACTTGTTTTTTAAAGTACTGTGAAGATAAAACAAGATCCTAAAGTGCAATGATTTTTCTCTGTGATTTCTACACTTAAAGAGGCCAAACTGGTCATGTTTGAGAAAGAATTATTAATGTTCTTTATATGTAATATGCATCAAGGGCTTGTGAGGAAGATGATTGTGTTATCTTCTTAGCAGCAGGGGCTAGTCCTTCAAGTTGACCTCTGATCACTGTGAACTATTCTGTCAAAATGTCCTTACTTTTGTTAAAAAGCAAACACGATCTCAACAAATATGGTAAACATGGTTTTAAATTGGATATTCTATATTATTTGTATTTTATAACCAGAATGCAATGACGCTCCAATGCTATTAGATACCGTCTAGGATATAATATGTTGTGATCAATAGAGGAATAATGGAGAAAAGGAACAATATAGTTCTGTCTACATCCCTCCCACCCCGCACCTCCCCCAGCCCCGCCTTTCTTTTTCTCTTCTAAGGACAAAGGCAATTGCAACCATGGAAACATACAAACAAACAAAAATGCATTAATAATGACTAGAAATAGAATGAATAAAAATAATGGAATTTAGACTCCAGTGGCAACCTAGATACTTTCCTTGTTGTATGACCTTAAGCAATTTGTATCATCTCTCTTAATCTCACGATCCTTATTTGTAAAATGGAGGTACTAACCAATTCTATTCTGTTTACTTATGAGATTGCTGTGAGATTCAAACAGTGGGATATTTTTAAGGACTCAATAAATTGGAAATCACTAAATAAATATTGGTTTAAAATGGTTTCATGAATTACATTAGTTCCTTTTGTAAGAGACTTTTAAACATGAATCAATGTTACCAATGATGTCAGACAATTGATGATGGGAATGTTTTAAACTCTTTCAGAAACAGGGTGTGTTCATTCTACGTACCCAACTTACTCCTGAGCAATGATTCACATAGAAGAAGAACACAAATTACTAGAACTTGGTGTCCATAAAATGTAGCATGGAAGAGAAGCCCTATATTTATTTTACTACAGAATTCAAAGTGAGACAATTCTTAAACTCAGGTATGGCTTAAATTACACATGCAGAATATTGAAATCTAGTTTCTGAGTCCTTTAAAAATTTGTCTATGAAATGTGTATAGTTTTTTTAATAAAATGCTTTTGAAATATAGACAAATTTATAAAAGCTCCAAGAATGTGGGTTGGAAGGACAATGGAACGGGAACATTGAAGCTATTCCTGAATGCAAAAGACATATTAAAATGACAGCAAAAGAATTTAAGCTGAGAAGAAAATGGAAATAATAGTAATGGCAAGCACTACTACCACCTCTTCCTTTATGCCCAGTACTAAAGGCTTAACATATATCAATGTATTTTTCCTCTCACAACTCTCTGAGGTAGATATTACTCCCCTTTCATGGATGGAGAAACCAAAGCATCAAGAGGTTAAGTAAATTGTCCACTGTTGCAGAGGTAGAGAGTGATGGAGCTGGAATTCAAACTTAAGCAACTTGGCTTCAAAGCCTATTTGCTGTGCTGCCCCTGGATAAGAAGATAGGACACTCGTACCTATATATACCCCCAGCACTAGCTTTTGACAATGTATTTTAGTCTTTTTCAGATTAATAAACAATGAATGCTATTTCAGTATTGTATTTATTTATATTTCCTTTATTACTGTGGATTCTTAATACCTTTCATATATTCATTACCCTTTCATATTTTATCTTTTGTGTGATACATAATCACATTTCTGCACTTTTATTTTCTACTAAAGTATTTAATTATTTTTTTTTATTTCTAGAGCCTTGTGTTCCATGTATATTGCAAGTTTTCCACCATATTTTGTTTATCTACATTTTATATTTTTTTCTATAAAAATTTTTGTATGTACCATATGTAGCAATCTTTTTCTTTATAATTTCTGGTTTTTATGTCATGCTTAGAATGACTTTTCCTATCCCATATTGTATTACTGTGCCACTTAAATCACTTTAAAGTACTTTTATAACTTCATTTTGTAATTATTTATATTTCTGGTGCACTTGGAAATTTTATTGTAATAGAAAAAAGAAGAAAAAAGATTATTATATATATATAACTATATATATACATATACATATATACATATACAACTAGTCCTTGACACAATACCACCTACTAAATGATCCATCTTCTCTGCCACCAATTTAAAATGTGCTTTATCATAGAATACAGTCTCACATATATTTAGGTATTATAGATTCCCTGTAATTTCCATTGATCTGGCATAATTCCAGAACTGAAATGTTTAATCATTACACCTGAGCATGACTTTCTCCCTGGAATGCTGTCTCCGCTTGGCTTCCATGGCATTGCACACTCCTGGTTCCTTCTCCATTCTGGCTTCTGCTTTGCTGTCGCTGGGTGTAAGTTACTCTTATTCTGCCTGCCTTTTAAATCCTGATGTTCGTCAAAATTTCAGTCTGTCACTTTCTTTTCAGTCCACACATTCTCCATGGGCAGTCTTGTCTAGTCCCAAAGCCTCACTCAACACCGTCAAAAATACACTGGCAGTTCCAAAATGCAAGTCTCTGTCTCAAAATATTCTACTGACCAGTAGCCGTGTTCCCCAAGTGTCTATCTATGTGATTTTCTCAGTCATCTTACATTCAAAATGTCAAATATTCATTATCTCCTTCATGTCATTCACCCTAAACTTTCTCCTCTTCAGGCCTCTCCTCTGCTATCTCATGATTGGCCCCATTAGCCACCCAGCAGGCCAAACCAGAATTCTGGGACTAACTGATCATTTCCTTTCCCTCACTTGAGTTTTAGTTAGTTAATAAGCTTGTTATGCTAATAACTACCATTCTTCTTATTAACTCTTGATAATATCCCAATCCTTAATATCAAGCCCTGTTTGGGCTACCACCATCTTTTCCACAGAGTAGCTCAGTAGCCTTGACCCTTTTCAGTAAATGATCTGCATTGTTACCAATCAGACCTTCCTGAATTGCAGGTCAGATAATTTCATTTCATCTACATAAACTTCTTAATGTTTCCCTATGTTAAGTTAGACCAACTTTTCAATAACCTTTGGAAAATCCGTTATGGTCTAGCCTTTGCAGACTTCATCTCTCGCCAATGTTCCCCTGCTATTAATACTCAGAATATACAGAACTTTCTGTTCTTCAAATGTGTTTTGTCCTCTGTTGCCCAGGTCTTTGCATCAGCTTCTCCTTCTGCTTGGAACACCCCTACTCTTCTTCCCTTGCCTATCTGCTGCTTTTCATCCATCTCACCTCAGCAGAGTCTTGACCTTCTCCAGGAAGCCTTCCTCAAACTCTCCACTGTGCATTTGGTACCAGCAGACATTCTCCCAGGACACCGTATGCTGCAATGTTTAACACATAGTTTTGAAAATGCCAGGTTAAGTATTTTGTATAATGAACCAAATTGTAAAACATATAAAGGAGGAATTTTGCCTAGCACCACGGTGTCACCACTGTGTCCCTAGCACCCGGGAGAGTGCCTGGGCATTCAGAGTGCTCTCTAAATTTGCGTGGAAAAAAAGAAACAAAAGAGGGAGGAATGTAATATATTATTCACACAATGTCTTTCTCTTTCTGTCACGCACACATAATGAATAAACAGGTACACTTATATACATATATGCAAGTATCTTATACAAACTCCATATTCAAAATATTGAAAACAAATCCTGCAAAATATTAGTGGTTGTTTTTTTTTTTTGTTTGTGGGATTGTAGGCAGTTTTAATTTTCTTTTTTAAGTGTTTCTATATAATCTAATACACACACACACACACACACACAACCCAAAAAATCTATAATTAGAAAAAGTTATTCAAATTATATTTACAATTCTCTTGATTACAAGTTGTAGAATGCATTAACATCCTCACATAAAAATATTTTGGTTTGTGTAATACAGATGCTCCTTGACTTATAATAGGGTTATAAGAAGAAAAACCAATTGTAAGTCAAAAATATGCTAGGTCAAAAATGCATTTAATACACCTAACCTATTGAACACCATAGCTTAACCTAGCCTACCTTAAATACACTCAGAACACAATATTCAAAAAATGCTGGCAACACAGTAGACTGCAGAGTATCGGTTGTTTACCTTCCTGACCGCGTGGCTGAGTGGCAGCTGCGGCTCACATCACGAGAGAGCATCCTACAGCATATCACTAGTCCAGGAAAAGATCAAAATTCAAAGTATGGTTTCCATTGAATGTATATCACTTTTGCACCATGAAAAAGTCAAAAAATCAGAAGTTGAACCTTCGTAAATTGGGGGCTGTCTGTTTTTATTTCTTGGTGTTGCTGTAGCAAAGTACTACAAACTGGGTTATGAAAACAACAGACATTTATTGTCTTACAGTTTGGGGGTCTAGAAGTACCAAATCAAGGTATTGGCAGGCCATGTGCACCTGTTTAGAATCCTCCCTTGCCTCTTCCTGGCTTCCATTGACCCTTCATGTTCTTTAGCTTTTGAAGGTGCAATACTCCAGTCTCTGCTTCTGTTGTCAGATGGTGCTTTCCTCTTTGCATGTCTCTCTTGCCACTTTTTATAAGGACACCAGTCATATGGATTATTGGGCCCATCCTATTCCAGAATGACCTCATCTTAACTAATTATATCTGCAGGGGTTGTGATTCCAAATAAGGTCACATTCTGATGTATTAGGAGTTAAGACTTCAACATATCTTTTGGGGAGACACAATTTAACTCATAACACATATTAAGCATGCTTTCTTTGTCTACTTTCATATACATAATGACAAATAATGAGGTTATCCATATTCTACTTTTAAATTCCTAGCAAAACAAACTAACATATTATGACATGTATGTAATTATCCACCCATCTTTAAGATGTAAAGCAATATGTTCTTCCTATTACCACTTTTTTTTCTATTTTGCTACTGAGGAAAGCATATTTCTTCCTTTTTCTATTTATTATATTTACATGATTTAGGTTGCCAGTAGGAGCTCTGACTATTGTGGCGTAAACATAAAAGGATATGTTTTCCTCACATTATGAGAAATCCTGGGGTAGGCAATTCCTAGACCATAGTGGTTCAACATCTCAGGCATGTCAGGCACAATGACTTGTGATTTTGGGGGGCTTTTTATTCAGCATCTTAAAATATATATTGCACAGCCATAATTTTAAGTCAGGCATAGAGGGAAAAAGGCAGCTGAGCTTGCTCCTCTTTTAAAGAGTGTTTTTCTCAATCCTCACCAACAATTTCTACAATAGCACAGTAGCCAGAGTGGTGTCTCCTGGTCACCACTTTCTGCAAGGGAACTTGATAAATGATGGAATTTTAGCTGCACACATTGCCGACCTCAACAGAATCTGGACTCTGTTCCTAAGGAAGAAAGATAAAGAGGTTGGTAAGTAACAAGCTGTCTGGGTCATCTCTCCCTTTACTCCCACCACAAACTTGTTAACGGAGGATGGATGGAAAAGGGACTTGAAAGGGAAGGAATTCAACTTGTCTATTTCCTTCCGCCCAGCTCAACCCATCGAACACAGAGATTTACAACTACTTAATCCCAGTGGTGGAAGGAAGATTGTGTAATAGTTTGAGAGACAGAGTCGTCTAACTAGGTCAGGATTTTTTCCCCACATACAAATTAAAGTTTAGGCACTGAAACAAGAGCTTTAAGTGTAGCCCACACAAATGGCTCTCACTTATCTATTCCCCGGTCTTAGACTGAAATGTTTTTATTAGTCCATGGAAAAGTAAGAATAAAGAATAATCTGGTGAGTTTTTCATGAGTTTAAATTGATTCAATTTAAAGAACTGTCCTTCATTCTGAAACTGTGTCCTTCTTAACCCTTTACTGGGGGTATTAAATGTTTGTTTTGTATATAAAAGTTTGCAGATGCTAAATGGCAACTTTTTTTTTGTTCTGTTTTGTTTTGTTTTGCTGTGTGTTACTGTTCTTACTCAGGAACAGAAAAGTTCTACGTTTAAGCTCTCTTTTATATTTTTAATTTTTCACATCATGGAATCCAGAAATCTGAGAACCATAGGCAATTATTCACCTTGGTATGTGTTTGGTATATATTTTGTATAAATGTCTTTAACTATTTATATTTTACTGTTTATATTACCCTTTGTCTTTAGATGATAAAGGTGAAATACATAGCCCTGGCTTTCTTGGATCCCATCTTTTGTCTAGCCATCAGCGTGGATGCCTTCTACAGAGTATGGCACTGAAGAAATGATGATAAGATAAAGATTAAAACACACAAAACAGGCTATTTTGGCTGGATGTAAGGCTAAATACTTTATGTATATAGCATTTCTTTCTCATGCTTCCCTCACGATGGTACATGTAAATTTTATGTCCCGTAGATAAAGATCTGATAGTCACAGAGTTTGAGTGACTTGCCACTGTTCCACAGTGAGTAAAGTAAGGATTTAGGACCAAGTTCTTCTCCTTCAACAGACCCAGCTTTGCAATCTATTGAGGACAAAAAAAAAAGAAAAAGAAAAGAAAAAAAAATGCAACTTCTTTAACTCCTATGGGTGCAGCTATGTCTTTATTCAATATAAACCTGATTTTGTTATTCTAACAAAACTATTTCTGTGCCTAGTATGAGAATATTTTCCCTTGTGGGGATAGTCTTCTGCAGAGGCCAATGTATCCCACATATTTTTTTTTCTAAATTACTTGTTTATGAAGAATACAGTGAATTTATTACTAATACTTAGTATTCAGCTGTAGTTGCCTCTTCTTAAGTAAAATATAAAAGTATGTTAGCTTCATTGAATTTTTTAGGACATGAACAGATATTTAGATCCTCCAATGCTCAAACAGTCAAAATAACTGAAAAAGTACAGATGTCTGATGGGAAAAGGAACTGATTCCAGGCTCAGTGTGGGAGCAGCAATGGGGAGGGGCAGAGATTCAGGCAGCTAGCACCTTCGCGAGCCACTAAATAAAGAAGTTGCAACTGGCCAGATTATTAAAATGTGGGAACATATGTCTGTTTTCCCCCAGCTAATTTTAGATTTTCAAGAGAAGCTTGAAATGTTAAATTTCATGTGTAAGGCTGGCTAATAGCAGAAATTTAAAACACTGAGCAGGTCAACAGTGGCATGACCAAACACCAGTGTTGGGGGAGAGTCAGTCCATTGGCTTATAACTTGCGATGTCTGATTCAGGTTTTTATTTCCACATGCCTGTGTAATCAGCATGATGTTAGACACAAGGTGATTGATCAGTAACGTGCTAGATTATTGCTCCAAGGAAAAAGGACTGCTTTGCAAATGTGAAATTTCAGTTCGACTGAAAACAGGAAGAGATCTTTTCCAGGAGAGGATTTTAAAACAGTCTCATTGAGAAAGCACACAGATAAAGCAGACAAGTTCCTTCAATGAGAGAATCTGAATTGTGTACACTATCTTTAATGTTTTCCTGACTTAAATGGACTTAATCAACATTAAAAAAATATCACGATAGAACTGGCAAGAAAAAGTCATTTAGAGCCCACTAGAATATGGAGGGGCAGTAGGAAACGCTATATACAGACGATGATTCCCATGTGACCAACACAAACCGGTTCCTTAGCAAACTGGTTAAGGTTCGTGAACAGTTTCTTATTGAGGAGTCAGAAGAGATAGTATGAGAGTCCACTGGATGTGCTTGAGACTCCCTTCTGACTTTCACATCAAAGACGTTTTTTAGCACTTCCAAAGTGCCAGAAACTGTTCTAATGCTTTGGAGATAGAATAGCAGGCAGAGAAAGCCCTGACTTTCAGGAAACTTACATATTCCAATGAGCAAGGAAATCAGTCAATCAATTAATAATATTGTTTTGGATAGTGATAAACACTCTAAAGAAGACAGAAGAAAGCAGAGAGTGATAAGGTGGGGGCGTGGCTACATGACATGTGGGTTGGGGAAAGTCTGTGTGATCTCAGACCTCAATGGTGAGAGTAGTGAGCTCTGAGATGTGCAGGGAATGGTTGAGCAGAAAGGAAGAGCAATTGGAGGCTTTGAAGCAGGGACGAGCGTCACAGACTATCACTTGAGTGTGGATCTCTTTACAGGATGTGATTACAATCGATTCCAACAGCTCATTCTGGTCCTCAGTTAAAGATGCTCTGAAATATAAACACCTATGTTGTTAGAATCACCGTTTAGTTGTTCAGAGAGGGCAGAAGCAGTTATGCACTCCCCCCTGACCCAATACACTCCCCGGAACTTGCGCTTAAAATGCTATTGATTTCTGGGAATGCATTTTTTTTTTACATGTCTTAAATTTCTATTCATTTAAGAAAGAATTGTATAGGATGCAAAAATTTTTCTTCTCTCTCTCTCTCTCTCTCTCCTCTCTCTCTCTCTCTCTCTCTTTCTCTCTCTTTCCCTTTAATGAAAAGTCAGTTAAGTGAAAATCAATTTAACCATACTAAAAATGGAGTGGCTGAAAAGAGAGAGAGAGAGAGACAGCGAAAGGGAGAGAGAGAGAGAGAGAGAAATGAAGACATAGAGAATCAGATCACTGTGTTCAGTGCTTCCTCTAATAAATTCTTCATGACTCTCCTTTTAATGATGGTTAGCGTGGAGCAGACCCTGAAACAGGATCTGGCTACTGCAGATGCATTTACGAGAAAACCCAGAGGCCTCAGAGGAGGCTGCCCTTGGTAGAGAGGGCAGGAAACATCTGTGAGCCTGGGAGAACTGTGGAGCTGTGGTTGGGTGGCCTTGCCAACTTTCTACATCACTGTCCCATTCACCCAGTCCAAGGAAGATTCTTTAATGTATACCACAGCATCGGGGCAGGATTGAAGAGTGTCTGCCTTCCCTGGCCTGCTGTCCAGCCCTAAGAGTTCTACCGTGACTGTAGTGAGCCTTTATCCAACATCCCCTGTCATGTATTACTGGCAGTTACTCTACCAATCTCCAAACCCCTTTGGAAACAGGACCCACGTCACCTTTGTATTCTCCACAGACAGACTTTTCTGGTTGTGTTTTAGAAGATGGGATACTGTGTGAAGTACACAATTTGATTTCCCTGATCTCTTAGCCTCCTAGTTCTGGATAATTTTCTCCCCTTTTTTGGCAACCTGCTCTTAGATTCCCAGTATCTCCATAATTATTCCCCCTTCTAAAAAAAAAAAAAAATGTGTCCCTGGGAAAATACCTGATAAATTAATTTACACTAGGGAATAAAGTACTGTTCCCTTAAAATTTCCCTCCTACTCTCTTCTCATGAGATTTTGCATTTCAGCTAGTCCAAGGGAATTTTTAGTGAAAGGAAAAAATATATAACAGTGCCTAGGAGCTTTCAAGCTATAATTCTCAGGTATATGTGTATATATGGAAAATAAGATTGATAGATTTCTCTGCATAACACTAGTTAAGCAAATGAAAATTCAATCGACACATTGCTAGAATTTAAATATTTCCAACCTGAGAAAGCCTTGGGTGCCTTGAGTTACAGGAAATGTGTATGGGTATTCACTTCAAAACATTTTTTCTGTTTCACTTTTCTGCTCCTCAATAGCATTTCCTCAGTCCTTCCTTCTTTCCTTCCTTTCCTTCCTCCCTTCCTTTCTCCCTCCCTCCTTTCCTTCCTTCCTTCCTTCCTTCCTTCCTTCCTTCCTTCCTTCCTTCCTTCCTTCCTTCTTTCTTCCCTCCCTCCCTCCCTCCCTCCCTTTTTCCTTTTCTTCTTTCCTTCCTTCCTTCCCTCCTTCCCTCCCTTTCTCTCTAACATTTCTTGAGCATCTGCTGTGTTCTAGACACTGCACTCGATTCTGAGAGAATAGATATGAATAGGATTCAGGTCCTGCCCTTCAGCATCTGGCAGGCTACAGGGGGGATGCTGAAAAGTAAGCAAATTAAAGGAAACTAATAAGAAGATTATAATAGAAATATGAAGTGAAAAGCTCCAAGGAGAAAGTAGGTAACTCTGGGAGATGCAGCAATATTTTACAAAGAAGGTAAAATTAGGTACAGCTTTTGAAAGATGACTAGAAATTGCTATTTAGAAAATAAGGGGATAGGATTTTAGATAATGGCGAAAGTGCGTGTAAAGGAATGTCAACTTTAATAACAATGGTAAGGTCTGGGGAAATGCATGTGGCCTATAGGATCAGAGATAGAGCGTGTAAGATGGGGTAGCAGACAAAGCTGGAAAATTAAAATTAGGCCATGTACTTAACCTTGTCAGCAACAATCACTGTACCCCCTCTAATGTGGCGATTGCAAGTAACCCATTTTCTGAACTCTTCTTTGGGTCCTGGGGCAGATTGCATGGTCTCCTGGGGTCTGCCCATTTCCTGGTTGGTCTTTCCCAGTTGTCTGTTGGACCTCTAAAAGTTGGAGTCATTGGACCCTCCTGCACGGCTGCTTTCTGTTCTCTGCTGAGAGGCTGCTGTGGGAAATATCCAAGACCTCCCACACAGGAGCCAACTGCTGAGTTTCAATTCCCAACCTCTTCCCTTATTAGCTGAGTGAGCTTTCTCCTCCAGTTTCCTCATCTTACGATAGAGATCGTAATAGGACCTATCTCAGAGCTTAAATAATTGGAGACATATGTGCAGAAAAGAGTCAACAGGACAGACCTGACTGCCCGTCCTTAGAAAGGCCTGCTGACAAGGTTGGAGCTGGAATCGGGAAAGGCCTGAGCTGGAATCGGGAAACTTGGATGGCAGGAGAGTTCCTGTCCACCTAACATAAGAGTGGCTCACTGTGCTGACACCTGCTTTCCGTCTGGGACTCTGGAATGTGGGTGCATGCCAGGCGGAGGCTGCCTATGTGATCAGCCCCCAGTAAGAACCCTGAGCACTGAGTTTCTAAGGAGCTTCATTGGTGGCCCACAGTTCACATGTGTTGTCACAATTCATGGCTGGGGGACTCAGCTCTCTCCATGTTACACCACTGAGGCAGACATCACCTTTTTGCTGATTTTACTTTGTCTCCTTTGGCTGTAATAAATAATAAATGTTAAGCCCTGTGAGTTAGTTCACTAACAAATCACGAAACCTGGGGGTGGCCTGGGGACCCCCCGACATAGCATGGGAAAAACATTTAGGTGAGTGTCAGGTATGTACTATGCAGGTTATAAACACTCCTGGCTTAGGTATCACCTCTATACTATTGATTACCAAATGTATAGCAGCAGTTTAACCTTTTCCCTAACTCCAGATTCATATACCAAATTTCCTCTTTAGTTTCTCCATTTGAGTTTCTAACGGACATTTTGAACTGAACATGCGCAAAGAGACTCTGGGTTTCTGCTCCAAAATTGTTTCTGACTCCCCACCCACTAGTCTTTCCCAGAGTGGTTAACATCACCATCATTCACCCCATTGCTTTGAATCTCCAGTGTTTTCCCCTTTGTCCTCACTCTGCATCCAATTCATCAGTAAGCTTGGTTAGGTTTCCTTCCAAAAACATATCTTGAACCTTAAACACTGTTCATCAAATCATCATTTTTCTTTTCCTGATCCATGGCAGGCATGCCCTAACCAGTCTCCCTGCTTCATTCCCCTCCCCCCCCCCCGCAATCTACCCCTAGCAGAGCAGCCAGAATTGTCTCTTTAAATCAAAAGCACAGCTATCTCCCCACTATTTGAAACACTTCAGTGCCTTCCCATAATTAGACTAATTAGCTAATTAGAATATGGTCCAAACTTCATGCCATGACCTCTAAGGGTTTACACTGTGGGCCCTTGCACACCTCTCTGTTCTCTAGTGTGGTGCTTCCCTTAGCCCACTAAGGCCTCCTGTCTCTTCCTCCAACAGTCCTGGGCTGGCTTCCACTGAACCCCTGTGGATGGGGGCTCCCTCTGCCTGGAGCACATTAGTCCAGATTTTCCCTTGGCTGGTCCCCTCCTAAGTCAGGTCACTCTCAGACCACCCTATTTAAAATGACCATCACTCACTTTATAGCCACTGAGAGTTTTATTTTAATCAATTAGCATTACCACATTAATAATTAGCATTATTAACTTTTTATTTCTAAAATAGTTATCAAAGTCATTAAAATCAGTCTCTGGCCCACCCCCTTTATCCTTGACTTATTCCCCATAAAGTAACCTTTTGGAACTGTTTCTGCTTTCTTTCTTTCTTCTCATAGTTAGCTTTTTAGCTCTAAATGGCATATACTTATTCACTAATCAGCTTTAGTCATATTTGTTTACTTCCCATTTGAAAGATACTTAGTTAACTCGCATCACTCTTCACTTTCCCCTGATCCCTAACTCCAGAGGTTGGTATATGTATTATCATTTACTCCTTATACTGTTTGCATTTTTACTATGAATAATACACATTTTCAATTCCCTCTCCGTCAACCTCAGACAATATCTCCTAAGTCCCCACAATAAAAAGCAATATTTGTATCCCTGCCCTTCTGTCCATACCACCTCTCAACTTATCTGAACACGTTTCCTTTTATGTTACCAGGATTTGTAACACTAATATTCCATTCTGAAGCCAAATTTCATTTTTCTTTCCTATGCTGACATGTTTGTGTTTTAAAAACTATGGTGAAAGTAAAAGATTTCAGATTCTTCTTTTTCTTTCTCCTCTTCTTATCAAAATATGCTCCCAAGAAAGTATTTGGTTACTCATTCCGACTAAAATGAAAATGAAAATGATAAGCATGAAGAACAAAGATGTATTGGCTGAATTTCAGGCTCAAATCATACTTTAGGTTTACAATCATTTATCTAAAGTTCTTGTATTCAGATTGTTTTAGAGTTAAGACGCTTTAAAACTTTAGAAAGTTTATATAGTACATATATTCTGTATTACATAATACGTCCAGCAGGACTTGAGGCAGAGACATATAATCAAAAAAATAGTTCTCAATAAAATGTATGATTAATCATACTAAGTGGTATAAACAGAGACTATAAATAGCTTCACATCAGTTTAGTCTGGATATTCTTGCCTGATGAGTATATACAACTTACCAATTTTTTTCAATTATCAGATCATTTTAGTTTTTGAAACTGTCGATATAGGATTGTGCAACAATATAAGTGACTGTTTATCAATTTGTAAAAGTAACTTGCATTTAGTTTCCCTTCTACTTTTAACTCTTACATAACATGAATTTGCACCTTGCACTTTCATAGAATACCATTGTAAGCTCATTAGCTTTGTAAGAGCAAGTTACTTACATATTGAGTAATATTCATTATTATGTCCACCAACATTTTATGATAATTTGAATTTATTTATATTATGGTAACATAACAATAGGTTAAATTGGTAGGTTGTTAGCCTGGTGAGCTGATTGACAACTAGTAAATTCTCTTAGGCTGCAATTTAGAAACATTAACTTTACCTTTTCACATTCAGTTTTTTTCCAGTTGGATTTAGATGGATGAGAAATGTTTTGAAATCACATAAAAGGCCACTTTTCCTTACATTTCTGGAACAATGTAGGCAGCATACTTTATGGTTAAGTACTCAGGTTCTAGAGTCACATATTATTCATTTAATCTTGTTTCTACTTCTTGGGTAGACTTTGGGGAAATTACTAAATTTTTCAAGATTCAATTCTCTTATCTGCAAGAAAAGTCACGAGAGTAATTTTACCTTCTGGGTTGCAATCAGACAAAATTGAGACCAGGCTGAAAATATTTAGCATAGTCTCTAGCAGGGGCTGCATTTTATTATTACTGTTAAAACCAGAACATCTTCTTGCGCTATTTGATGTATGTATCTCCAAGAAAGAGCAAGCCAACACCATGGATATTTATGATACCACCTGGGTATTTATGTATAGAGTTACCTACATTTGCCCAAAATATCCATGTATTTTTGGTTTCCTCATCTCTCTTAATCAACTAAATCAGAATGTGTGTTCCAATGTGAGTGAATATAATTGTGAGTGGGGATCTGAATTCTAACAGAAAAAATGATGACAGTATAAGGTAAATCTATCAGTTAGCTTTTGCTGCATACCAAACCACCCCAAAACTTAGTGGCTTAAAAGGAGAGCTATTCATTTCGCCTACATTTTGTGTGCAGCAATTTAAACTGTGCTCAGCATCACGGTTCTTTTGATCCCAGCTGGGCTCACTCGTGTAATTGCAGTCAGCTCCCAAGTTGGCTGGGGGATTGGCTATCTGCGATGGCTTCAGCTGGGATGGCTCATCTCTGCCCCACTTTTTCTGCCATCATAGAGCAGGCAAGCCTGGGCTTGTTGAGATAGAAGTTGAAAATGAGTATAAGTGTATAAGGCTCCATGAGGCTTTGGCTCAGAACTGGCATCATGACATGCTACTGTCCTAAACAAATCACAATTCCAATCTAGACTCAAGAGCAGAGAAATGAACTCTACCTGTTGATGGGAAATGCTGCAAAGTTACATTGCAAAGGATGTGAATACAGGGACAGGGAAGCGTCGAAGACATTTTCATTAATGTAATAAATGTATCAGAATAAATATGTATAATTTTGCTAAAATGACTAATCCTTGAATATTAACATCGGGAAACTAAAAATGATTCATGGGGAACAATGAAGAAAAATCATTGGTAAGAAAAACAGCGGTAAGAAAAATAATGACTTGGTATTTGGAAGATATAAGAATGAAAACCTGGGAAGAATGAAAAACTAGAAATTAAAAATGACTGCATCTAATCTATACTTTCCCGGGTGTTATTAAGAAGGAAAATTGAGCAAAGAATGATTTATCTCACCTGACCTCAGCAGAAATGCAGTCTTCAGTATAAATGGGTAAAATTTCTGAACAGGGAAGTGTTTTCCCTAATTTAATGGAATATGGAAAACCAAATATCTTTCAAATAGAATTCCTGTAATTACACTTTCTTGATTATGCAGACTAACACATCATAGCAAACACATTACAGGTTAACTAATACTCATTTTACATTATAAGTAAATAATAAGTGTTTTTAAATTAAAACATTTTCATCTCTATTTGAAATTCGAAAATTTCTGAATGACAGCACATCCTACCTATTGATTGCCTGAGAGGGAAATTAAAGTATAGGAAAAGGAAATGTCTTTCTTTATTGTTGATTTGGCTGCATCTCGGAGCCTAGTTTCCCTATGAATAACTTATTTTACTACATGTTGGCATTTTCTAAATGAATAAGAAAATCTGTCTTAGATATGGGATTAATGATTCTCAGAGAGTCGTAGATTCTTTGGGGAAGGGCTTTGCAAAGTTATTGCATAAATTCTTGGTGTTTTTCTAGTGTAGATAAACCGCATTTATGCTGAAAATTGATCTTGAATAATGCTTATGATTCTACACTTGGTGTGTATATTTAAGACAGCTTCAAGATCCAGAGAAAAATCTTTATACACTGGTTGCATTTACAATTCTATTGCATTTTCTTGCTTAGTTTGAGTAAGAAAGAGGGTTTGTTGTTTAAACTTTACATGAACAAACTCCTGAAAAAACACATAAAGAAAGTGTTAAAATTTCTTCTACCACCATACACTTGCTGCTTACAATCCTTCCCGGTGAAAGTTTACCTAGGCTAAATTTTCACGTTTTCCTTACCAGTCACCTCATCACTTCATTCACTCATTCATTCATTCTTCCAGTCAATCTTCTTTGGAGATTAATTATCTCTCAAATACTTCTTGGGTACTACGCTCTATTTATGTATATATATTATATATATATATATACACACACATACACATATATATATGTGTATGTATATATAATTTATATATAATATATATGTATATTATATATGTAAATTATATATACATATATATAATATTATATATATAATTGTGTATATATATATGTGTGTGTGTGTGTGTGTGTATATATATTAAGAGAGAGAGAAAGAGAGGGTTATTATAAGGATTGGCTCACAAGATTATGGAGGAGGCTGGCAAATCCAAAATCTGCAGAACGAATATCCTGGTTTGAGTCCCAAAACCCAAAGTTGCTGCAGATCCCAGAGGAGCTGATGTTGCCAGTTAGAAGGCTGTCAGGCACAAGAATTCTGTCTTATTAAGGGGACGGTCAGAGTTTTGTTCTATTCAGCGCTTCAGCTGATTGGCTGGGGCCCACTCACATTATGGGAGGCAATCTGCTTTACTCAGTCTATGAAGTTAAATGTTAATCTCATCTAAAAATACCCTCACAGAAATATGCTGAATAATATTTGACCAAGCATCTGGACACCTTTGGCCCAGTCAAGTTGATGCATAAAATTAACTATCACAGGGACCATTCGCTTAGGGACCTTCTGTCTGCTTTCTAGTATTTCAAACACCTACTCTGATTAGTGATGTCAAGTAGAGAAGACCTCTGTGTTTACTGGAACTATTTCCATCAGGCTGATATGCATTTTAGCAGATGTCTTCTGAAACTAGAAACCTATCTTCTTCACTGAACCCAAAAGAGTAATTGAATTGTAGACAACATAGGGGGAGAGACCCTAGATTTCAACAGTCACACGGACCATGTAGCAGTCTCTCTTGGTGTTCAAGCTATAGGGACAGAGCTGTATTTAGCTGTGAATTTCACTTCTTAGAGTAAGTCTTCTATGATGTTTTCTTGTGAAACAAAACCTTGGCACAATAACCTCTATTCTCTGCTTTAAGAAACCAAATGCTTTCATCAATTTGTTTTCTGTTCATTATACATGATAACACTATGCCAAGTGATTCAGAGTTCTTTGGGGGCTGCTATAGGGGACATCACAACTTAAAGGTTAGTAGCTCATGTTCTGGAAATAGACTCTCTGGCCCTGCTACTTACTACTGGTATGAACATGGGAAAGATGTAACATGCCTGTATCTCCATTTCCTTGACTGTGAAAGAAGTAAAGCTGTGTGACCTCAGGTTCATAATTAACCTCTCCGAGTTTCAGTTTTATCAAGAAAATAATAATAATAAAACTATTACCTAAGTTAGTTGTGAATATTTTAAGTATAATCATAGATATATAAAATCTTAGAATAGTGCATTACAGGTTATTATGACCACTAATTGTTATGTATTGTGATTATAATTATGAGTAAAACCAATGATTTTAAACCCTGTCACACACCCACATATTTAAAGGTCATACTACAGCCACCCAAGGTTTTTCAAACTGTAACATGTCCTTTATACTTCAGGCTCCTAATACCCTAAAATGTTCTAATTTCATTGGTACAACAAGTCATTGCTGCTGATAGGTAGGTGTATGTCACAGCTTTCATTAATATTGCTCTAAAACAAATGAGATCTCTTACAAACTTACAAATGATACTTTAAAAATGTGGTAGGCCATAGTCATACAGTTTAATTCTTTGAATTCCCTATGCAATCTATTGACCCTCGGGCAATATTGCACTTGGTCCAAGCTAAGCAGTTTGCCTGGAACATTCCTCATCTTCTCTACTGCCCCGCCACCCCCTGACTTTACTTAGCTCCAAATACTCTGTAGGTCTCAGCTTGCTATTACTTCTTCTGTGATACTTTCCCTACTATGTCTCTTACTCTGTTGTCCAAGTGTTCAGTCCCTTGAACTCCCAGGGAACCTTGCACTTCCCTTGTAAATAGCAGTGATACACCATATTGTAAATTACCACCTTCCTTTTCTTTTTTTCTTTATTCCTTTCTAGAAGAACATAATTTTCTGAGGATAGAAACCCTGGCTATGATGTTAACTGCACCATCCCCAATTTGAGCTCCTGAAACATGGAAGATACTCAATGAATACGTATTACATGAATGAAATACATATTCATCAAAATATATCGTCAAAAGTATGGAAGACAGCATAACTGTAAAAGAGAAATGTTTTTTGAAGTAATACTCTAGGAGATCATAAGAAAACTATACCTCTAGGGAACAAACATTTTAAAAATGACATCCATTATATAACTTCAAACTTAATAGAATTTATACTTATCATTTATTACAGAAATTTCTTATTTTGAGACAGTCCCCAAATAGCTCACAATTTCATAGTCATCCTTTTACCCTTGCCACAAACTCAATTTGTTAGCCCGTTTTGACTCTCAGATGTATTAGCTAATAATATATATATTTTTGATTTGGAATTTAGGAGAATTATTGAGCTTAAGTATAATAATTTACATTAGCTTCAATGTATTCTGCCCCATGTAATCTAAATTGTTCCTATATTGTTTCTAGGGTTTAGACTTCTGACTTGAAATTCTTCTAACATCAGTTGTCCATTAGACTAGTCTAGTATATCAGTGCAGGACCAATTGAAAACAGGAAGAACAGCATTGTCATTTGAAGAGGGAAGTTAAAATAATTACTTAAACATAATAAGGGAGTAACATTAAAGACGTGAGAGAACTCTGAGAGGTTCTCAAGAGCCAGATGAGAATACACAAGGAAGGACAACTTAGAAGGCAACCTCCCAACAGCTGGGTCTCAGGTCTCACTGGAAAAGCTGTTCTTAGAATCATCTGGATGGGCAGGCAAACTTGCTGGGTTGCCCAAGCCAGAGCTGCCTAAAATTGCCCTTTGGGACAGGCGGCAAATGCTGGTGGGCAGGCATGGAGAAGGAGGCAGCGGTGAGGGGCCCGATTTGGGGCAGTAGCAGTGTTCTGGCGTGCAAGGGGGCTGTCTATGGACGGCTGCAGGAAACAACTCTTCCAGCACGAGCGGAGGCTCGCGGGCAGGGAGGCACTCAGAGGGAGACAGGAGGTGGCGCAGCCAGCGACAGTACCGATGCAGGCAGTGGTCAACCGGGCACCAAACCTGGGCTGCGAGGTTACTGAGGGACTATACACTCTGGGTGCACAATTGGGGCAGAATGACACTGGATGTATGCGCGCGCGCACACACACACACACACTCGCACACACACAGCACTGGTGGATTGTGCACAGGAGCAAAGCCAGCACTCCAGAATTAGGAAGAGGCTTTCTTCCACAATGTCCCTCCGCGCCCTCTATTGACTAAGTTAACATCACGTTCTCCATAAAGGGGAAATGCTTCCAGTCCGGGTCCTTATGGCCGAGCAAGCACTAGGGAGCGAATCAGGAGCTAAGGTAATACACGGATGGACTGGCCCCGTCTACTGCTATACCCGTAGCTACTCAGCTTCCATACGCACTCTCCCACACACTCTGAAGGTCTGTAAAACATTAAAACAATACTAAATGATACAAGGAGGCCATACTGCAGAAGAAATAAACCACACTATGTCAGTGGTTTGTCAAAATAAGATTTATTTCCTATTCCTCTTATTCCTTACTTCATGCAGAAAGGAGGCTGTGCAGCACATTGCTCCTTCAGGCTGTGAATCAGGGCCTTAGTCTGCTCTGTCTTAGAACTCAGAGTCCTATGTGTGCTGGTTTTTTGTCTTTAATTGTGGAGAGAGACTGTAAGGGGTGGGGGGAGAAATATTCATGCCTTAGTGGAAGTGACACATCCCTACATCCCTTCTTTTGTTGTTCCATTGCAGAATTTATCATATGACCACACCTGGAAGGCTTGGCACTGGGAAAATGTAAGGGTTATGTAGATATTTGGTGAGCCCCAATGGGCTCTATCACAATTTGTCAAATATATAAACATAAATTACTTTTGATGCTTCATAATATACAATAAACTGATCAAGTAAAATGACTGAGAACCACGAGTGCAAAAAGTATGTTTAGTTCTGGTGTTATTACAACATGCAGACTTTAGGGTTTAGCACAAGACCACGTGTTGTTTTTTGAATTCTGCTTGAGGGTTTTTTAGGTCCCAGAGCTGTTATTTATTGCAAACCATTTCTCAGGGGTGGTGTCATTAAATGAAGGCTTAGTCACTTTCCTCTCAGAAGAAAAGAAAAATAGGATTTGGCCTTTTCTGCTTAAATAAGATGACAACAGGAAATGATCTGTGTACATTGCAAACAAAAAAGAATGAATTTAAAATCAACTGTTATTTTTATTTAGTACACATTTATTTCAAACTGTTTTCTAATCAAGCCATTAGAAGCTGAGAGCTGCTAATATGAAACCAATTAAAACAAAATATAGAAGATAACCGGTATATTTTGAGTTTGCTGTAGTATGAACTCCAGAGTGAGCCTGACTACTGACTTTTGCTCTACGGATTCAATTCACACATTATAGACAGAAGGCTCAGTGTGTTCAGTAGACTTATGCTCAGTAGCAGAAATACACAGACCCTATGCTTTAACATCTGTAAAGTTCCCAAGTTACAGCAGAAGAGCATCTAGAGATATTTGCCTAAAAATATAAAAGTCAACAAAATAAATATATGCAGAAAAGTCACTAGGAATATATGCACCAAATGCCAATACTGTGTATAGGGATGGTGAACTTATATGTGATTTTTTCTCTTCTCGCTTCTAATTTTTTGTATTTTCCAAAATGTTGTTTGTACTTTTTACATTTTATAATAAACTGTATTGTTTTGTAACTGGAAAAGATGATAAGTGCTTATGTAGGTATGTGTGACATATATACTTTATGTTTTATGAATGTATGAAACATTAAGAAGTCGGACCTACGAATAGAAAGCATGACTGGCACTGGTTGCATGGTGGTACAAGGATCTTACTGAATCACAATACAACTTTGGACATTTTTTTTTTAAGTAGTTAAAAATGTAAGTTTAGTAAATAACATGTCATATGAATACCTAATTCCATTAAAAGTATATATTCAGATTAATTTGATCTGTGTTATATGTGGAGGCTAACATTTAAAAATATTGCATGATTCCATCCACAAATATGAAAACTTTCTGCACTTATTTATTCCATTTTTATTCTTCAATGAAGTGTTACAATATTCCCTAATTTCCTTTTTCTAACTTTTTAGATTTATTCCAAGAATCTCCATAATTTTAGTGGTCATTTGTGAATGGGGTTTTTTTTTTTTAAGTATTAGTACTTTTCAAATTAGTTGTTTCTGATATAACAGAATGCTAATCACTTTTGTATATTGAGCTTATATTATGCAATGCTTAATTCTCTCATTATTTTTCAATATTTATCTATAAATTATATTAGATTCTCATTTTAGGCAGGCATATATTTGGAGTATAATGATAAATTGGTTTCTTTCTTTCCAACTTTTATCTTGTTTCTTCTTGTCTCATTGTGTTAGCCCTTCAAGAAAATGTGGAAGTAACACTAATTAAGTTTCTCTGGTTTTTTATTGTCATGGGAGTGTTTTCATAGTTTGATCATTAACTATACATTTTTGTGATGTCTTGGTCTATATTCTTTATCAGATTAAAATATTACCTTCTATTTCTATTTTGTTAAGTATTTTGAGCATGATCAAGTGTTGGATTTTATCTGATTCTTTTCTCTGCATATTTTTGATATATTCATAGGATTAAAATAAATCTAGTCAACCTTGGCATGAAACTCAATTTGGTTGTGATATGTTTTTTTGAAATATATGGCTGGATTTGGTTTACTGATTATTTATGACATTCATTTCTATATGAAATTGGCCTAAAATCATCCAATCTCTTATTATTTTATCGAGTTTTGATGTAAAGGTTATAATAATATAAAAGAATTTTATATTTTAGCTTTTTTTTGTTGTTGTTTTACTTGGGAGCAGTTGCATTTGGAGTTAGCTATTCTTTCAGGGTTTGGTAAACTAACTTATAAATTACCTAGAAATAGAGTTTATTTTGTAGAGTTTATTTTATATTCTTGAATACTGGTTTAATATTTATAACAGCTATTGTCTAATTAAAAGATTAGCAAATTAGGGCCTGGAAGCCAAATCTAGCCCACTGCCTATTTTTGCAAGTAAAGTTTACTGGGAAAAGCTACACTCATTTTTTAGATATTATGTATGTCTGCTTCCACACTACAACAACAAAGTTGAATAGTTGGGACAGAAACTGTGTGTCCTGCAAGGCTCAAATATATATTAATATTACCTGGCTCTTTAAATTTTTCCAATCTTTGATCTAATCAAATCTTGAGTTGATTTTAGAGATTATTTTGTTCTGAAAGTTGTCCAGTTAATTGAAATTTCAAATACATAAGCATAATGTTCATATTGTTTTCTATGATATATTATTATGGTTCTGCCTGCTAATCCCTCATATCATTCTAAGTATTTTGTATGATCAAATTTGCTTATTCTTTTAATCGTGAATTGTGTAGAAATTAATTTATTAATTAATTAATTTATTTATTTACTTATTTATTTTTAAGAATTCATTTACTTTGGGGCTATCTAAAACTTGACAAGAATGCAATTTTATTCCCATAAGAGATTAATTATTTGATATTTTCTGTCACTATGACCAAACCTAAGTGGTAGTAAAAAGGTACATAGAAGGTACATAGACAGACTTAGACTTGAATTTCTAATAAGCTATTTAATGTGCAGTATGACCTTGAACAAATTAATTTAAACCCTCTGAATCCTAGTTTTCTTCTCTGTATTATAGGAATTACAACAGTTAGCCAGTAAGACTGTTTATAATGAGGTGTGCTTTATCTCTAACTTGGCACAGGGGAAATATGAAGCTGATTCGTTAAGTCCCACCCAAGTACAAAAGTAAAAGTCTTCCTTTTCCTTGCTGTCAGCCATCCTCTTGTGATCCAGAGACCAACCCTCCATAGAAAGGGGTAGCATAGATGAAAAGCGTCAGGTAAATTAGGCAGAGATCTGTTATGCAAAGTATAGGGAAATCAAAGGCATGAACTTTTCTGGATGGTCAACTGGTACCATTTTGACTGCTATCAAAGGGAAGTCCAATGGAAGCCACTAGAAAGGACAATTGCATTTCCTAGGTGCAGATGTGTGAGGTATCACCTCACACTGATTCTGCTCTTACAGAGTTTCTTGTCACTGACAATGGAAGGTGTGTGCCTTGGAGCAGAGGTTAGTGGTCCCTTGATAGTGACTCATTTCCTTTCCACAAGCTTCTTCTATATCTGCACCCCTCATCGTAGTCTTGACCAATCTCCATTTCTCTCTTTATATCTCCTGTATCTCTTCCCCCACTTATAGTTTCCTGGAAGGATGGATTCTATTTTATTTACCATTTTTGCCTAATTTTTTATATTGTATAAATATTCCCTTGGGATCTTAGAGTTTGTAATACAAAAGCCAAGAATAACCCTTTGTTTATTGGCTTCTGTGATCTCACATGTCATCCTTTCCATGGATGGGAAACATCAAATGACTAACTGACACAATGAGAAAGTGGCCTGAAATTAGAAGGAATTGTTGAGAATAGAAATCTCCTCAACTAATATTTCAAAAGTAACTTACCTTGCAAGGATTAAAGGAGACATTGAATGTACCACATTTATATTGAGACCACAGAGAAAGTCTCAATATAATATTGGTTTCCTACTCTGAAAGATGATGTTTTTCAGTCTGTTCTAGTATCAAGACTTGACTATATTCTGCCTGATGTCTTTGACCTCATAATTTGTATCTCTGCTTAAGGATCTACTTATTGTTCCTTGCCTAAGCCAAATTATTTTTAACTCAATTCCACTTGCCAGCTCATCTTCAATTTTTAAGTCAAAGAAAATGAATTAATGCATTTATGCATGAGCAGGATGTGGTGAGGATAATATGGACACTAATTATTCTTACTAGATTAAGTGGAAGACTGTTTTGAGTTATTATCTGTGATTATACTGATCAGTAAAGCCACAATTATTAGGAAACTGCATTCACTGTGGGAAGCTTGATTCAAGAAAATAATGGAATGTGTAAATAATAAATTAGAGATTTGGCAACACAATTTTAAAAATTATCACAAATAAATAAACCAATAAGATTTTTGGTTTTGCATGGGGTGTGCATTTATCCACCTGAAGAAATATGTACTGTGCATGTGGTAAAAAATAATAATATCACTGAACTGACTAATGTAGTCTATGACAGGTAAAGCGTTATCTTCTGGGGATAGGGGACTGTTCTGATTCTTAGAGTCTGGGCTTGCTGGTTACCTCTAACAAAAAGAAAGGAAAATAATACAATTTCACCAAACATCTATAAAATGGCATAAGAACAGCACTCTCTCCTCATAGGTTTGTTTCTGAGAATTAAATGAGATAATCCACCAAAGAACTTGGCACAGCACCTGGCACATTTATTTGAGGTGTTTAGACCATTTCTCTTTAATATGCATATTGCTATTGTTACATTTACATCTATCATCCTGTTGTTTGTTTTCTATTTGTTCCACCTCTTATGTGTTCCCATTATTCTCTTTTTCAGCTTGTGTTGGATTAATTCAGTATATTTATGATGTCGTTTTTCTCTTTCATAGGCTCATTAGCTATAACTTTTTGTTCTGCTATTTTGGTGGTTGCATTAGGGTTTATAGTATACATCTTTAATTCCTCGCAATTGACTTCAAGTGGTATTATACCACTTCGCATACAGAATAAAAACCTTACAATAGTAAACTCGCACGTCTCCCCTCTTAGACTTGTTCTGTGTTATCATATATTTTACTTCTACATATGTTATAAACTCTACAATATATCATAATATCATATTTGGTTTTAAACAGTAATTTATCTTTTTAAATTGTCTACATAATAAAAAGTTCTTTATATTTACTCAGTTTCCAGTACTCCTCATTCCTTTATGTAGATCCAAATTTCCATCTGTTATCATTTTCATTTGGCCTGAAGGACTTCCTTTAACATTTATTCATGTGTTCATCTGCTTGTGATAAAAGTTTTCTGATATTTTGTCTTTAGTTCTTCAATTTTGACAAATATTTTCTCTCAATATAGAATTCTGGGTTAACATGTCTTGTTTTCAGTGCTTTCAAACCGTTGTTCCACTGCCTGGTTTGTATTGTTTCTGATGACAAAATGTAGTTATCCTCATGCTTCTCCTCTATACATAATGTTTTGTTTTGTTTTGTTTTGTTTTTATCTCTAAGTGCTTCTAAGATTTGTATTATTTGTTTTGCGCAATTGAGTGTGACGAGCCTTGGTATAACTTGCTTGATTTTTCTTGGAGTTTATTGAGCTTCTTGGATCTATGGATTTGTAGATTTCCTTGAAATTGGAAACTATTTAGCTATGCTTCTTTAAATAATTTTTTTGTTCCCCTTTTCTCTCCTCTTCAAGTACTCCAATTGCAGAGACTCTTATGGTTGTCCCATTGCTCACTGCTGCTCTGTTCATTTTTTTTTTAAATTCTTTTTTTCTGTGTTTCATTTTGTAGCATTGCAAGATATTCTTTTTCACTGATCTTTCTTTCTGCGATGTCTAATTTTCCATTAATTCTACTTATTGTATTTTTCACCTGATTGTATTTTTTATCTACTTATTGTATTGCAGTTTTAATCACTAACATGTTGATTTTGGTCTTTTTTCTTATCTTACTTGTGTCTACTTAGCTTTTTCAATGTGTAAAGTATGGAAGAAATAACTCTTTCAATGAGCTTGTCTTTAATTCTAGCCTCCATATCAGTTCTGGGTTATTTTAGTTTGGTTCTTCTTCTTATTCTGGGTCACATTTTCTTGCTTCTTTGCATGCCTGATAACTTTGAACTGGATGCCTGTTACATTGAGAATGTTATCTTGCTGAGTGCTCAATATTTTTATATTCCCATCAATATACTTCAGCTTTTTTCTGGAATTCAATTAAGTTACTAGGAAAGAGTTTAACCATTTTTGGGTCTTGTTTTTAAGATTTGTTAGGCAGGACCAAAGTTCTGTATAGTAAAAGTCTGATTATTCCCCACCAACGAGTTAAGACTCTTCTGAGTATTGTGCCCAATGCCAACAAATGATGAGGTTTTCCCAGTCTGGCTGGTGGGAACAGGCATTATTTCCAGCTTTCTATGAGTGCCAAGTACTGGGTGTTTCTTCCCTGAGCCACATGGTAGTATGTGCCTCACACAAAGGCACGGATCAGTACTCTGCTGAACCCTCACGGAGGACCTTCTGTGTGTCTCTTGCGTTCTCTCTGCACGGTTCTCTCCTCTTCGGTACTCATCATGTGAACTTCAGCCCCTTTAGTCATCTGAAACTTTCAGCTCAGTCTCCTCAGCTCATGCCCTATGCTGGGCTCTGCTTAGTCTCCTTCACTGTGCTACAGCCCGGAAACAAAGTGCAGTAAGCTGTGACAATGATAGAGCTTAACTCATTTGTTGGCCATCTCTCAGGGATCACTCACTGTCCTATATTGCCTGGTGTCCAATGTCTTAAGAAACTTTGTTTTACAAATTTTATCTGTATTTTTTTTGCACTGTTTCAGATGGAAGGGTTACTCAATCTTGGCTGAAACAGATATTCTCATGTGGCATTTCTGAGTTCTTAATAGCAATATTTCATGGTCAAATTTAATTGTGTCTATTTTCATTACTTTTACAACTTTCAGCATCAAGAATTTTTCATTCTTACTGAAATAAGATGATTTTATTCTAACGTATTTGAGAGAACAACCACAGCTTTATAGGTGTTTGGAGAAATGCTATCAAATACTGCGTGGTGTGTGTGTGTGTGTGTGTGTGTGTGTGTGTAAAAGTTATAGGTAACTTTAACACAAGACTATAGGTAACAAAACATTAGTCATCAATAAACATTAAATGCTGGAGCAACTTTATTAAATAATGTTAAAGGAACAAGAAAGGAAAAATTAAAAATAACATTTAAAATATTTTTAGCGTCTATAAGCATGACCCTCTCATTCTCTTATATTACATTTTAGTTACAATGATAAAATTTGTATATAGGTCTTCCTTGCTTTTATAAAAACATCCAGTTTAATCTAACTTAAAGACTATCCTAATCTGATTTCTCATCTGGGATCTTCTTTTAATTTATTAAAACAATATTGATTATACACTGTTTCTAATATTGTGTTTAATGCATAGAAACAAACTAAAAAAGAAGACTATTACAACTTGGTGTTGGAGGAAAAGACATAACTATTAGGTTGGTGCAAAAGTAGTTGTGGTTTAAAAGGTTAAAAATAATTGCAAAAACAGCAATTACTTTTGCACCAACCTAATACTACTTATTGCCTGGTCATATTTCAGTGAGGAGAATAGGTATTAATTTGCATTCGAAGAATACAGTCACGATTGCCTATGACATGCAGTCTCTGCAGGATCTAAGCACTAACCAAAGAATTGCCATCAGGTCACTACAGAGGATGCTCCAATTGAAAACAGATGTTAGTGAGTACGAAGCTTTCTTTATGGTCCAGCCACAGCTCCTGAAATTATGGTCTGACCCAAGAATAAGCAGAATTATGGTGCTCAAAAGATCTTTATATAGATTTTACTGAACAGATACTTCTCAACTTCTAAATAGGCTAAACAACACAAAGCGTTAATTTGTAAATGGTTGTTTTTCAGATTAGTAAACAATTTTTATTAAGCAAATATTTCAAATAATAATTGCTTCAATATTAACCTCAGAAAGCTAATTGAAACATATATTCCTGATACATAGGCTCAATGGAAGTACTTTAAATGCATGTAGCTACCATTCCTATTGCCATTTATAAGGGAAAATGCACTTCAGTAAACAACTAAGGATACCAGGATTTTATCTTTCTCCAGAACTCCATTAGAATAGTAAGGACTTGGGTTGGGGCGGGGTGGGGGTTATCACACAGGGGATAGCCACTTTGGGGGATTACTCACTTATTAAGTGAATGTATAATCTAAAGAGGTATTTATTTGCATAAAATAAAATGTCTTTATTAGTTACCTACTCCCAAAAGTTCCAAACTGAAGGATAAAAACAGAGACAAAAGTCAGGGATGCCATGCAAAAAACGTTTCTCATCCCCTCATGTCCTCTATTTTGTTAAGTAGAATCTTTACTTACAATTTGTTTTAATGTAAAAAAAAAAATGGAATGAAAGAATCTTTGATTAGCTCATGAGAAAGTATAAAGATTATTATTTTATTGTTATTATTATTACTACTACTACTACTATAACAACCACCACCACTGGCTTATAAATTCAAATGTGGATAGGTCAATATTTTATTCTTTTTTCAAAGGTATTGCATTATTTAAAATACCTAATAAAACCTAACATTTATTACATTTGTTACAGTTTTTAAGTCATTTTCATGTACAGTGTCCTATTTGATCTTCAAAACCCAATGCTTGAGAAATGGAAAAGTTGATTATCATATATATTCTATTACTCATAAATAACACAAAATATATCCACTGGAAATTCACTTAGCTGCTAAGTGTTTAAGGTATCAGAGATATGAAATTGCAGCAATTCCAGTTTATTTTGTCACAGACACACAATTGCTTAATATATTAAAAAGCACTGAGCCTTAAAGACCTATCTAACTCTTTAGAGCTTGTACAATATACTATTATCTGTGGTTTATTTATTCAGCCATATTTATTTAACATAATGCCTAGCAGTGAAGTCTTTTAAGCCCTCCTTTGAAATGAAAGAATTTCACAAGGACCAAATATAAAATAAGATCATGGATTATAATGGCCATAATAGTTTCTGCTTCTTCCTTTCTCCTTCAGTAACTAAAAACTTGTACTTTCAAGGAACTTTAAGAATTGGTTTACTATCTCTTTTTTAATACATTTTTTCATACATTATTTCTTAGAACTCATTTTGCATTATATTTGCTCCATTCTTTTCTCTTTTACCCTTTTTCTTTTTGTTTGTATTCTATTTCAGTGGATATTATTTATCATTTCAGTCACTTTTAAAGAGGATTTGTCACCTAAATGTCTTTTTCTGTCTATGGCAAATAAACCCAGTAAGCCTGAGCTCATGTTCCAACTTAACAGCTGAAAAATCATACCGGAATTAAGACCATAGTTCTGGGTTTTTAATCAAATGTCATATATACATACACACACACACACACACACACACACACACACACATATATATTTAATCAAATGTCACATATATATGACATTTGATTAAATATATGTGTGTGTGTGTATAATACAAACACACACACACGTGTGTATGTGTGTGTGTGTGTGTGTGTGTGTACCGTGTTTCCCCAAAAATAAGACCTAGCCAGACAATCAGCTCTAATGCTGTCTTTTGGAACACAAATTAATGTAAGAACCAGTTTTATATTATATTATGTTAGATAAGATGCAGTCTTGTATTATATTAAAATAAGACCGAGTCTTACATTAATTTTTGCTCCAAAAGACGCATTAGAGCTGATGGTCTGGCTAGGTCTTATATTAACCGGGGGTGCAAAAAAAAAATGTATACAAGTGGACACTTTGGTCAGCATTGCTCAAGCAGGAGATCGCCATAATCAGAAGTGTCTGGATGCTGATGGTTACCATTTTGAGCACCTCTTGTGATAGCAGAAGTCAAACGTGACTTGTATTCATCTTTTGGTATCGGTATATATTGAGTATTACAATTTTAATACAGTTTTCCCTTCTTAAAATGTGTATACATTTTTTTTGGCACCGTGTGTGTGTGTGTGTGTGTGTGTGTGTAGTTTGAATAAATAAAATCAGACTGCAAACAGACAAGCTTAAACATATTAAACCAAGCCTTCTAACTAATGGACATGCTATGGTGTGTAAGCTCTTGTTTTTTGTGTAAAAAGGTTATCTGACCAGGCAAGCCTCTTAGGCTATGTGCGTAATTAAAGTCAATGGAGGGAAAAGCATAAGCATTTTAAAAAATGCAACTTAAAAATGGCCAGTGGGGTAAAATTTGACTATTTGCACTTTTGGGGTGAAGCGAAATGGTTGGGAGATTCTGCAGTTTCCACAGCCAAGCAGGAGGTAAAGCTGTCCACCCCTAGTTAAATTTTATCCCCACCTGCCAAGGCAAAGCTTGGTAATTGCTCCACTGAGAAACAGAGCAGGGTTAAATCTGCCTGTAATGTGCTTTATTGTGATTTGCATTTTTCTTCATAGTAATTCATAGGCTTTAATAAAACATTGATTTACATGCTGTTACAAAGTGCATCATCTTTCAGGCTTTAAATTAAACATTTCTGCAGTGCGGGTGTGTGTTGGTGGGGGTGAGAGTGGGGTATAGATTAGCTTGAGTCTCTGCCCTAGGGAAGAAGTCTTTCCTTCCCCATCTGGCCTCTGAATGCAAAGCCTTAGTTGAGCATTTTTTTATTCGTGAGGAGTTTGTCACTCTCTAATTTCTGTTAAATTTCATAAGACCTGACACATTTAAATTTACAGGGCTGTTAGATAATGTTTATCACTTTTCATCCCCAAAGTGCCTCATAAATATTAACTAATCAAAGCAGCTAGCACACCCATGAGTCTGAGAAGTATTGGGTTGTTGTTTTTATCTTACTTGGTTTACCTTATGGGGAATTTGTGAGATCGCTGAATGTTAATATATATATATATGTATTTTACCCAGTGTTAAGTGGCTTTTCTCTACTGATAGTTAGGAATTGCATCTTTTCTGGGATCTGAACATGGAGGCCTGCGATTCATTACTCACTGTGTGTAGCCTTGAATAATTACTTAAATTTCTGCACTTGTGTATTGTTTTCTTCCTTAGATTATAAACTTCATTGCAATAAGGGACATTGTTTGAGAACATTAGATGAAGGAAATATTTAATAAATATGGATAGGGCTAACAGAACTAAGCAGCACTGGTCAACATCCCAGGACCCACAACAGTAGCAAGATATCATCTACCCCTAGGACTTGAGGGGTCAGAGCTGAAGCCATAGAATAGGGTCCGTCCAACAAGAGACATGATGGTAGAGAATGAAACCATTCCCAGGACTATGGATAAGGAAGGGAGGAGTGGGGAAAGGAATAGTCCAAACTCTCCATTTTCCCACCCTTTTATGTCTTCCCAGAGCCTGGTGAAAGCTACCTGGAAACAAGAGGTAAAGAGAGCCTGTGTAACATATTCCCTGAAGGTCACAGCATACATCTCAGGGCAGAGAAGGGATGGGAGACACACAGAGGCTGGAAGACAACATCCAATACAAGACTCCTACAAGGTAAGGACTGAGCTAAGCAAACTTATATATGTATGAAAATGTGTATAAGCAAATGTATGGGAAGAGAAAAAGCAAAGATACATTTCTGTGTGTACATCAGAGATGGGAACATTCTGTCTGTAAGCATTGGAAAGGCTGTAAAAAGAACGTAAGTTTTTACCTAAGTCTTGAAGGCTAATATTTAGAATTACCTGGACTGTGAAGCTTAACATTGTTTGTTGGTTTGCAAAGCTACAAATGAAAGAAAAACTTCTTTTTTTCTCTGTGGTATTCACTAGATTGCATTTGACTAGACGTTGGCAATGACCCAGACAACTTCTATTCTGACCACTTACTAAGCTGTCAATTTAAAAAACAAAAATCATTAACAGTCAATTAAAATTACTTTCTTGGAATGTTTCATTTTTTTCAACTGTTTAATTTTTTTCTCATTAAATATTCTAACATAACTTGGAGGAAATTTGACTAGCACAGCAATGAACGTGCTATAACTGCTTCCCCAGGGGTAGAATCTAAGATGCACCATCTACATAGGTGCTTCCCTATCCCATTTTCATTTCTTTCCATTACAAAACCCAACACATAGATAAAAGATGGCTAGTTTTATTTAAATAAGAAGTTTCCGTACAAGCATCGGTTTCTCTATATTTCTCAAGTATACAACATATGTCTCTTTTTTCTATAATTTGGAGGCTTTCATTTCTTCATTTTTCTCCAAAAGTAGCAATAAGTAATTGATGACTCAGGTTTTCTCCCTTATTATTATCCCTGAAATCATTTTCATAGTATATCAAAACAACTGATTTTTCTTGGCGAGTGTGCTATGTATGGCAGATGAACATAAAGTGAAGCAAATTCAGGAGGATCTGTGTTCCAACAGCTCCCTTTGTGAGGTGTATGAATCTGCCTCATTCATTATCCAATGTGAGTCCAAGAATTTTACTTAATCCTGCTGGATAGCGAGAAAAATGTTTCCCAAATAGCGATTACAATTTAGACTGCTGACCTTAATATGCACTTCTTTCCCTCAGTTCTGGTGATGTTCCTTTTCAGGGTTTCACAGAATGAATTCTATGTAACATTTCCTGTGCAAGGCATAAAAGCAAAAACAAAACACAAGTGGAGATATAGTTCTAGAAGTTATCTTGTGTCATGTCTATACCTGAATATCACTTAGTGTCATTGGAATATTATTGGAGGCCATCATATTTATGGTATTTGTTGGAAGGTATACAAAAAAATGTATACACATTTTAAGAGATATTGTCTGCCTGTTGGCACCCCCAGATTTGGAGGTATATTTTGAATGACTCAGATATCTATTTTACTTTAGGATTCAGCAGCTGTTTCTAATCCTTTCAAGTTTAGGATTGTTAAATACGAGGATGAGTTTTCCTGTCAAGGGAGTGAAATTATTAGTCCCATCAGATTACATAGTCCATACATTTTGAAAAATGCAAATATTTAAGATACAGTCTAACATGGTATGAACTATCTTATCACCACTCAATAGTAGATCATGGAATCTGCAACAAACTTGAAGATCATTATAAAAAAGATTGTAAGTAAATCATACCAGCTAGAGAGTAATATGTGTACATAGTTACCATTCATGACTGTACAGAAGGGGTGCAATATGAGAAAGAAGCGTCTCTCTCACACTTCCCTGACCCTCTCCCAAATGTAAGCATTATTCTCAGTTTCTTTCATAACTTTTATGAAAAAAATATGCATATACCAACATGTTTTTTTTAGAATAGGAAATTTTATTACATTCACACTGATATTGATTTACTTCTCCCCCTTAATTATTTATCTTGGAGATACACAGATGTATGTATATGTCATAATTCATTTTCATATCATAAACCATTTTTCAAATAATGGATATTTCCCTTTAATAATAAGGGAAATAACTTAATCCCAAAGTTATTGTTAATAAAACAATGTTAAAATAAATATATTTATGTATATGTATAAACGTGTATTTATTTATATATGTACAAATACACACACACATAAGTAAACTTTTACTAGTACATACACAGAAAGTAAATCATTAGAATGACTATCCTGAATCAAGTGATATATCCACTTTACGTTTTGATGGCTGTTGCTAAGTTGCCCTACAAAAATATTACAATGTATACTACCAAAAACAACACCTACAAATGCTTATTTCCTCCAAAAATTCTTGTTATTATCAAACTTTTAAGTTGCCAATCAAAACCATGAAAACAGTATTTTGTATTTGTTTTGATTTGTATTTGCTTACTTTTAGTGAATTAATCTCATTCATTCACAAAGAAATATGAATGATGTGCCTTATCATACGTCTCACATAACCATAAACATTTCTTTTCCACATTTAAAATTCTGCTTTGATGTTCCTAAGGGGGAAAATACGCTCTGGCTGTTTTTGAAAAATACAACAACAAAAAAAGAATTTACTTTTCTGGGCCATTCTACCATTCTAGTGGAATTTTGTTCCACTTTGTAAAACACAGTGATAAAGAACAAAAATAATTTATAATTGAGAATCCAGAGTTCAGATCCCACTTACTAGCTGTGTGACCTTAGGCAAGTCACTAAATTTTGTTTATTTGTAAATGAGATGAGAATGAACTCAATTTAGAGCACCGTTATGAGTCCCAAATAAAATGATGGGTGAGAGAGAGATTTGTATGCTATAGTGTTCTTCATAAATGTTGGTTGTTTTTACAAAGAAATACAGTATTAAATGGGTACCAAGTGCTTTAGAAAAAAATGCACTTGGTGGGGTGGGGGTCTTTACACCTGAGTGGTGGCAGTAGGAGTAGGAATAGCTCTTGATTAGTAAACCTCAACGGGTACCCAGTTGGAGCTTGGGTGCATTAGTACGTTGTTTCTTGTTCTTTCATGATTCAGCATACAGAAAGTTACTTTACAGGATGGACTTGTTTGAAACACTGGAAGTTTAAGACAGCCCCCCGGCATTCTGGAATGGTAAAATTTACGTGCAAAGGGAGGGATAATTCATTTTGTAGAATGCCCTGTTCCGTTCTAAGTTTTCCTTTTTAGAAGCACTTTTATTGTGTGTGTTTGTTTTGTTCTGTTTTGTTTTACTCATGGGGGGAAAAGTAAACATTTCTCTAGTCCCTTAATCAAATTTACATATACCCACCCAATCAAAGTTGTCTTTCCTAAATCTGACACTTAGTAACTTTTATCCTCATTAACTATTCCTCCTCCTTGTTCCTTACTCTTTTCTTTAATATATTAAAGTAAAATAATAAAGGTTGAGAACATTTTTATCGATTTGTGTTTTCAGAGTATTATTACCATTTAATTTTGGGAGTCTAAACAGCTACTAGACTCTTCTATTGTCAACTATTACTCAGCAATTTTGTTGGTTTGTTTCGTACCAAGTTTAGTTGCCAAAGGAACATCTAGCAATGATGCATTTATCCTCAGATAATAAAGTTAGCTTCAAACCTTATAACCTCAGCTGAAGGGATTGCATTTCTGCAATTACATTAGGCTCCCCTAAAGCAGGTTAATTGAACTGCTGTGTACTGTTTTGTCAAGATTTATCCCCTTGTGTAAATCTACTTTTGTCAGCTCGGTAGCACATTGTTCTAAAGAAAACTATCTGCCTCTAGAAAAATCCTAAACAAGGCTCAGTAATTAAATAGAATGGAGAGACAGGTTCTTCCAAGCATTGGTTTAAGGGGGAAAGTGTCATCCTGTGGTTAGAAAGTTTCCAAGCTACGTATAATGAATTGTGATTTTTGCTTGGGGGATCCATTGTTAGGTAGAGACAAAGGTCCTTAAGAAATCTTTCTTTCATCTCATGGAGGACAATGAGTTGGAGGGGAGTGAGCATTATAATTGTTATAAAAGGTTTGTATTTGGAGACTCAAAATCTAGGCTGGTCTTTTTTGTGAGGATGATAGGTATTGGCTTTTGTGCTATTATTTGAACAGTTCCAAAAAGAAGTTAGCATATATGTACATATATATGAATTTATGGTTGTATAATTTATTATTTATAATTATATATAATTATAGAATTATATAGTTTATGTAACTTTAACATCGTCAGCAGTGGTTTAAAGTAGTATCTTATGTATTGGGGGATGAGATGGAGTTGGTTAGGCATGGTTTGATAGAGGGCAAACTTTAAAAATTCTGGTCCACAAATTGAACAGGATTTTTGGATAAGAAAAGGAGAGTAGAGGAGGGTGAACAGAATTGCAGGAAGCTAGGGCCTAAGGAAGAAAGTGGGTCATAAGCAATTCCCACTCAGTAAAAGTTAGCCATTGTTTTATGATTGCAAAGGACTTCATAATTTTGTTATTCCCATCACCAAATGGTACAGCTAATGGCAGTTTAGGAGTTCAGCAAAGAGAGGTCATAGTTAATTGGAGTGGACGGAAAAGATTTTGTGGAGAAATTTGAGCTGAGTTTATGGGAAAATTAGGTGGAATTTGACAAGATAGAAATGTGAGTTAAATTAATCATGGGAGCAAGAAACAACAACATTGGTGTAAGAGACAGCAGGACGGGAGCACTGGGGTGTGAAGTTGCAATCATATGTCAGAGTTTGACTGTGGGGGCCTGGCTTCCAGGTCTAAGTAATTTGGGCTTGATCGTGCTGACCATAGGAATCTTTTAAGACTTGTTAGCGGGGGTCTGAAGTGATCAAAGGCGTGTTTTACAGTCATTACTGTGGTTTTATTTTATAGAATAGACAGGAATTAATTGTTCATAGTTTTTTTGTTTTTTGTTTTTCGTTTTTTTCCCCCCAAAATATATGAAGTTGGTTGCTTGTAAAGACTCACAATAACAAGTCCGTATTTTGAATGAGTTCATATCTGCCCCTTTTAACCTCCTTAACTTTGTGAGACTCATAAGCCAAGGCCTGAGTATTTGGATGCTGAAGAAAAATATGGGGGAGGTGAGGATTTCCTAATTAATTTATCCACAATTTCAGCATTTAAAGGGTTAGGAAGAAAATATCTGTGTGTGGCTGTGCGGTACCCGTGCGAATTTGTCTTTGCAAGTGGATCATCTACAGCAGAACATGTGATACTTCGTCTCTACATGCAATTTTATCCATTTCAACACAAACTCATCCCCTGGTCTTAAATCAGTCCATGTATGAGTGAATCACGAACTACATGGAGTCATTTTAGCAACTTATTGTCATCTGCAGTCTTAGATTTAGAAATTTACTTTCTCTGTCATGTGGACTCAGAGACTTAGCTTTTCTGTTCACCTGGTATGTGTGTTCTTTTTAAGGGAAAGAACAAAGCCTATGTGACATTGTGGGTTGTGATGGGGTCAGGGGAAATCATTTAAGCATTAAATCTGGTTTTGATGATGTTGGAAATTGTTGTCTTTGGGAAGGACAATTGAGGAGGGAAATGGAGTACAGAAGCAGTTCTGGAATTCTTGGAAGAAAGGGTTTTTCTTGCAGAAGACTTGACCTTTTAAGAATGAATTTTTTTTTTCATGATCCTTCAGCTACTATTGGTTTTTCTTATCACTTTAATAAGGAATGTTTAGAACATCTTATTCAGGAAGACGTCACTTACCTTTCTAGACAGAGTTGAGCTCTTTTTCCCTAAAGAACCCTGTTGGAGGCTCTCAGACTTTGTAATTATTTTGCTATTATGTTGTCTCCACTACTACTCTCGGAGACCCTGGAGTAGGGAGCAGACCTGTGTCATGCCACGCTGTTGGAGCTCCAGCACCTAAGAAAGTGAGAGGCATACCGTAAACACTTAATGAATGTCAGTAATATACATGGATAAATCAATCAATAAATCCATGATGAGATGAGTACTTCTCATTTGCAAGGCATCATGTCAAACTAATGGGGAAATATATAACTATTATTTTTGATATCTGCTTATAAGGAATTAAACTTTAGTTTGGCAGCTAAAACTTTGATACAAAAGTAATTAGTCATATTTGGTAGTTTATGTTCTCTGCCTTCATTTTCTCTCATTTATTACCAAGTTTTAATCTTTGTCTGCCTTCATCCTGTGTCTTCAAAGGACACTAAATGATTTCCTATTTGTCAAATCCAGTGTTTTAAATTTTATTAATTTGCCCAACCTCGATGGAGCACTGGGCGCTAAACAATTTAATCTTCCTTTGAACTTCTCCTTTCGTTTTTGCTTCCAAGACATTGCTCTGGATTTTGATGTCTCCCTCCTTCCACAACTGTGCTCGTCATACGAGATGTGACAATTAAGATCGCAAA
The DNA here is from genome assembly GCF_004115265.2 of Rhinolophus ferrumequinum. NCBI lineage: Eukaryota > Metazoa > Chordata > Mammalia > Chiroptera > Rhinolophidae > Rhinolophus > Rhinolophus ferrumequinum. The sequence continues at coordinate 34,498,977 of NC_046285.1, read as the reverse complement.
CTTATTGCAATGATGTTGCTAACCTTTTGTGATATCGCAGGGATTTTTCATTAGGAATTTGTACCAACTGGACAAACAGTTAACCAAGTTTACTATTTGGAAGTGCTGAAAAGGATGCCTGAAAAAGTTAGACAAAAATGGCCTAAACTTTTTGCCAACAATTCATGGCTCTTGCATCATGACAATGCACCAGCTCACATGGCACTGTATGTGAGGGACTTTTTAGCCAGTAAACAAATAACTGTATTGGAACACTCTCCCTACTCACCTGATCTGGCCCCCAATTACTTCTTTCTTTACCCAAAGATGAAGGAAATATTGAAAGGAAGACATTTGGATGACATTCAGAACAAGGGTAGTACAATGACAGCTCTGATGGCGATTCCAGAAAAAGTCTTCCAAAATTGCACTAGGTGCTGGCTTCAGTGCATAGCTTCTCAAGGGGAATACTTCGAAGGTGACCATAGTGATATTCAGCAATAAGGTATGTAGCACTATTCCTAGGATGAGTTCGCGAACTTAATTGTCCGACCTTCATACAGCCTCCATCATCCGCGTTGTTCAGTATTCTCACCAAAACATATGTGCTCCCTCTTCTCTGCCTTTTTACACTATATGTCCTTTAGAGTGTTTCCTAGGCTAATATATCTATTCATGATTTAAATTGGGTAGGTAAAACCTATTTCTATCACTAAGTATCATGCATTTGAATACCACACCATCCTCTCAAACAACATTTTTAAGATTTAAAATCACATTTTCCCTTAAGTCCTTTTTTTTCTTCAAATTTTCCTTTTCTGTCATAGTGCTAACAGTCTCCTTGTTATCCAGCCTTGAAACTTGGTACATGCTATTTTCTCCAGTTTCTTACTTTTTCTCTTCAACATTTGCTTCTTCTGGCAAAGACACATAGATTTCCTTTTCCTGAGACAGTAACCACCAAGGCACTGGTTTCCCTGCATGCAGGTATTGTCCTCTTGAGTCCATGTTCTATGCTATATTGAATGGAGCGTCATACACTATGCATGTTACCCCGGCCTCAGAATCCTTCAATGATGCTTATTGCTTGCAGTCTGCCTTGCTTAGTCTGGAACTCCAGGCCCTATGCATTATGACTGGCAGAGATCTCTAGCTACTTTTTACCTCGTCACAAACCCAACGATTTAATGACAGTGCACTAGTCAACATACCTGATTTGGTGCATTTGCTCACACTATTCCCTTTTCCAGATTCTTGAGTTGAGACTCAGTAAGTATCTGAACTCCATCCTCATATCAAAGTCCAATTAAAGTCTAAGGGTCTCCCCAAAGCTTCTGGTATAGTAGTCTTTCCCAAACTGGGAGAGATATAATTTTAAGTGAGTGGTGTACAGGAAAGCATTGAAAGACATGGATTATTTAGTTAAAGAAGGGTATTCACTTTTCTGTTTCCTTTCATCTTTCTAATTTTATTAAGGAGGAGACCTCAGTTTGGTTCTAACTTATTTTTAACATCACAATAATGCTTGATAATGTTTCTTTTAATCAGTGAGAACACAGGGAGATGAAAGCTCAGTACATTTGGCAGTCAACCTTATGTAGTTAGAATAAATAACACCATTTTGTTTATATTTGTTTGTTACCTTCTATTATGGCAAAATACTAGTTTTTTTCCTTTAGAGTGATGATATTAAGCTATCATTTAAATCATACTGTATTTACATATACAGAAAAATACCAAGTAATAACATAGATAGTAATTATTAAGAGGAAAATTTAAGAAGGTGGAACATAGGAATACATAGAAATCATAAAAGCCGTTCATGAATGACTACAATCTGGAAAACCCTCCATTACCATTTTGGCCTACATTTTTTTTCCTTTTTAAACCATGGAAGTTCAGGAACTCTTGTAAGTGGTTTTCCTGTATGAACTAATGGAATCCTCTCAAGAATCCTATATAAGATACTATAGTTTTCCCTATTTTACAGAAGATATAATTTGCCCAATTTCTCCCAGGTAGTAAAACTGTAGACAGATTTTGAACCCAGGTTTTCAGCCTCCAGAGTATGTGCTCTTAACCACAAAGCAACTCTGCCTCAGGAGAAACACATCAATCTTTGATTTGAAACAACAAATAGGATCTTCTGTGCTCACTATCTTTCATTTTTTCCTTTCCCCCAGAAGGAGGAATTTGACTCTGATATGAAGCCAAACTCTGAAGAAACCTGCTATGAGTAATTGTGTTTAGAATTGATTTCCATCTCTACTGACAACTTGAAAAACCTTTGCTTCTAACAGTTTATTTAAACTGAGGGAGCACTCAGTCTATTGCCAGTTAGCTCCAGGTTCAATAACAAATAGGAAAACACCAGTCTCTGCATGAATAACTTTTACAGTTTGTCCATTAGAAAGTTCAGGAGCATGATGACCAAGCACAATTTGCATCTGCTTCCTCAGCAGACTGCCTCAGTAGATGAACAGCCCTTGGCAGTTCAAGTGAAATATTTAGTAACTAAACAGGGAGTAGGAGGAAAGCAAATTATATACACTGGAGAAATGCATCACAGAAAATGTTATGGCTGGGCTCAATGTTAGAATGTATTACCTTACATTTGCCTTTTCAATTCTCTAAAAACAAAACAAACAAACAAACAAACAAACAAAAATCTGAAGAGGTACTTTTCTGTGCAACTGCAGTGTCCTAATTTTATAACTGCTGTAAATCATAATTTGACTTAAGGATTTTATAATAAACACATATTTTCAGCATCCATATATTTGAGATAAAGATCTCATATACAACTAAGAAATATTTAAGGTAGAAATTTATTCATAAACACTCCATATTTGTTTTTGAACCACTTAATATAACCAGAATTGCTATATTTCTTTCATCATTCTAGTATCTACCCATTATTGATCTAACTCGGGTAGGCAAATTATGGCCTGCAAGTCAAATCTGGCTCATGGCTTCTTTTCATGTGGTCCACAAGCTAAGAATGATTTCCACATTTTTAGGAGTTATAAAAGAAGAAAGAAAAAGAATATGAGGCAATGATGGTATGTGGCCGGTGAAGCCTAGAATATTTACAATATAGCCTTTTACAGAAAAGTTTGCCACCCTGTAATCTATCTTCTAACTTCTTCTATAGCATGCTTCCAATTTTTATTTTTGCTATGAAATTATTTAATTTTTCTTAAATATTGCTAAGTAAATTCCAGTATCTGGTAGTACTTTGTCTTTCAATTTATGATATGTGATTCTGGTGTTGTAATACAAGGTCAATCAGTTAAAGTCATTTCATTTTTCCCTAAGTTAGTGTTTGTTACATTCGAGAACTGCACTTTAGGAAATACACCCAAGGAACCAACTCCAAAGACTTCCATCTGTACTAGAATGTCACATCAGAGTCCGATAATGTCTTAAATGAAACCCGGAGGGCTGAGGGGTGATCGCTAGAGGAGACTAGTGTATTTTGCCTATGGGAGGAATGTGAGTCACTGAAGCCCGAGGGCTGACCATGGTCTCTAGAATCCAAGGATGGCCTGCCTGTGAACCATGCCTCCTGGTTTATACATGCTTGTATATACCCATATTGACTTTGGGTTTTTCCTCAGTAAATAACAGAATGTAGCAGAAGTGACATAGTACTCCCAAGCTAAGTCTTATAGAAGTCTGGTAGCTTCAGCCTTGTATTCTTGGCATGCTTGCTCTTAAAATGCTTCCTCTCAAAATCCAGCAACCATTCAGTAAAATCTCTAGCCACAGCGAGAGCACATGTAGGCATTTAGCCTCAGCAGAGCTCCTATACAACAGCTAGCATCAATTAACAGTTATTTGAGTAAGCTATCCTGGCATCTATCTAGTCTAGTCAGAACTTCAAATGATTCCAGCATCAGCTACCATTATTATTTTTTTTAATCACTTGAGAGATTCCAAGCAAGAACCGCCAAGTGGAGTTTCTACCACCATGAGAGATAATAATAAATTGTTTCAAATCATTAAATATGGGGTTGGTTTGTCATGCAGCAATAGATAATTGAAATAACATGCTCTTGTCATTTTTTGAGTACTTTCTTACTTATAGGCTTATTTTGTACTTTTTTGTGACAGCCTTGGAATCAACCATTTCTCCAAGAAACACTTGTTTCTATTAGGGGAGAATGATATTTAGAAACTAAGCTCTGATTGTTAGATGATCTCATTGTAATAGGGCTCAACTGTGAGGTCCTCTAAGGGTCAGAACTAAAATAGATAATATAGGTTGTGTATGTATGTATATATGTATTTATATTTCTCTATCTATCCATGAGCTCACACAGAAAACTTTCAATTCTAAACCAAACACGCAGAGATTATTGTAGCCATCCCGTTTATCATATTCATCTCTCATTAATAACAACATATTTACTTATTTGATTAATCACCCATACTTCATACCAATGTCATCTTGAGGGAGACTTTGCCTCTCTCAATTTAGATGCTGTTCTTACTGTACTCAAGTTTCAACTCATACCCAGAAAAGACACTAATGCTACACTCATCTACTATATGAGCTCCAATCTTTATTGACCCATTAATGACTTTTGAACAGAACGATGGAGGAAGGAAGGAAGGAAGGAAAGAAAAAGAAAGAGAGAGAGAGAGAGAGAGAGAGAGAGAGAGAGAGAGAGAGAGAGAGAGAGAGAGAGAGAGAAAGAAAGAAAGAAAGAAAGAAAGAAAGAAAGAAAGAAAGAAAGAAAGAAAGAAAGAAAGAAAGAAAGAATGAAAATCTATCAAATAGGAAAAAACAATATCAAAGATGAAAAATTCTTGATTGGCCTTATAAGCAGACTGGGCAGAAGTGAAGAAATAATCAGTGCATGTTAAGATAGATCAATATACTTTATTCAAGGTATAACACAAGAGGGAAAAACATTTAAAGAAGAGAATAATAGAACTGTGGGACAATAGTATACATGTAATTGGAGTTCCAAACAGAGACGAAGAGAGATGATGGGGCAGAAGTAATATATGAAGAGATAAAGGGAAAGTATTTTTCAAAATTAATGAAAGACAAACCACAAATCCAAGAAGGCTGGAGAACATCAACAACCAGAATAAAGGAAAAACAAAACTAAAGCACACTTTGACATATCATAGTCAAGCTGCTAGAAAACCAAAGCCAAAGAGAAAATCTTGAAGACAGCCAGAGATAAAAGTAACTAGAGAAACAAAGATAAGAATTACAGCAGACTTTCATCTGAAATAGTGCAAACCAGAGACAAAGGAACATCTTCAAAATACTGAAAGAATAAAAGCTATCCACCCAGAACTCTATACCCAATGAAAATAACTTGCAAAATTGAAACTGAAAAAATATTTTTTCAAAGAAACAAAAAACAATTTATTTAAGATAGAACTTTATTACTACATTATAAGAAATCTTAAATTCCTTGAGGCAAAAGGAGGACAATATCACATGTAAATCTGGATCTACACAAAAAATGAAGTTAACCTGAAATAGGAAAAATGAGGGGAAATATAAAAGATATTTTTCTTATTTACATTTACTTTAAAAGTTACTTGACTTTGTAAAGCAAAAATATTAACAATATATTGTGTGGTTTATAACCAAAGAATATAAGAGGAAAAGGAAGTATACTGTTGTAAATTTCTTACAGCATACATGAAAATAGACTACAATAACTTGAAGATGCATTGTAAGCCCTCCCAAATTACTAAAAATAAAATCTTGGGAAAATGTTAAAGCTATTTACACTTATGAATACAGATGCATAATTTAAGAATGTACTTTAACAAACTAAATCCCAAATATACTTTAAAAATGTTACTAGCGAAGCACATTTAAGAGATGAAAGGATTATCAGTATTAGGAAATCTTTTAATATAAATTATCATGGGTGAAAAGCCTTATGACCATCTCTTGTAGACAGAAAGGATATTTCATAAAATTTAAAATCCAAATTTTAAATATTAAAATCGTCTTTATAGAACTGAAACATAAATATATTTCTTTAACATCATAGAATTATTTTAAACCTTCAAGCTGTTTAATTACAATACACTGGACTGGAAGCATTGCTTTGAGAGACAGGAATAGACTAGTATAGCCACAGCCTTGATTTTACATGGTTTTGAAAATGCTTACCAGTGAGACGAGAAAAAAAATGAGTCAATGTAATAATATCCTCAGATGAAACTATTATCTACTGGTACAAGAAAGAAATCATTACAAATATTTTAAAAGAAAATATCAAAAATTACCAATTTCAATATGCATATGTAAATAATAGTTCCCATATAAAACAAAAGGAAAAAACTGAAAATGCAATATAAATAAAATTCCTACTTGTAAGACCAAGAAATATATAAAGGTAAAAAATACAGAAAATACATAGAAATTATTACTTTAAATAAATTTGTCAGTGTTTCCTAAAAACTCATATCAATTTAATAAACTCAAAACTATAAAAATCTTTAAAATAGGCTTGATTAGGGGAGAAGTATTTTCCTACAAAATATTATAATATTTTATAAAGTTACAATAACAAAGCAGTATATTGTTGATGTGAAAACAAAGAGATTATTAAAATAGAATTGGAAATATAGAAAAAAAGCAAAGTATATTATGGGTAGAGTACATGATGAAATTTTCACTACTTTCATTTCAAATCAGGAATAACAAGTCTTTTTTCAATTAGATGGTAAAGTGACAAATGGGCAACTATTTGAGAAAATATAGATGTATATACAGTATGTACTCACACACAAATATATAACTGAAATTAAAGTGAATTCCATAAAAATTAAAATTTTCCATGGAGAAATGAAATCACAAAATATAAAGAAATTTTCCATGGCGAAATGAACTCTCAAAATATGAACAATAGTAAAAGATACTTAAACAATAGTAAAAGATACATTAACAATTATAATGTAAAAGACAGTGAGAAATTTCCTAAGTCTGATCATGCCAGAACTCTAAAGGAAGAAATGTTTAGAAGTGACCATGTGTTTAAAACATCTTTACTCCAAATTAAAGTAAATAAATAAATAAATATATAACAGGCTAATAAACCAATAGGAAAATGTTGCAATATATACCAAAAGATTATATTTCTTAATACCAAAAGATTATATTTTTTGATACATAGAATGTTCTTACACAACAATAAAAAACACACAAGCACCCAATAGAAAAATGGGAAAAGATATGAACAAACAATTCAAATGAATAACATTAGACATATATAAAATGTTACCGCAATAAAAACCAAGGAAATAGTAATTTAAAACTTATTTTTAAATTATCATATTGCAAAATACTAATGAAATAATGTTTGGGAGAGTGGATAGTTTCATATACAACTATCACATTGTAGTTTGTATAACTCTAGAGGTATTATGAAACCAAAAGCTTTGATACATTTCTTTACACCTCAAAATTCTGCTTTTAGGAATATTCCCTTCTAGCCAAGTGATTGGAGAAGTGCAAAGAAATGTATATATATAAGAAAATGACATTAATGATTTTGTAAGTAAATAGTAAAAATACTTAAAAAATAAATCCTCAGCTTTATTTCATCTCATGCAATCATAGGTCCTTCAAGAACCTGGAAAAAGGAAGTCTTTGTACATATACTTTTGATAATGGACATTTATTTGGGCTAAAAAATCTTCTCAGATAAATTTTTTATGCCAATTTTATGTACTGTACTCCTCTAGTTTCCTGCATTCCCATATGTACCTGTTCTGAATATACAACTATAGATATGTGAACACTGGAATGTGAAAAGCCTCTGACATAATTTCAAGTATATAAGCTTCATTAACTTGTATTGATTCTTTATTGAATTGTTGTTCCTTCAGCTTGAATGCCCGAGACGGATTTCAAGCAAATGCAGTAATAAATCAAGTGTTCTTCCTTGGGAAGAGGTGATGTTTTGCCTATTGTCAACTCTGGGTAAGTTCCATTACCATCTCTTTCTCTTTGTATGGAGTTTTGAGTTTGAAGTTGAGTTCGGAGTTGGAGTTTCTGTTTAAACATTTGATCAGTATTTTTTATAGTTCTGGTATCCTGAGTATTCTCAAGTAAATTTAATAGAGAAGATGGACTGAATTTGGGGATGCCAGTCTTCCCACAGTTGATAGGCAGCATGCATGATTATAAGCACTATCATACGTATACCAAATCCTATCAGAGAGTCTCATCTGCTGTACAGGTTGTCAGAGGTTGCTGGACTTTGGACAAAGTACTTGAACATTCTCCCTGACCCTTACTGTCTTAATGTAAGATGATGAATTTGATTGCAATAGATGGATTCCGTAAATAATCTCTTTCAATTCAAAATTAGTGCAATGGTTAACTCACGGACTTTGGATCAGACACACCTTTACTGGTATCCAATTTCCATTATTTAGTGGCTTGTGTAACCTTGGCAAAGTTACTTAACTTTAATCACTTCAGCTCTAAAATGAGTATAAAAAAAAGACTAATTTCTAGGCAAATTTGAGTAAGAATGCCTGTGAAACGTGTAGCCCAGTGCCTGATGCCTGAATTAAGTGATTAGGGTTCATCTTTGATTTTCTGGCATTTGCAACCCTTTTCTGTATTTGAGAAATGTCCTACTTTGTGAGTCTTAGAACACCTCCCACCACAGAAGCCAGCTATCAGTTTTTCTAGTCTCCCTTGTAGCTATACACAGGTCTGTGTGCTAAATGTTGCTAATCACATCACTGAATTAATTACTGGATAATAAAATAAAGGCCTATGTGGAGTTTACTTGACAAGGTTACGATAAAGGTAGACACTACACTTAATTTCCAGTGGACATTAAGGAAGCTTCCCTGTGATTTTTCAGCAGTGTCCTTCAATGTTTTATCTCTAATAAGCTTTTGATCCTTCTATAGATGATTTTATTTTCATTAAATACCCTCTTTTCCACTTAAATTAGCCAGCTTTTTTCTACTGTTTACAACTAAGAATGTAATTACAACTAGCATGTAATACTAGTCTTCAAATGGTGGTGGTGGTAGTTTTTAATAGTTTTAGTAGAAACTCATATTATACAAAAAGATGAATGACTAAATGTTGATAATTGTTGAAGCTGGAAGATGAGTATACAGAAGTTTATTGCACTATTCTGTCTTCTTTTACATGTTTTAAATTTTCCGTGATAATTAAAAAAACATGATATATATATATATATATATATATATATATACACACACACACACACACACACACACACACACACACACACGACAGAGACATGTGGTGACAGGAGGAAATAGTTTGATTTCTAACAGCTGCTTTACAGTTTTATTTTTGAAACCAAGTAAAAGAGATAGCTGCAAGAACCAACAAATTTCCAAATCAGGTTTTAATAAGCTTAATTTTTCTCTTAATATTGTGAGTATCTACTTGCCCCACCTAGAGGTTATAATCATAAACAATGTTAGGGGTAAGCAGAGACTTAAATTCTTCATCCCATCTTAATATATTAATCAGCAATAAGTCTTGTGTTTTAAACTTTAATCATGCAGTTTCTCCAAAGAATCATATTTTACATTAAAATGTATAGTGAAGCAGGATGAAAAATTAATAAATTACAAGTAACTTTTAAAAATTGTGTTAGGAATAGATACTGCTAATAAAATTATACTTTTGTAAAATGATCTACTTTGAAATATATACAGTATATATATATATATATACTGTACTAATCAATCTCTTCAAAGTTTTAAAGGTTGAATTTAATTATTGTAAAATGTTAAAATAATGTCAGGGATGTGCTTAGTAGTTAATGTTAGATCTATATACACATCTGGAGATATTGTTAATGCAAATAAGATGTTTTACCCACTAAAATGCATAGCAAGAAAAAATAGTGATGATATTTCAAGGTACAATTTGTCTATTTAATCATGAAGTGGAAGAGAATAAATCTAAACCAGTAACCAAACAGAAGGACAACTTGTACTGAATTACAAAGTAATATCATATATTATCATATTATCATATATTATATCATACATATTATCGTAATATTTTATGAGAGTATTGTTTCAGAAAAAGACTCCCTAAGCTACAGGAATATGACCAGAAGCTGAGGTTGAACATCAATGTTTAATAAGTGGAAATCACTTGTGTGGAAGTTACCCTTTTTGCACACCCTAATGATACCCTAATATTGGCAACAGATTTCACTGAATCGGTATAAATCTACAAATTCATTAAGAACTGTGAAATCATAAAATGTTCTACAAATTTAGGATGATGAGCCTCAGTCTTTATAATATAGAAACCCCCCCCATTTGTAAATAAATGTTGTTTGGAATAAAATAACCTCTAACAAACTCCAGAACCTTTAATATAAGTGTATTAAGAGTATCTTCACTTAGGATCTTTTTTTACTTTAAATATCCATATTGGTTTTGCTTCTTAAATGCAACTCAAATCTCTTCTCAATCTACTGTTAATGTTCTAGTACAGGTCCTTGTCATCTTTTGCCTCGATCAAAACAAACGCCATGTAGCCCATTTGCCTAATTATTATTTATCCATTTGCAGTTCTTCTTCATTTACCACAGTTTATTGATTCTAAGTACACAATTTTTCATATTTTAGCTTCTTTGAAATCAGAATACTTGTTACAATCACTGTCAGCCAGGTAACAGTCATGATGAGGTTATTAATATCTTTGCCCAAACATCAAGTGGCCCAGTGTCATAACTTGTGGATGTTAATAACTTAAGAAAAAACCAAACAAACCTAGGAATAATGGTAAAACAACTTTCATGAAGAGAAAGTCGAAAGTAATCTATCTTCATATGAATGACCTCAAACCTAGCTTTTGAGCACTAATGACTTTTAGTTATTTTATTAATTCTTTAAGAAATGTTGTATTACCAACATTCTTGTTGGCACAGAGCAAGATTTAGTAGTGAAATCATAGATGTTGACTACTCTGAGTTGAGAAAGGACTCAATATTTGTATACTCCATATGAAGAAGTTTTGAAAATACCTTAACCATTTTATTTACATTATGAATTCCATTTTTAATGTTTGCACAAAAGTGATAACTGATAAAAAATAATGTTTAATTAATTCTAAAATGGTTTTCAAAAAAATAGTTTTCAACAAATATAAAGTAATTATTTTAACTGATCAAGAAGCTTTGCTTTATTTAATAGCAGTGATTTTTTTTTTCTAGTGCACCTTAAAACATTTGGCATCTTCGTTTAGTAATTCAGTAATTATCTTGTCACCTTTCTAATTGGTTTACCTCTAATTAAGAAAACAATTGCCATTCAACATTCTCTGTTAACTATGAAATACAGTCACAACTCATAGCTAGCATGCAGTCATGTATAAATACAGTCATAGCATAATGGAGCCTGCTTTTGGTTGGGTTATCTACAAACAGAGACCAAAGCAGAATTCGTGCAAGTGATTTGCTGATGTGAGACTTTCAGGTGAAACCTGGGAGTGTATGGGGAACAGAATGTGCAGAAGAAGAATGAAGGTAAAAAAGCATGTTCAGCTGAATTCTATGTAAATTCTAGTCAAGATATGTGTCCGGCTGATCCTATAGGGAACTTGTGGTGACTCTGGACTATGTCAACAGAGTTAAGTTGACACTCGTTTTCTAGAATCCACTTCCCTCTATGGTTGGTCACAAGAGAAACATGCATGCAATTTGGGAGGCAGAAGTGAAGCAGAAGTCATTTTACTTGGAAGGTCCGTGAGGGGCACCACAGGCTGTTGCAGACTGCTCCCACTGTTGCGAATCTGTCGGCTCTTGGACTTTGCAGGAGGCAGCGGCTGGGTCCAGGGCGACTCCACCTCCCACTTTATCTCTTTCTTCAGTTTCTCTAAGTCCTGGGCCAGGTGAATGCGCAGCTCCATGGTGCAGGTCTCCAGCTTTATCTATACGGCAGCAACATCATTGCAATTGGAGGTAATGGGAGACAGACGGGGATTTCAGTCTGAGCTCATTGGTTCTAGTCTATCCACGAGTTCCGGTTGGCTCTGTGCACTCCCACTTTATGTCCACTTTTTCTTCCTAATGGCCATTATGCTGACTTGGCAACTTCAGTTCTTCCATCAATGCAGAAGCCACAGTGTTCCGTAGACTTCTTCCCCATCACTCATAATTGTATATGTCTAATGCCTTTATAAAATCACTTACTTCATATCACTACAAATGATCGTTCTCTGACCAAACCCTGCATGATACAGACTTCTAGAGCAAGAATGCTACCATAGATTTGTCCCATGACAAGGAGGCCCAGCTGTCTTTACTACCCCATGTGAGACATTAGCAATGGGCCACGCTCCAGGAGGGGACAAGTAACCTCCCAAGGGTTTCTGGCAAAATGACTTTTTGTGGATCAAGGCCAGGTGTCCTGAGAAGGATGCAGCAATGGGTTGTTGGTGGATCACACTAACAATAGCTGGGGGATCAGTCTGCCATCCAAGGGAGGAGATCTGAGCAGGGAACTGATAGCATCTACTACGAGGTCCTACAATATACCCTTTATGTAGTTTGTAGCCTCATTTCTTAACACTTCATATGGGCCCTAACTTTTTGTCTATTTTCTTAACATCCATTTCTTTTTATACTTCAGACCTAAATAGATTTTCTTCTCTTTCTGCCTGGAAAACTGCTATGCGACCTATAAGATTATTCTCCAATGTACCTTCCTCTGAGCTATCACATCACCTGTACATGCTTCTATCATAGTGATTATTTTATTTGCATTAGGGATATGTCTCTGATTTTTAGGTTGAGTGCTTGGTAACTACAGATTAGCTATTATTCAAAGTAGATGAGATTATCTTTGAAAGGTTAAATTGCTTTGTACCTTGGCTAATTGAAATTAGAATGCTAGCAGTATTGCATTTTAAAATCTTAATATTTATAATGTATGTGTACATTAAGACGATTCTAATTCAGCTGTGCACAAGTTATCATCTTCTTATGGGGAAAGTTAGAGCAAATGGAAATTAGGGGCATGCGGCCTAGAGTTACAGTCGATTTCTTTTTTGTTTTGTGTTTCTGTTGTTGTTTGTTCTTTTTCTTTTTTAATCAACACTCCAAATGAATGGCTCAACAGACAAATCACTTGCATTTCTGTGTGCTCATGAAAAAAATACATGGGAGGTTCATTTTCTCTCTTACATTTTTCTGATAAGCAGTTCTAGTTTCACTAGTATTTTCACATAATGTATTGTTAAAAATCACTAGAAGAAAAGAAAGTCAGTAGAAGAAAAGGTAGAAATATAGTTGAAGAACCAAATGCTTCTGACAATTATAGAGTCTGCAAATTTCTAGAATTGATGACAAAATTTTAAGACCAAATTAGAATCACATGTACTGCACTTTACAGAATCAGATTTTGGAACTGGCTTCTTACTCAGTGGTTAACAGAGAGATGTTTGGGGCATGAAAGCTCTAAACAGGTACTTCAAACAGGACAGCAGTTAATGAACAACTGGACTGAAGCATACAGGTTATAGAACCTGAAGATTTTTCCCCAGAGGATAGTGTCAGGAGAAAAAAACACTGCCAATGAAAGATATGAACAAGGAAATAACTGGAAAAAATGATCTAAGGGGGAGGGGAACAAGGGCAGAAAGGTCAACATAATATGCTGAAGATTAAAGACCACAAATTTTAAATCGTTCCCATGTAATATAAACTACATATTTTTCTAGTAATTAACACTAGCTGTTGCAACAATTCAAAATTATCAGTGCTTAACCCGATAGAGGTTTATTTCATGCTCTCCTTACAGTTTAATCAGGTTTGGCAGAAGATCTTCCCCACAATTCAGGAATCATGATTTCTTGCACCGGTGTTGCTACCATCTTTAATGGCTTCCGCAGAGCCCTCCTCTGGGTCTTCCCTCTTCCTTCAGCCAGTCAGGAGATCACTGAGTAAAGAATCTGCAGGGCATTTCATGACTTTTGATTTCTTCCCTGAAGCAATCACCTGACCCCAACCTAATTAAAATGGAGAGTGAGGTATGCAGTGTTCCTGTGTGTTTAGCAGGAGGACACAAATTCAATGCTGTGCATGTTGCTACTTTGTACCACTGTTGCTTTTAGGAGCTGAGCTGGGATTCTGTAGTCAGACTGCCTGAGTTCAAACTCTGACTATTTATCTGTTCTGAAACCAAGAGCAAATTAACTTTCCCTCAATGTCTCAGTTTCTTTATCTGTAAAATAGGGGTAAATAATGGAATCTACCTCCTAAGATTGTAATGAGGGTTAAATTAGTTACTGTACTGAAGTATTTATCTCAATACCTTTGCATATTAGCTCTAATTGAGTGGGGTTTTTTGCTCTTGATACTTATAATCTGCTAAAAGAAAATTAAAAGTAATAATTTCCAATTGGCATCTCTTAGAAGCATTTCATGCAAACACTACTGAGACTTACATGATCCTCCAGTGTAAACTAGAAGAATACTTTTGGGAAAATAAAATCCTACTAGACACTAGAAAAAAATGTTTGCAGATCCAAGTTTAACCCTCACCTCTCAGTGAGAATGAGAAGAGGAAATCAAGGAAGATAACTAAAATAGGGATGATTTTGGCTCTGTTCCTTTAATCACCTTCCTATTCTATCCTGGAGCCTCCTGGATATTCATACAATCATTATGTATTAGTGTTTCTCTAGATCGTGTTGGTTGCACTCGGCATTATAAGTCAAACTGGAAAAGGAAGGAGGATACAGCAATGCAAAAGGAAAACAGACAAAACTAGTCAAGGCTATATTTGAGACATCTGCACTTGATTGTAAGTACTTCAGAGACAAAGGGAAAATGGAAAGATACATTTACAACAGCAGAGGGTGAATGGGAATTTGAATGGGAAAAAATATGTACTTTGGTATATCTGAGTGTCCTTCTCGATTGGCCTCATCCTTTTTTTATTTGTTTTTAATCTTTTTACTTTTTTCCTATTTATGACCTATATACTCCTGACCCATTGGATTGTTGTATCACCACAAATAAATGTCACATTTTTCTAGTTTCATTCCCTCGTGCATACCATTTCCTCTACCAGACACGACTTAGTAGAGTTTTTACCAATCTGCACTGATGATGATAAGCCAGCTGCTGTCATAAATAAACCCCCAAAAATATCATAGTTCAAACACAAATTAATTGCTTGCTTAGGTGACAGTAGTCAGTAGGCAACTCTCTGGCTAAGTGGTCCTCTGTCACACAGTCATTCCGAAGGTTGGCAGCTTTTCCACATGTGGCCTCCAAGTCACCCCTAGGGGATCTTCTTTATTCCAATGAGGCAGAAGAAAGAGCATTAAGAAATTGATGTCCTAATAGGCCAGGTCTAACAGGGACACTTCTACTACTATTCCCCTTAAATTAGCTAGAACCAGTCATATAACAAAATTGCAAGGGTGTTGCAATGGTAGTTGAGATGTGTGCTCAGGAAAATGAGAATACTGGTTTTGGTAAACAGCTGTGGTAGTAATCTCTGACAAACCTACATTCAAAGTCCATGTCAGCAGATACCCCTTTTATAAAGCTTTTCCTGATTCCCCTTAGTTCTACTAAATTCCCTTGAATTGATCTAAGTCACCTATCTGGTTTGACCTGTATAAGACAGGGCTTTTGTTTGTTTCATACCGGATCTGTCCTTCACATTAGAGTGAATGTAAGTTCCTCTGAGGAAAACAACTGAGTGCTAATCATCTTTGTGTCTCTTCTAGTAATTAGTGCAGTATCTTATGCACTGCAAAGACACAATATTTTAATTTTTTTTAATTTAGTAGAAAGAAATAAATTCTTAAAAAATTAAAATCGTAAAAATCACAATTGGCAGCTTTATATAATTATTTATTTAGCTTTACGTAGGAGATTATTTCATGGTTTAGCATATACTCTAATAAAGATATATTTTAGAAAATGCATTCCAGACGTTAACAGTGATGGCATATCTATTACAGATGGAAAAGAACAAAAGGTGCCACTTACACAATCAACATACTGAAAATAATATAATGAAGGATCTTCTAAAGGACTGTGCTTGCTTCTCTCATATAATGAGGATAAAACAATTCACAAGAACAAAAGGACAGTTTTAGAATGAATGGTAAATGTACTAGAACTACTTAGTAAGGAAGGGAGTCATTATTGAAAGATGAAAGAGAAAGAAACAAATTTAAACAATAAGACTATACCCCTTGATTGTTTTCACATTTTTACTTTGAGTAGGTAGATGAGTTACAGAACTCAGCTTGATTCTATTAAGTATTTAAAGTAAAACTGTGGGAATAAAATTTTGAAAAAGTTTCTTAAAAAAATATGTCAGTATTGACTACAGCTGCAGGCTAATTAAGGAATTTCTTCATAGTGATAAGAAAGCTGGCTCATTCCCAATTCAGATTGATTATTCACCAAGACAGACAACATAATTGATGGCCACACAATACTATTAAGATATATATCAAGGAGTCTGTGAGGGAAAATTTGATAACTATAGTAAGATTGTCAATCCGTGGGAAAATATAGTCAGATCAGATCAGTTTTCAATTTTTTGTCTTTTGTAAAAAGATGTGTGGAATGATCAATTAATGGTGTACCACAAACGAAAGGTTGTTAAAAAATTAAAAGCTGCCTGCCTAGAGCATTGGTCATACTGATCCCATGTTTAAATCTTAAAATGGAGATGAAACACATACTGTAAAAATACTCTATTTTATTTCAAATATTGGGAGACTTATTGGATTTGTTTACTGTACTGGAATTCAGTTGTATTTAATATCGCTTGAAATAAGTACACTTTTGAAAATTTCATGTTATAGCCTTTGGCTATAGTAGGATTTGTTATTCTAAGAATAGAACAGAATTTAATTCTTTTTAAATTTAATTTAATTTTTTAAGGAGGGCACAGTTCACAGTGACCCATGCAGGGATTGAACCAGCAACCTTGGTGTTATCAGCACCACGCTCTAACCAACTGAGCTAACCGGCCACCCCCAGAATTTAATTTTTAAGAATAAAATAATCACATACATTGTCAAGCATATTATTACTTAGATTTGGATAAATTGCAGATCAGAATATATCCCAAAAATGTTAATAACGTTCCCCACTACTTCAATTAGTTTATAAATAGTTTAGCCAGATCCCACAACAGTAGCATTTGTAAGTGCTCTCTGTCTTACTTGGGGTGAACACAAGATCTAAAGCCTCTTTGGGATTAAAGGTCAGTATCATTATTTCTGACGAAGTAGATTCATTAATTCTAACAATAATTGAGATACTTAGGAAGACTCTGTCTCCACCCAGATAATATATATTTTACTTGCTATGAGAATACTAAATTTTCAAATGAATCTAATATTTAACAATGATATTTTGAGATAATAGCAGAGCTTTTTTTTTTTTTTTTTTCTTAGAGACCAAAATTTCTCATCATCCTGAGGCCATTTGCCCTGTGAATCAGTGGCATTCATTACTTCTGGGAAAGGGTTGACCTGGACTAAAACAAAGAAGTCAGTTGAATATTTTATACATAGAGCAGACTTGGTATAAATGAGAATATCTATTGAAAATACTAGAATTTTTGTAGACAAAGAGATTTGGGGCTCCATAATGTTAAAAGCTATCAATCTCAGAAAAGAACGATTACACTTAAAGCACATCAGAAAGGAAATACATGAATTATATAAAAGCTCATTTTTCTGCCATAGTAAGTGTTGAAAATAGCACAATCGAGCAGAGAGAGAGATTTGAAAGAGATGTGGCTAAAGCTTTAAATATTTCTTGAGTCTCTTCGAAAGGACTTAATATCTTCTCTAGGGAAAATTGCAAAAGGTATATGTGAGAATAAGTTTAGCAGAGTCTGAGACAGATGGAACTTGTGCTCCACTCCCCAGACTGTAGCATGGAGAAATTAGAATCTTTTAGAGTGATCCATGTCCAGACTGAATCCTGAGTGGTTATTCTAACAATAGATAAAGGTGAAGCCAAAAGAAATGGACTAAATGTCAGATTTGCAGAGTCCTTGCATCCCATCACTATCTGGGAATATCTATAAAAGTTCCCTAGGTCCAGTTAGAGAGTATGGTACTGCCTGGGAACAAGGGAGAACCAAAGATGTATGGATCACAAAGGGACATACACCTGGATACAAAAACACATGGGAGGATCACGGACATTAGCAGTAGATGCCATTGTACAATGATGGAGACCAAACAGAATGAGTTACTCTTGATGAAAGCCCATGAAGATAAAAAATAATGGTAGAAAAAAATTTTCCCATAATGCCAAGGCAATGAATAAGCCACCCTAACCTGACTCATCTAACTTAGATCACTTCAGAGAGAAAGAATAAAACAAACAAAAAGAGACTATTGAGGAAGATTCATAATTGACTGAATAGTTATGTAAGTATAAACAAGTCATACACTGTTTACATGATGAATAGTATGTAAGTCATACACTGTTTAAGGACAGATGTATGTTCTAAGAAATGCATCATTGGGTGATTTCATCATTGTGCAAACATCATAGGGTGTACTTGTACAAACCTAATAGTACAGCCTACTACACACCTACGCTGTATGGTATAGCATATTGCTCCTAGGCTACAAAGCTGTACAGCATGTTACTGTACTAAATACGGTAAGCAGTTTTAACACAATGATAAGTATTTGTGTATCTTAACATAGAAAAGGTAAGAAAAGGTACTGTACTTTTATATGACTGGTAGCACAGTAGGTTTGTTTACACTAGCATCACCTCAAAAACATTGCACTACAACATTAGGATGGCTACAGGAATCATGAGGTGATAGGAATTTTTCAGTTTCATAATAGTCTTATGGGCCCATCATCATATATGTCGTTGACCAACCTGTCAGAATTTGGTTCCTGACCATATCAAACCTAAAAACTGAGCTCATTACCTAAAATGTAGGACAACCAATGCCACACCAATAAGTTTAATAAAAACAAAAACCATAATTTGGCGAATGTAATAAATAATGTTGTAAAGATTTTATAAGGTATCTGATGGACACTTGTCCCATTAGGGAGACCACTGCAGGGATGATGTAGATGCCTGATCACTGCACTGTACACCTGAAGCTGAAGGGGAACAATAGTGAATGTCAACTATAACTTTATGTATATATGTATATATTTATATACATATATATATATATATTTATATATATATATAATGTATATAGTTACAAGAAGCGGAGTACAGCATTAGGAATAGAGACAGTGGAAATGTAATGGCTGTGTGCGATGTCAGAGGGGTAGTGGATGGGGGGAGGGAGGTTGACCCAGTGTGAGGGATATAAATGATAAATGTCTAATTATTACATCGTTTTGTGCACCTGAAACTAATAAAAAAAAAACTTACAAAAATCTCATCTCTACAAAAAGTAAAAAAAAAAGAAAAAAATTAAGACAAGTGGTATTGAACAAAATGAGAAGTTCTAAAATAAGTTGAGTTCAGTTATAGAGCTATAGAGTCACCTAAGCATAAACCTATTATGTGACTAAAATCTTGTGCCTACTCTCTAGCCTTCATTATTTTAAAAGTGAGAATTTCAACATGTTTAACTATATTTTCCTAACAAAAACTAAAATTCCAAATTAGAACTTTAACAAAGGCCATGTTTGAATCAAAATACTAGCTATATAAACTTTGGAAGATTAGACTTCAACTGAGTAGCTATTTAAAAAGAAACAGAACAAGGTATAGTTAGGAAAAACATACTTACCTACTTGGAACTCAAAATTGGTAGTTTTCTTATCTTGGCAAAACTTCTCCAAGATATATTTGCATTTTGAAATTCCTCATTGCAAAACTCTCTCCAGTAAAAAATCTTTCTGATCAGCTCAATAGAAGAAAACCAAAACTATATGAATTAAGCCTTAATTGACCCGTATAACACCCCTTGTACTTATTCAGGTTTTCTCTGAATTACAATATGTCCTTTCAATATATTTGCTTTGCTCTTGTATAGATAACAGTATAGATATAAATTCCTTTAAAGATGCTATAGGAAACATTTAATAAACTATGAATATAAAATATATATGATTATTAGTGATTTGAGCTAATTGAAAAGCAATCTAATCTGTTTTCTCTTCCATAATTAATTTTCGGTACAAATAATGCTAAAGCATTTGTAATAAGTAGCTGGGTAAAATAGTTAATTTTTATTGGGCACCAATTTTATCACAGGTGGAAAAATCCTTGAATTTATGATATTAGATTACTCAGTCACCTTGGGCATATAACTTATCTAGGCCTTTGTTTATAGAATGAGAGTTTAGACAATATTGCTAAAACATCTTTTTATTTTTCATAATATATTATCTTTTATATTCTGAGAGAGGTGATTCCTGAGTAGAATCTTTGAAGTATGAATTAGGAAAAACAACAAGGATTTTGGAGAAATCCATATGAGATAGAAAAAAACAAAAGTGTGATGCAGAGATGTGGGAAGAGAGTTCATGGAGTACACTGCATTTAGCGAACAGTTCAGTTTGACTAGGATATTAAGTGATAGGGCTGGAAGGGAAAAAAAGCCACATCATATAGGATTGTGGGTGGTATTCTGAGTTAAAACTGAGATTTAGATGTTAAGACACCTGAGTTTTAGACCAGTCTGCTCTTCAAAAGCATTGTGGAGTTGAGAAGGTGAATTAACACCGTATCTTTTAATACATAAAAAAGGGGAAATTTAGAGTTCATAAATTTTATAGTTTCTTCATTACTTTGGAATTCTTCCATTCATATTTTTTTTGTACATTTTTGTGATTATACAACCTTATCAATTAAAGATAGTTACTGCTCATGCTATCTATCTACATGTTTAAAGTTATTTTCATGTTTATTAGAAATATAGACAAGCTATCAATCTTTAAAATAAGAGGTAAAAGTAAGTAAATGATGTTTCAAAAATACTTTCTAATTTTATTCATTAAAGTAACAAAAGACCTCTTTGTTTTCACTCAATAATACACTTAGCAGTGAAATACGTTTCAATAGATTTGAAAAATTTGGTTTAACATTTTTTGATCCAGAAATATGTTCTATTACCTCAAAGGGACAAATTAAGTACATTTTTAATAGATTCCCATCCATAGCCACTTGCTACAGTAAAGGTGAAATAACTGGAAATCTTCATCTTTTTGTTAAAGAAAATACTTTCAACTCATCTCTAAGTTCAACAGCTCTTCTACAGTCTTTGGTATGAGTTAGTTTATGAAGATACATGTACTACAAAATATTTTCATGAACACAATTGATAACATTCCAAAATTTTGTAAAGATTTCACTACTTAAAGGTCTTGTTTTTATAAAATCAGCAACATTACTATTATTCCCATGTTTGCTGCAGCATTATGCCTATATTATTTGTGCCAAACCAAGTGAAGAAATGAGTACCAATTTATATTAATATATTAAGAAAAGAGGAAGGGGTGGGAGTGAGCAAAAAAGGTAAAGTGGATTAAGAGGTACAAACACCAGTTACAAAATAAATAAACCGTGGAGATTTAATGTACAGCATGGGGAATATAGTTGTTCACACAAGAAACGTTCGAACCTGTAGAGAATTTTTATGAGTTTATCCGAGCCAAACTGACGATTGCTGGGAAGCAAAACCTTCTTAATCCTGGAGAATTAAGAAAATGCTCTAGAGAATGGCAGTTTTGCAGCCTATATTATACATTAGAATCAAAGGAGGAGACCTAAGGAGAGTTATATGAATTCCATTGGTGATAGATTAAGGGGATGGGAGAAATCAAAGTGGGAAGTCTTTGGGATTGGATAAAAAGTGAAATGGAGAGACACACACTTCTTTTACACTGGTGGGCACAGGATAGCTAACAACATTTACAACACATGGAGAGAATATTCAGGGAACAAGATAACAATGAGGGGTTCTGTAGTCTGATGCTGTGGTGTGGTGGACGGTGCCCTGAGGGATCTGGAAAAAGGGATTACCCTGACATTCCAAGGGTATGTTATCTTACATGCAAAAAACCAATAGATAGGCTCACCCTAGGTAAAGATTGACCTTTGGCAAGGAAGCAACAGGCCAAGGATGTGACTATGGCCTTGACCTGCTTTTAGTTAGGAATTTTTATGTTCAAACCATCATATGTGGTTAATTTTGGTCTTTGAATTTGTAGGGTCTGCGATGCTGGCCTCCCCTGGGTTTGTCAGTTTTAGTATGTGGCTTCTTTTTCATCCACATAGTCAAAAATATCATAATAACTTCGCATGGTGACAGATGGGTACGAGACTTAACACGGTGATGACTTTGTAGGGTATATAAGTGTTGAATCACTCAGTTGTACACCTGAAGCTAATATAGTATTATGTCAACTGTATTTTAATTTTTTAAAAAAGTGAGTTTTAAATGCATTTTTTAAAAATAAAAGAGTAAGTAGAAACAGAAGTTCTGCTGCTTTCATCTTGTATCCAGTACACCACTTTGGAGCCCATATCTTTATCTGTTCAATTTAGGGAGGAAAAAATCTATATGAACAGGTTTTTAACTACCAATCATATTGGTAGTACAACAAATTCTCTAATTATTAAATGATTTATAATTTAACATTAAGAGCATAATGTTTGTTTGAAAATATTAAATTATAAAAGAAACCATGCCAATGCTTTTTTTCCTCTGGAAAATTATGAAAATTCTTTTCTGTAAAATGTAATTTGAAGCTTTATCTTTTAAGCTAATGTTAATTAGCGTCAGTTGCTTAGAGGATGTTTTGGGAGAGTGAAGACACAGGAAAGGCCGCCTGCAGAGCACAATAATCAGAAGTTCTTACATGGAGATTTTAGCATTAATATTTTTACAAAGGAAAGGCATGTGTTGCAGTGATTATTGATTGCCTGTTAAAGAAGGGAGGGTGGAGGTGAGAAAGAAGAGGTCTTGAGGGAATTCAAGAGTTTGAACATCTGATTAAGAAGCACAACTAAAGGATCCAGTAAGGAAAATAAATTTGTGCAGATGGCTGTGAAAGGAAAGCAATTGTCTCTGCTCTCATGGGTCATAAATTCACTCTTTTTCTCTAAAAAGAGATAATTAATGCTTCAAACAGTATAGACCAAAAGCACAGCAATGAATTCACAGTTAGTATGTTGGGTTAATATTGTCTTTTCTTAAATGTTACTGGGAGCTTTCCCTCATAGAATGGCCTTTAGGACATAAAGAAAATCCATCCCAATGATAAAAAAGATTTTCATGAGAGAGCTCCTGGGGTGATTGTTTCCCCATTATGACTTGATCTATTTTTTTGTTTTCATGCAATGTTCAGTTATATTGAACCTTGTAGTTTTTCAGAAACTGACAGGTATAGAGTTAGCGAGAAAGGGATATGCTTTATGTATGTATTATTTTAATAAGAAAATGAAAGAAGACAGAAGTAATTCTTGAACAGGACCCATATATGAGGGTGATGTTGCAGTTGCAGTTTCTAGACCTTAATGAATTTCTCCCAATTTCCTTCCTCAAGCTCTCTTTACTCTCCTCCACCTTCCTTTCCTTACTCATTGAGACACATTTTTCTTCTCTTGTTGAAACAAAACCCTTATCCTTCTACTTTCCAGGGGAATTTCACAGCTGATTTTGTTGTTGTTGTTGTTGTTATTTTTATTTGAGTTTGAGCAATATAATCTCCCTGAACTTCAAGGTTTTCATTTTCTGTAAAATGGGAGTAAATAATTTATCCTTTTTAATATAAATCCTTGAGACTAGGTAGCTTATCTCTTTCTACTTGCAGGATGTATCATGATACTTCACACTACTAGTAACTTAATAAATATTGTCTTTTTTTTCTGAGAAACAGACTGACAGTTGTTTCCCCAACTGGTCATTATTTCTTAAGCTAACATGTGAAATAACTTCATCAAATAAGGTGATTTACAAATATGCTTTTTAAATTAAGTCACAAAGGAATTTAGTCACATCAAGAGACAAAGAAGACTCAAGACAAAATTGTATAATAATTATTGGGACAGGAATGACTCTTATTACGAACCAGGCACTGTGCCTATTATGTATTTTAACTCATTTATTCTTTACCATAACCCTTTCACCTAACAACACTTAATTTCAATTATCAGATGTATACAATCCTTTCAAAACAACTAAAAACAAAATATATAATGTCAAGACATTTTTAGTTATTTTTAATGCAGAATTTAGTGAAATTGGAAAAAGAGTTTATTGACCTTAATGTCTAAATCTACTCTTGTAAAAAGGATTCTAATCAGTTCACTGGATAGATACAAACACTATGAGTTGCTACATCATTCCCCAGATCTTTTCCACCAGGGAACTTATGGTAACTCTTAGTGGTAGGTAAAGGGTGTAGCCCAGTATAGACTCAGTTCTGTATATTTTATATTGTTCTTGTCCCACGCTGAGATGTCCACTGTTTGCTTCTGGATTTCTGTTTTTTAGTTAATTTTCTGATTAATTTGAAGAGTTACCATGAACATTTTTCTCTCTAACTTTAGTTTTTACATCCAGTGTTTCTTGTAAAATGAGAAAGAGGACAACAAAAAAAGCATTCAAGCATTTTTGTCATGGAGTCTTTTCTTGTTTGAATCCTGAATTCAAAATGGCTTCGCTAAGGAATAGAGACATTGGTGGCATAATACATTCTGTGCTATACCATTGAACAGCACCCCGTCCTGGAAACTTTTGGGACAGATAATCAGTGGAATCATGTTATTATAATTGCCGAAGGCCAATTTCTGATGGCTGCCAAAGCCATGTGATTCTGGGCCCTGTGACAGAATTATTCTGAAATACGTCTTTCTGGAAATATCTTTTCCTTTTTTCTACATTTTCTACCACACTTGTACACTTGCCACTATTCCCTGCTCTTCTTGCCTCAACATCTTCACTTAGATTCTTAAATTTTATACACTCTTGGCAATATTAGTTTAACACTTAATTATATTTTGTACCATAATCTTTAGTTTCTGAGTATGTTTCTGAGAACATACTCAGGCCGTTTCATAAAGAGAATTCTTCTCTAAAGACTGCTAGTATCAAAGTTCCAAGAGAAGAGGTCACTTGGAAAATCATTGACCGTGTGTTTCTTTTTCTCTGGCAAAATAAGTTCCCCTTGAAATATTATTATGAATAAGTCATATTCTAGGCTACAGGCCAGCTGTAATATTTCTGTTATCTGGAATGCCCTAGTGTAATATTGTACAAGTCCAGTAGAAAACAGGTAGGGCTTTCAGAGGCAATGCCCCTAAAAGATTTCAGCCTACAGATTTCCACTTTGGTTCAAGTAGAACTGGCATCCTGCCCGAGAGAAACAGAGGCATCATGGTTTAGGGGAGCAGCCATGACTTGGGATACCTAATATTTGACAATGTCTTTGCTGAGACAGTAACATGAGCTCAAAATATGCTTTTGATATTGAGTGTGCCATAATGTCTCTCTCTTTTTCTTGCATCTGTAATATTTATCACCAATAGGATTGTCAATGATAAATGACAATGAAAAAAGAATGACTAAGCAATTGAGTATATTAAACATTCATCTCCCAGAGCCCCTAAGCTAATTACTTAGTCAGATCATTCATGTTAGGTTTACTCTCCCTTACAGAATATTTTCATCACCCAGATATACTACTTCCTATTTGTCAAAATCAGTATAAGAAACAGTAGTAAGTTCCCAAGAATAATGTCTTTATTTTTTTCTTAAAAATTAAAGGAATCTTACCTATCCTCTCAAACTAATATATTGTTCACCCATTAATATATGTACCCATCCATCCATTTATTCACTTGTTCATTCACCCACTTACTTAACAGAAAGGTTTTTAATGGCAAATGAACTTCCAAGCACTCTTCTGGGTACCAGGAATATGGAAGTGAAAAGTCAGAGCTCTTTTCTGAGGAAGGAATCACATTCTTGTGGCTTAACCAGATTAAAAAATCAAAAAATTACAATAGGCAGCCCTATGATAGGAATTTGCCCAAGACTATTTCAACACAGCATCAGAGTATCTGACTGAATAAAAAAAGCCAGGGAGAAGTTTCCTTGAATTACTTTTTGAAGGATAAAATGGATAATCTATTTGTAAGTGGATAGAGTAAAGCAAAAGTACTCTATGCATATACAATACTCTCTAAGTATAAAGTGAACATGGCATATTCTGGAACTATATGTGAATAATGAGGTAGTGGTGAGAGGATGTGTAGACTGCAGAAGCCAACCCTTGTATGACTTTTTAAGAAACTTCTATTTGATTCTGAACACAAGGTTTATCCATTGAAGTCTTTTAAGAAGTAGAGTCTTGATCAAGTTTGTGGTTGTAGTGAGTTCTGGCCTGGGGAAATGATTAGAAAAGTTGAGACAATAGACAGGGAAATAAAACAAGAGGACTTCGCACTAATGACCTCTTTACCTAATTAAGTCCTCTTCTTCATACTGATCTATTTACTGTCTCCTAATCATAAATGGTCCTAGCTCTTACCAATCCACCTGAAATATTATTGAGTAAATTTGATTAAAATATTTATTAAAGATGATATATGCACGGCTCTATGAGGAACTAGAGGAATAAAAGAGAAACATCACCATTTTCTCTACTCAAGACATTTTTTGTTAAATTGGAAATATTCAGGACCCAAATATTTTTAATGCAGGCAGGTTGAAGAAAGAATGTTCATGAGAGACAGTGAAAAGAAGAGGAGATCGTATCTATTTAAGACAGTGGGTGCTTGTGAAAGTCTACAAAAGGAAAACGAATAGAATTTTAATCAGTGAAAGTAAGAAAGGGGAGAAGAAAACATTTCCAAGAAAAGAATGTTATGCAGATCTCCTGGCCTGTATCACGGAACATTTTTTCCTTCTTTAGGGAACAGAGGGAATTCATGCATTGTGACCACGCTTCTGAAGAGTCTAATTAAGTTGGCTATGTCCTTCTGTATGTCATTTGTATATTGTGTAGTGACAAAATGAGCAAAATATGCTAAGCCCCTGTTTTAATTTATTCAAGCAAAGACTTGTTTTATTCTTTCTATGTCCCAGATCCAATTCAAGATCCTAGAAATATAATGGTGAAAAAGACAAGCAAAATGCATACCCTAAACAACTCACATTCTTTCTTGGGAAGACATGCTAAACTTGTAAGCGTTTAGATACATTAGTTTCTTTGTGGAAGTGTTAAGTTGTATAAGGGAAATAAAACTGAGTAAGGAGATCCAGAGACTCAAAGGGGCTGGTGCTTGGGCAGGCTATTCAGATAGGTGATGATGGGAAATTTCTGAATAGTTCTTTTATTTTTTCAACATTTTAGTGAGGTATAAATATACATCAAAATGTATATAAAAATTGCTAATCTTAAAAGCATCACTCCATCATTTTGCGGGTATATTTTTGCATGTTCACCACATGGATCAAGATGTAGACCATATCCAACACCTCAGAATTTTCCCTTTGACTCCCTCCCTATCAAAATACTGTTACTGAGCTGCAGTTACAATAGTTTATATTTTAAATAAGACCTGAGTGATGATATGAACTCTGAAAATCTGCAAGTAGAGTATTCTAGGCAAAAAGAACAGCAAGTGCAGAGACTCTGAGGCAGGAACAACGTTGCTTGTTTGACACAAAATTAATGTCAACATAGCTGTATAGTGAAACATAGAAAAATGGTAGAAGATTATGTCAGAGTTATGTAGCAAGCAGATCATAACTTGCTAACAAGGCTTTGTTAGTTACACATAGTAATCTGGATTTTTCTACTTCCATTGTGGAAACTGTTGAAGGTATATGAACAATGTCAAATATCATTGATTTTTGTAAGTGTTCATTTTTAAAAGAGTTTCTCCTGGAGGTATGTGGAGATTGAACTAGGGACAGTAGGCATGGAAGCAGGGACCCCACTAATGAGATTGTACTCAAGAAAAGAGATGATGGAGTCTTGAGTTATTGTGGTAGTTGTAAAGACGGTAAGAATTTATAGGGTTTGCTAGATTCAATCAAAATATAGGTAAATAAAGCAAACTCATGGGACAGATTGCCTGGATGTGGCATAATCAAAACAAAAATAAATTGAGGATGATTCCTAGAGCTAAGCAACTCAGTAACTAATGAAAATATTCATTAATATGGAGAATACTTGGGGAAGAATAACTTTGGCAAGAGTTAGGGATGTGTGTAAATGTATGCTTCTGTTTTGGCCACTTAACATTTGAGACGTCCTTTTTACATGACCAAACAAAACATATAAATTTGTGATTCAAGGGAGAAATTTGGGCAGATTTGGATTAGACTTGGAAATTCTATGTTAGATATTTCAAACCATAAGACAGAATGAAAGTACCTAGAGAGAGAGTACAGGGAAACAAAGAGAACTGAAATCCATACCTTGGCGCCTAGCAGCAGAGATGTACAAACTAGCGAGGGAGACTCAGGAGTAGACAGACAAGAGAAAAATAAAAGAATGAGATACAATAAAGTCCAAGTGAAACAGACTCTTATAGACTCAGTGTCACAGAGACTTTGATAAGACAAAAGGTTGAGACTTGGCCATGAGATTTGGCAAGATGGAGAACGTTGGGGTACGAAGAGGTTCTATTTCTTTTTAGCCCCAATTCCTTTATCTGTTGATTTAGTCATTATTCAAGAAGAATTTACACATAATCCATGATCTTCTTTTAAGGGAATATTCACAAACTTTAGGATTTCTTGGTGCTTGAACCATCGTCAGTATCAGGAAGGCACATCCTCACCCAGAAAACACAAACCAAAAAAAAAAAAAAAGATAAGGCTAAGATGACCTTGAGTAGTACATCTCTGATTTGAGCGTTTCAGCATTTCAAAAATCCCATTACCCTTAGTCTGCCAGTATTTTTGATTTAATACCTTTTTATCTATGGGGTTCTGAATTTGGACAGAAAAAACATAATCACAAATTTATTTTCCCATAGCAGGTCACCTCTTACTATATCATAGCTGACTACTGCCATGTCTATACTGAAGAAACAGTTCTAACTCTTATTTTCACCAAATGTGGTTAAGATATAGTTATCTACTTCGACAAAGTTATTTTTATTGACTTTATTTTTTTAGAGCAGTTTTAAGGTTTACAGCAAAATTGAGGAGAGGGTACAGCAATTTCCCATATATCCTCTGCCCCCACACCTACAAAACCTCTACCTAGCCCAACAAAATTGTAATGAAGATGGTATTGTAACACAAGAGCTAATCAATAAATAAATCAATCAAGGACAAAACGTATGCAAATTTCTCCAGGAGTATTTGCTAAAACTAAACAGATACACACACACACACACACACACACACTTTTTTTTTTCTTTCCCCCAAATGAGAGAACAGCTCTCCTCCAAGGTAAATGAATTATCTTTCACTGGAGAGACAAAGACTGTATGAGAGGACATTCACCTCTGACACGGTGACTAGGAAATGTGGACTGATCCTCCCCACCATGAACAAATAGAAAACCTAATCAAAAAATATTTTTAAAAATCTATTTAAAGATATCAAAGAGCTAACAAAGCACTGAAAAATTATGACTATAAGGTCTTAACCAGAACCTGCCAAGGAAGCAATGACTATAAACACACATAATAAGGGCTACACTTTGGGAGTAAGCATAAACTAGAAATGGTTTGGCTCTCACAGGGTAATGAAGTCCTACTTCAAATTGTGTTGCTTGCTATAATTAGATTAAATTCATGGAAGGTTATTAGTTCCCCTAGACATACATCCCTTTGGAGGAAGAGAAGACATAATACTAGGCTTAATTATATATAATTTATGTTACTCAACCCAAAATAATCAAGCACACAGGAAAATACTATTTTTTTAAAAAAGGAATACATGGATAATAGAGCTAGACATACAAAAGATTCAGGTAATGGAGTTATAATAACTTTGATATAATATCCTGAATATGTTTCAGGTAATGGAGTTGTAGAGTTACAAAATGACTTATATATCAATATCCTGAATATTTTAAAGACATAGACATAACTGAGCATCTGAAAAAAATAGTATTTAAGAATATAGAAATCTAGGCATTGAAAAATACAGTAACAGAAATTAAGAATATAATGGGTAAGTTACACAATAGACTACAAACATCTGAAGATATTGTTAGGAAAAATGGCAGATAAGTAAGAACATTGTATAAAGAAAGAAGTACAGTAAAGAAAAATGATGGAAAAGTACAAAACAACATGAACTACCATATGTGTAAGTGGAGTCTAAGAAAGCAAAGAAAGAATGAAATAGAAGCAATACGTGGAAAGACATGCCTATAATTTTCTAAATCATTAGAGAGTTATGAAAAGAAGAATTCAAGAATAACTGTGAACTCAGCGGGATAAATACAAAGGAAATTGTACTTGACATAGTGGCAGTAAAGCTGCAGATAAGAGAAAAAGATAAAAGTCTTAAAGGAACCAGGCAGAGGAAAAGATAGACTAAAATTTAAAAAAAAAATAAAGAAACAATTAGAAAAGAAACCTCTGAATAGGAAAAAAATATCTAAGACAGAAAAGAATTGTATGAATTATCTATTGGGGTATAACAAAATATCCCAAATTTAGTTGCTTAGAACAACAAGCATTTATTATTTCGTAGGTTCTGTGGGTCGGTAACCTGTAAGCAGCATGGCTGAGTGGTTCTGGCTCAAGCTCTCTAAAGAGATAACATCTAAACTGTGTGCATCCAAGCATCCACTGAGGGGCTGTTGTCTCAAGGCTCAAACCGAGGAGGTCCATTTCCAAACTTATTCACATGGCTGCCTGCAGGCCTCATTTACTTGCTCTGTAGGGTATTTCATAAGCTGCCTGAGTGTCATCATGACATGACAGTTGACTTCCCTCTTTCCAAGGCAGCCTCACAGCATGACAGGCTGGCTTTTCTCAAAGAGAGAGAAGGAGAGTGAGAGAGCACCTCAACATGGAAGTCATAGTCTTTTTATAACCAAATATCCCAGGTGGCATCCTATCACTTCTACTATATTTTGTTTTCTGAAATCAACTCACTAGGTTTGCTTTGTGCTCTCTTGACAGAGCAGCGTTCAAGTGTCATGTGATATTACTATTGTGATTTAAGACATTACTCCAAACTTAGTATTTGAAAACAACCATTTTATTTTACTCATTTTTCGGTCAGGATATAAAGATTTGCAGATGTGGATGGTACATCTCAGCTGAGCTGTCTGGGGTTGGAACACCCACTTCTAAATAAAATAGGTTCTTCATTCACATGACTGCTGCCTCGGTGCTTCTCGGCTTCTCTGTCTCTCTCCACATGATGAGCCATCCTGTAGAACCTCTCCACATCATTTGTATTTCTCATCGCATGGTGGTTTCAAAATAATCATATTTGTTGTATTGTATATGGCTTCAGAGACAGGAAAAGGAAGCTGCCTCACCACCCAAGGGCTGCACCCAGGACGTTGGAGCCTTACTTCCACTGTATTCATATCATCATTATAATCATACAGTCTATCCAGATTCCAAGGGGTGGGGATGTAAATACCACCTCTTAAATGAAGAATTAGGAAGGTCACACTGCAGAAGAATCTTGTGGTTTTGGAGATAATATTGTTGCCATTTTGGGGACAATGCTGTCTTCCACAAAATTCAGATTGAAAAGTGACCAGTTCCTTTTATCTCATCTCTCTATAGCCATATTTTATGATACACAAGTAAAAGAAACCAGTTGGCACTTTCAACATTCTACCTAACATCTGCTAAACACGATCTTCTAGTTCATAGGTACATTTGTATTTTATAGTCTCTTCTATATTGTTTATTTCTGTGTAAAAAATTACCCCAAAACGTAGACTCTTAAGGCAAAATGAAACAAAATTTATATTCTCACATAATTTCTGAGAATCAGGAATTTGAAAGTGTCTTAAATGGATGCCTAGGGCTCAAGGTCTTCTCATGAAGCTACAGATAAGATGTTAGTGGAGCTGCAGCTATCTGAAGGCATGGCTGGAGCTGGAGGATCAGCATTCAAGAAAGTTCTACCTTTTCAAAGGGGGCAGGTGTCAAAGAATTTGTGGACATATTATAAAACTAGTGTACCTGTGTTACCTCAGTCAAGTTTTGCTAAATTTTCTATCATTACATAACACAACTTGTCTGTTCTTCAACCTCCAATAACACTTTTCTCTGCATCCTTCCACTGCCACAAAAAGTCTATTTGAGGCCCTTCACACCACCACCCAACGTGTGGTCCTAAATCCAAAAGCACATGTTTTGCATTTCTGTTATAACAAAAACCTACATCCAGTTCCAAATTTTGGTTCTGGAACATATTCCCCAGCAGCATACCATCCTAACCCATTATCAGTGGATTAAAGCAGCAACCATTCACTTCACTATACATGGTCATGCGGTGGGTCAAGTATTTTTTCAGGGCATAGTGGGATGGTGACTTCCTGCTCTAGGAAGTGTGGACCTCACCTGGAATGGCTCAAACAGTTGGAGATGACTGGTGTGGCTTGACTGGGGTCATATGTCTAGGACCTCGGTTTTGGGTGTTAGCTGGGTTTTTCAGTTCTCCGCCATTGGGTCTACTGGAGTTGGAAAAACTAAGATACGTTATTTCCTCATGTCTGGTGCCTGGATCGGAATG
Source organism: Rhinolophus ferrumequinum (assembly GCF_004115265.2). Classification (NCBI taxonomy): domain Eukaryota; kingdom Metazoa; phylum Chordata; class Mammalia; order Chiroptera; family Rhinolophidae; genus Rhinolophus; species Rhinolophus ferrumequinum. Next base: position 34,466,313 of record NC_046285.1, on the reverse strand, counting down.
GCTAGAATAGCCAGGTCTGGTCAAGCATCTCCTTTTCTCTCTCCAAGTGGCCCTGCAGAGCTTGGCAGTCTCACATTTGCTAGAATTCTTTTACGGCACTTACTTCTTCCAGAAGGAGCATCTTAAGAAACTCAGGAAGAAGTTGCAAGCTTGATAGGCCCTAATGTCGCAAGTCACTCAGCATCACTTCCTTTATATTCTCTTGATTACACAGGGCTAACCCACATTCACTATGGAAGGGGACTGCACAAGTGTGCAAAAACCAAGATCCTTGGTTCATTTGGGGACCATATTTGGAAAGCAGTTACCACAGAGTCCCTGACTAGTTATACATGTGCTCACTGACTTCTAGAATACACTTTTTAAAAAAATTTCCTACCCAAAGTGCACTTCCTAAAACACTTGCCAAAGTGCACTTCCTAATTTCAACCTGCTTTGGGATAAATCATTTAAATTTATTGCAATGGTTTTACAGATGTAAGTAAATTTGAATGGGTTTCATAAACCCCAATGATACTAGACAATAATATTATCTTCATTTCCCCAAACAAATAAGTTTGGTTTTTATAAGCACCAACAGAGCAATTTTATAGGTATTGCTTATTCATTTAAGAATTTTATATAGTGTTCCTTCTATATTCTTCTGTGGTCCCAGTGCTTACATATTTAATCTCTAAGAATTGATTATTACTTTTAGTCATACAATTTCCCTTCAATCACAAAAATGTAAAGGAAAGTGTTATACTAAGTAGGTAGTCAATATGTTTGTTAGCGCTACTATTTATATAGGAAATGATGAATTAATGTGCATACATTTATTCAATAAACATGTGCGAAGCATTTATTTCATACTGGGCTCTTCATAATATTTTATGGAAGTATGCATCCTTGAAACAGCTGCAGAACCCACTCCTCTCCACTCCCCACCATCTTTCTTCCTGGCTGCATGGCTTTGAGTACCACTCAGGCTAATTAAAGTTTCAAGAGCACTGATAGCCATTTAAATATAGTAATTTTATACATAGCAATTTTCTCCAAATTGTCCCTGGAACAGGTATAAGATTTTAAAATGTTCACGGTAGTAGAATAGAATACATTCTAATTTCCTTCAAAATAACAACAGTAGCATAAAAGGATGACCCAGAGTGTGCATATCTTTAGTAAATCTTTCTTCCTTCCCTCCTTTTCTTTCTTCTCTTCTTCCCTTCCTTCTTTTCTCCTTCTTTTCTATATCAAGAAAGACAGGAAAGTAATATAGGATTGCCAAGAACATTACCTTCTAATGTGGTCTCTGGTCATTATTTCTGAGGTGGTATCTTTCTTTAATGTGATCGATCACATTACCTTCTTTGCTTCATTCACCACACTTACCATCATAATCTATACATCTATTATTTGTTTGCTTATTTCCTCTTCTCTCTTGAAAATATAAGATCAAGGAGAGTAGACACAATTTGTATCTAGTATACCACTGTATCCTTGGTGCCTGGTCTAAAGTTAGCAATGAATAAAGATCTGTAGCATAAATTAGTAAAATAAATTATTCCAAATGGCCACAGATACTAAGCGATGCCATGTGCATTGTGAGTCATGGTGGATGCCTCCTCGGGACGTTTTCCTTTGCCTTGGCAACTACCCTATTTTCGTTCAAGTTTCCACGCTGTCCGTGCACAGTCCAAATGTTTTAGGGGAAAATAAGTGTACTCCTAACTCTGAAATGAGGCATACGAGCCACGACAAAGAAAATCAGGGACTGACTTTTCTTTCCCAGGCTGCGGTGAGAGAATAGTTTTTGATCCAGTTGAACCGGTGAAAAAATCTGGGAAGCAGTTTCTTCACTGTTGTATGAGAAGAGATGCATATTTGTGTGCCCTGCAATTTACACAACATGGTTGAACATCCATCATTAAGAAAAAGAGTCCACCAGTGACTTCCACCAGGCTTAATCCAATGGTCAAGTCAGAACTTGACTTACTCCCTCTGCCTCTCAGCAGCAGTTGACACATTCTGTGCTGGACACTGCTATGAATCACATACAAGCCTATTCAGAAATTAAATATTTATTACACCAGCTGCCAGAATGCTGCAGACAGATAGCCCTTGGCTGTCATCTCCTTCAAGGATGACCTCAGCTGCAGAAAGTCACCTCACCCGAGGTTATGCCTACCTTGTGGGGAAGCCCACATCCAATGACAGACAGATATATGGGTACAAAGGCTTGGTCCTCTCCTTTAATGTATAACAGCTCTGGGTTTCTTCCCATCCTCAGTACTCCCCTCAGAATCAGCAAAGTCTACAAAGAGACTGCGTTGCAGTTTGACTTCTTCCTCTGTCAAATCCTGTTTTCTTCTTTGCCCAGTAGGTGTTAATCCCAAGCACATTTTTAAAAGGACATTTATCCACAGTAGACATTACTCAAACTGATACAGTAAGACATGTCACCTAGAAGAAATCCCAAGGAACAGAAATTTAACTTTCTCCCCCCTGCCCCAAACAGAGTTAGTGAGTGAGTGTGTGTGTGTGTGTGTGTGTGTGTGTGTGTGTGTGTGTGTTAAGATTTATTAATCTTTCCTTAGGGCTACAACCATCAGAGATGTAGATTGGCTACTGTTGAGCCATGGTTGACCTTCAGGGGCAGTTATTATGAGCAAAGTAAACAAGTAAGTATATTTTTATTCAAAATTGGTGTTAAGAGGAGAGCCAATACATGAAATTAATTATATCATTTTATATTTTAGCCACATTTAAAATATACCTAAGATTTTCTGTTCTTCAAAATATTTTGCAGAAAGCAAACCCACTGAGCTCTTGACATGTGTTTTTAAAAGCATAACTTAAACTAGCACCACCACTGTACTCCAGCATTACTTTATGATGTTAGAAGTTTCCAATCAGTTTACAAGCCTTGCCTGAGAGTCCTTCTGACATTTAAAAGCTCTCTGATTGCCTTAGAGCTCGAATCTCTAAAAAGTTAAGGTGACTTTATTCTAGAATTCTTGAATGTTACATTTTAAGTAAGCATTTATTTTATTCATCCGATTCTTTATGAGAAATTAAAGTGTGGAAAGAGAAACGACAATGTGCATTTGTCAGCCTATATACCATAAAAGCCAGCAAAAATGTAAGACGTTTTGTTCATCATCCATTGGTTGGTCCAGTTAGTATGGTTGGACAAGATTTGGCAATTGAAGAATCTGTTTTTAATGAAATCAGCTGTAGGCTTTGCATTTCTAGACAAAGAGGCATGGTTTAACAAAACATGGAACAGAGTGCGACGAGGCCAGATTCAACCTGTCACTTTCTAGCAGAATAACCTTGCTAAATTGCTTAACTTCTTTGGGGCTCATTATTTTCATCTGATATTATGGAGCAAATACCATAATGCTTTTGGATATATAGCCAGAAGTGGGATTGCTAGATCATATGGTAGTTCTATCTTTAATTTTTTGAGGAACCTCCATACTGTTTTTCACAGCAGCTTACAGTCCCACCAGGTATGTACAAAGTTCAGATTTCTTTACAACCTCACCAACACTTTTTACCTTTGTTTTTTTGATACTAGCCATCCTAACAGGTCTGAGGTGATACCTCATGATTTGGAGTTGCATTTGCCTGATAATTAGTGACATTAACTACTTTTTAATATACTTGTTGGACATTTGTGTGTCTTCTTGGGTAAATGTCTGTGCAAGTCCTTTGCCCATTTTAAAATCAGGTTATTTGTTGTTTTACTATTGAGTTGTAGGAGTTCCTTATATATTTTAGAAGTTAACTTCTTATCAAATATATGGTTTGAAAATATTTTCTCCCATTCCATAGGTTGCATTTTTGCTTTATTGATTGTTTTCTTTGCTGTGTAGAAGCTTCTTATAGCATTAATCACAACAGACAAGATATGGAAACAACCCCATGTTTAACAGAAAACTGGATAAAGAAAATATTATATATACATACAATGGAATATTACTCAGCCATTAAAAAAAAAAAGAAATCCTAACATTTGCAAGAACATGGATGGACCTGGAAAATATGCTAAGTGAAATAAGCCAGTGAGAAAAGAACAAATATTACATGATCCCACCTATACGAGATATCTGAAATAGTCAAACTTACAGAATCAGAAAATAGACTGGGAGTTGCCGGGGGATGCTGCGTGGAGGGGAAATGGAAAGATTTTCTTCAATGAGTGTAAAGTTGCAGTTGTACAAAATAAATAAATCCTAGAGATCTGCTGTAAAACAGCGCCTATAGGGAACAAGATGGCATTGTGCACTTAAAAATTGGTTAAGAGAGTAGATCTCATGTTAAGTGTTCTTACCATACACCCCTAAAATAGGAAAAGAGACATAAGAAAACGTTTTGAAGTGATGGATATGTTTATTACCTTGGTTGTGGTGATGGTATCATGGATGCATGCAAATGGCCAGCAGCTGTATTAAAAGGTATTCAACATCACTAATAATCAGGGAAATGCAAACGCATCTACTTGAGTATATGAAACATGTGCAGTTTTTTGTATATCAATTATACCTCAACCATTGAAAAGCTAAAAAAATGTATAATAATGTATGGAAAGGTACTTCGAAAACTGTGGCAAATTTTACACATTTAAGAAATGAGCATTATTATTAACATTATAATCTATGTGTCAGTTGGAGCACTAGTTTGGAAGCAACCAAAAATAATTACGATAGATTTAAGCATAAAGTTAAGTTATGGAAGGATATTGGATATGTCATGGCTGAGGATGGAGCTCAGGAATTTTAGGAGTTTAGGAAGTAGGAAACCCAGCCAGCGCCATCTTCCAGGAGTAGTCTGGTAAACACACCATCCTCGTCACCACGAGCATACTTCCTCCATCTGTGTCAGCAGCTCACCACTGATACAGGACACCATCATTGTCACAGGAAATAAATTCCAACTATATCTTTAGATAACTAATTCAAATTTCAAAACTCTCTGACTATCTGAACTTTACTTATGGGTCTGCATCTTACCTGCTGGAATCAGAAGGGGAGTCACTTCGCCCAAGTCAGACTTTGAAGCAGAAATCAGAGTCCACCAAGAATGCGCATGAGTTACCTCAATAGCATTTTTGTAATAAAGCTAGGGTCAAGAGTCACCCAGGGACGGAAAACTTCCCGTCAAGTTTTTCACAGCAGTCCCTCTACATTAATTACTCCGATAGAAGAATATTTTGCCTGACAAATAGTGATAGGAACTGTGCTATAACTGTTAGTCTATATCTGTAATAATTGCTTTCGCGGAAATGAAAGCCAAATAATGAAGCTGGCAAGAATAAGGTAAAAAATACAAAAGGAAAGAAAAATGTCTTTATAGTTATACAGAGTACTGAACTACTTGTGAACAAGAAGGAAAATGCACAGTTCTAGTCAGACAATGGTAATTATTTCAAATGCGCATTGTATGGTAATTTGTGAAAATGAGCTAAATGACTTATTAATTATATATTTAATGGGCTAATTTTCCAATTTTCAAAAGAAAGTATATATTTATTCCTTATGAAACCCTGAAAATTGTTCAGTCTTTAGTAGTAACTTGAATGTGAATCTTACTTTCATAGAATTTTATTCTTGTTGATCAACGTAAAACTTTTCACACATAATTTCAGCTTTGTTGACTGATCGTATTGGATGGCAATTGGAATTTTTCCTATGCCCTGAAGAGAGAAAAATTAGAATAATATTTCAGTTTTACAAGATGATGAAAGTTATCTTTGTAAGAGACATTAAAATTATGAATACATATATTCACATATATAACTTCATTTCTGTCTACGGAAATAAGTACATTTTTATTTCATGACAACTTTCCAAGTGACAGAACTCTCTCTCACCAAACACAAAATACTCCTTTACAGTATGGAAGGGTTGACGACCATGCACTGAGAGGAGGTATTGAATTACAGATTACGCTGGGGGAAAAGACAGGCGCAGATTATTTTGTCGTCTTTTGAGACAGCTCAACCCAAATTATAAAATTTATCTTCGGCACAGCTTATCTCTGTTGATTCCCCAGGAGCAAGCAGGTGATATCAGAAATAAGTCCCTGCTGGATTTTTAATTGGTGATGAGAACTTGGTGTCATGTAGATCAAAGGCTTAATGCCACTGTGCATCCCTTTACAGAGATGTCACAGATGTAAGAAAGTACAGAATCAGCCCTGGAGTCACTTTACAAGTCTATTAGTGCGCTTCCCTGAGAAACGTGGGTGACTGACCCTTTCCCTGGTTTGTAATAGCTGGTGCCTTGCCATTGCCCTTCAGTACTCCCTACAGCTCACCTGCAGCTTCAGTGGGAAGTGTCCATTCACCCCTCTGGTTCCCTTGAGTACGTGTGCCTCTATGTCTGAGAGATTTATCTGGCCCCACAAGTGAAACGGGACAAAAGTGCTGGGACTTAGTGCCCCAGGAGCAACTCTCAACCAATGAGGATTGCAGTCTGTGGGTAAAATACACCGCGCTGGGCTTTCTGGGTCCTGGAACTCTGAGGTGTGCTTATGGGGTTGCTCAGAAGGCTCCCAGGGAGACTCAGCTTCAGTTCCTTAATACTAGTGGTAACTCTGTTATTGACAAACCTGTTTTTCTGACTCTCCTTCTTCCCTTCCCTAACTTCTTCCCTACTTCCTCATTGTGCCTTCTGGGGTCGCCTCCCAAATAAACTCTTTGCACCCCAGTTTTTGTCTTGGGGTCTGCTAATATCAATGTCCACTGGATTCATTTTTTTAAAAGCACTCAGTGTCACTGTTCTGGAGACACAAGATTGATCAAGGAGGAGCAAGTCTCTGCTACAGTGATTACATTTATGAAGAGCTGAAACTCTGATTGTCTCTGTCTTCTTGCCACCGGGGCCATGGTCTGCTCTGGTGACTGCTTCTTTGTTTTGTATGTCTGCCATGAGTTGAAGCCTTCTCTCAAAGCATAGACACAAAGGAATATATGAATGAAATTCATTTGTTAAGCTATAAGAACAAATAGCTTTATTGAGATACTGTTTCTGATGGATTGCAATACTTGCTTCCTCCTAATCATACTTTCCTTGGACATTTTCTTTATGACAGTTTTGAATAATTGCCTGTGGAAATGGGACTTAAAATATTGAAATTCTCTGGCTCACAAAACTCAATAGTTTTTACCCTTATTTTCCCTCTGCCAAGTCTAGCCCAACATCTCAACTTCCATGAGAGCAGAGACTTTGTTTTGTTTACCTCTAAAACAAGTACAATAAAAGTGCCTGGCAAACAGTAAGTGCTTCATAAATATTTGTCGAGTGAATCAATGTAATCAATTCAATTACCTAGTAACCTCACAAACTTGGACAAATTGATCAACATTTCTGTGCCTCGGTTTTCTCAAAGTAAAATGGGGATAACAAAAGTGCCTCCCTTAAATAATTGTTTTGAGATTTGAATAAGTTTTTGTATGTAGTATGCTCACTATAGTGCCTGATACATAATAAATGCTCAAAAAAGCATAGCATTATTGTTACTATTAACTTAATATGTATTTATTGAAGGATGACTGTATGCCAGGCATTGTTAGGTGTTGAGATTGCAGCAGTGAAACATCCAAGTTGGGGGTTAGGATAAGAGGATAAATGAGGACTCTTGAAGTAGTTCGGGAGAGAGAGATGCCTCAGAGGTGAAGGGAAAGGACAGATCAGGAACAGTTTCTAAGTATTTTCAAATAGTGGTGTATCTCCTTATTTCTAGGTTGTGCTTTTCATCACTTCTATTTTCAGAGTGACTCAATTTCTGGTTCTACCCAGAATGTGCTTCCTCACCTTCTCAGAGAGAGCCAGGAAGCTCAGCATCTCTGGCATCACCTTAATCTGAAAAAGATATTCTTATTCCATCAGATCAGAGACTGTTTTCCAACCTTGTTGTTTTCTTTTTAATCTCTAAGAGATAGGATTCTTATCTTTTTAACATAAACATAATACTATCATCATGCTAAAAGTAATAACTTTTTAATATCATAAATATCTAGCCAGTTCAAACTTTTTTTTTCCATTTGTGACTCATCTAGTCCTTATTTTGGCAATCGATCAACCTTAAGTTTTTATTATTTCCAGACTTGGTTTTCTTCCTCCTGCCAAAGTAAAAATACAAATAAAAAATTGGGTTTTCATAAAGGTTCTCTCACTCCTGTGGGGATTTAAACAAAATACCACTAACTAAAATCATCTGAAACAACCAGTTTCTATGATCATGAAAATGTAAACATGTCAGCAAAATCAAATATGACTCTTATATATCTAGCCCAAAGGGATTAAGGCCTAACGTAAACACCAAAGTGTGCCTGCTTTCTAAGAGAGGAAAGGGCATTGCAAGTTCATAACTAAATGAAAGACTTCAGTAATTTGAATATATTTTCCAGGAGCCAAAAAGCTTAGAAGGTGACTATGCAAGACTTGTGCAAGACTCTGGATTATGAAAATTAAATCTTTTAGAAAATAGAAGTAGATGTTCTTCCACCAAGATAACACACCCTAAAAAAATATCTCCTTTGTGGCAGTCCTTACATTAGGAATTTTACGTATGTAAGACAATCTTCACAATAACTGTATAAAGCAAGGATTATCAAGCCCACATTACAGCTTTGTAAAAGAAGGTTCTTTAATGTGCCCAAGGTCACTTAACAAGTTAAGTGGATTTGCTTCCAGGCTTGTTAGACTTTAAAATGCCTACTCTTGTCCATAAGTTCTATAACTGGCCGCCTCTTCCTGACTTTGTCAAGTTGTGATATCACCTGCTTAAAGATGAGGAAAACCGAATTTGAGATATACCTATGTAAATAAGATAAACAAGTGACTACGCTGTCCTCTATGGAGAGGATCTGTCCTGTTCCTCCCAAATGGCAAATGAAGTGTCGTGTGCAGGCTGAGAGCAGCTGGAACACTTGCCGGAATTTGGTTGTAGCTAACTTCTTTCTTATGCACAGGCATGTAGTTAAATTTTCCCGTTAAATTGACCTCCTGTATAAATCAGAGTCCAGTCAGGAAAAGAAAGCCACAATAAGAGTTATGTGAATAAGGGATTTATGATGTGAATTATAATATTTAATTCTGTTAATTCGACCTCACACTAATGTGCAACAACCTGTGGAAGTGAAGGTCTAACAATGAGGAGGGATGGGCACCATCGTTCTATCAGACACACCAATACAGGTATCTACTAGACAGAACTGGCAGGATAATGTTGCCAGATTTAGAAAATAAAAATACAGAACTTCCAGTTAAATTTGACTTTTAAATAAATGACACATAAGTTTTTAGTGTAAGTATGTCCCGCGCAATATATGAGATATACTAAACATTTTCCATTGATTATCTTAAATATAAATTTAGCTCATGTCCTGTATCATATCTGGCCACGTGATAGTGAGTGCATCTAGGAAGCTAAGTGGTTTTTACCACTGAACAGAGACCGTGTAGGGAAAGTTTGTGTCATATCCATGGAAATAGCTACCGCTCTCTGTCTACACAGCTAGGTGTCTGGGGGTGGGCCCGGGGCTGCTGTTGGTCAACCAGGTCAAGAAGAGGAGCTGGATATAGAGTAGAGGAGAGCAGGGATGACCTGGGACCTGCTGGGTTCCTCCTCTAAGATGGTCAGACATGATGTTTAACCACAGCCACCTCAGGAGAATGGTGACGTGTGCTTCATGCCTGCCCTCTGAATTGTACAGGGACCTCTTTCGGGAAGGAAGTTCTGGGAAAGGCAGCTCCTAGTCTTAGACAAATCAGTGTAACTTAATGCAGTACATGTGTCCCTTTTGCCCAAAACAAGCTGTTTCTCTCTCTCTCTCTCTTTTGTTGAGTTAAAATGTGTATCTAAAAATGCATGGGTTTTAAGTACATAGTTATATGAGTTTTGACAAATTTATACACTTATTTAAGAACTACCAAATCAGATAGAGAACGTTTCCATCACCCTAGAAAGTTCTCTCATGCCCCTTCCAGTCATTCCCCTCTCCCATAAATAAGCCTACTGATTATTTATTTAAGGAAACACATTTTTATTTTCCTTCAATTACAGTCGATATACAATATTATATTAGTTTCAGACGTACAACATAGTGAGTAGACATTTATATGACTTACAAAGTGATCCCCCTGATAAGTCTAGTATCCACATGACACAATAACATAGTTATTACAATGTTACTGACTACATTCCTTGTGCTGTACTTTACATCCCCATGACTATTTTGTAACTACCAATTTGTACTTCTTAATCCATTCTCTTTTTTCACCCAACCCTCCTCCCATCTTGTAACCATCAAAATGTTCTTTGTATCTATGGGTTTGTTTCTGTTTTCTTTGTTCATTTATTCTGTTCTTTAGACTCCACATATAAATTAAATCGTATGGTATTTGTCTTTCTCTGTCTGACTTACTCCACTCAGCACAATGCCCTCTAGGTTCATCCATGTTGTTACAGGTGGCAAGGAGAACATTAGGTCTTCTAACACTAGATAGCATTGTTTTATACACTGGCTAAAGATCCAAAAAGACAATAAGGGACATAGGGTGTAAATCTCCTTGCTCCTAACTGGATGGATGCATAGATAGATAGATAGATAGATAGATAGATAGATAGATAGATAGATAGATAGATAGATTTACCAGGGCTTCTTTGTACCTGTTTATATCTATGTGTATTTATAGAGTTTACCTATGTTTTCTACTTTTTATATGATGATCATGGCTTATTTTATAATTAAAATAATATTAAAAACTTGAAATGCAACATTAAGCACATTTCACATGACCAATAAATTGAGAAAGATTTCTTGAGAAGTAGTACCTAAAAGTGAGGTACAAAATAGTACCCTTAATGCATTCTCTCCTGATTCTATATTGAACAAGGAGAGTGAGAACTAACGACAATATGTGGACTATATCATATTCCATTTGAGCTAATATCAGAGTAATATTTTAAAGGTAACAAAACATAAAGAATATTGTGAAATAATCTGTAAAAAGCCTGCAACACGATGTCTGCCCCTTAGTAAGCAGTCGATAAACATTAGTGTCTTTTCATCTATTAAAATCTCAAGATTAGGAAGTCTTGTGCAGCCTCGAAATGAGGTTGATAACTCTCACTGATAAAATAGTTCCACTTTTTGAAAATGCTTAAGACTGATAGAGAAAATCCTAAAATTTTTTTGAACTTGAACCCAGATTAGATCTACAAAAATGAATGAATAGAGGAAACCATTTGGTATAAAATAAAGTCACATTTTTATGACTGAAAGCTGAATTCACTTCACAAGTACTCCAGAGGAATTGTTTTATTCATGCCATGTGTACACAAAGGAAGTTTTTCAACACCATTTCACTATTTGGCATGAAAATTCTTTTTGGATTCTATATCTTTGTTTATGACGTCAGCATATTTTAACTTTCATATAACAGCGCCTAATAAATATTTGCAGGTTCCAGGATAAATCAAAGGAAAATTAGGCAACGAGGGAGACTAAGTGGGCATGGAGGGTTCTCTTTACATGAAGCCAGAATTACATCAGGAGGAATCTGTGTGGGAAATTTTCCCTCAATATAGCAGAAGAAAGAAGTGCATAATGCTTTGAAGAATCATTTTTTCTCATGTAAGTCCAGCTCTCAGCAAAACCATGCTGTAGATGGGTCACCTTTCCCTTGCGTTACATGATCTTTCTCCTTTTTGGGGGGACCCTTATCCTCATCAGTCCCATTCTAGCCTCAATTCTGTGCCCTGGTCAGTGTAATCTAAACAGTGACTGATATGAACTAACTTGTGTGTGCAGACAAAGCTCCTCTCCCCTCAGACTCTCTTTCTGTCCCCAGAGCCTAACCAAGTGTCTAGTGCACCTACCAGTCTTGGCTATAAACTGAACTGTTTGCTATGTCTCCCAAAAGTATTTGCATTTTATTAGAGGACTGAAAGTTCAAAATAATGCACTGCTAATGCAAACATTCAGTATTTAGGAGAGAGATTTTTGATAAGAGGTTCTTCCTGATACCTTTCAATGGTTTTCATGGAATTTGCTGTCGCTGCTTATGGATATTATTAACTTATTATTTCTCCTGAAACTCTAAGCCTCATTGCCTATTTGAAACCATCTGTACCAATCAGTTGTACCCAGACTAGTGCTGTCAATCTGTACTCATGGTATTTATAACATCACAATCTCTGGTAGCATTCAAACTGTTCTGGAGTCAGGGATAAGTACATGTGCTAAAACATTTCCCTTGGAAAAATCCAGCCTGCTAGTCACTGGGGAAATGTAGCTTGCTAGAGAATAAGCCAGTTAGACACAGCAGGACGCATGCACTTCAGGATAAATAAATCTTGAAAAATTGGCTCCATCTCCTTTTTTCACAAAGTATGAAGAAAATTTACAAGATTTCTCTTAAATGAATGATTGGAGGACAGGGAATAAATAGCAATTTTTGGATCACATTTCAAGAATCATAGCATTATTAATTCAATATTTTACTGCATATTCATAATCTACAAAATATTTGCATTTTTCCGCATGTGACTTTTTTTAAAACTATCATGGTTATAGTTTATAAAAGACATTTTATTTGTCCCTTTAATGATTTTGTTTAAACTTGATGGTCTTAAAAATGTGTGGCTAGCCATAGTGCTTCACTGTTGCTCTTTTGGTTACCAGTGGTAAAATAAAGAAAGAAAGAACACTCCAAACTGGCTTAAGCAAGAAGGCAAAGTATGGATGGTTTCATGTAACTGCAGATTTCTGGAATAGCTCAGGTATGGCTTGCTTTTAAAGCTCAAATGATGTTATCCAGGACACCTTCTTTGTTTTTGCTTTGTTTCTGAGGGATTCTTTTTTTCTCTCAATCCTCTGTGTTGGCTTCTTGCTCAGAAAGCTTCTATCCTGTGGTTAAAGCATGGTTGCTGTAGGTGCAACCTCACATTTTGTCAGGTTCAAGATCAGTGAAAAGATATTTTCCTATAGCCCTTGTAATTCCCTCTGTTGGAATTAACCCGAGTCTTGGGCCCATCCCTGAACCAATCGCTACCTCTACCTAGGGAGGTAGATAAGAAAGATAGACATAAACAGAGAGAGGAAGAGCGGGAGCTAAAGGAAAGTGAGTGAGAGAGATTGATTGATTTCCCTGAAGGCAGAAACTGTATCTTAGTCACCCTTTTTTCCCCCAATTTATTCCTAAAGCTTGGTGCAATGCTAGGTCCATAGCACATATTCAACACATATAAATTTAACTGATATTAAATTAATGCCTGACTTTTTTCTCTTTTTTATCTTCTTTTCTCTTTTACCTATCTTTTCTCTTTACTATCTTGTTGATTATTATAACCCTGCCAAGACAATTTTAAAGTTCCTTCAACTTTTACTTACCTAACACTGCTTCACTTACCTTCTTTTCTTTACCTGTTATTCTGTTATCTTCGTATCACAGCTTCTCCTTATATATCCATGTTTCTCTGAAAGTGGCTACCTCTGTTAGTATCGTATGGAAAACCATAAGAAGTTTTCTAATTTGTTGTCTCATGAGACTAAAGGGTGAGGGAGAGGGACAACGGAGCAGGAGAAGAATATATTGAGGGTTTATGATGACTCTACGTACTCCACGTGTATTATCACTTTTAATCCTAAGAGCAAATGGTTGAGATAGAATAATTATCCCCATTTTACAGATGAGAAAACTGAGGCACAGAATGGTAAGTTCCTAGCCCATGTTTTCAAAGTTAGGAATAGATGAGTCATTCCAGGAAATAGTTCATATTGGTAAATTGTTTGTTTGTTGGGTGGACGGGTGGTTGGTTTTGGAGTTGAAAGGATAATATGCCCTGTCTTTCATGATGCAATTTTCCTTCAGAGCACCCATGTTGTACATTAGTGGTGTTTTGAATATTGTTTTTTCCTCTAATAAGGGGAATATATTCAAACCTGTGTTTGCAAAGCAGATTTGGGGAATACTAGTTAAAACCCCTTCTCAGACAGTCCACTTGAGGACAGATAGGTGTATATGTTTCCTGACTGAATTTTCATATTTGCAGCTATTTCATCTAGGAAGATTCATGTTCTTAATAGGATTTTTTCCTGATCCTACAGCTGTTCTTCTGACATGCTGTAGGGTGGAGCATATAAATAACTACAATACCACTGTTTAGCAGTGATTGTGCAGCTTTCTGTTGGAGTAGATCCTGGCTCTCTGAGCGAGAGGCTATACATTAGTGAGAAATATCCTCATGCTATGTGTCCTCATGTTCCTTCAGCTGGAGGGTGTCATTATGTTCCATGAAGCAAAGCACAGGAGAAGTACCATTTCCTACCCTATGTCTAGTTCCTCCAAACTTATGTTTAGTAGAAATCCCTCTCATATTCCAATAATATACTGTATGGTAGTCTTAATATTTAGGTCTTATGAATTTATATGTTTTTCTGGATCTCATAGATAATTTTATGGAAATTTATAAAGCTATTAGCCAGCAACCATTTTAAACCAGACGACTCATTCATTAGGTTCATTGAGTTTTCTAATTTAACTATCAGAGGGTAATCTTCTATATTTCCCTTACTTACACGTTATTAGTGGGGGAAAGGAAATTCATTTTTCTCCCTTGATCTCTAACTTTATTATTTTATAAACAATTAAAAAAAACCCAAATATAAATAAGAGGAAAAGAAAATTAAAAAAAAAGAAGCATCTCAGTACAAGTTATGATTTTTTTAATGCAAAGTCAATACTATGTCTTTATTTAAGTTTAACATCCTTTCTTCTTGAAAGTAAACATTATTTATTCATTTAATAATTTACTTTGCTTCCAGGAATTGAGAAATGCAAGGGTTTCAAAGTATTCATTAAATTCATGAGTTCAGCAAATGTGAGTACTGACTGAAAGACAGAGTGTTCTGGAAATCTGAAGTCAGAGAGTACTAGGGATTGAAGTCATAGTACTAGTAATATGTTCTACTTTATGCTGTTTTCCTCCTAATAAATCACTTGCTTTTGTAGAGCCTGTTTTCTCTTTTTTTAAATGGGAATAATAAAATCTATCTTATCGATATAATATAGATATAAAGATACTAAGATATATAAAGATATATTATAAAGATACTGTATAGAGAACCTCCAGGCATAGTGACATCTGACTCCAGGTACCCAATAGTGCTACTTTCACCAGCCTTCCAAGACAGCATATTCAAATTTTGCATTTATATTTCACTCCAATATTACCATGGAGATGTAAAAAAATGATTGTAATGAGATGATTGTATTTTGCTTTCTCCAAACATTTGTTTGTATTATTTCCTGAGTAATATTCCCTCTCTGATTTTCCAGCCAGCATTTGCCATGAGAAAGGACTAGGCAGTGAAACCATTGCTTTCCCCAAAGATGCTTCTCAGTGAAATGGAAGGGCAAACTTGTTTCTAGATGGGTCCATCAATACAGTGTGTCTTATGATGGCCTATGTTATTACAGCTTTAAAATCAATATTAATTTGCAGTATCTAAAAATATATTGCTGCTGTTTTTTATAGAACCAAATAATAGCTAAAACCAACTTTTGTGACTGTAATAACACATTCTAATGCACCTTCACACTTATAAGTCACATTATGTTCAACTTCCAAATAATAAATCACATCAAAATATGAGTATCATTTACTCCTACAAATGAAAAAAATGTAAATTATAATGTCGTGCTTTAAATTTATGGGCAGAATACCTATATCAATCATCTAAATAAGGTATATTATTTAAGAGCTTTTTGAAGGCAAACAGTCTAAAAACATTTTGCTATTTTGGTTTTCCTATACAATGAAAACTTTGTACAATAGCTCAACCACAATACAGCTATTTACTGATATAACAGGCTTTATATGTTGATTGCTTGATATTCGGTTACATATGTGCCTCGTAATAATTCTTATTTCAATAGCATACCGAAAACTTCAGAAAAAAGAAAATAGAAGCCTAGTAAACCTAGGAATAAATTATACTAATCATTAGAGTTCTTTCAAAACTTTCCAGTTTTTCATATCCTACGTCATTTAGATTAGGAAACAGCAAACTATGGCTTGTGGGCCAATCTGATCTATCATCTATGTTTGTAAATAAAATTTTGTTGGAACATATTTGTGCCCATTATCAACTATGGCTGCTTTCTCATTACAACGGTGGGTTTAGTCGTTGTGACAGAAACATTAGCCCTCAGAGTCTAAACTATTTACTAGCTTCCCCTTTGCAGAAAGTGTTTGCTGACTCCCAATTTAGTGGGTCTTGGCAAGGGAGGCTTCATTTTTTTGCATTGATATTGCTTTAGGAATTTTTTTCTTAAATGTCAGCAACAAAGAGTCGTTTCCTTTCTATTTAACTACCTCTTTGGGAAATGCAAACTCCATATTTCAGTCCTAGATATTAGGATGACAACGCTGGTTCCTCACCGGTTTTTATTACGTACCTGACTCTATACCAAGACGTTCATGTGAGTTACTTCTCAGAGCAATGCTTAGAAATGGATGTTATTAGGTAGAGTTACTGTATCGATGACCCCTAGTAATGGCCTCCCATTGTGCTGTAACTTTGTAGTTTCCATTCACTTTGACTCCTTGCTAGTCTTATGATTTGCTTTAACAGAAGTAATACGGACCAATCCTGAGCCTTCGCTTCACCCTTTCAGAGCCCTGCCACTGATATGAGAACAAACCCATGCTGGAAAGCACGTACAACAGAGCTGAATAATCCAACCAAAGCTATCCTACACCAGCCAGTCCTTAGCTAACCTACCAGCTGAGTGCATTCATGTGAAAAAACCAAGATGAGATCAGTCAAGTCTAGCCCATATCACCTGACTAGTGCATATAAACCACAGAGCCATAAGATATAATAAATGGTTATTGTTTTATGCTGCTAAGTTTGGGGGTTATTTGTTACACAGCAAGAACTAACTGATACAGTATTGTTTTATATCCCACTTTCTAGATAAATAAAATGAGACAGTGATAGGTTATCTAAGTTGATTAATAATGCACAGATAATAACTGGAGAAAGCAGGATTAATAACTAGTAATTAAATTCCAGAGTCTTTTATAAACCATTAAGATCAGGGTAAGCAGATCCATATTTGAAATGAGTTTCAAATGAGTTCCAGTTTCTTACTGGTGAAATGTGGGTGAAGGAGAATAGAGAGCATCTTATTAACATTTCATCTGTGAGATTCAGTAGTGCAGACAAGTAACAGCATTGTCTGACTGAGAGGCTGACCGATAAAACAATATGTTTCATCCTTGAGGTGTAATAAAACTCCTGAAATGGTCTGTAAAACCCAGTAGCCAAGGGGGAAATGTAGATGAACCACAAGGAGACACAGCAGACATCCAAGAGGAGATCAGGAGCTAAATAAATCAGAAGTGGGCTCTCGGTGCTGAGAAACTTACATTGACAGAAGTTTTCTAAACAGAAATTTGCTAACAAATTTTACAAATGTTTCAAGTAAAAGCACATACCTTAATAATATGCTCAATATGAAATAATAAGCAAGAGACACAGAACACAAAAGATTTCCTTTCTGTTTTCTTTATGATTGCCAGGGCACCTTTACATTTCTTATGTGAAATGAAGTGGGGTTTTGTTTTGTTTTGTTTTGTTTCCCCCAGTATGGGGGATTTCTGGGGGAAGCGGGTATGATGGTGGAATATGAGAAGTAGGTTTAGACTACAAAAATGGGAGAAGAATAGGGTTTAGACTACAAAAATGGGAGAAGAAAATAAATGAGGCCTGCTTCACAAAACCTCATGAAAATTTCCCTAATCATAAACAAAGCAAAAGAGACATCTGTGGCCTACCTCCTAGGTAGAAGAAACAAAAAATGGATCTTGCACAGTGTAGTTAATTCCTTTGTGGATTTAACAGTTAATTATAATCTAGATTTTGTTTCACATAAAACAATGTCTGATAAAAAGCACTAAGCAATTTTTAGTAGCAAAAACCAAAACAAAACTGCCCACTGACTAAAAACTAGAGTGTGATATTTGTACGTATATTAGAATAGCACTCAACAGTGAAAATAAAGTTTACTCTATTTGTCAACTAAATGAATGTCACAGATTACATTAACTAAACAAGGTAAATGGCAAAATGAGTTATGATTTCATTTATAAAAAAGTTAATAAACACATACAACTAAGTACTGTGTTGTTTGGGGATATGGATATAGCTGGTGAAACTATCAATAAAAGTAATGGGCTACCTCTGGATGAGGAATAAAGGAATTGCTATTTGGAAGGGATACTTGGTCGGCTTTAAAAAAGCAGTGGTAATTAGTTTCTATTGGGAGGAAAAAATGTGACCATGTTCATTTTTAAATATTAATATTATGTATACCTTATATATAAGTTACATATAGTGTAGACTCAGTGTAGGTTAGTTATAAGATGGTGTCCCTATAAACAACATTGATAAGTACATTTGTTTCCATAATAAACTAAAATTTCTTTGGTTCACATTAGTATGAAATGGTGCCACTGGCCTTTTCTCTGAGTAACAATGGAATTAAGACTTCCTCCAGTTTGAGAAATTACCTGTAAAAATAATCTTTTGGTGCACGAATACTAAATAAACCACTTTTCGTCCACAGATACTAAATTGAAGGTATGCTGGATATGAGTGCTCAGTGTCCATTTTGATTGTTGCATGTCAAGCCCATCAGAATAATTTAATTTTCTTTGAGACTGATCTCGAAAACGAAAGTGATAAATATTGAATTAAAAAGAGCAAAGAACATAAGACCATCCACTAGTAGATTCAGCATGTATTAAAAAAGTAAACACTTCCAGTAAAATAGCTGGGCTTTACATCCTAATAAACCTATAAGGGTCTCTTTGTTGCCTTCAGAATCTACAAAAATTCTATCTCTCTGGGCTGGGCAGTGGTGGTTTCTCTGAGACCACTGGGAAGTGACAGAAATAGATGCATCAATATTGAAGTTTGTGCTTGCTCCCAAACTGCTAAGAGCATCGAACATTGATTAAATTTTCATGTCTCCATACAGATCTCTCCCCCTTTTTTCCCCTGTGTTCTTTTTGGTTGTTGTTCCACTTTCAAATCCATAAAGAAAAGATCACACACACACACACAAACCACACACACACACCCTCACCACAAAGAAACTCTGCTGGCATAATCAGACACAGGAGCACAGGTCTTGTCAGACACCGTTAAGCTGAACCAGAGTGCTTGACAACTCTGATAAAAAAGCATCCTGATCTGCAGTGCAATGTCTTTGGAATTTGTGATTGCACTCAGGAATAGTCCAGTCTTGAGAAGAGCGAGCTCTCTAAATAAGAGTGGGGACAGGCTGAGGGGCCAGGATTCTGAGTGCCTCATGCTCTCCACACCATCCCCAAACTCCTTCCAACTTCGATTTTGAAATCAGAAGGTAGAGGGAAAAAAGGTGCTTTGGAGGGCAGGAAAGTAGTTTATGATATTTCTCTTTTGATGGATTACCTGCTCTCTGGTATAGCAGTTGAGAGAGACTGCAAGGTTACAGAGAACATAAACTGAAGGAGAGCACCGGCATTTGCCGAATTATACACAGGTCCTGCAGCTTTGATACATGACTGCCCTGCACAAGGCCATCAATTCTCTGTGCGGCACCATGCCGGGTGGAATATGCAATTTGTATGATTATAGTTATCATTATTACATCAAGCCAAACAACATTTTCAGCTCCGTGAATGAGAGGGAGGAGAGACACAGAGGGCTGGGATTCAGACAATGGAGTCAAAAACAGAGAGGAGGGAGTTGGGGAAATTCCTTTAGTGCGTTTTCTACTGTTTTCCAACTCTTGACACTGGACTTCATATCTGGGCTGTAACAGGACAGAAGCTGGTTCAGAGGCAAGTGGGCCAAGGAATCTGAATTTTTATAAGCACACAGGTGATACTTAGGAAATTTTTTTAATGGTGCAAGACTGGATACCTTATAGCTGGTTATGAGATTAAATCCCCTGAAAACATCTTATCCTTTACTCTGAGAAGCCTGATGTATCCTGGTTAAACCTTTGGATTTTGTTAGATGATTGGATATAATCTCCTTGAGTGGCAGGACTTTGTTTGGATCCCCTGCTCCTAGAAGAGTGCTTAACATGGGGGAGGCCTCAATCAATAAATATAGATTTAATGCATGAGGATATGCATACTCTGAGTCAACTTTACCACCGAACTTTAGACACTATTGGACATTAACTTCTCTGTGTGGCATCTGTTTTGGGAGTTGGGGTACATCATAGTCCTCTAATGTCATGACAAGTGTATAAAGGAGGCTCAAGCCTTAACCTAGATTTTCTAATACATTTGCTCTATGGTCTTACACTGTAATTTAAGACAAGGTAGCGTAGATTTATTTCACGGTGTATCTCCTAGAAGTAAAATAAAGACACTGCTTTTTCTCTTGAGAACATGGTTCCTGTTGACAGCTGCTTTATTAGCACACCTTCCCCAGTAACTAAGGCTAAATTTTAGTTTCGGACGTGAGCTTTAGACAGATCAAAGGATCTGTGTTCTGGGTTTCCCTGTTCTATAAGAACAGTGAATATTAGTAAAATGCAGGTTGGGATTAAATTTTCAAAAATAAATAGAAGTCTCTGAATTGATAAAAGTCAAAGAACATTTCAAATATTTCAACTTTTGGACTTGGACTGATGCAGTATAGACACACTGTCCCCAGTATGGGAATAGTCTTTCCTAAGCCACTGACTCTGGCATGTCAGCATGTCATGTCTTTTGTTTTGTTTTGCTTTTCCCAGTAACATTTTAGGGAGTTTTACTGAGGATACCATAGGGAGTATTAGGGAAATGAATATATATATACACGTATATATACATATATATATATATACACGTATATATACATATATATATATATGGACATATATACACAAACACACACACACACACACATATACACAATGGGGAATGTCAACAATAAGAAAAATTTATGTTGCTTGAAAACATCTATTAAAAAATTCCTTGAAAATTCAAACAAAGCAAAGCATTATAACAATAGATAACTTGAAAAAACATAATTTCAACTTACTTTCCTGGATAAATAGAGACTGATTCATTTCAAAGATTTAATTTCCTTATTTAGTTAGATGAACTCAAAGGTCAAAATTTACTAGAGTATTGGCATTGTGGAAATGCTAGCTATATGTACTATGAGCTTAAAGGAACATCCAAGCAAAAATTGGAAGCTGTGGCCACAATGTCTAAAGTGATATAAATTTTAAAATTTATATATATATATATAATATGTAATATATATATGATATGTAATATATCAAATTGTAATTGATTCCTAGGTAAGAAAAGCTGTAGAGCCTTGAGTTTCCTACAAAGGAGACATTTTAATTGGTTGTAACAGGCATTTGGGAGAATAAATACTGTTTTGCCCTTCTTACAACTGTGTTTGAATGAAATGTTAGAGGAAGTTCACTGATATTTGTGTAATTAGATTTTTTTTCTGCTTCTTGATGTTTTGTTTGTTCGTTTTCTTAAAGTCTACTTCCTAGAAAAATGCTAAAGCTTGTTATGGTTCTAATTTTAGGAGACCAGTTTTCTCCATGTTGAGACACTGAAATGTGTATTCTTTGTGAATGATCAAGCCTAATATTATGCTAAACAAAGAGTCAGTGATTCTTTGATGGTGTTTTGCTCAGTCTGTTTCTTATCAAACAGTGAAATTGTTTCAATTCATGGAATAAAATATTAATTTAAATTGTTTCCCAGGAAATGAAAATAGGTTCTTCCTATATAGCTTATAACAGTGATTGTCTCTTGATGGGTGTAATTGTATCTACATTTTGTTTCCTTCTTTTACCTTTTTTACATGCGTATGTACATATACATGTTTTTCTATAAGGAATATTACTTCCATTTTTAAAAGAAATAATAATTAAAAAGAAAAGAAAACCCTAAAGACTCCACCAAAAAACTGCTAGAAACAATTACAGTAAAGTTGCAGGATACAAAGTCAATATGCAAAAATCCATTGCATTCCTATATACTAACAATGAAATTTTAGAAAAAGAAATGAAAAAAAATTCATTTTGCAATTGCAACTAAAAAAATAAAACACCTAGGAATAAACTTAACAAAGGATGTGAAAGACCTACACACTGAAAACTGTAAGTCATTATTAAAAGAAATTGAAGAAAACACAAAGAAATTGAAAGATATTCTGTGTTCGTGGACTGGAACAATCAACATAGTTAAAATGGCCATATTACCCAAAGCGATATACAGATTTCATGCAATCCCATCAAAATCCTAATGGCATTTTTCAAAGAAATAGAACAAAAAAATCAAATTTGTATGGAATCTCAAAAGACCCCGAAAAGCCAAAGCAATCCTGAGAAAAAGAACGAGGCTGGAGATATCACACTCCCTGACTTCAAATTATACTACAAAGTGACAATAATCAATACAGCATGGTATTGGCAGAAAAGCAGACACATAGACCAATGGAATACAATTGAGAACCCAGAAATCAATCCACATATACATGGGCAGATAATTTTCGACAAAGGAGCCAAAAATATAAAATGGAGAAAAGACAGCCTCTTCAATAAATGGTGCTGGGAAAATTAGAAAGCCACATGCAAAAGAAAGAAACTGGACTGCTATCTGTCACCATGTACCAAAATTAACTAAAAATGGATCAAATACCTAAATATATGACTAGAAACAGTAAATTGCATAGAAGAAAGCATAGGAACTGAACTTATGGACCTTGAGTTTAGAGAGGATTTTATGAATTTGTCCTCAAAGGAAATGGAAGTAAAAGCAAAAGTAAATGAAAGGGACTATATCAAACTAAAAAGCCCTGCACAGCAAACGAAACCATCAACAAAACAAAGAGGCGATCTGTTGCCACGCCGCAGCCTACCGTCTGTCTCCTCATACCTGCCCCTAAAGAAAGTCTGTGAGATGGATCCTTTCAGGGACTTTGCTTCACCTTTGTGCTTAGACCTTATGTCTCCCTGTTTGGCCCCAGAAAGATGGCTGGCTGGTCAAAGACGGGTACAACTCCCCATGGGGGGATGGGGGGAGGCAACCCAAGCCAGACACAGCCATGTGAGGACCATCTAGGGAACTCGCAGGGTCTATAGAGGTGGGCACAGCCCCCCACCTTCCCCTGGCTAAGGAGAGCCTCTGCCTCTGTGGCTGCATTCCTTCCCACAACCTGCAGGGGAAGTGACTCAATGATGTGCTCTCCATCTATTCAAATGCATAAAGGTTTTATCCCTTGGTGAAGTACTTATCCTGGGACTTACCTTTCAGCTGCCTGCAGGCAAGGATGATTGGCTTAAATCCGTTTCTTATTGTAATGTATGGGATTCACAGATCTTGAGATTGACAAGATTTACTTCTTTCACTTCCACACCTAATTAATAAAAGCCGTGCGTTGGTTGGTCCAACTCGGGGCTCAGTCCTTGAGGCTGCAGTCCCTTGGCCCCGCTTGCACTCTGTTCTTGTCTACTGTCTTTCTTAACCTTGTGCTGCCCTCCTCTCTTCCCACAACTCTTGTCGTGCTGGACGTGACAGCGATCAACCAAATGGGAGAAAATGTTTGCAGACACCTCCAATAAGGGCTTGATATTCAAAATATATAAAGAACTCATACAACTCAACAACAACAACAACAACAACAAAAAACAATCCAACTAAAAAATGGGCAGAGGGCCTGAACAGACACTTCTCACAAGAAGACATACAAATGGCCAACAAATATATGAAAAAAATGCTCAGCTTCACTAGCTATTAGGGACATGCAAATCAAAACCAAAATGAAATACCACCTCACACCTGTTAGAATGGCTATTATCAACAAGGCAAATAATAACAAGTGTTGGAGAGGTTGTGGAGAAAAAGGAACCCTCATACACTGCTGGTGGGAATGTAAATTGGTACAGTACTATGGAAAAGAGTATGGAAATTCCTCAAAAAATTAAGAATAGAATTACCATACAACCCAGGAATCCCTCTTCTGGGTATATACTCCAAAAATATGAAAACATTTATCCATAAATATATATGTACCCCCTGGTTCATTGCAGCATTATTCACAGTGGCCAAGACATGGAAATAACCAAAGTATTCTGTGATAGATGATTGGATAAAGAAGATGTGGTACCTATATACAATGGAATATTATACTCAGCCATAAGAAAAGATGAAATACTGCCATTTGTGACAACATGAATGGATCTTGAGATTATCATCCTAAGCGAAATAAGTCAGACAGAAAAAGTCAAGAACTATATGATTTCACTCATATGTGGAATATAAAACTGAAAGTAACAAACGAACAAGTCAAACTAATAAAAACTCATAGACACAGACAACAGTTTAATGGTTACTAGACTCTAAGAGGGTAGGGAGTGGTAGAACAGAGTAAAGGAGGTCAAATACTTGTATATGGTGATGGAAGGAGAATTGATTTTGGATGGTGAGCACACAATGCAATATATAGATGATATATTATAGAATTGTACACTTGAGACCTATATAATTTTTTCTAACCAATGTCACTCCAATAAATGTAATAAAAATTTAAATTAAAAGAATAAAGAAGTAATCTCATTATAAAGAATTAAAGGATAAAATGTCTTTCAATAAAACAGTATTCTATCTAGATGTGCATATTCTTGGCAACTTTTATTGAAATTGAAATATAAGTTCATTCACATTAATACATAGTTATTTATCTCCTACCAAGTTCCAGGCACTGGTCTATGTGCTAGGATATAGCAGTGAATAATGGGAAGTTTCTGATGTCAGGGAGCTTGTTTTCTAGTTGGTGAGGATGATAAATGATACATTATGTAATATATCCAGTGTTGACAAATACTGTGGGGCGGGGGAGAAAATATGGTGAGGGGATTGAGATTAATTCAAAGGGTGTGATTTTTACATAGGTTGGGCAAAGGGTAACGGATATATCTGAATAGATAAGGGAACATTCTAGTAGAAACCTGATTTTAGTGGATGAGTCAAGCAAATATCTCTGAAAGAACTTCACAGGCAAAGGATGTGCAAGTGCAGAGACTGAATGGAAGTATGCTTAGCATTTTCCACACGGAGGAGGCCAGGATGAATGGTGTGGTCTTTAAGAAAGGATGTAGGACAGAATACAAAGTCAAACTGATTAGCAGAAAGTCAGGTTATATGGAGTCTTGATGGCCATAATGTTCTGTGTGAGATGCAAAGCTGGTGGAGGTTTTGAGCAGAAATGACATGTTCTCTTTCACAATTAATTCAATTACACTGGTTGCTGTGTGGACAATACACTATATCAGGCAAGTGATGGAAGCCAAGAAGCCAGTATGGAGCCAATGAACAGTTCAGGGGAGGAATGATGACTCATGTCCTCTGGGTTTCTGCTGAGTCGTTCTTGGGTATGTAGAAGTCCTCAGCTTTTCTGAAAGTTTTATGTCTTAGATGTCTTCTATGACATAAATGAAAGTCTCATTTGGTTACTATCTAAAACAACTATGAACAAAGCTACGAGCCCTGGCTTGAAATTATCTCCAACTTACTGCCTGTGATGAAAAACAGCATTACAAATTTTGACAGAAATTAATCTTTCAATATAATCATTTAGTATATAATTCAGGCCTACTGAAGAGAGTGAGAATATATTTAGAGAGCAAGAATATTAGCATTTAAATGATGTATATGAAAAGCCATTATACCTATTTAGGTCAGAGATTGAATTTTATTCTTATGATATGGGGAAGAAGAGAACAAAGAGTCTTAAATTATGAATTTGGAGTTGTTGAATCTTTCCCTGCAAGAGGCAGTGTTTCTTGCAGAGTCAAGTGTGTGCAGGAAACCAATGCAGAAAGAAGGACTTAACCTCCAAGAATATTTATATCTAAATCTGGATTTCTCGTGGCAGCATTAAAAAAGAGAAATGAAAACAAAGAGTGGAAAAAGGGAGATTAGATTGCAGGGTAGACTGTTTACTTGCCTTTGCCTCCTGGATTTTCATTCTTTTCTTTTGTCTTTGCAGTCTAGAGGATTTATTGCCACCCATTTCATTTGTCTTTCTCCAGATTTAAAATTGAGGTGATGAGATGGAATATTACCTGTATGCTTCGAACATCCATGAGTGACATGTAATAGTTGCCTGGGAAACTAGGGATGAAATTCTACAGGCCTTTGAAATGCTTTACATTTGAGGATAAAGTTCAGCTGAAGTTTAAGCAGCATACTGACAGCATTAATTCCTCATGTTATCTGTTAGGTTACTGAGCTGCAGATAACAGAAAACCTTCAACTCAAAGTGCTTTAACCAACAAAGAAATTTATTATCTAATATAATTGGAAGTCCAGAGGTAGGGTGGGCTTCAAGTAAGTTGTAATGAGAGAACCAATATCATCAAGGATCCAGGTCCTTTTCTTCTTTCTCCTCTGTTGTTTTCAGCTACCTCCTTAAGCTGGTTGTCCTTACGGTTTCATGGCTGCCAGTGACAATCTGAGCAACATTAATTCTTATTTACTGCTAGCAGGAAAGGGAGATTTCTCCCTTAAACATAGAAACTATTTCTTCTCTTCAATCTGACTAGGAAAATTTGATTCACCTGTCAACCTCTAGATTAAGGAATGTCATTATCTGAACGGCTGAAACAAATCAAAATCCCCCTTGCGAACTAGAAATATTGTAAATCCTTGGACTAAAAAGTCTTCTGTTAGTAATGAAAAAAGGGGAAATTGGGTGTTAGGTGTCATCTATATGATACATTGGATAGACAATGGTTAACAGCAGACTCTACACTGGAAAAAAAACGTTCAAAAAATGGAATCTGCCCCAAGTTTCAAGATTTTGTCCCTTGTCAACAACATAGGGGACATGTATTTCCCCCATTATGGATAAAAAGAGAAGAGAAGAGAAAGTGACGAAGTTCTAGTGGGTTCAGATTTTCTCATTTCTACAATATTGTGAAACACTCCGTTAAAGAATTTAGAAGTAATAATTTTAAAACATAAGTGATTCTAAGGTCTTTGTTGAGTATCCAAGAGTTAAGATCGATGAATACTTGTGTTATAATAGTAATCTGTTGCTTACAGCTTCTGTATCCTGAATTTCTTATTTAAGAGACTGGTAATAATTTATTTCAGCATCTATATTAACTGTGCCTATAGATATAAATATTATTAGATAATTAAATATGTCTTCTGAGACTTTTTCCCTTTCTTTCTGGAATCATAAAAAATTCTTTGTTAAAAATAATTTTAGCAGATGACAACCCAGTCAAGCAACAGCAGGTATTTGTCCATTTTTTGTAATTTATTTATGAAGACTGTATTAATTTTCTGTTGCTGTATAGAAAATTATCATAAACTTAGTGGCTTAAAGCAATGAGAACTTATTATCTTATAGTTTCTGTAGGTCAGAAATCTAAGCATGGGATAGCCAGGTTCTCTGCTCAGTGTTACACAGGGTTGCAATGAAAGCTACAACTAAGTGTCAGTCACACTATTATTCTCATCTGAGCCTCATTGTCCTCATCCAAGCTCATTTAGGTTGTTGGCAGAATTCAATTTTTTATAGTTGTAGGGCTGTCCCTCATTTTCTTACTGTTGAATGGGGACCACTCTTGGCTTCTAGAGGTTACCTGCAGTTTCTTACTAGTGTTTGCTTTTTTTCTGACCAGCAGGAATATGTCTTTCCTACTTTGAGTCTCTGACTTCCTGTATATATAATCTCTATACTCAAATCTAAGGGCACATATGATTAGGTCAAGTCCACCTGATCATCTATCTTAAAGTCAATTGATTGGGGATTGTAATTTGTTGTGCAAAATCCCTTCATAGAACACCTAGAATTGAAGATATGCCAAATAATGTTGGCTCGTTCTCATGTGTTGGAAACTAATGCCTCAAATGGACCACACTCCTCTCCATTTCTCTCTCTCTCTCTCTCTCTCTCTCTCTCTCTCTCTCTCTCTCTCTCTCTCTCTCTTTCTCTCTCTCTCTCTCTCTCTCTCTCTTTCTCTCTCTCCCTTCTCCCCTCTCCCCACTCATCTCCTTTCTGTCTATCTCGATACAAACCAACTGATTTTCTCTCCTAGAGGAAAAAAATTACAAAGAAATACCTCTGTAGGCTGGAACAGCAAGAGAAGGAAGAAGAAGATAATGAAGACATGATAGTAATATGTTTGGAGAAAATGAGAAACGATATAATTGAGGAGGAGATGTAAGAAGAAATTTAAAAAGCAACAAACAAAAGCAAGCATCGATGAGACAGTAGAGAGTTGTTGTCGGGGTTCTACAGGTCTGAGATAAAGTTAGAACCTGAGAAAGCATTATAAAAGATGGGAATAAAAAGATGGACAAAGCAAGGTAGAGAGGAGAGTTGAAAGTAGCAGTAATGATGACATTTTGGGCCATGGATTTGCTATAAATAAGGCGCTCTGCTTCATTTTCCTAAGTAATTTCTTGGGTGGAAGGAAGACTGATGGCAGCACACACTTGTGTATATATCTTGATCTTTTTCACACTATTTCTCAGAATTCACTTTGTTATGGTCTGGCTGCTGCTTCGAGGAGCCAGGCAAAGCAGATAATACTACACTTAATAAAAAACATATGAAGGCAAAAAATACAGCTACAAACAAAAGAAATTAAAAATAGCCCAAAGTAGTCTTATAGTCTCCTTGCAACAAACTGGACGAGAAAGTGGGAACGAATATAGTTCAGTGTGTTGTTTCTCTCCTTTTTCTTTTTCAATATACAAAAAAGAATGAATGTAATTTCAAAGCAACTTTTTAAATCCATTTCCCCCAGAGCACCATAGAATAAAGAAATATTGCATATGGGTACCAACTGGTTCTTCGTTACTAAATCAGAAATGATCAAATAAAGTTAATGGCAGAGGGCTGGCTAAGCTGAGACTTTCAGTAGTGTGTGTGTGTGTGTGTGTGTGTGTCTGTAAAATCTAGTGTAGATGTATTCCAAATAGTCCTTTAAGCAGGCCATATGCATCTATTTTAAAATAAATTATTAAATATTGCTACAAAGAAAGGACAGGGACTGAGAAGAAACACCTCTCACTTCCTCCCCCCCCAAAAAAAAAAGCTCTAAGGCATAGTAGAGCAATGATTCAGAGTCCAAAATTCTTGTGACTCTGATGTTCATTCTAATTTATATGACTACTTGTTTGGACTTCTGTAAAACATCTCTCACAAGAATGGAGTTTTTATAAAGCTAGAGATAGAGATACGCAGGAGTGTTGATGACAGCTGCCAAAGACAACAATGATGCCAAGATTATTAATCTAAAATGAAAGGCACAATTTAGGCTAATATTTAATTTAATTGATTGATTAAGTCATTGAAATTCTCCTCAGGTATATGCACCTACTTTTTCACCTGGCTTCTAAATCTGACTCCTTACATCTGAGTTACCATTCGTGGTTTACCAGGCATTGTTTCTCTCATCAAGTCCTCAAATTAAAAAAAAAAAATGTGTGTGCTCCCTTCAGGTTGAAGTGTTTATTACTACGTTGCCAGAAATCTGTGACACTTTGTAGTTTGGGGGATATGTATGGCTTTTCAATGTGCAGTACATGAAAGACTCCAATTTCTGAGTTAGGTAGTGATATTTTTCATCACAGAACATTCAGTAGTCCTGTGAGTCTTTGGTTCAGGAAAATGTGCCATATCATTTTGCAAATTACCACTGCAAAATACTGAAGGCAATCTTGTCAAGCTGTTGTGTTCGTTTTGTTACTTGAACTTTATCTTGGTTGGATCTCTAATGAAGACTGGCATGGATGATTCTTGTTTGAAAAGGTCATAATTATACCAAAGTCGATATTAAATATTTTCATCTTACTATGTCTGTACTACACAGCTGTTATTTTCCTAGGAGAATATACTAGGAGGACCAAGATCAATGTACCAGTTTATTGACAGCAGTTCTTAACATATATAGCTCTAGGAGAAAAGAAAATGATTTTGTGTGTAATAGTATTTACTGATGCATAAGTAGAATCAAAATTACTTTTTCCTAAATTGTCAAAAAATCAGAATTTCACTTCAGAGTAAAACTTACTTTAAATATAAGATAATAATAATGCCATGATTATTCATGTTTATTCTAAAATTTGTGAATGTGAATGACTTGATGTTTCTAGAGAAAGTTCTTACGAATGACATTTTTGTTGCTATAGCCTCATTTGACAAGCCAAGCTGGTACGTCCATAGTAATAGGTTAAACTGATTATTTCATTACATCTGTAATGCAAGAGTGAATAAAGAATTTATTAAATTAATCGGGTTATTTTATTCAAATGCATCCAGGATAATTATCATGATACCTACATAATCAGACTCAATCTAAATAAATTAATTCAATAAAATATTAGCTTAATGTGTGCCTTAATGAGATCATTTCATTAATACTGTCAGGAGTGAAGAAAAACTTCCAGACATTTTAAAGAGCACCAACAGGATAAATGTGATAAATATGTTATGGCTGACAGTGGAACTTAACGAAGTTAAGAAAACTGTATTACTGGTTAGAAAAGGGGTGATGATATTACTCCTTAAATTACTGAACAATTTAAAGCTCCCCACAGGCAAATTTACTCATCTTCCATCATTTTCAGTTCTCAAATCATTCCATACCTTCTCCCTCTCTTTTCTATTTTATGGTCTCTGAGAAAGAAGTAATCTTTTTTTAACCAAGGTTGATCCTTCTGCTTTTGCGCTAATACTACTCATTGTTCTTTCTTCTCTAGGGCTGTGATTTATCAAATATGTCCTTTAAAATTATCTATCTATCTATCTATCTATCTATCTATCTATCTATCTATCTATCTACCTACCTATTTATATATCTATCTACCTGTCTATCTATCTACAGTTGACCCTTGAACAACATAGGTTTGAACGGTGTAGGCACACTTACACATGGATTTTGTACAATAAATATACAGTTGATCCTCTGTATCCCGAGGTTTTGCATCTGCAGATTCAACCAATGGTCGATGGAAAACAGTATTTTCCATCCCTGGTTGGCAATCTGTTGATGCAAAGGGTTGACTATATGCACTACTCTGTGCCTTTTTGGTATCCACAGGGTCCTAGAACCAATCCCCCTGCAGATACCGAAGGACTGACCACTGGGGAATTCAAACTTATACAGATTTTCAAGAACACAGGGGTCAGCCCCCCTAACCCCCATGTTGTTCAAGGGTCAACAGTACATATATTTATTCAGTTTTTTCCTACCGCTACTTTCTTTCTCTCTGCCTGAAAATATGCTTGGTGTGAACAACAAACAACCCCCTGAGAAAAATTAACAAAAATACAAACAAACTTCTATGAATGTTGTTGTCCAAAAACTACTTACTGTTCTATCACTTTCTATTTTCTTTCAGCAATCAAAAAATGAAGGTATCCTTAGTGCCTTATCTTCCACATACTTGATTTATTTTATATACTTAGAATTCTGTACCTAAGAAAACTGTTATCTCAAAGATCACTACATAACTTTTAATTAACAAATCATTTAATTTCTTTTCAATTCTGATACCAATGTACAAGTTTTTCTTGAAATATTTTCCTGGCCAGTGTCCATCATTTGCCTTCCAAATTTCTGAATTCACAATTTTCTCCTCTTGCTTTTTCTTTCCACTCACTTTTACTAATTTCAAAGCCGTGGCCCTACCTACCTACTTATACCTGAATTTATACTTAAATTCAGGTATAAGTGAAAGCCCTGACTTTGTTTTGCTTCACTATACCCTACACTAATTTTCTTGGGTGGCCATGTGCTTTTTTAAGTCACAGATTTATTCCCTATTTTGTTGAGTCCCAAGCCTATTTACTGCTGATCTAATTCATTCCTGGAATGCTGACCTTCTTTTTTAGATAAGATTAACACCACAATTTCAAAAATCTGACATTTAAATGGATTGAAAAATAATTAACCTTAAACATTTAAATCTTTTAACAATTTTTTAACCTCTTGATCAACGTTCATAAGATACTAACCTGAAATTTTGGTGATATAGTTTGCTTCTTCTTTCAACTAATCTTACACATCTACTCATATATCTTATCCATTGAGTAATTCTCCTCAGTGTTTCATTTGTATTTCCTTTCCTTTCCATGGTTACAGCCAACATTTGAGTTCAGGATTTTGTTACCCTTACTTTATTGCCTTATTTAATATGACAATTTTTTGGTAAGATTCCATCATTCAATCTCTCTTTTACAAAACTAATAGCATCTACTTATTTACCACTGCTTTATCTCTAAATCACATGAGATATAGTACCTTCCCCTAGTGTTCTTCTGACAGGTTTTTTCTCAATAACTGCTTTTTTGTTCCCACAGTGTAATTTGATAATGTCATGTTTTTGCCAAGAAGACTTTATGCATTCCTGATCTCTAAGTCAATTACAGAAAAAATTTTATATTTACATTTATTTACCATTATCATCAAATTCACATCATATCTGAAACCACAACTTCTATACTATATTTTTTATATGTTTTATAGATATCTGCTCATATAATTGTCAACAACCATATGACATTAATACATTTCCCTTTGGTAAATGATGGAGCTGCAACTCAGGACATTAGTTGCTCAAGGCCACTTTGGAAGCCATAAAAATGTGCCTTTCAGAGTGGGGATTGTAACTGACCAGGGCCTCTGAAATCTATCACCCTGTGCACCAACGTCACGTTCCTATTGGCTACGTTCCTATTCCCAGTCAATGACTAGGAAACACAGGACTCCTTTAATTCACAATTTTGACTGAAGGACTCCATGCCAATTTTGTAAAAACTTTCTTGTGTTACATTGCAATCTAAGACCTTCTTTGGCAATTACTCCAATCAATCTCTTGCATGGATAGTACTATCTGGCGTGTGTCTCTCAGAGGACCCAGACTAACACTGTCACACCACTACATAGAAGCTGAACTAAAATTTACACTCTAAAATACCTATCACCAAAACCTGTGTACTTCACCACTAATATATGGCTTCCATCCACATTCCCAGACTTTTCACCCATCTTTAGTTCACTACTTTCCATCTAAACCAGGCCGCTATTCATTTCCATTCTATTGCCTTCTCTTTTGAATGACTTCCAATCTTCCTCTCAACATGTAACTTATTCTTTGAGGTCTATTTTAAATACTATTTATCCTTTAGAGCTTTGTAAAAAATTACTTTCCCCAATTTGAATTCTTTATTCACTTCATGTCTACGTGTGCTTCTTTTATTAGTTTAAGGAATATTTTAACGTACTGTGTAAAATAGTGCCAAAATACATAACTTAGCTACATTCTCATTCCTACTATTTATTTCCTATGTGACTTTAGTCATCGGACCATGAGATATGGTGTCTTCATGACTGAACGTGTTCAATCTTATAGTAAGCAGATATAAATAGAAATAATTTCCAATATAGAGAAATAATCTTCATAATGCTGAGACTTGAAAATATTTCAATATCTATTATAGCATTTGCATCAAGACAATAGCTTTCATTCCTTAGCATCAATAAAATAACTTGCTAGATATGACTGGTGAATTATGATGAATTACCAGATTCCCAAGAGTAACAACTTTTTTTAATTAATGATCTCTATGTCTCTATCTCCGTCTCTCTGTCTCTACCTCTACCTCTATTTTTGTTTCTGGGAGAAGAAGAAAACCATATGCATCATTTTTTTTTTCTACATTCAGTTGATGGGGCGTATGAAGAACACAAGATTTCCTTCAAACATTGTTAAAAAGATAAGTTGAGTGATCGAAAATTAATTTAGATCTAGGCATTAAGCATCCATAGTTCCTAACATCCATAGTTGCTAACATCACAACATCCATAGTTGCTAACATCACAACATCCATAGTTGCTAACATCACAAAAAGAATATGACTAGATTTGAAGTGTCTTATGATAGAACATACAACTATGAAGTAATCTTGTCAAAAAATAAGTAAAATGAAGGAGAAACTTAATTTTTGAGGAAAACTTTAGGTCCAAACGCTAATTTCATGCAAATACAGGTGACTGATGAACATGCCAAGTGACACTACAGGGATCCAGTCAGAACCTAGGTTCTTTTTTCCAACACTTAAATCGCAAGTGAGAAAAACAAAATTAAAGGGGATCCTTACAGATTAAAAAAGATTTAAACAACATGACCAATTGCAATGTGTCTCACTTATTTTGATCCTGGTTCAAATAAGTTTTAAGAAAAATAACATATGAAACAACTGGAAATTTGAACATTAATATTCATTGATGTTAAGGAACTATTATAAACTTCTAAATGATAATCGGCATTGATGTTGTTTTATTTTTTTTTTTAAAGGTACATTGTTTGGAGATACATACTAATATATTTATGGATGATGGACTCTGGTTACATGGGGATATTTTTGTCTATTCTATTTTCTATGTTTGAAATCGCTGTATGCCCATAATAAACTACCTAGTGCAATTAAGATAAAAAGAAAGATAGTGGCTGACTGGATCAGAAACAAAGACTAACTACCCTTTTTGCTGATTCCATCACCCTCAATATTTGATCCTCAAATTGTCCTGTATTGTTTCCTATTGCAGTGATGAGTCCTCAGAGAATAGTCGTAAGTACTAAATCACAAGCACCTGATTAATCAAACATACTATAATATTATTAAGTGAAAATAGAGATTAGGACAGCCGAGATACCCAGGATACACATGTATTTTATTTGTGTTTTCATGTATTCATATACGGAATAGTAAAATTGCTGTCAGAAACTTGTTTCCGCCCACTCTACCGTGCTGCCTCTCATTTGCTACAGGAGAGGCATTTAAGGAAAGGAAGAGTTAGATTTGCCAGATATAGAGGGTTCAGGTTTCCAAATGCTGGAGAAAAAACAACACGCAGAGGAAGAGTCCTGTGACCCCTTTCTTTCATGTGTTCTTTAAACTCAAATTATCTCTCGGTTACTAATGGACAAACTGAGGAATACAGTTTATTATTCAGCCAGTCAAAAACTAAATGAAAGCTGAAAGTTTTTTAATGAGCACAGAGTCAAAATTAACATACTGGATGATTTTATGAAATACTCATATCAAGACTGATCTATGCCCACCTCTGCCATAGGTATAGCCGACAAAGATGCACCTGTGATAGCAGACAAAACAGCACATTTCTATAAATAAGGTCAGTATCATACTGAGCAACTCGTGCTGTTTGTCTCTTATATTTCAGACTCAAGGCAGACCATTTTTGTTATTAGATTGTCATGTCTTTGGATGCACAGAGCATAGCTTGCTTATAATTGCATCTCTGCATCAGCCCAATTTCCTAATATGTACTTAATAAATATTTATTGAATAAATGAAAAGATAAATTCACGTAGACCTTACCTAGTATGTTACATTCATTACATTTTAAATAAGCTTCTTTCTAAAGGACTGGGTATTCTAAATAGAGAGCCATTAACTGAAAATGCAATAGTTAAACCAGTTTTGTATTAATGATCATTAACATCAGTGGGAAGGGGTACATTTTCTGATAAGATCTCCACACTCCAAGGCTGTAGCCTGTGAGGATTGTATCTCGTCACATAGCGTAGAGAAAAGAGTGTGGGTTTAAATCCCAGCTCAAGATAATCTTTACCACACTGACCTATTTGCTCTTCCCCAAGGGTGACAGCTTTCTTTGTTTTCTGTCTTTGCTCATGCTATTCTTTCCGTCTTAAATGCTCTTTTTTCCTCCTTTGCTTGGCTAATCCTTATTTTGCTCGAAGCCTCAGCTCAGGTGATGCCTCCTCCACAAAGCCTTCTTTAAGCGTCCCTGGTCTGGATGAGATAAAACCTCTTCCCCTATACTCAAAGGCATTCCAGGCATGCCACCCTAGGGCTTATACTGCTGCAACGTAATCCATAATCCTCTGTTGATGTCTCTCCCCGAGCCCTGGTTGCTACTCCTACTCCAGTGCATCTCAGAACACATGTGCGCGCGCGCACACACACACACACACACACACACACAATCAATAACAAAATATCTAAAAGTAGGGATTATGCCTACATTCTTCTGGCTGGAACACACAACTGATGCTCAATAAATCTTCACAGCTGTTGATGAGGCTTCAAGTTACATAACTGTATGAAGCTGTCCTGAAACTTTCTTATTGAAGTGGAGGATTTTTCTTTGTCATGAGTTAAAACAAACATATACTTCAAAATGATATGACTCCTTTTGGTAATGAAAGGAGAGTCACCTTCACAACCAATTTGACATCATAATTACCTGGTATGATTTAGGGATCATCAAAAAGACCCAGCCTTCCTACTTGGAAATAACATTCTGGCTGACAGAATATCTGAAATAACCCTAATTTATTCCTAAAATTTAGGTAATAAATGCAGCTGTTAAAAGTAAAGAGTTAACTTATAGAGTAAGCTTGTTTGATAGTTTACCAGGAAACATGGCATTTAAGTAACAAACATAGGTCATATAAGTTTGGAGAGAGGAACAGAATTTTAAATACAGAGAGAATAGTTCCTTGATAGTCCAAGAGTGTCATGAGGACACTGTTCTAATGAGGAATTCCTGGAATGTGGAGGTACTGCAAATAAACTTTACTAACAATTGTCACCCCCAATAAACTTTAATAAAAAAGAAAATAAACTCACCAATCTCCCCTAGTGTCTGTTCTGAATGGAACCCGCTTAACTATGCTATTGACTAGAGATGCACAATAGGTCACCATAGAATTTCTTGAAGTTCAGTTAATCACTTACTACTTTCCTGATTTTACCACACCTGTGTATCATCTATACTATTATTTAATATTTATATTTAAATTAATTCACTTTAAAAATACAAATGCCTATGATCTTCTCAGTTTCAAAACTACATCTGTAAAATCATGGGTTAAATGTACTACATTTTTAAGTACACACTAAGATACCATAAGATAACTACCGAAATAATTGAGCTCACTGGGCATCTTAAGTTAGGAAACACTTTAGAAATTATCCTCTGAAATTGGATTGACCAGGATTCAATTACTGAATCTAAAATTCACTTGCAATATCTTCAGACAATTTACCCTATCTCAGCTTTTATTTATTTATCAGTAAAACAGGACCAATAATAATGCCTACATTTTAGAGATCTGAGAATTAAATACAAGGGTAACTGTAAAGAATTTAGCACTCTGGGTCTTGAGAATATAGCAGATATTCAGAAAAGGTTAACACTTATTTATAACTTAATCAATAATGGTGTCACAAATGTTACATGGCCTTATTCTCAAAAAACTTCAAATACATTAGTTTTATTGATGTTGCCTGATTTATACTTGAAATCTTGCAGCAGTAGATCATGTTATCTCTATTTTATTAAGCCACATTTTACTGAAATAGAAATAAGCTAAGCTATGGATTCCCAACATTTCACGATTGTAACACTTCTCTGTTTAGGTTTTTCTTTGTAATTAAGATTGATTTGAATCACTGTATACACAAAGATTTAAGAAAATTTTTATTATAAATAGATTAAACTATCCAAAGTAACAATATAAATCATTAGAAAGATTAACATTTAGAAAAACTGTAAATGTAAACACAAACTGACTTGCACAGTGGCTACTGAACATAGATACAAAAAAAAAAAAAAGCCACATACGCATTTAAACAGAAAAATACAGGATTTGAGGGGTTTGTTTTCTGTGTAGTGTCCTCCAACCACAGAGGGAGATAATAGTTTAGTTAAGCAAAATGGGCAAAACTTTTTTAGCACAAAGAAAGTGATACACTAAAGTGCAGAGTAACTTCTAGGAGCCTGGAGTAGGTGAAGGCAATGAACCAATTTACTCTAGTAATTAAAAAAAGCTGTTTTTTGGATTTCCAGGTCAAGATGGCGGAGTAGGTAAATGTTGTGCTTACCTCCTCTCAGAACCACATCAAAACTACAACTAACCAACAGAACAATCATCATTAAGAATAGCCTGAAGGCTGGCTGAACTGAAGCCCCACAACTAAGGACAAAAAGAAGAAGCCACCTAAGGACTGGTAGGAGGGGTGGAGACACGGAACGGGCTGCTCCCATACCCGTGTGTCACCATTAAAAATCAGGAGGGATATCTCAGCTGTGGAGGGACCCCTCCCAGTGGAGCAAGGGATCCCAGGACCACACCGGAATCCCCAAACCAGGATTCCAGTGCCATGAAGAGAAGTCCCCATAACTTTCGGTTATGAAAACCAGCGGAGATTGCGGCTGAGATGAGAGCAGCTGCATTCCCAGATGCTCCTGTTAAAGGGCCCACACACAGACAGTTCAGTTCCTGCCTTTATGTCCCCGGTGCCTTTCTAGCTGCTGCCCCAGTGCTGGACCTCAGAGCGAGTGTGACCGTCAGCAAGTAAGTCCGTGCGCCAGTTGTTCTGACCACTCTAGGCTGTATGCTTTCTTTTTTAAAAAAATAGGATCTTCATACATTAACGATTTTATATCATTTTCTGTAGAGAGTATAGAAAAAATCTCAGGCTTTTCTCTAAAATGATTGAAATATTTTTCTTTAACTGTTGATAGTTTAGAAAAATTTCTTTTCATTTCACAACTCATTGAAAATGTAATGCTAAGATGCAATTTATTATAAAAGGATGAAAAACACATGATTCTTTATACACTGACATACTCAGTGGTACAGGACTGTGCCCTAAAATTCCAGGAATTCTGATCATTTGTATTTCATGCAAATTAAAAACTGGAAAACTATTTATTATTAATTTGTGGTGGTACTTTATTATTGAGTATATGCTCAGTAATAAAAAATGAAAAATTATTTATTAAATTAACATCAGAGAAAGCTGAATCTTCTTAAATGTTTACCTGTCTGATGATTAGAAGAAATTCCCACAGAGACTATATCCCAACTCTGTTTTTCCTCCACAGCCCACATATTTCCAGGGCTGGGTACTAAAAGACTCAGTCATCTCACAGAATGAATCCTAATACCGTGTTTCCCCCAAAATAAGACTAACTGGAAAATAAGCCCTAGCATGATTTTTCAGGATGACATTCCCTGAACATATGCCTTAATGCGTCTTTTTGGGGCAGAAAGTAATATAAGACCCGGTCTTATTTTCGGGGAAACACAGTAATGCACTTACCATAAAACGTGTGCTTTGGCACCAGGGGAAGCTAACACTAAGTAACTCTTCATAGAAGGGGATGTGAACCACATACATATATCTCATTAAGCCCAAACTAAATGTATCTCCAATGCAGTTTCCATTTAACTGGATCCCTCCCCTTAGTTGGGTTCCCTGACATAAGAGGAAGTGTGCTTGAAGAAAAGTGTGCTTGAAGAGTGGAAAGAGGCAGTTGTCTTAAGCAATTGTGGTGAAAATCTTACTTTGGCAAATTTTGCAAAAGCATATGAGCTGTCAGAGAGATAGTGGATGGGGGACGGGGGGTCCACAGTGTGAGGGATGTAAATGATAAACGTCTAAGTAAAAAAAAACAAAAGAAAAAAGAAAAAACAAACAAACAAAAAAAACTCATAGACACAGACAATAGTTTAGTAGTTACCAGAGGGTAAGGGGGGTGGCGGGTGGGAGATGAGGGTAAGGGGGATCAAATATATGGTGATGGAAGGAGAACTGACTCTGGGTGGTAAACACACAATGTAATTTATAGATGATGTGATACAGAATTGTACACCTGAAATCTATGTAATTTTACTAACAATTGTCACCCCAATAAATAAAAAGAAAAAAAAAAAGCATATGAGCATTGCTAGAGCTCCTTCTGGAGCCTTGGGAGAAGCTTAAGTAAGGGAGATGCTCCACTGTCTCAGCTATGCTAGATTTACCGTAAATCTGTCGGTAAATCAAACAAGTTGAACAAAGCTGATTATTTCTCTAGAGCTGACATCTCCAGAGATACAGCATTAGTCTTACCTATGCAAGGTAAACTCAGTCATATCAAGTTTAACACTTACTATCATTTGGGCAACTATATTCAGTTAACATTTTCCTAAGTCAAGCTCTCTGGAAGTGATAGATGACCTTGGCATTAGGGGGATTATATTAATAGATGCGGAATTGTCTTCTATCCGTACTAGTCTCCACTAAGGGTAATATCCCACTTGGTTCCCATTGTCATACGTTTGCACCCATTGTTGTTGTGTGTGGTGTCCAAGTTTGCATTACATCTACTATCTGAACCTACTCTGAACAGGTAGCTCACTTTCAGCCATTTTCAAGTTTCTCTCAAATGTTATAAAAACAATCCAGGTGGTTTCCTTCACCGCAATGGTGGTGCTGACAACCTGCTGTCTGTGAGCCCACCCAGCAACACATAAAATTATACTCGATCACCACAATGGAAGAGAACTATGTATAAGAAGGTTGCAGTCTTTCTGGTCTTTGTTGTGAAATGTTTTCTATGCTCTCAGATTCCCCTTAACCTATTGGAATCTCTAATATAGTAGTTCTCCCTTCTCCACAGGGGATATGTTTTAAGACCCCCAGTGGATGCCTGAAACCTCGGGTAATACCAAACCTTATATATATACTGGTTTTTCCTCTACCTACATACATACATATGTAAAGTTTAATGTATAAATTAGGCACAGTAAGACATTAACAACAATATTTAATAATAGCACAGTTATAGCAATATACTGTAATAAAAGTTATGTGACTATTGTCTCTCTCCTCTCAAAGTATCTGGAATTTGCCATTTAATATTTTTGGACTGCAGTTTTCCTGAGGTAACTGAAACCTTGGAAAGTGAAACTTTGGATAAGGGAACTTATCCAAACGTGAAACTACTGCACGTTTGATCCTCTAGGGCTTGTCTTGTATCTCTGCTTAGTTTTGCTATTTTGATCAACCTTCTTTCATACATGAGTCAAACTTTTATCTCCTTCTAGGATAGATCTAAGTCTTAGGAAGCATCCCACATTCTTTCCAATTCTCTCTGTGTCTACTAGTGAAGATTTAAGAAATTAAAAATCATTTTTTTTTTTACTGTGAAACACCTACTTTTGCAATTGAAATTCCTGATTTCAAGATATTTTTCTCTGCTATTAATTAAAAATATATGCCTATGGGGGAATTCAATGGATTTTTGTTCCTGGACATTAATTACTTTCCCTGTGAGGCAGTGGATGACACTGGAGCAATTAGTGGGGTGTTGGTACCATAAAACAGTGTGGCCATAAAAATGCCTCTATTTAAAATTTCCAGGTTTTATCAGGTTATAACTAAAACTGA
This sequence comes from Rhinolophus ferrumequinum, assembly GCF_004115265.2. NCBI lineage: Eukaryota > Metazoa > Chordata > Mammalia > Chiroptera > Rhinolophidae > Rhinolophus > Rhinolophus ferrumequinum. The sequence goes on along the minus strand of NC_046285.1, from coordinate 34,424,996 downwards.
TGAAAATGAGCAATTTTTACCAAGTGCTAATATATTGAGTATTGTAAGAAGATACCTTAAAAGCACTGCAACAAGGAAAACCACTGAGATACATTAAAAACGCGTAAGATGAAATGCTGTTCAACTACATAACATTCAAAAGTCTTGTTTTTATCAAAATTAAAATAACTTTGTTCTGATTATAAAATCACTTCATATTTGTTTTTTTAATATCATATTTTATAATATCTACCCATCTACATAAAACTACCCATAACAGCACTATGTAAAAATAATGCTAATATTTCACGCTCTTATTCAAAACTTGAAGAATCCCTTACTCCAAAAACAAGTATAGGCAGAAAATAAAAATGAATTGACAAGTTCTTCCAATAGTTTACAAATGAAAGTAATAGATCTATAAATGTAAAATGGAATATAATAACTATCATAATTTCCTAGTCCATAGTCTTCAGCTTCTTTTGAAAATGTAGTCCTGGGCTGACCCATGGTCAGCATAAAACAGTTAATCAGGAAACCTCTGAGAAATATGGTGAAAAAGATTATTGGAAGGGATCAGAGAGATGAATTGTTCACAGAAATGGGGGATTCTTTTTATAACTTGAGCTGGAAGTTTCCCCAAACTCCAGAGTAGTCTATATAACTCTTTCACTGTATCAGGCAAGATAAAATGAAGAGAGAAAATATGGGTGCAATGCAATGAGATAGGAGAGAAAAAATCCTGGGAAATCTGGCATTTGGTGCACTTTGGGAAATATATTTTGGAGGACAAACATTTTAATGGTTCAGCATTACACAAATCTCTAGAGAAGCAGCAAATTAGGAAAGGCAGTAAATTGAGCTTTGGCAGTAGAGTTGATGACAACTCTGAACTCAAGGCCTGCTTTTGAACAGTTGCAAAAAGCAATATCGAAAAAAACCTTTCTCACCCATTCATATGAAAGTCCAGAAACTCAAATGTGCCTGCTCCAAAACAGGTTGGACTGACAAATGCGATAACAAACCAAGTCTTGCCATGATGATGGTGAGAAGGTCTCGGCAATGCAGGACATCCATAATCCTTTCAGCTTCAACCAGTCTGGAGTATTAACAGTTCCTTAAGTAAAACTAAAATCAGTATTACACACTATGAAACACTTAGAGGACAAATAATGTACAACACAATTATATGACAAATGCATATGTAGGAAGTAAACCTAACAGAAAGTTGAGCATGGAACAATGGGTGTGACCTGAATTTTTTGTAGAAAATATCTTAAAACAAGTGTTATCTGAACAGGACCTGAGAGTTGGATAGAAGTGATAACTGAAAAGGCTTTAGAAGGCTTTCAAAGCAGAAACAACAAAAATGTTGTGATGTGAAGCAAAAGATACATGATGACCGTGGGAAATAAAGTAGATAGGTAAGGTAAGTTATTTTTTTACATCAAAAAAAAAATTAGTATTGGGTTTAATAAGTCAGGGTTTTACTTTTAGACCTGATCCCAACTCTCTGATTTTAGGCAAATCTCTTGTCTGCATCTCATTGTCTTTCTCTGTAAAATGATGTTAGACATCGCCATTCTAATTCTAAAATACAATGTGATAATAAGAACTAAAATGTATTAAAATGTTTATTCTGTGAGCAGAGATATGCTTTCACACATCTGTTTCATACTTGCAACTTTATGAGGTAGATTGTTATTATTCCCATTTTAGAAATGGCAAAATTGATCATTGAAAAAATTATTCAAGCTTAATTTATAGTTAGTAGACTAGGCAAAAACTATGATGAAAGGAGAACATTTTAAGGAAAATGGGTTTGGCTACAGTGTACAGTATACAGTGGTGAAAATCCTGTAGGGAAGCAAATTGGTTAAGAGCATATTCTAAAAATGAGCATATGGACTGATCAGAATATAGAATTAGGAGTTGATAGCAGAAATACAGAAAAAAGAATTAGCCTAAGAGACACTTCAATAAGTCTTATTGAAAGATGTTACAGATGTAAAAATGAAGACTGGCAGAATGTGGTTTTGGAGTCAGGCCATATCTGAATTTTACGGCCAACTCTGACACTTTCTGTTCCCGTCTTGAGCATGTACTTAACCTCCTTGAACTTAGTTTCCTCACCTATAGAATAAGATTCAAGATACATACCATATCAAATTGTCTGAAGGATACAATTAGATATCATGCTAAGTGCCAATGCTGTCCCTTGCATTCTTGAATTGCTAGCTATCATGCTGACAACAGTTTGAAATTGTCATCAAAGCGTATTATAAGATGAAATATTAATGATACCATTTCTTATTTATAATATTAACAACAAATATTTATTGAGCATCTATTATAAGCAGTCCACTGCTAACTATAAGAACATACAAAGAAGTATGCCATGCTGACGTCTTATATTAATATTTTACCATCCACCAGGAAAGATAAGAGTACATAAGGAAAAAACAAAAATTCAAGCTAGCATATTATAATTGCAATAAGAGAAATAAACACAAAGTGCACTGAGAATTGCGAAATGAAAAGGCTAATTTCTGACTATGAGATGAGGAGCATAAAAACCACAACCTGGCCTTAGAAAATGGGTAGAATTTTCTTTTTTTTTTTAATTTGTTTTTTATTTTTAAATTGCAGTTGACTTTCAGTTTTATATTAATCTGAGATGGACAGCCTAGTGGTTAGACACTTATATAACTTAGCGAAGTGATCCCCCCATAAGTCTAGTACCCCCTTGACACCATACATAGTTATTACAATATTATTGGGGTGACAGTTTTTAGTAAAGTTACATAGATTTCAGGTGTACAATTCTGTATTACATCATCTATAAATCCCATTGTGTGTTCACCACCCAGAGTCAGTTCTCCTTCCATCACCATATATTTGATCCCCTTTACCCTCATCTCCCACCCCCCTCCCCCCTTACCCTCTGGTAACCACTGAACTATTGTCTGTGTCTATGAGTTTTTGTTTCTCATTTGTTTGTCTTGTTCTTTTGTTGTTTTTGGTTTATATTTTATATTCTTTATGTGATACCTTACATCCCCAGGATTATTTTGTAACTGCTACTTTGTACTTCTTAGTCCCTTCACCTTTTTCACCCAGTACCCTCAGCCCCCTCCCACCTGGCAACCATCAATTTGTTCTGTTTCTATGAATTTTTGTTTTGTTTGTTCATTTATGATGTTTTTATATATATAATAATATATATAACTTAGTAATATATATATTATTAAGAGCAATGTCAGAAAGTTTACTGCCTATGTTTTCTAGAAGTTTCAACATGTATAGATGGGATCATACTAGGCATTGAGACCAGAGTGAACAAAGACACATTAATAGGACAATGGCAAGAATACTGTGGTTAAAGTGCTGAATGCAAATTGGGGAAATAGCAGACGGAAAGTCATATATAGTTTGCAGATTGTTTTGAGTAATAGACCAACATTGAATTTCATCCTTCAAGAATCAAGGAGGGATGTGACATTGTTTTCAAAAATCGACATGATTGAAGATTAACAGAGTAAAAAATGGAATTGCAGTAGTGGGGCAAGGCAGTAAATTAAGATGGAAGTTAAAATTAAAAAAATATATAACTTTTTAAAAAAAAACTATACACTTTCTAACAAGGATCCTTTATTTGAGGAAAAATTCACCCCTCATTCATGTGTTCCTTCTAAATATTGATCTATTTTTCTTTTTATGAACAATTGTCACTAAGGGTAGACCCAGAGATATAACTGGTATCAAATCCAAGAAAGTGCTCAGATGGCTACGAAAAAACCCCGAGTCAGGTGAGGAAGGTACATGTGAATTTGTGTAAACTGTATTTTGTTAAGTTAGGCTTCTTTTTTCCAGAGGCTCTTAGACTAGAAATGTCCTGTATTATTATTTTTCTTAAGAACATGTTATTCTGATGAGAGGAGACAAAGAAGGAAAGTAGAGGCATCACAGCATAGCTGTTCCTTCTCAGAACTCCTGGTTTCAAGCTCCCCATTTTACATTAGTTCAATAATGCTGGGCAAGCTGCATGATTTCTCTGTACCTCATACCTCAATGTTAGCATTTATAAACTAGGAATAATAATACTTCATACGGATATTGTGAAATTTGACCGACAAAATTCATTGATTCAACTAGAAGTAAATCTACCACATCATAGACATTACATGATATTGTTTTTAGTGTCAATTATTTTTAGGTAGAATTCATTGCATGTGTTAATGAAAATTGAAATTAGAATATTTAGCAGTAGAACTGAAACACTTGATAAAAAGAAATGAATATTTTGGTTAAAAAAAAGGTTGTTAACAGTATAATATTAATATTACACAAATGAAAGAGAATAGTCCTTGAGTTCACAGAGTTGAGAAGATGTGTGGCTATTCCTAAAAATCTACCAGTCCAAAAATAAGCTAAAATAAAAAACATGTGATTGGAATAAGCATTTGGAACTTGAGCCACAGATAGGGAGTCATCACCAAAATAATTACTGTGGGATGTAGCATAGCCTGTTTGCTGTGGAAGATGAAATAGAAACAACTTTAGAGGGTGGAAGAGAGCCTTGAATAATACCCAAATGTACAGAATGCATTAATAAGAAAAAAAGAAAAGACAAGATAGGACCAGAGATTACATGAAAACAAACAAAAATACTATTTCAAAAGTCCACATAGAAAAATAAAATCCATAGTTATTTACATGGACTTAAGTATTCATCGCTTCAAGTTCAGGGAAATGGGAATTGAAGGGGAAAAAATAACTGGGATTGGAAATTATAAGGGTAATGATCCCTCTTAAATATACAGTATTATTACAGTCATTTGAATGGAAGTTAGATATGGAAGAATATGTGGCCAGTGGATAGCAAGAATGGATAACAAGACTGGATATTCCTCCATATCCAGTCATCTTTGCAAAAGTGAAGTAGGCAGAGTCTGGATTTAATGGTAGTATTTAAAAGTTTTCTTGTGGAATATTCTGGAAGAAATAAATGGGGGTGGGGAAAACTATGCCAGAGCTTAATTAATGCTGGATATGATTAATTTGCAGGATAAGATCCACATGCCTTTCTGTTTTGCAGCCTGGGCCAATAAAAGAGAAAGTAGAGCAGAAGTAAGTAATCCCAAGTTTAGAGTGGATACCCTCTGAATTCTCAACAGTGAGACAATTTTAGGGAGTAGTAAATATGGTACCATGTTTTCCCGAAAATAAGACCTAGCCGGACAGTCAGCTCTAATGCCTCTTTTGGAGCAAAAATTAATATAAGACCTGGTCTTATAGTATATTATGTAAGACCCGGTCTTATAATATGTAAGACCGGGTCTTATACTATAGTAAAGTAAGACTGGGTCTTATATTAATTTTTGCTCCAAAAGAGGCATTAGAGCTGATGGTCCGGCTAGATCTTATTTTCAGGGAAACATGGTATGGATGTAACTGATCAAAGAGGCAAGTTAGCACCCAGATATTACCTAGAATTGGTCTTACTTCTTTTAAAATAGAACCAAGCAATATCTTGGCAGCATACATTATAGTGGTGGATACCTAATGTTTTATAATATAAGCAACTTGATTGTTTCTTAAAGTTGGCTTTAAGCCAGAAAAGAACATGCATTTGGCATCTAAAGGGGAACCAATAACAGAAGAACTGTAGCAATTAAATCCAGGTTTAGCCCTCTGCTAACCCTTTTAGCTGTCTCCGACTGACAGTCTACATTTGGCAAAGAAGTTGCTCGGTGGGCTCCACCCTCCTGGCAAGGCAGCCATCTGGCCAGCTGCACCTGTTTCCAACAGCCCTACTCCTCCCAAGAGCCCTATGTTGGTTTAAATGAAGTGGGAGCTAATGGGACTTGAATTACATGTGGAATGGGATGGAAATGTGTGAAAAGGAGGGCTAAGCAAAGCCAATTAGCTGACCTGGAATGGATACTAAACCAAGTAATTGGAAAGCATGGCACAACAAGGTTAAACAAAATAACAACCAAGATGATGAATGTACTTAGAAAAAAGAAGCAGACAAGTTCATGGTCTGGAGGGGAAAAAACAAAAACTCCATCTGCCTGTTCAAGTGGCTCCAGCTTCTCATTCATATTAAAGATAATTCTGAACTATGCTCTAGCAGCATTGCTGAAACAAATTGCTTCAGAGAACAGGCTTCCTCTCTCCTAACCTCCGCTTGATGACTTGTACATAACGAGCACTGTGCTGCCATCAAAGGAGCAGAATCTGCACCTCGGAGACATTAACTTGAAAGAGGGGGGAAGGCTCCAAAATAGCATGGATTTCCTTCCTGCAGAAACGAGGATGTTTTAAAGTAAAAATTGCTGAAATGGTCTATATGCGAATTTTCCTTTATTGCTCTACATCATTTTGGATTTTCTCAATCTCTTAGCATTATTTACTGTTTTCGTCATATTGCCCCACCTTCTAGTTGATCAAGTTCACACTAGCAAAATATACGTCACCAGTTTAACATGTCTTTTGTTTTCTATATTGAAATACTGAAGACTGTATGGCATGGTTATGTCATATACATGATATATGCATTACCATGACAGTTGGTGGAATTTCACAACCTTATAATACCTCTGACTATAAAATAATTAACCTTAGATGCCCAGAATTTTAACACAGAAACATTCTGAAATCATTTGCCCCAGAAGTTAATCAGTGTATAAATAGTATCTTGAAATTCTCAGAATATGTGCACATGTATGAATATTCAATGACCTAAGTCATTGCCAATTTTTCCTTAGGACTAACAAGTAACCAAAAAATACCTACATATCTTAAATTTAGATTATTTTTGTTAATCAGCATATCTCTGACCTAAAAAAATTAAGAAAAATGGGAAAAAATATTTTATGTGACCCCAAAGTTATATAACAAATCCACATGTGGCCCTATGTTTGCTAAGTTTTGCTTCTTCGTGCAAGGCAAGAAAGAGAATGAATAGATTATTTTAGAAGCGCTCAGTTGTGGTAAAGTACAGATATTTTCCATATTTTTGAACAAATTTTCTAGCCCCATATGTGTACTCTGTAACTCATAAACACTTGGGCACTGATCAAAATTAGTCATATTGGTACAAGGAAAGTTTTAGAATTTAAAAAAGACGTGTGTGTATGTGTGTTTGTGTGTGTGTGTGTGTGTGTGTGTGTGTGTGTGTGTGTGTGTTTAAGGCCAGATGCTACAGGCAGTAGGTTATGAAGTTGGTGATTTTATGTCCATTTTCACATTCTATCTCTGGACTTCAAGTTTCCAACTCTAAAGATTTTTATTTGGACAACATGGTGGCATATGATAAAACTCAGAATAACAAAAGACACATGGTGGTTTTCTTAGTAGTAGTTTAAGATATACAGTTTTTGTTTTATTTTTGTCCTTCAGATGAAGTCATAAGATACCTTTAATCTATCAGGAAGAAAAGAGAACTATTAAAGTTTACGTAAACCACTGCAAAAAACAAACACATTATTTTGACTTCAGGTATCTTCCACTTAGAGATTATCTTCCCTTTACCTTATCTGGCCCATCAGAAATGCATACACAATTTTATATATCACCATTGCTTTTCCTCTTTCAGTTTAGCTTAATATGTTTCTTTTATCAATGACTTATAAAAAGAAGGCTTTGATTTATAAATAATTGCAGCCACTTAAGATAAAAATTCATTTATTCATTGCAAAGTCTCAAAATAACCTTACTCTATCTGAGATGCTCTGCAGGAGTAAATGAAATGAGACTAACTGGGCTAAGTGCCAAGAAAAAGCAGTCATGAGACAGGCCCAGAAGAGGTGCCAAACCTACCCTATTAGAAAAAAGTGAAGAAAGAAATTGAAATGGCAACATGAACACTAAATTCTAATTTCACACTTTCCTCGAGATTCAAAGATCTCACTGTCATTAGGGAGAATTTAGCAAAAGCTACATAATAAAATACTTATGTAGAAGTCAACAAGCTTAAATTCAGGTCTGAAAGAACTTACTGTAGATGTATAGATTAATCAGGATACTTAAATTCAGAACTTAATGAATTTTCTTTGTAAATTCATGCTTATTTTCTACAACTTCTCTATATTTGTAGATTTGAAACTCCCTTCCTTTAGCTATTATAAGAAATTAATTCTGTAACATTAATGAAAGAATTTGTAGGATTTGAACTTCGCAAAATGATGTTATGATTTTAATCATCTTCATATTTCAAAAACTTCTTCCAAATACAAACGGGTCCTTAAAATAGAAGAAAAATGGAAGTCAAAATGGAAACAAAAGATTTGTTGACTGTCAAATGAATTAGGGAATTGTTTTAGAGAGCCATATGTATCTCTATCAGCAGTTCATGTAATTCCAAGCATGGGATTGACTTGAAGATAGTGTACTGAATTTGAAAATTAACTGCAGTAGTGCCAGTCCTACTTTTGCCTGTTGGGAAGGAGGGTGAGATGGATTAAAAAAAAAAAAAGATGGACATATTTAATAGTGTTGCTTAGAAAACGTCATGGCTTCCATGTCTCCTAATAATTGAGCATCTCTTTCCTGCTCATTCCCCAAGCAAACAGACTTTATGAACATCTCTTCCTCTAACATTCCAACATCCCACCCCCAAAAATTATAATAATGGTGTAGATGATGATGTTGATACCACAAAGAGAATAAAGCCACCAACAGACATGGGTGGAGCACACGGGTTGATAGAGAGCTGCAACATTACAGACCCAGGACCAACATTTTACAAAGCTTACCTGAGGGTAAAAAATCTGTGGTTTGAAAAACTGTAGTCATACAAAAAACTTAACAACAAGGGTCTAGACGTATAAGAAATCGACATTCCACCATAAATGATGTGAGACGAGGCAGTGCTCTGACAAGAACTATTCCATCAGATACACTGGCTAAGGGTTGTTGTCAGTTGTTTAAAGCAGAAAAACCCAAGATTGAAATCCAGAGTCTCTGTATGAACTCTTTACTTCATTTCACGTGAGTATTTCTTAATCTCGCTCAACAAAACGTCTCCACAAGGTCTTAATTTAAAGACCTCCTCTTTCTGCTCTAAACATGCTTGATCTAGTAAAGCCAATGTCGCTATTATAGTCAAAGTTCTAGCTTCCCATGGAGGAAAAACAAGTAAACTATCCCTTTCCAAATTGTCTTTCAGAACTTAAATTTGTTAGATATGGGGCATTACAAAACAACCCGAAGACTCTTCTAAAGTGAAGAAACAAAACATAGTCAAGACTGTGGTGATGAAGCATATTTTAAGAAGCCAAAGTTATTGGACAGTATCAGTTCTTCCCACCTTTGACATATTTAGACATATCTGGCAACCACAAAGATGTCAAGTCCAGCGATACCATTTTTTCACCACCCGTTGCCACCAGACAGTTCTTTACTAATGCTCTCTAGTCAGAGATTTCTCTGATGCCACAGGATGAAAAGTACGGACACCAGTAAACCCATCCTTGGTAATAATAGCATCAACTCATATTGCTTCTAACCACTGGGGACAATATCTTCATTAAATGGCCATCCTCCTTTTGAACTAGATCTTTTTCAAAACCCATCAACTGATAAATGAAGCCTCACATTGTTTAGCAAACCATGCTTGTCATGGAGCCTACGGTGATCAAACCAGGCCTGCCCCCAGAGAGTTCCCTCATCAGGCCTTGTCAGATTGCATTTCCCAGCCTCATTAATGCCCCTCACGGGCTGCAGTTATCATATCCCCCTGCAGCTGCCTGATGGACTGCTCCTCCCTGCGCAGACTCCTAAGGGGCCCTTTGAAAATAGCTTTATTAAGGGCTCTGGTGAAGGAAACAGCACCTTAATGAAAGACTTGCACCAGAGCATAATTACTATGGGCACATCGTGAGAAGGCAGCGTTCTCTGAAAAAGACCACAGTGCTGGAAAGAAAAGAAGGCAGCAGGAAAAGAGGAAGAACAAATATGAGCTGGATTGACTCCATAAAAGAAGCCATAGGCACGAATCTACAGGAGCTAAGTAGGGCGATTGAGGACAGGATATTGTGAACATCATTCATTCATAAGGGAGCCAGGAGTCAGAGCCTACTCAACAGCCCATATCGCACAAACGTCAATTTGTCACCATGAGACTGACGACTGACTTTGTCTTAACTGAACACACAGGTGATAGAAGAAACTATTGAAGTAATTTTAGAGAATGGGGTATATTTCAACAGCTGTTTTAATAGAAATGTTTTCTAAGCTCTTGGTTTAAACAGGACCAGTCCTTAATCTCTCAGTTGGTGTAGTTAGATTAAGAAAAACAGTCTCAGGAGAACAGAAAACGAAGTCAGAGCAAAGGCCAGAGATTGTCAAGAAAACCACTTAGCACAAGAGGTAAATGTTTATTTGAATTGTGACAAAAATGTTAGTAGAAAATCAAGATATGGTAGATTTAGCTCTTTGTTGTTGCAAATGCCCTAACACAGAGCTGGAGTGGAAGATCACTGAAGTCATAACAGGGCATCCTGGAATTAAAGGTGACAGGAATGAGCAGAGATTGATGATAACTATGCTCTTTCACAAAGCTCTCTGCTTTTCTTATTTCTCTAATGTTGGCTTCTTTGAAAGAATTAAAATAAATGAAAAGATTACTTATTTACACCTGCTTTCAAATGCTACACACATAAACACACACACACACACACACACACACACATACACATACACACACATACACACACATATTCCCCATTCAGTATTATTCTAAAATGATATGCAGCTGCTGCTGCTCTGGTCTAATTGCCTTTGCAGAGCAACAAAAGAAGTAAATGACTTTGTTTTATTTAAGGTGCAAATCAGATTCCCCTCAGCTTTGGTGACATCTGTGGGCGTAGGGCTGGCTCCCTTTAGAATGAAGGTACCCAATTACTAACAAACATTGCTGTTATTCCCTCAAGGAAAACAGAATTCAGAGGATCTGTGAGGCAGCACATGGCCAAATAATCTGATGGTTTGGTTACATTTTGACATTGCAATACTGTACTTATTTAGTGCTAATGGTGGGATGTATTCCTGCCCAGGTGGAATTCACAATTTAAAAGGGCAGGTTTAAAACACCAAGTCCTAAGGCTAGATAAAGGTAGTGTGTCAAATCAAGGTCTCGCAACACATCTATAATTATCTGGAAAGCATATTGTCAAGATTTTCTGTGTTATTTATGAGACAATATTGCTTTTTATCCCAATTTCCAGGATTTCATTTTTTTAACCTTAAAAACACAATTCACTGAATGTTTATGCCTGCCTGCAATCCCTGTTCAAAATTCATAAAATAATAATGCTAAAATTAAACATGTTTCCAGAGAATCATGAAATAATATCATGTGCTAAGGCAAAATAACTGTTGACTTAGAACTCCTTTCACTGCTATGGACTCAATGAAGAGAGGGTGAATGACGCTTTCAGTCAGATTCTGGAAGATTACCGTGTTTCCCAGAAAATAAGACTGGGTCTTATATTAATTTTTGCTCCAACAGACGCATTAGGGCTTATGTTCAGGGGATGTCATCCTGAAAAAAAAAATGCTAGGGCTTATTTTCCAATTAGGTCTTCTTTCCAGGGAAACACGGTACTACTTTCAAAACGTACTTTACTAGGAAGGAAACTGACACAAAAACAAGGAGTGGAATGTGAGGAGCAACTAGCAAAGATATTGATGAAGATCAAGATATGGTAGATTTAGCTCTTTGTCGCTGCAGATACCCTAAATTGGTAAATTTAAACGATCATCAACTGGTACTACTACAACCACTTCTATTGCAAATACTAATAATACCAGTTGGGAAGAGGCATGGGTTAATAACAAGCTAAAAGTAAAATGCGGAAAACAAATAATAGGGACAGTGGAATACTACACGGCATTTCAAAATGAATTGTATCAACAGGAATACATCTTTCAATGTTGAATGAAAAAATGTTGAAGTGATGGGAATTAATACTGAGTGCGAAAAGCAAGATGCAGGTAGTAGACCGTGCAATTTTATTTTTAAAAATACACAAATTTATATAAGCTATGGCTTTGGATGTACACATACATGATACAATTTTTAGAAAGATAGGAAGGAAGGATACACACCAATGTCAGGGAATTGCATTTGTTTGGGAAGCATGGAAAGGAAATGAAAACAGGGAGGGGTGCAAAGGAGTATTCAGTTGTATCAGTAGTGTTTTATTTCTTAAAAAAATAAAACTTTTAAAGCAAATGTGGCAGAATATTCACAATTTTTAAATATGGCTTTCTGTTATACTCTGTAATATCTTGTGTATTTGAAAGATTTATTTCTCAAAAATAAAGAAATATATTGAACATCGATAAACAAGATGAATTGGAAGAACTGTGTGTAATAAAATCAGAAAACTGTTACAATTCTATTGCAGTAACCCATGCAAGGGATGATCTATGATAGTGTCTCCAAAAAGGGAAAACAAATGAGGCCTTTGAAATGTAAAATCAATATGACTTGATGATCAATTTTGTATGAGTGGCAAAGGAGAATGTTGAATCAAGAATGACTCTGAGTTTGTTGTCTTGGGAAATTAAATGAAAGTTGGTGTTTTCAATTTACTGAGACAGAAAGTTGTAAGGTCTTGATTGAGTTGTCTAAAGGGTATCTGGAAATATTATTCTGGATTGAAGAGAGAGTTTGAAGTGAAATGGGTGGATGGATGGAGGATGGACAGATGGATGGATGGATGGATGAACAGATGGATGGATATATAAATACCTCTACATCTATTCATCCATTTTCCCCTTATTCCTTTCAAGATTTCTGTCCATTGCTTTCTAATGACCCAAATTGCCGATCCTATTGCCTTCTAAATTATATTATTTTCTTTTATATTATTTAAAATTATTTAATAGTGTATTATTTTTCTTTTGAATTTAATTTTTCTGCTTCTATAGTCTGCTTGCATTTTTCCTGAAGCTTGTAAAAGACAAAGAGGAGCTCTGAAAGGAGCTATAGATGATTATAAAGAGCAAAAACATGGATTGTATGAAGAAACCTCCTAACCACAAATAAGTGATTTTTTTCACAATTTGACTCAATTAAGTTTCCTTAAATTTCAAATTTCAACTTGAAGTTATTATTTTTCCCTCTCTACTGTCTTTAATTATAGACAATTTCCACCAGCTTGTAATTTAGAGAAATTTGTTCCAACAAGGAAAGTTTATTTACCATATGGGTATTCTCCAGATGATTGTTGATAGAAATTGATATAAATGATTAGAGAGTAGAATTCCTTGGAAATAGTTAACATTAGAATTTATTAAAAACAATGTTGAAATGTTCACATTCTCTAAAGCTGTAGTATCTTTAAAACTCAAATTCTACTTTCCTGTGCATGTAATTTTATTAATCTCCCTTATTTTCTTCAGAATAACATTTCCTCCTTATTCTTTGGATCTTTCAAGTGCTAGTGAGTACTTAGAATCCTCTCTGATGCAAGACGAGGTGATTAAAAGATGCTAGTAAACCAACTATGACATTTCCTAAATAACTAGAAATATATTTGACATTTATATTAATACCCTTTTTTTTCAAGTAAAGAAAGAAGTCAAGAAAATCAAATTTACATTTTTTCTGATAGGGATTGATGAAGAGACAGTAAGAGAGAAAGGACTGAAAAGGAAGACATTAGGATAAATAGTCATTATACCTTGAAACTTAGGCAAAGCTGCTAAACATAAGCATGGAAATTGTTTCTCATCGTAATCTTTGATTCATTCAACCTATTGTTTGAGTACTTACTATAAGTAAGACCTATGCCAGACCCAATAGTTTGATTGCAAAAAACTTGTATCAGCTGTGTTGCAATAGATGGTAGAATATGTTGAGTGGACTCATCTTATCTGCTACTTCAATTTTTTTCCCCAGTGTTTTGCTGGAATATTATCTAGGAACTATACTTCAAGGAGAAATGTAGTCCTCCCTGCTTTCCTTTGAGATGGTACAAGCTTCATATGTTTTATTATTTTATATGACAGCCTCTCCAATTATTAATTACATTTAGGAAAAGTAATCTCATTTTTTGCCATTGAATACTATATTATTATTAGAAATTCTTCAGCATCAGTCAGCCTGAAACCATTGCCCCAAGCATGACTCTGCTAACCTCACCATGCCCCCCCCCCCAGACTGGGGCTTATAAGGACAACAACGGTTTCAGTCTACATTCCATTTGCTTCCAGAGTGCGTCCCAGTAGTACCTAGCGTCAGCCCTCTTTTTCTCCTGTGCTTTGGGCTATCAGAGAGTGTCAGGGTAAAAGATGGATGATGGTAGCAGATACCTTAAGCATTTTAGGCAAAGAGAGCATTGCCTTGATGACATGTGTCTCTCTAGGACCCAGCAGCAGCAATAAAGGTTTAGGCCTCACCTACTTCCAACATTAGCCGTCTCATTAAGTTACCACCACCAAATCTCAAAAAGTTTCCTCTTTTACAAATATGCTGGGTTTGCCTCAGAATATTAATCACAGTTTCTAACTAAATATTTCTGTGGCTATTGATTTATGATGTTTGTTTATTTGTTTGTTTTTATAAACTGAAAGCTCCATGAGCCCAGGAAGTATGTCTGTTTGATCACCACTGTTTCACCAGGGCTGTCCAATAGCTGTAAGAAAATATGTTCTCATTTGGGATCTGTTGAATAAACTCTGATGATTAAAATATCACAGACTATTGCCTAGACTGAAAACTTAACAAAGAGGTAACATCATGTTTATTTTTCAGTCTCTTACTGTTTCTAGTCTAGTATTTTGCATAAAATAGGCACTTAATACATTCAAAACTTAATGACAAAGCAGCCAGGATTAAAATACTTACTTGAAAATTTTTTCAGGGTCTCCTCTATGTGACAGAGTCATGTTTACCAGCAGCCCTGGGATCACATATTTTATAGCTCATGGTTTAAATGGAAAGAGAAAGTTTTTCCTTTAGTATCTGTATAATGTGCCAGATAAGACTCTAATTTGTACCACTTGAGTCATACAACTTTCCCTGAACCGATTTCTGTGGTTAGGAGGATGAAATATAGTGTTGGTCATTAAATTCACACCAATAGCAAGTGCAGGGGCATGATGATTGGCACTCCAAAGAGAATCGCATGGAATGCGGAATAGATGATTCACAAGGAAGTAGAGTTGCTGTTACCCAAAGAAAAAGGAAAGAGATGCAAAACATCCGCCATATACACCACCACCACAAGCATCATCAACAACAACCAATATTTACTGCAGTGTGTATGGATATACAGTTAAATGGGGATGTTGAAAAGATGGTAGAGAAAACGTAGAATTGTTCCACTGATTATTTATAATCGGAAAAGCTCTGCTGCATTAGTAAATGAATTACTGTTCTTCATTTATTAGGGAGAAATTCTTTAAACAAAATTAGTTTCAGCCAAATTTCACAATTAGTATTAGTTACATACTTAGTTAAAACAAAGACTGAAAATACTGCTGTCAAGGCCTAAGGTTGAAAGTTTTCTGTTATGAGTGTTAATAAAAAACTTGTCTCTGCTTTGATTTTTTTAAAAAATCATTTTACTTTGAAGTGTCAAGAAATACTGAGTTTCTCTAAAAACATCCCCCTTAAATGAAACTATTGTGGATTTTTTTAAAAGCACTTTTTGTTGTTGCTAAATGGAATCCTTACATTATGCATGATAATGAATCTAGGTTTAAGTGATTCTTTTTGGTAAGACTACCCAGGGAATCACATGAAATAAGAACTAAAAGGTTAGTGTTTTGCAAAGACAAAATGGAAGACCAATTATCAAAGTTTGGAATTATGTTGGAAATAATTTTTGAATGAATTCTATATTTGCTTAGTTGAGATTCTTGTCTCATCTTTTCCTTATTTGCTTCACTTCTTCTTTTGAAGACAATTTGTTTCTCATGTTAAAAAAATCAAGATCTGCTAATCCTTCCAAATACTCTTTTGTTCTCCACTGCACATGAAAACTTTTGCTGAAAAGTGACATATACTGTTGTCTCCATTTTAATTCATTCATCTTCCTTCTCAGCACCTTCTCATATATTGGTTTTGTCTCTTTTTATCCAATCTATCCATAGCTCCTTTGGATAACTGTTATATCTCTTCACTTTTTCAATGATTTATTTTAGAACTGCTATGCTAACATTTTTCTCCAACTTACCCGTAACTCTAGTCCCTCTGAACATTCTATTATGCTATTATGCCTCAGTTTCCAAAGAGATATGTCCCCAGGTGACCAGAATTTATTCTCTTCTGCTGATTATTGACAACTTCCTTCAGAGAATATTTCAATGTCTGTCTCCCTACTTTTATTTCCTTTAAGATTCTACCTGGCATTATATCCATATCTAATTACCTCTAGCTCAATGTTTGCATTTCTACACCTCAATTAATTTCCTTTTTGCCCCAGAATTAACGTTGTTCAAAAGATATCATTATATGGTTACGTTATAGTGTCAAATTCTGAAATAAAATGGAGTGTATTTGTAGAATGTCTTTAAGTCTTTTCCATGTCTAATGGCTTTCTCAAGCAAAGAACTATAGTGAATTTTGGACTACAGCTCCAGTTGTACTAATTAACCGCTAATTAGCTATGTTATTTGAAGCAAGTTCTCTGTGTCTCTGTCTTTCTCTTTCATTATAAAATGAGTGTGAAAGGTAACTCAAGCAATCAATGTATCTCTGATGACAAAGTTGATCTCATCACAACATTTGTTCCATTCCAATATAAATTCATACATATTGCTGAAGAGGCAATTATCCAACGTGAGGGTCCCTTAACAGTATCGTTACTACTGCACCTACAGAAAACATTCATGCTGAACTAAATTCCAATTACTATACTGTATGAGACTGCGGAAGAGTGAGGTCCATCTTATTTCTAACAGCTATGTGGTTTCAGTGATGAGCATTAAGAATCTAAGTTCTTTGTGGGCTAGGATTTGGTCAGTTCTGTTCACTGCGGTGTCCCCAGCATCTAGAAGACTGCCCAGAATGTTTTACATAACCAATGACGATTTTGAACAAAATGTCCCTTCCTTAATCCACCTAACTGCTGATAGCTCAGTGATCAGATGCTGCCTTATGCACTTTCTATATGTAAGTAGAGCAGCGATTGGTAACTTGTAGAAGTTATGCTAGAGTTTCACTGTCAGAGAGGTTTAACAAATCCTCTGCACCTACAGCAAATATAGCAATATATATTCCAGGTGGAGTGCTTCCCTTTTCCCTGATTCAGTGTTTACCTAATCACTACCCCTTTACGCTCAGAATATGCCCTGTAACAGAGGTTTTGTTACCAGAGAACAAGAGTTCTTACATCATCGCAGAAAGGCATTCCAGGACATAGGAATAAGCACTGCAAACAAAGCCAAGCAAGCAGTGGATTTATTGAAAAGAAAGGAAAAGAACCCACTCCCAAAATAGTGGGAGTGGGCAAGCCAGGAGGAGGGCAACTGCACTGAATAACAGAGAGGCTTAGAATTTTATTCCAATGAGGGCAGCATAATAATCAGGGGTGGTGTGGCAGGCGTTCCCAGGGCAGGTCTCCACTGACCACTCCTTCCCTTGGGTAGGTGGGATTCCTTGTTTCTACTTGGCCCTTGTCGGAACTGTCATGGCTACACAGGGGCTGGACATTTTTCCCTGCCTGCAATGCTCGTAGTAGTATATTCTATTACAATTGGCTCTAACTGCACCGTTTCTTAAGAATGATGTCATCTCCTCCTTCCTTTTTTTCCAGCATTCCCTGCTTCCCTTCCTGCCTCCTCTCTCCCTGCAGCCCTGTACCCTCTTCTTTCTGCCTATGGTATCAGTTTGGCCATAGCAACACACTTCAAGAATTGCTGTTTCAGGGACAAGGGGCATCTGTTAAGAGTAGAATACTTACAAAAGCTAATTAGGTATAGGTATGTACAATTGTAAGAAGTTGCACATATTGAAATTATTGTGAAGAGAAAAAAGAAAAATATAGAATAGATTGAGTAGAATTTCTTCTCTCTCTTTCTATCTCTTTCTGTTGCTTTTAGAAACTTTATCTACGACCCACAAACTTAGCGCAAAACTATTGCCTGAGGGCTCCATGAAATAAAGTCCTTTCCTCAATTTGAGATTAAAAGGTTTAAGAATACAAATAGTTGGAAGGGTTAACACTGCTCTGATTTAGTTTCAAATCAAAGTCCAAATGTTGACTTCAGCTCTTTTCCTGTTTGGCCCTCATTTATCTTTATCTGGGCTGAGATATAAAGAGAAGTTTTCACTGCCACCCTGTGTATCAGAATAACTGTCTGAATAAGATCCAGACACCTATGGAAACCTTGATTGGGAATTCTTGTAGGCCCAAGGAGCCAGTTAAGCTTGCTTATGGTAGGAGCAGAGAAGCAGAAACATTCTAAGCCAAGAGTAATCAGTAGGCTCAGAAAAAACAACTCATGTGTCAGGCTTATGCCAGGAGGAGCTGTGTTCCCGGCATAGGAGCTAAATAGGTAGGCTCTGATCTCCACTGTCTCATTTCTGCTCAAGCCTGCCTCCTATTTGTTAAGTGAGTTTAACGTTTCATAAACTCTATGTGCCTCAGTTTCCTTTTGTGTCAGATAGAGAAAATAGTAGTACTTCCCTCATAAGACTGTTGACAAGAGTAAATGTGTGAATGTATGTAAAGTGCTTAGGACAGTGCCTAACAGTGAGCGCTAAGGAAGTGGTAGCTATTGCGGAGTTGGATGTATTAGGTGATCTTAGCCTGATCATAAAACATTCATAACGTATCAATAACTCCCCTTTTCTCAGTTTGTGTTCCCTAAGCCTCCTTCTGATAACTTGGCTTTGCTAGAGGATATTACATCTACACAAGTAGAAAATGTTTTATTTGGCCATAAACATCCATCTCTTTGAGGAGTTTATTTCTCTCTTACAATATACATGTACCAGGCACTTATCTGGTTTTATATATTAATAAAATTCTATGAATTAACTTTCCTTTATTATATTAGCAAACTGAGGGTAAAATGGGTAATATATGATTATTTTGCTCAAAATCATTTAACTGTAAGTAGTAAGAGAGTTTGTTCAAACCCAGAGTTCTTCCTTTTTTTCCCTATATACCAGGTGGTCATTCCTATGCTGTAGCAAGAGGAAGTCTTGAGTGGTGGTAGCCAAGGTAGAAAACTTTTCTTTTGTTATCAATTGGACCACAAGACTAGTTGAGGTTGGGAATCTAGGTAGATTAACCCCTTGTATTTTAGTAAGGATAAAGACCCCTCAACAAAAGTATAGCTAGGTTGCATCCTCCTTGAGGAATGAAAAATAAATCCATACAACAAATTTACTTTGAGTAGTCCCTAAAAGGCAGCTTCCTCTCTTGTGTGTTTGTTTTGCTTTTTTTTTTGTAGAGTTGTTCACAAACTTCATTGTGCAGAGTCACCCAGAGGGCAGAGATAAAACACTCATTGCTGGGCCCATCCTCAGAGCTCCTGACTCAGGAAACCTGGGCTGGGGCCTGAGGCTTTGCATTTCTAATAAGCTCCCTAGTGAGGATGATACCACACTTTGGCTTAAAATCAACGGAGTCAGTGCTCTGAATTGCACATGTGCAAACTCAGTAAAGCCTAGCTGATTTGGTATTAATCTTTAACTAAAATCCCTTTTTCCTTTTGTTAAGTGCTTCAGGTTTCATTCAGTAGCCAAAAAGTTCTGGCAAAACGAAACAGACCTTGAAGTTATCCATGTATCGTCTCACTACTCTCGGGTGTGGCACATTCATTAATGTCCTCTTGGTCTTTCAGATTACATAATTATTAATTCAGTGAATGTATAAATGTTTTTCCTGTTTTTGAGGGGGCATATTATGTAAGATGCCATATTGTTGTAACTTGTCTGATGAAAATTACAGAGTGCAAGACAGAAACTTCACACAGGGATGTTGGGTTTTGTTTGTTGGCTTTAGTGTTTGGTGGAGTTCACTTTAAGGGCTTATCCTGGGTTGCTAATTCTGAGGATTGTACTAAGAGCAGGGAAAACATTTATGAAAGAGGTTAAATGTTTGGATTTAAATGGTTGGAGATACTGTAAAACACTTAGCAAATTTGCCTTACTGTCACTATTCCTATGGCATTTTACTTTGACTTAACTCAAACTAGCTCCTAGTACAAAACAGGTCTCTACGAGCTAGCGCATGGCCGTGTGGGTCCCATGTCTCTGGTAACCAGCTAGCTGGGGTGGGATTTATGTCTTAGATATACATTTGCTTTGTTGTATATTTCCTGGTTGGATCTTAGCATATTGTTCATAGCCTTTCCCTTTCCGCCATTTTTTTAATAACAGTCTAAACTTGTATTTTCTTAAATGATTTGTCAGGCTAATAATATATGCATAAATTTCAATTGAAAGTGGGATAAATTACATGTCTTAGATCAACCACACATGTATAGATAGGAGATAGATAGATAGATAGATAGATAGATAGATAGATAGATAGATAGATAGACAGACAAAGAGAAGTCTGCTCCGTAAAGCATGGAATCCACATTGCTTCTAAGAGTCAGTCAGGGGCTCATGTTCTAGTCCTAAATGGAAAGATCTAGTGATGTCACTCCTTCGGGAAAGAGGACGACTTACTAATAAGGCAGTTGGGAACAGGTAGAGATGGATAATATAGGGTCATTTACTCCAGAATAGTACAGGTTGAAGAAATATGGGGTTATAAGCTATGTACATTAAGGTAATTATAGATAGGAGAGAGGAAGAACCTATAATTTATATTTAGACTATGATATAAAGAAAATGGATATGCCTTCTCAGCTCAATACACACACACACACACACACTCACATATTTGACTTATTGCAATAGATCCCATAAGATTTGCTGGGATTAACTGTCATAAAGCATACCTATATGCTTTTATATACTTAGAAAAATATTTTTAATGGTTGGGACCTACATGAAGAGAAATATAAAATTTTGTTAAAGGATATAAAACAAATTTCTCAACAAGTAGAAAGACACATTAGGGTTTCGGGTGAAAAACAATGTAATAAATAATATTTATTCTTCTAAAATTAATATGTGGGCTTAATTTAATTCCCATCATAAACCCAAGTGGGGATTTTTGAAATTGTAAAAAAAAATTACCTTAAATTTATATGCCAGAATACATTTTCTCTCTCTCTGTGTCTGTCTCTCTCTGTCTCTTTGTCTCTCTGTCTCTCTCTCTCTGTCTCGCTCTCTCTCTCTCTCTCTCTCTCTCTCACACACACACACACACACACATACACACAGAACATAACCATAGAAAATCCTATGAAACAATGGTTCAATTATTCTTTTAATAGCATCACAGAGATAAATAAATCCATAGAATAAAAAAGGAAACTAGAAGTTGACCATAGTATATAATAGAAGATTTTTATGTTTGACAAAGGTCGTATTTCATTTCACTGGGAAAAGACGGATCATAAATGATCTTGCACAGCTATCCAGTTGCATCTTACATCATAGATAAAAAACGAATTTCAGATGGATTAAAGATTTATTTGTAAAACGTAAATAGTAACAGTTTTGCAAAAATCTAGGAGACTCTATGTACTATACTTGTAGGAGCAAGTGTGATTTCTTAACTAAGACTGAAAACCCAGAAACTAAAAAGAGTTATAAACTAGTAGCAAAAGATAACAGACAAAATCAAAAAACATATAATAGATTTTGAGGGGAAAAAACATGTGCACTGGAGAATACAGACAATGGGGTTGTTTGTATAATACACAAAGGACACGGAAAACTTGTCAGATGAGAATAGAAGTTCAATAGAAAGAAGAGGATAAAGAATCAATTCAGAGATTATCTTCAAATGATCAAGTATATGAAAATGAAACTTACACTGTTATTCAGATGAATGCAAAATAAAGTTAGAAATGTCACCTTACACCCCTGAGGCTGGCAATAATTTGAAAGGGTGATAACTAGACTGGCAAGTGTGAAATCTAAAGTATTAAAGACATTTAAGAATGCAATGTCTATTAAAATTAAATGCATTTACCCTCTGACACAAAAACCTCTCTTTTTGTTAGTCCAACCATAAAAGAAAGCACCCACAGGAAGGATATATACTACAGTGTATTCATAGTAGCCACATAATAAATATGAAGCAATGGTTCTTCAATATGTGAATGACTAAAAATATGGTAAATGCATATCACAGACTATTTTATAGCCATTGAAAAATAATGAATCAAAGTTATACCAGTGGACAACTGACTGAGAACAATTTCTATGATTTGTTTAGTGAAAATAGAAAGCTACAGCAAAGTGGGTATTGAACAATATTTTTGAGTAAAATAAACAATGAGACAATAACTAAAATTCTGCATTTGTGTATGTATCTGAGTCCTTGCATGGGTGATGCATACACATGCTTGCCAGCTATTGCATGAATATGGAAAAAACATAGGAAAGGATACATTTAACTGAAAATTTGGTTTAACAAGGCAGTCAGGAAGAAGGAAACTGGGAGTGAGGAGGCCTGAACATTAAAATAAAAGAAAAAAATGTAAATACAATAAAAAAATGCACGTATGTTTCATTATCATTTATTAATTTATATAATGTTTAAATGTAAATTAAAGTTAAGGTATATTGATATTATTTGGGATTACCCTAATTGAGACTGAGGTTTTTTTCCAGACTCTAACCAGAGATTGGTTAGAAGATGCCTTCTTAAGATTTCAAATGTACATATGTAATACATACAAGTGTTTCCTATAGAAAAAAAATTAAATTGTGGGTAAGCAAAAAGAAAAAAACTACCTTAATCCTTCGAGCTCAAGGCTCTGTCAATTGACTGTTTTCCCATCACTTACCCAGAACTCTAGTCACTGGCTTCTGGCTTCTCTGTCCAGTCGAGTTTAGGCACCACCTCAGAGTAACTACATCCTGCGTTGCCATGCCTTGGGTGACTTCCGCATTTCTCTCCCCTTGGACAAGATACATACCCCAGCCCCAAACTAGAACATTTTACCTAACAGCAGCTGATCCTGGGGGAATTCCACAAATTCAAAACTTGGCCAACAACATGTCCTCAGTGAGTGCTCTGTGAGATGTTTGTGAAAGATGTAAAAGCAGAAAAGACATAGGTCCTTCCCCAAAAAAAACTTAAAAATTCATGGAGGGGCTAAATTTTACATTTATTAAAATTAAATAGATATGTTTCATCCCTTGACTCTAAATGATTGCTTAAATTAATTGTAGGTTGGAGAGTTAAAGAGAAAGTTTACTCAAAGCAGCGCATTACACTAGGTAGAAGGAGAGACAAAGATCTGAAAAAAAGTGCACAGACAATAGAGTCCCTCTAGTATTTATGTCATTTCTGGGGCTCCTTCCTGCAGAATTCAACAGGAAAGAGTGCCAAGTGTGAGCTAGTAAAGTGATAACAATTGATGTTTCTGTCTAAAAGCTCTAGTGGGCTACACAGCCAAGGCGTCATGAATAGAGCCATAGTTTACCTTTAGTAATTAAAAGGAGACTTCCACTTGTAGAAGAAACCAGTATACTGCCTCCAAACAGCCAACTCTGATCTGGACATATTTCTAAAATAAACCATGTGTTTGGGTCTTTTTCACAAAGTACATTTTCCCTACTTTTTGTAGGGGTCAGGAGTAAGGAGTTTGAAATCAAACAGTAAACTCATGCATTCATTCATGTACTTCAAGACTATCAAGTACACAGGATATCATTAAGGTTTTGGAAACATTTAAGACAAGCACTGTAAGTAGTGAGAGAGACTTTTTTCTCAGAGGAGTTCATGGGCTAGTACTAAATCAGGAACCGTTTTGTTAATTATATATATAAAGTTGTGTTCAACTGAAATTTGGTGGGGTCATAGATGAAGTAATTCTAAGAAATCTTAACTATAGTATCTAAGGATTCTTTTTAAAATAACTGTATTGTAATTTACCAAAGTGCTTTACTGAGCGTGTAGCTTTATCCTAGAATTCTTTACTTACCTGAACAGACGTAATGACTTTTTTAAGAGTTTCTGAACTATTATGTTTACTACACTAGGCTTTATAGCCTGCATTTCTATAGCATGATATAATAAGGACTTTGATTGAATGGGCATTTGCTCAATAACAGCCCCACTTCCAGAACCGAGCTGTGCAGTTTCCTTAATTTGGAGGTACTTTGATATAGAATTAATTCTTATTCTATATAAGAAAGGTGCAGTGACAGGGCAGGCTCTGTTGTTTTAGAGAAGGATGAATAGTATTATTGGAGCCTAATGGTTTTAACTACATTCAGTTGAGATAGAAAATAATGAGTTGAAGGAA
This sequence comes from Rhinolophus ferrumequinum, assembly GCF_004115265.2. NCBI lineage: Eukaryota > Metazoa > Chordata > Mammalia > Chiroptera > Rhinolophidae > Rhinolophus > Rhinolophus ferrumequinum. The sequence goes on along the minus strand of NC_046285.1, from coordinate 34,400,660 downwards.
TTGTTGAAACCTATGGTGGTTTAAAACATGTCCACAAATGATTTGATCTCCTTCCCATTGAGAGGACGGAACTATGTTCTCTCCCTTCAATATGACAAGATATGTTTCTGTTTAGACCCATAGAGTATGGCAGAATTGATGCCAAGTGACTTCCAGAGCTAGGTAAGTAAAGGCCACACACCTTCCATCTGGTTTTCTTGAAATACTCCTTGTTGGAGCTCTGAGCTTCTAAGCAAGAAATCCTGCTGTGAGGAAAGGGAACTCAAACCAATGAAGATGACTAATATAGGTACATTAGTCAACAGCCCCCACTGAGGTCCCAGCTGACAGCTGGTCAACCATTGTTTTAATGATTCCAGCCCCCACCTACCAAGTCATCTTCATGGAGCCATGGAGTCTCCCACCCGAGGTCCAAATCACATAGAGCATAGATAAGAAAATTCCTGACCCATGGATGCTGTGAACAAAATAAAATGGTTATTTTGAACCCTTAAATTTAGGGTAGTATGCAGCATAAGCAATTTCAACAATCCTCTAGAGCCCTTTCTTCCTAGAGATTTCTTCCAATGATAGCTAGTGAAAAATAAAGATTTGGTGGAAACAGGACTCTTGAAAAAAAATTTAAGTATAGATGGGTAGAGATAATGGTTCTTAAGAAGAAAGTGAGGTGGGAGATGGAAATTCATACTTTATCTCCTTTAGTACTATCCACTCTCTTCTTCTATGCTTCCTCCTCATTACTACCAGTCTGTTTATCTGTGTTCTTTCTTTCTGCTTCTTATCTATGGCTCTCTGTTTGGACCTTTTTCTCGCTATCGCTTTTGTCCCCCATTATACAGCCTCCTTGTTCCTCTAGTTACAACACTGATTGCTGTGTTTCACTTTACCTTTTGATTGTGTTCATATTATTAGGCTGGTGCAAAAGTAATTGTGGTTTAAAAGGTTAAAAATAACTGCAAACACTGCAATTACTTTTGCACCAACCTAATATTTCAGTAGTCTTTATGTTACAAAGCAACTTAAGATATCAAAGGCTTATACTACCCAGTGAAAATCAAAAACAAAGGGAATGTGTCTACTTGACAGACCTGGAGCAATTAATGTCTATTTCCAAGGTTTCTACCACTACAGATGCAAAACAAAACAAAAAACAACAAACAAACAAAAACCAAATAAACAAACAAAAAGTTTCCTCATACTTTCTCTCTCTCTGATTGTGGCAGCCAAGATTGAATAAGAGAAAACAGGGGTTACTAAAAACATGGGGCAGGGGTAATTTTTGCAACCCAGAAGCAATCTTGTAAACAAAAAATAGCTTGTTTTGTTCCAAAAAAAAAATCTAAAGTTTGAGTTTACATTTAGGAAAAAAAATAAAAAGCAAAGGCTAATAAGGTAGCACAATAAATGGATGCAACAGGATGAGGCGGCATGGACCCAGAGGCAGGGACAAGTTACCCGTTAGATACAGTAGACAGATTGCCTAGGATTCACAATACTTTTAGGATCCCGTGAAGTATTTTAATTTCCTTTCAAATCAGAAGGAAAAAAAGTGAAGTTTTAGGTAAAAGAAAATATTGTAATATATCGTATTCATACCTTTGTTTTTATAACAATTCAGTCAAAAATATAACCTTTAATTTTTTTTATGGTGTAGGAGTTTCATGACACTTAGGCCTATAAAGATCATAATTCAGTCCTACCCATAGACCATGTGGGACAGGACCTAGAGGAAATGGGACTGTCCCATGTCCTACCAGTATAGCTACCGTGTTTCCCCAAAAATAAAACCTCACCGGAAAAGAAGCCCTAGCATAATTTTTCAGGATGACATCCCCTGAACATAAGCCCCAATGTGTCTTTTGGAGCAAAAATTAATATAAGACTTGGTCTTATTTTCAGGGAAACATGGTATGTCCTACCAGGGTAGCTTCTCTGCCCACCTGAAGCAGTAGGTTTATATGTCTACACCTTCAGCCCTGTGTTTGGAGTTTCAGCACAGCACCAATGATGCTTTATATAGCCAATTAGTGCAATTCCAAAGCACGTAGGCTTTATTGCCAGAACTCCTTCAGATGAATTATGTAAGTTATAACAGGGTCAGGAGTTTGGCAGGAGGAAAGACACAAAAATGTGACCCCTCCTGAGTTGCTGTTATCCCTGGGCACCAGTGGGTACCTGAGCAGTTACTGGCCTTACGGAAGAATGAGAAACTGCTGCTGCCTGTGGAAAGAATACCCTTCGGTAAGCTTTGTCAAAGACAGTCCCTCTTAACTCATTCTTTCCAGATCTGCTCAAAGTGATGGCCTCATTTTGGTCAGATTTTTTTGGATAAGATATTCAAGAAGGATTCTCTGCTTTTTATCAGTCATATTACCGATATGGAAAGAACATTACCAATATGGAAAGAACATACAAATCGAGAAACTATACTAATTGAGAACAAACTTTTAAAACCAATACAATTTGAAAGTGTCAAATGTTGATATTGGATATGCCTGTGCAAATATAAACTCAGAGCAAGCATTAAGGTTTACATATTATGCATCATTACTCATTAAAAAAAAAAAAAAACACTTAAAAAACACCACTTAAGGAATCTGATCACCCCAAAGGCACCAGAGGGGGAAGTACTGCTGAATCCCCCTTAAAGATATTTTCCATCCCCAGTTATCTATGATAGTACATAGTGGACAATAGAAAAGGAAAGCTGTTTAGAAGATCCATTTGTTCAGCTGTACTTCCCTAGGATTCACATAGTGAATACACTAGGCATACAATAAATATTTGTTGAATAAAGAATGAAGGAATGCGTAAATATAGGGCTCATTCTCATATATTCATTTTCTAATTTTGCTTATTTGCTGGTTCTACCCAGCAACACACTAGCTTCCTGGAGAAGAGCACCTCAGGTGAACCCTGGGTCCCCTTTACTCATTCTTTCCTCCTTCCTATAATTTCACCTTCTTGGTACTGACCGTCCATTTTCTCTTTCTTCTGACCATCACCTATCTCCCATTCCAGTCTTCCCAACTTCTCATTCTGATTGTTCAGTTTCCTGATTTCGGTTCTGCCATCCTGACCTGATATACTCATATATCCATGTGTAATGACCTCTTTCTGATTGATGATTCTTGGTCCATCCTCACTTCCTTCCTCTTAGATAACCTTCAATCCACCAGAGCAATAGAACCCAGGCAACTATAACTTTATAATGAGCTCAGGATTTAAATAGATGATTTCTCCTGTTTCTTAACTTTTTCAATATGCTGCCTCGAGAAGCTTCCTCTAAAAGGTTATATTATAGTTCATTTGACTCTTAGTTACGGACCCTTCATCAAAAATTGCAGTTCTTATCCAATCAAAGCTTTGAAATTTTATATTAACTCTCTATGATCTTATAATCTTATATGAAGGAAATAATGTGTTACCCTCCCACCCCCAAACTTGAAAGATTTGGAAAGTTACGCATGGTGATAACACACAATGTAAAACTTCAGATACAGAGAAAATACTTTTAACTTTCTGCAATACTTTTTGGATATTTTCTGATAGTGGCAAGGGGAAATATTTAAATCAAGGAGAATTTTTATGAATTAATTCTTTTTTTAATTAAAATTTATTGGGGTGACAATGGATAGTAAAATTACATAGGTTTCAAGTGTACAATTCTGTATTGCATCATCTATATATCACATGTGTTCACCACCCAGAGTCGGTTCTTCTTCCATCACCATATATTTGACCCTGTTTACCTTCTTCTACCACTACCCCCTCTCCCGTTCCCTCTGGTAACCACTGAACTACTGTCTGTGTCTATTTTTGTTTCTTTGTTTGTCTTGTTCCTTTGTTACTTTCAGTTTTATATCCCACCATATCAGTGAAGTCATATTGTTCTCAACGTTTTCTGTCTGACTTATTTCACTTAGCATAATAATCTCAAGATCCATCCATGTTGTTGCAAATGGCACTATTTCATCTATTCTTTATAAAGGAATACTACATAACCATGTTTGCTATGGTATAGGATAAATACTGTAACAAGAGCAGAAAATGTGCTGTTTGCACATTTCTGGTATTAATCCTAGCAACTTTTTAAGTGTTTTGCTTACAAATTGCTGTTTTCTATGTCATTGTCAAACCCACCAACCTTCCAAAATATGCACGCATGCTTGTGTACACACACACACACACACACACACTCAAGTGAATAAATCTGGGGAGTCAAAGAACACATACAAATGGCAAATAGACAAATGGAAAAATGCTCAACATCACTAATCATCAGAGAAATGCAAATAAAAACTACAATGAGATATCACCTCACCCCAGTCAGAATGGCTATCATCAACAAGACAAATAGTAACGAGTGTTGGAGAGGCTGTGGAGAAAAAGGAACCCTCATACACTGTTAGTGGGAATGCAGACTGGCGCAGCTGCTATGGAAGGCAGTGTGGAGGTTCCTCAAAAAATTGTGAATATAATTGCCATATGACCCAGCAATCCCTTTCCTGAGTATCTACCCAAAAAATCTGAAAACATTCATACATAAAGACAAGTGTGCTCCAGTGTTCATTGCAGCTTTATTTACAGTGGCCAAGACATGGAAACAACCAAAATGTCCTTTGATAGATGAATGGATAAAGAAGTTGTGGTATATATACACAATGGAATATGATTCTACCATAAGAAAAGATGAAATAGGACCATTTGTGACAACATGGATGGATCTTGAGATCATAATGCTAAGCGAAATAAGTCAGACAGAAAAAGCAGAGAACCATATGATTTCACTGATATGTGGTATATGAACCAAAAACAACAAAAGAACAAGACAAACAAATGAGAAACAAAAACTCATAGACACAGACAATAGTTTAGTGGTTACCAGAGGGTAAGGGGGATCAAATATATGGTGAAGGAAGGAGAACTGACTCTGGGTGGTGAACACAATGGGATTTATAGATGATGTAATACAGAATTGTACACCTGAAATCTATGTAACTTTACTAACAATAGTCACCCCAATATACTTTAATTAAAAAAAAATCTGGGGAACCGTTGATTTCATGAAATCCCAGTTGTTCTCACTTACCTGTGCACATTCTAGGTGTGTTTTGTAATATTTGTCTCTACTCTCAGAAACTAAAGTGTCAAAGTGAAATAGACAGGGTTGATTCCTGGTAGGATTTGAGAGAATTCTTACCTATTTCAGCTAATCACAAGAAAAAGCACCAGACCTTCTGCTGGGTCTTTAGAACATTGCTACAGACCCCCAACTTACATTTGAAAAAACTGAGTGACTTGAAAAACAATACTGATGCCCACCTCTACCTTGGATCAATTAAAGCAAAATCTTTGGAAGGGTGGGGTATGGCAAGGAATGTATTTGTAAACACCTCCATGGTGGTTCTAATGTGGAGCCAAAGTTAAGAACTACTTGATACAGAAGCTGCAGTTGCTCTATTATTTTCTCCTCTTTACTTGGAGAAAGGAAATTTAGGTGATTATTATATGATCCTGGAAGAATGAAACAGAAGTATGCAAAGCAAGAAAATACTTTAGTAGAATTAAGTAAATGAGGTAAAAGATTTCTGTTATATAACTTGATAAACTATTGTCAAAATATAAACCAGTCTAGGTTAGAACCCACTTTGAGATCAACAGAATTTACAACAAAAGCTCACCAGAGAGGGAAAATGAATCCAGAGAATTTCTCCTGGCAACCCACTTTTCCCACTTTCTGCTACATTATATACATACTGTTTCCTGGAGATGGCACTATTTTTATTTTTTGCTGTTGAATGTTAATTACTTTTGTTCTTTAGAAATACTCACAATACATTTTAGAACTAGTGAATACATTAGTGTTTCTGAGTATCAACATTTCTTCCAACTTGTCCTTTATTATTACCAGCTGAAAACCAGCAATAAAACAGATGCTGCTGAATGATTTATTTTTCATCTATTGAAATACACTTTTTTTGAAAAATTGGAGGAAATTAGTCAAAGAATTTAATGCAGTCAAGCAGCGGATTCCAAAATCTATACATAGAATTTCACGTCTTTGTAAATAGGTCAATGACATTTGCTGAGTACGCTCAGACGCTTAGCACTATAATCGGAACTGAAAGTATATAGTTGAGATTAGACCTGACTTATGCCCTGACAATTTTATAGTCCTTCAAAAGAGACGAGATAGGTTGGTGTTCAATGAATATGAATACACACAAAGAAATATTCTGACAGAAAGTGATAAGAAAGGAATTGTGCAGATCAAAGAATGAGCCAAAGTTAATTGAGAGAAATTTCCCTTGAGAAGCTCTCCTGAAATGGGCTCTGAACTTCAATTTAAAGTGAGGGATACGGTTTGAAGGACAGGAGTGTTGAAACTGTTCCTTGTACATGTGATAAATTAAATGAAAGCTCTAAGAAGTGAATAAAATGGAGTGAAATGGAAGAATTAAGTGAAAACTCTAAGAAGTGCATAAAATGGAGCAAAATGGCCGAAAAACAAAAAAGAAAGCCCCTAGATGTCTCTAATGACTGAAAAGAGACAGACTACATCTCAGCAATTTTCTTTAAAATTAACAATTTACTGACAGTTTTCAGAATTAAATGCTTTATATAGACATTGATAGATGGAAAAACATGTTTCTTTAGTGATAAAAATGCTTTACTCCTTTGTAAAAATTTAAGTATCCTTTAGATATGAAATACTTTCATTACACCTCTTTTGTTATTATATTGTTACTTCTTGTTGAATTATTCTAAAACTGGCTTCCCATGGCAAACACATTTACCCTTAACAAACATTCATGTGCTTTTCCATATTTTTCAACACCCTTGAAGATAAGCGGGACCATTTAACTAATTTTTGGCAAGTAGGCTGTGAGCAGAACCTGATGTATGTAACTTTCCTGCCAACACATTTAAGAGTCAGTGCTTTCCCTCAAGTTTTCTCTTCTCTAACTCATCGCCTGGAAGCTTACACAGACAAAACTATTAAGGTAGAATGATCTGCAAGTCATTATTTAGATAGGGGAACCCAGAAAAGACATTGCTTGGTAGTAAGTTTTATTAGGTTACACTAAAGAGATTTTGGTTTCTTACCCTGGTATATAGTCTAAACTAATCTCACTAATGCACCCTCCACGCTTTTCTATGATTTTTTTTTTTTTAAGGAGGAAATTAATTTCAGGAAAGGGGTGGCAAAGGGGCAGTTGGGAATAGCAAAGTATCAGTATAATTAAAGACTCGTGTTCCAGCTACATATCCTTTCCCCCTTGAAATAAAAATAAACTTCTATACGTCTTGTCAGATTACCTTGCTTTTCACACAGTTTAGCTAGAACAAGGCAAGATCTTTCTTTTGGGTTTCTAAAGAGGATTTTATTTATTCATAATATTGTACTTTGGCGATGGAGTCAACTTTTCTCACTTTCTTGTTAGCTGGATTGCTCTCAATTCTCCTATTCATTTGTATTAAACTTCTAATAAATTAAGACTAAGATCATGCCTGTCTGCTGAAATTTGGTTAAGAGTTATCTCTAGCCAGAGAACTCAAATGTCACTTAGGACTTGCCCTATGCATCAATGCAGTTATTAAAATATTGTGAGGAAAAGGAGGCTTTCACCAGGAACAAGGGAATGATACAATTTTGTAGGGGCTAATTGGAGCCTAGTTAATTGAAACAAACAATTATTCTTTTTTAAAGATTTTTATTAAAATATAACTGACATCCAATATTATGGTAGTTTCAGGTATACGCAATAGTTAGTCAACTTTTATAGACCTAAAGAAGTGACCATGATAAGTCCAGCAACCATCTGACACCGTACCATGCTATCACAATATTGTTGACTATATTCCCTATCCTGTACATTACATCCTCATGACTTATTTGTTTTATACCTGAAAATTTGAACCTCTTGTTGTCTTCACCTTTTCCCCTCCTTTTTCAATTTTTAAATTACAGTTGACATTCAATATTATTTATATTAATTTCAGGTGTACAGCATAGTGGTCAGACATTTATATAATTTATGAAATGATCCCCCTGACTAGTCTAGTACCCACTTGGCACTATACATAGTTATTACCATATTATTGACTATATTCCCTATGCTGTACTTTCCATTCTCATGACTGTTTTGTAACCACCAATACATACTTCTTAATACCTTCACCCTCTTCACCCTGCCCCCAACCCCTCCCATCCATCACCTCTATAAATCTACCAGTACCCATCTGATATCGTACATAATTACAATATTATTACCTATATTCCTTATGCTATACTGTACATCCCCATGACTACTTTGTAACAACTGATTTGTACTTCTCAATCCCTTCCCTTTCTCACCCACTACCCCAAGGCCCCTCCTATCTGGCAACCATTAAAATATTCTCAGTATCTATGAGTTTGTTTCTGTTTTGTTTGTTTATTTTGTTCTTTACATTCCACATATAAGCAAAATCACATTGCATCTGTATTTCTCTGTCTGATGTACTCAGCGCAACACTCCAGGTCCATCTGTGCAACTGCAGATGGCAAGAATCCATTGTCTTTCATGGCCGAGCAATATTCCACTGTATTTATGCACCATGTCCTCTTTATCCATTCATCCATTGACGGACAGCCAGGCTGCCTCCACATGTTGGCCATTGTAAACAATGCTGCAGTGAACATAGGGATGCACATAGCTCCTTACAATAGCCTTTTGAGTTTCTTTGGATAAAAACCCAGAAGTGAGGTTACTTCTAGGTCCTTCTTTGTCTCTTGGTATAGGCTTTGTTTTATATCTATTTTGTCTGTGTAAGTATGGCTACTCTAGCTTTTTGTTTGTTTCCATTTTCATGAAATATCTTTTTCCCATCCCTTTACTTTCAGTCCGTGTGTGTGTTTCAATCAGAAGTGAATCTCTCATATGCAGCATATGTAAGGGTCTTGTTTTCTTATCCATTCAGCCACTCTGCCTTTTGATTGGAGCATTTAATCTATTTACATTGAAAGTAATTGTTGATAGATATGTCATTATTGATACTTTACTTTTCATATTTTTTATCTTTTTTTTTTTTTCCATCTTGAAGTCTCATTAAGATTCCTTATAATTCTGGTTTGCTGTTGATAAACTCCTTTAGCTTTTTCTTGTCTGGGAAGCTCTTTATCTGTCCTTTGATTCTAAATGATAGCTTTGATGGGTAGAGTAATCTTGATTGTAGGCCCTTGCTTTCCATCACTTTGACTATTTCCTGCCAATCTTTTCTGGCCTGCAAAGCCTTTGTTAAGAAATCAGCTGACAGTCTTATGGGAGCTCCCTTGTAGATAGCTAAGTGATTTTCTCTTGCTGTTTTTAATAGTCTCTCTTTGTCTTTGACTTTTGCCATTTTAATTATAATGTGTCTTGGTGTGGGCCTATTTGGGTTCACATTGTTTGGGACTCTCTGCGCTTCCTAGGCTTATATATTTATTTCATTTGCCAGGTTAAGGAAGTGTTCTGTCATTATTTCTTCAAATAGATTTTCAATTCCTTGCTCTCTTCTCCTCCTAGTACCCCTATGATGAGAATGTTGGTATACTTGATGTTGTCCCAGAGGCTCCTTAAATTATCCTCATTTGGGGGGGGGGGGGGGGCATTTTTTTCTTTTTGCTCTTCTGAGTGTTTTCTGCTACCTTATCTCTTAAATCATTAATCCAATCCTCTGCTTCATCTACTCTACTATTGATTCATTCTAATGCATTCTTCATTTCAGTTAGTATTCTTTATTTCTGATTGGTTCTTTTTATGTTTTCTATCTTCATTTTTATGTTTCCTATCTCTTTGTTGAAGTTTTTCCTGAGTTCATTGAGCATCCTTATCACGAGTGTTTTGAATTCTGCCTCTCGTATATTGCTTGTCTCCATTTTGTTTGGATCTTTTTCTGGAGTGCTGTCCTGTTTTTATATTTGGGACGTGTTTCTTTGTCTCCCCATTTCAGCTGCCTCCAGGGCTACTATGTCTATTGATGTTAGTAGACTGGCCTTATATAATAGGTATGCTGTGGCTCAGTGGTTCAGTCTTTCTGGTCACCCGAGCCAGGTCTCCAGGTGTGTCACTTATGTGGAGTGTGTATGCCCTTCTGTTATCATGGAGCCTTGATTACTTTTGCAGGTCAATGGGAGAGATTGATCCTCGGGCTGATTGGTTGTAAGGACTGGCCATGACTATAGCAGAGGAGCTGTTGTGCAGGGGCTGACCCTACAGAGTAGGATTTGCTTTAGCAGGGTTCTGGTGCCTTCCCAGTCTGCTCTTTGGGTGTGTTGTCCTGGAGGCGGCCAGGTGATGCTCCATCTGTGTCTGATGTTGGCCACTGGGCATGCTGGCCCTGGGGCCTCCTGGGAGGGGCCCGTCTGCAGGCCAAGTTCATCCAGCTCTTACTAGTGCCAGGCTTGGGGCTACTCAGCAAGTGGTACTGGACATGCCGAAGCCAGATCCTGCTCACTTGGATTTTGTGAACCTTTGAGAGATTTTACGAATGAACACAGCATGAGCCAAGGCAGGCCATTTGTATGGAAAAGCCACTGAAAGTAGCTTGGGTATACCTGGAAGTTGGGTGGAGTGGGGTCTCAGGGCCGGGCCAAGGAATGGTGTTAAGCAGGTTGGCAGAGACTCAGACATGGTGGCCACCTGTGTCTGCATGTCTATAGGGGGAAGAGCTCAACAAAGAAACAATGGCTTCCACCAGCTTTTCTATCCAAGAGAAGGCTGCCCCTCCTGCCCTTGCCCTGAAGCGAGACAATTAAATTCCTCTCTGTATGTCCCTGGTGACTTTTGAGCTGCTGCCCCAGTGCTGGAGCTCAGAGAGAGTAAATCCATCAGTGAGTAAGGTCATTTGCAGGTCCTTTAGGAGAAACGCCTGGAGCTGAAGCTTCCCTTGTCTCACTCAGCCACAATCTCAGCTGGTTTTCTTAGCCAGAAGTTATGGGGCCTTCTCTCCCTAGTACTGTAATCTTGGGCTGGGGAGCTTGGTGTGGGACTGGGACCCCTTGCTCCTCTGGGGGACCTCTGCAGCTGAAATATCCCTCCAGAATTTTAACTACCACATGTGGGTGTGGGACCAGCCTGCTCTACCTCTCCTAACATTCTCAAGGTGGCTTCTTCTGTATGTCCTTAGTTGTAGGACTTCTGTCTGACTAGACTTCAGGTGATTCTCAATGATGGTTATTCTGTAGTCTAGTTGAAATTTTGATATGATCCTGAAGGGAGGTAAGCACTGCCTTTGCCTACTCCACCATCTTGACCGATCCCCCACGTAAATTATTCTTAGTGAAATCAATTTCATTAGGCCTGCCATTTCAATCCTTCAACTTGTATGTCCATCCTTGGCCCACATTAGAAAAGTGGGTCTGTTGCTGTCATTGGGACTGAAATGGCTTAGTTCCAGGTACTAAGAGCTTCTTGTATAGGGGATAGTTGCCAATGGTCTCGTTGCATTAATGGCGTTTTGTTTTTTAAGCTGAAAGATAGCAAGGCCCTTCTTAACTTTCACCCCATTCTTTAATGACAATAATGACAGATACAAATAGAGCATACTAAAATTCACAGATAGTCCTTATTTAAATAAGCAAACTTCAAAATGTGTTAAAACTGTTTTTGATCATTTAAGAAATGCAGCAATTTGTCTGCTATTTTTCTGTTTTTGTAATATATCAACATTTTATCACCAAATTTATCACCAAAAATGTTTCAGAAATGAAAATTTAATATTTTTATATTTATAATAAGGGGCATTGTTTTTAAAGACCATTCCTATGAGCAACATGGTTGATACTTTGTGTGTGCAGAAATATGTATCTGAAAATACTGAATACAACTCAAACTCTATAAATCAAAACAAATGTAAAGAGGAATGGTAAGAATAATCAAAATAATTTCACTTTAGTAGAAATTTCAAGATTTCCTAAAGCCGCTATATTTGCATATGAATAATTCTCAAAAACCATTGATGTGTTAGACATAGAATAAATTTTATCAGTATGTTTTATGGTTTGGGCCATACCTAGAGAATGGTAAAGTATATATTTATAAATTCCTACTTTCTGTAATATAGCTGAGAAATAGACAAAAAGAACATGTAAAATGATGTACTCATGTTTTCACAGGGTGTCTGGTTTCTCAGATACAGCAGATGAGCTGAATTCAAATAGAAGGGAAGACAAGATTGTGGGACCATAGAACCAGCAAACACATGGTATTGACCTTGGATAAGTTCACATCTTAACATTACCCTTAATGGGTAAATGTAGTGAAGTGACTTAATCTCCATGAGATTCAATTTTCTACTTTGTAGAGTAAAAATAATCACATCTGCCTTGAAGGATGTTGTGGAAATTAAATGCAACCATGTACACAATATGTCATACATAACATCACACTCAAACTGTACTCTAAAAATGGTAGTCATCTTTTATTTATTTACTCAACAAATGTTTAGTCAGAGCTTACTGTATGCTAAAGACCATGCTCACTCACAGATGGATGAGAGGCAATTCTAGTTTAAAGTGTAGAAGAGGATTATTGTAGAAGACATTGCAACTGCCCACTGACATGCAGTCTTCTCTATTTGGAACACTGTAAGAAGTACTGCCTGGGCCTCTTGAATCATCACCTAGCCAATCCTGACTTCTATAAGCATATAATTTAAAAACAACAAGAAAGGACAGTAAGAGAGGGGGAAGAAAAAAGCAAATTCAGAAAGAAAGAAAGTCAAGAAATATGGTGTCATTTAGTGAAGAGAAAAGTATCCTGATGTATCTCAGCATCCTTAAGAGTATGGTTATATTTTGTGACTAACATAATATTGACTCATTGAGAGTGTTTACAAAATAACATAACGAGGGCCGGTCCAATGCTTAGGCGGTTGGAGCTCCGTGCTCCTAACTCCGAAGGCTGCCGGTTCGATTCCCACATGGGCCAGTAGGCTATCGACCACAAGGTTGCCGGTTCAAATCCTCGAGTCCCGCAAGGGATGGTGGGCTCTGCCCCCTGCAACTAAGATTGAACACAGCACCTTAAGCTGAGCTGCCTCCTGGATGGCTCAGTTGGTTGGAGCGAAGGCTCTCAACCACAAGGTTGCCAGTTCGATTCCTCAACTCCCACAAGGGATGGTGGGCAGTGCCCCCTGCAACCACGATTGAACAGGCACCTTGAGCTGAGCTGCTGCTGAGCTCCCGGATGGCTCAGTTGGTTGGAGTGCGTCCTCTCAACCACAAGGTTGCCGGTTCGACTCCCACAAGGGGTGGTGGGCTGTGCCCCCTGCAACTAGAAAACAGCAACTGGACCTGGAGCTGAGCTGCGCCCTCCACAACTAAGACTGAAAGGACAACAACTTGAAGCTGAATGGCACCCTTCACAACTAAGACTGAAGGGACAAATTGACTTGGAAAAAAACATAACATAAAGATATTAATAAAGGATTTAGTCATTTTTTTAAGAAACTACATCCTAAAATTTTGTAATGACAGTGTCTAATAAACAGTTAAATTTTCATTATTTTTTGTGGAATATTATTTTTTGTGGAATACCCTATTCCCTCATAACACAATGTATTTATATAGTCTGCAACATTAAGAATGACTCTGTAGAAAAGGCATTGGTGTAAATACTATAGGAGAGAGAGAGGGAATGGAAACCCTATTGTATACTTAAGTACTTTTAACAAGTTTTGTCTCTGAGCATGCCATGTACCGTTAGATCTTTGCATCTTCCTACAATACTACCCACCCCTATCCATTTACTATGTGGCACATTAACAAACATGTCCTGATAAGGAAAGGCTACTTGTTTTTTCTTCCCTTATCAGTACTTCAGGTTCCTTTTAGTCAATAAGGATAATAAATCTGAGTCTTAAAAAGGTGTAAATTCAGACTTTATCACAGAGGAGACACTGGTACAACATTTTGAGGCAGTCACAAACATAGCTTTGTTCTTTGGTTTTTCAGGAAAATGCGTCAGATCTACTGGTAAATTTATACTGTCATTTCTCTCTTAAAAACTAATGATACCTTAAATTAGAATGTCACCAGAGGAGCATATTATCAACCAAAAATAAAAAATGATTCTAAATTAACTGCTTCTGGTGTATCAGTAGTTGTGCTGTACCTGAGAGGTTGGGGTACAACCTGAGTATATTTTTTAAACTTTTTATAATTTCAAATAGTACTTATGTTCTTGTTGCAGTTTTCCACATGCAGAGAGAAAAAAAAACAAACAAACAAAAAACAGCAGATGGAAAACACAAGAGAATAGGTGTAGTTCTAATTTATTTTGGTATCTTGGTAATTTGAAGTTCTAAGGAAGATAGAGTAATGATTTTCTTCTTTTGAAGGAAAGAAATTTATTTTCAAGTCTCTTTTCACTTTGTAAATCATGGCTGAGACAAGTTCAGAGGCTTGAAGAGGAGTATTTCTTTAAATATTCACTGAGGAAAAAAGCAATGTCAGATTCCCTTCCTGTCACCCAATTCCCTGGAGGACTTTCTATATGGCAAGTTTTTTTACAGAAAGAAGTTCATCCCACCATTAACTTTTGTAGATGCAGACATTTCATGGAAATTTTTAAGTGAAAAAGAACATTGCAACACAGTCATAATGGCAAGCCCTTAATTCCAAGCATAACATGACATATTATGGGAAAATGGTTCGGCTTGAAGTTGTAGCAGGTTGTTTATTATATATTCCATTTCTTTTAAAGAAATAGACAATTTTTGTGTTCAAAGTAAGAGGGGAAAAATAAACCAGGGTTTCTAGAATGTCAGTGTTCCCAAATAGACTTCTTTAGAATTTCTCTGAACTGCAAACGAATTTACATAATTGTTTAGCATGGGTCTGTTGAAACAGTGTATCTACGTCAATGTTATAGACAACACACCTATACCAAAGCTTATGACTACTCAAGCAATGTCATTATTATCTTCCCAAACTATGTTAAACTCCTGGTCAAATATATGAATGTTGATAATTAAGGTCTTTTAAATAAATGCTCACCAATGAGCATTTAACCAAGACAATATCAAGACATGGAAGGAACCTCAGTGTCTCTCGATGGGTGAATAGATAAGAAAATGTAGTATATATACACACTGAAATATTATTTAGCCACAAAAAAGAAGGAAATCTTGCCATTTTCAGCAACATGGATGGACCTCAAGGGCATTATGCTAAGTGAAATGTCAAAGAAATGTCAAAGAAAGACAAATACCATATGATCTCACTTATACGTGGAATCTAAAACAAACAAAAAAAACACGAACTCATGGATTGGTGGTTTCCAGAGGATGAGGGTGGAAGTGGAAGGTGGGCAAAACGGGTATGGGTGAAGGGGTACAAACTTCCAGTTACAAAATAAGTAAGTCCTGGGGATATAATGTGACTGTGGTTAATAATAGTATATTTGAAAGTTGCTTAGAGAGTACATCTTAAAAGTTCTCATCACAAGAAATTCTAACTATACATGGTGATGGATGTTAATTGGACTTGTGGTGATTATTTTGCAACACAAATCGCAATATTGTACATCTGAAACACATACTGTTATACATCAATTATACCTCGAAAGAAAGGAAGGAAGGAAGGAAGGAAGGAAGGAAGGAAGGAAGGAAGGAAGGAAGGAAGGAAGGAAGGAAGGAAAGAAAGGAGAGAAAAAGAGAGAGGGAGAGAGAAAGAAAGAGGGAGAGAAAAAGAGACAAAGGAGGAAACAAAGAAACAAAGAAAAAAGGAAAGAAAGAAAGAATCCACAAATGTTGGACTGAGGAAATTTTGAGTAGAGGAATAATAAAGAAACCCCCAGGCTACTTCTCAACCCAAGATTCCTTTATCAACTGTATGAGGAAAAGCCAATAGGGAAGTAAAGCGTACACACACACACACACACACACACACATGGAATATCCATAAGATGTATGTTTTCTCTTTTGTTTTCTCTTATCTTTAATTACATTTAAATTACAGAAAAATTATCGTACTTCAGTTTTCATTTTACTTTTTTCTCACTGGGGAGAAATCAGAAGTTACTAGTTAATTGCTACATTAGTAAAGCTCCGATGCACACCTGCACTGGGTAGTCAGATCTCTAGGGATGAAAGCCACTTCCTGCCTGGCACTTTCTACTCATATCTCTAAATGTTCTTATTCTCATTCTTTGGTTGTAATAACGATTGTGTGCAATTTTTTTTTAATTCAACATGTTAGGTGACTATTGTTGTAGTCACTGATTTATGACAATTTTTTCTATAGCCCACCACTTAGAAGAGCTCCTCATGTATATTAGATGCTCAATATGCACTTGCTGAATATAAGTAGATAGATAGATTGATGATAGAGATAGATATGATATAGATATAGACAGGCAAACAAGTAGAAGTCTGCTCTGTAAAGCATGGATAGATAGTAGATGGATTGAGTATTTAGCTAACATAAGAAATGTATAATTCAATTAAGCATCAAAACAAATATGTGACTGCTCCTTCAAAACAAATATGTGACTGCTCCTTCATGAATATTGTACAGAGCACAATGTTTGCTCATCTGAGGACCAATCACAGTTTCAGAACTAGGCGATATTAGCAACTAAGTGGTGCCTGCCACCACTATCTTCTATATTCCCCTATTGCTCTTCATCACATTTTGTCTCTAGAACTCTCAATGTCCTTATGATTCATATCCCTTCCTGGGAAGACTGAAAATATACCAATGCATTAGGTTGATGCAAAAGTAATTGCGGTTTAAATGTTTAAAAATAATTGCAAAAACCGCAATTACTTTTGCACCAACCTAATAGTTAAAACCAAGGGGCCTCCAACATAGGAGCAACTGCATTAATTTAAAAATAAATTTTAAAATGTTGTAGAAGTGCTATATCGTATATCACATACAAAAAGAAAATCTTCTGGTTGTTTTTGAAAGTTCTATGACAATACCAAAGCTTAACGAAGATAGGCAAAAAAAAAAAAAAAAAAAAACAAAAGAAAATGACTAACTCATTTATAAATACCAAGCAGAAATTTCCAACTGAACATCAGCAAACAGAATCTAGAAGCAAAGTGAAGAATAATACACTGTAATGGCCAAGTATATGTGTGTAGTTCAGTATTAAAATCAATTAATATAATTCAAATGATTACTAAAATAAGAAAAATTGACTTTTTGCACAGCTGCTAAAAAGTTATTTGATAAAATTCGACATCTATCCTTTATTTAAAACATTAGAAAACTTTCAAATGTGATTATTAGCAAAGTATCGTGGATTTTATTACTATTTCCATTTAACTTTGTTTCTTAATTACTCGTGGATGAAATGAAGCAGGAGGAAAAAAAACAGTTATGAAAATTGGAAACATGGAGATAAGATTACTTATTTTAGGTGATTGTTTACTTAAAAGAAAATAGTCAACTGAATAATTGTTATTAATGGTAAAAGAATTAGGTAAATTTTGGGGAAAGGTGAGTAACATACAGGATCCAATAGTTGTCATATATACTGCAACAACCACTTAAATTTTATGTTGAAAGGAAAGATTCATATAGAATAGCAATGAAAAATGAAATATATATGAATACATTTAGGAAGAAATGCATAGGATTTATGAATGCAATGGTAAAATACAAGTGAAGGACATAATATTGTAACACATAGAAATTTATATCATGTTCTGTGATAGAAAGCTTTAACAGATTTAACTGTTAATATCCCCTGAGTTATTTTATATATGTCATGCCAATCTTCTTCCAGTCAAAACCTTCTCTTTAAAAAGTCTGGAAGGACTCACTTTCCCTAACGCATATAAAAAGAAGATGTTTTCTAACGTACATACGTTGATTCTATAGTTCACTTAGTACCTAAGTAGAAATAGCCAATTAAATTATGAACAGAAGAAAACTAAATCATACTATAAAGTGGTTAGAATTTAAGCAATGCTAATACTTGGTATAAATAAACAGCTCAGTGGAATGAAAAAGAAAATACGGAAACAGATTTCAGTTTTTTGAGACTTTAGTAGATGATAAATGAGGCATTTAATTCAATACGTTGTTGAAACAATTAAGTAGCCATCTAGAAAAAAAAATACCTCAACTGAATTCCAGTTATATCAAATATTTAACCCTTCAAAAATTGAAACATACAAATAATGGAATAAATATTGGAAGATTTTAAGATTTTAGTATATGTGCTGCCGAAGCGAGCACAGATTTAAGATTTTAAGGCCTACCTTTTTATAGAACAAAACTCACAAATCATTTTAAAAATAATAAATGTTATTGCACACTTAAACTTTTTTAAAGAACATCCACAAATATAATCAGAGACAAATAAAAACAAGAAAAACCATTTGCAACTAATGTTATTGAAAAAATAACTTATTCAATATATAATCAGCCCCTGTGAATAAGTAAAACTATATCAACAACTCAGTAAAAGGAGCAAAAGATGAGTGAAGTCCACAGAAAACAAGCCATAGCTCCTAAACACAGGAAAGTATCCTCAATCCCACTCAGAAATGCAAATTAAAAGCTACACAGAAATATCATTTTTCACCTAAGAGATAAAGATAAAAATGTTTAATAACACTGTTTTATTGAGAACTTGGGGAAAGAAGTTCTCTTCCATTACTAGTGGGAATATACTTTTTATACCTCTATGGAAATAAACTTAGTATAATCTATAAAAATTTCATATGTATATACCCTTAACCCCAATAATTCCACTTTTAGAAATTCATCCTACTGGTAAACTCATGAAAGTGACACACATAGAGGTAAATTTGTTGTAGCATAATTTGTAATAACAAAAGATTGACAGAATTTGAATGTCCTTTAATAGAAAACTGTTTAAATAAACAATGATCCATACATTAAAAGTCTATATAGCTTTTTCTAAAAAGCTGAGACAAAAAGGGAGGGACATAAGAAGTGAAGGGGAATGAGAGGTTCAAATTTCCAGGTATAAAACAAGTAAGCATGGGGAATATAGTCAATCAGGTTATAATAATGTGGTACGGTGTCAGATAGTTGCTGGACTTATCATGGTGATCACTTCTTTAGGTATATAAATATCGAATAGCTGGTGTACACCTGAAACTAATGTAATATTGTATGTTAGCTCGATTTTAATAAAAATCTTTAAATAAAAAAGCTGAGACAGAATTGTATGTACCCATGAGGACTAGCTCCAAGATATGTAGTTTAACATACATTTTTTAAAAGCCAAGTTCAAGACAAAGCATTGTGTATATGTATGTTTATTTATTTATACACACACACATGCTTATGTGTATATATAAATATAATGTTTATAACCGCAACTATCCTCTGAAATTAGGGGGATCTGGATGGCTGAGGGAATGAAGTAGAAAAGAGAGTTGTTTTTATTGTATATTCCTTTTCACATTTAGAGTTTTTACCACATACATATATTATTTAGTCCAAAAAAAATAAATGGAAGAAAATAAATATGTTATGGTAAATAACTGCACTATGACAACTAACAAAGGAGTAAAATAAACATTCAGTCTTATTAGCTACCGTGTTTCCCCGAAAATAAGACCTAGCCGGACAATCAGCTCTAATGCGTTTTTTGGAGCAAAAATTAATATAAGACAGGGTATATCATATTATATTTTATATTATATTGTATTGTATTATATTATATTATATTATATTATATTATATACCTGGTCTTATAGTAAAATAAGACCGGGTCTTACGTTAATTTTAAGCCTTCAACTGGGGCAAAAGGGTTTCGACTACTTTTCTGATTATATGGAAGTTTCTTGAGATATAGGACCATCTTATACACTTTTTGCTTCTTACCATGGCATGGCCATAAGTCAGACCCACAGGTAAGTATTTTATAAGCACGGATTAGTTGATTGACCCAGCAACATCGCTGAAGAGGGCTCTCTTCACAAATTTCCACTGCTCTTTCTTTGTTGCCTGTATCAAAAAAGTGTCAAGAGACCCAAGCTTAAGACTATATATTCATTTATAGCTCAGAAACTGGAAAGACCTTTAGCAAAAAGATATGCTGTAATAAGGAGAAACAAATCTAGTGTGACATTGGCAAGTTGATCATATTTCTTGGTGACAGATTTCAGTAAGATGTTTATGCCATAAACTGATTAGAGGAGAAAATATTGAGTCAGAAGAGAAAATAGTTTCTCTCCCTTTAGCAAGCCCGTTCTCATTCTACTCCTTAATTCCACAGTATTCATCCCACCGCTACCCACCCCTCAAGAAGAATAGTTGTTTTGCTTATCATCAGTCATGTCCTGCAGCCCATGTTTCCAAGCCTGGATGTTATTTACACTGTTCAGACCTTCCTGGTTATTTAGCTAAGGAAGAGAAAAGCTGGCTAAGGAAGTAATAACAAGAATGTACAGATTAGTCTACAATTTCAGCCAGGACTTTAGTATCTCCAACAGCCCCTTTATTGACAGTTGAATGGGGACCCGTTGTGTTTAGAAAAGCAGAACATTGTGCCCAAACCATTCAGGGCTTGGTGAGGAAGGCAAAAGAGTGGCCAATGGTTCTTAAGTGAACAAATAAGCGTCAGTCAAGAGGAAGCATTTTAGAAAGCATTTAGAAAGTTAAGTCCTGAGCCCTAAAAAGGGGCAGAATAGCAATTTAGGAGTATTACTCAATCCACAGAGGAAGAAACTCAACCCACAGAGGAAGAAACTCAACTCTTTTCTTGATTTACAAATAAACTCAAAATCACTCTGGTGACAGACGAAAAGAAAGCATAATCTCAAAATAAACTTAAAGTAGTAACCACTGTTCAGCAGGAAATGTAGTATTTATCATTTTCTGTTTGTCTAGCACAAATACCACTGTCATTTTTGGCCATGGCATGACTGACGGAGCTTAGCACTTAAATGGCTTGTGAGTTTTCTCAAAGTCAAAATTAGTGTTTGTTTTTTTCTTCCTTTAACGCCTGGTCCTAATATCCTTATACTGAGCTTCTACTCCATGGCCGTGTTTGGAGATGCTTTGGACAAAGGGCTGGCCCTTCCACACCTGATAAAAAAGAGGGCTTGACTGGGAAAAGACTGCCAGCAATTCAGCTTTCCCACCGTTTATTTTCTGAGTTCGTACAGATAAGGGAGCTATCAGCATGAGCACTAGGCTAGAGCAGACTGTCCGATAGAAGCAGAGATTACAGTAAATTAAGACTTTGTTATCACTTACAACAGGCTGTCCTCCTTGCAAGGCTTCTGAGCACACTTACAAGCTGAGTGACCAGCTTTCTTGTTCCAGTAATTCCGAACATGTATATTTCTGAGGCTAAAAGAACAATTTAAAGATAAGTCGGGAGCTTCCTGGACGAAATCTAACACTGGCTCCCTTAAGCGAAGGGCAAGGAGTGACTGAAGAAAGGCCGAGCACTGCAGACTGGCAGGTAGCAGGCTTAATAAGCAAGGGAATTTGCATACGAGGCTTGTGTTAGGCGCCACAAGATGAGTAAATCTCCAAATCCATCCGACAGAATTGTAAAAGTCTGTATGGAGGCCTTACCTGGGTGTCCTCCAGTTTTCCATCCAGGTGGTCTTGAGGACACATTGCTTACAAGTGCCTCCAGCTGTGGGAACTATTGGCAGTACTTACATTTCAAAGACATGCATGGGGGTGAGGAGCCACCCATTGCCTGGATGGAACGTGTGGGTCAACCAGGGGTCACTTACCCTCAATGACCTTCTTCAACAAGCCATCCCTCCTGACTGCTCTTAGCATCTTACTAGAAACTCTCTCCTGCATTGTGCCCTGAGCGGCCAGCACGGGTTTCATTAGCACGGGGCTGGCTCTTTTGGTGGCTGTCTGTCTGCACTGGAGGCAGAAAACATGGCGACAGTATAGTCACATTCGAGAGGAAACAGACCAAAATAGTGATTACCAAAAGAAGTAATTTGTTTGGCTAAGAGCCTCATGAACCAAACCACTGATTTATCAAGTCCCCTAGGCTAAGGGTCGCATCACTCAGGGCATTCACTTATGTCATCCGATTTAGTGAAGATAATACATTCGCAGGTTCATCAGGTAGGAACACACAGCACTCTGTTTGGATAATGGCATAAGTGCCTCTTTATGAGGCAGCTATAATGTCCAAGGCCATTCTAATTTGGAGAATAGCTTTTCTCATTAGAAATAGTTCAGTGTTCAGTAAAGACAGGCTTTGCTGACTATCATTTAAGGCTTCTTGGGTGAATTTAGTAAGAGCTTCTATGTGTGCTACACAATCCCCCAGGCCAATGGAGGGGACAGAGACAATGGCCAAATGATTGTTCCACTGGAAAACAGAACGTGCCCATCTGGCCTTGAGGAGAAGGAGACTGGCAACTTTTGTTACTGTAGGGCAGATTTTCCCCTGTGTCCAGTGAAAACCCAGGGTTCAGCATCCCAACCACCCTGGTGGAAGCCACGGCCAAAAATTTGTTGACACAAATATAACCAGTAGGTCTCACTCAGGGCTACCAAATAACTACCTGGGTGGTGTCACCGATTAGTACCCAGCCAGTCACTATCCTTTAATGTGACAGATGTCTACTCAGTTCCCCTTATATCCATCCCCTATCCCTGATGCAATTGTATTGGTTCTGTTTAGAATGATTTTTCTTTTTCTAACATATGAATTACCGTGTGCTCAAATGTCCATAACTTGGGGTGATCCACATAAACCCATCCCACATCTGAGCATAGCCACCCATGGTGCTGCTGATGGTACTTTAGGATCCTTCTGGTTGCGTGCAGTTTGGCAGGCTGCCTGTGTAGTTTTGTTGGCAGAAGAAGAATACCCTTGCCCAGTGTTATTAATAGTGTGTGCCACAAGCCAGGTTTCTGGATCAGTGCTGATGGTATCAGATGAATTAAGAGGACTATTCCTAGCTTGTTTTTAATTTATGTACTGCTTTAGGGCCTTCCAGTCCCGTCTCTGGAATGGTGATACTCACCACGGCAATCCTGATGAGCTAGAAAGGGACAGCTGCTCACGTACCCAACGGTTGTATTGATACTTTTGCAGTATACAAGTGGATCTACCCTAGAAAGTTATTTTCATCAGATACCCATCCTGTGACCAGACACTCCAGGAGCAGCAGAAGTCGAAGGTCAAAAAGGCAGATAGTTAATAAGAACTTGTATGGGAAGATTTTCCCCTTCTATAAAAATTACACTTGTGGCCTGATCATTAGGTGTTAATGTGGCTGCAGCTTTAGGAACTTGACCAGGTTGGACATACCATATGTGTAGGTCAGAGGAAGCAGCACTGTCAGGCATGAGGAGATGCACAGGGAGCGAATACACTAGACCAAGATCCTCACCTTCTCCCCTCTTCAATGGTGCATGTTCCATTCCAGGCATAGTGCATTTCAACAGGTTTGGCTTGTAGCAGGACAAGATCCCAATGGAGATTGAGTAGTTCCCCCTCACCCTGGGGTGTGAAGTAATTCGCCCATCCTGGTGAGATGTCCCATTGCAAATTCCAGTAGCTGACGCCTTTCCCAGGCATAATGGGACTCGGTATTCTCAGCAGCATAGCATGTTGATCCACAGAGAGAATCGGGGCAGTCGTTGTCTGCCTTGACTTTCATACCTTTACACTGTTGGGTGCCTGTGCAGCGGTCCCTAGTCTGGCATATGGGGCGACAGGCCATACTGGTTGTTCATTCAAATATTCAAATATATTGAAACCTGGGGCAGCATTTTAGTCCACTTGGCCAAGGTGGTTGTCCCTGGTAGAATTTAATCTGCTGCTTTATTAGTCCATTTTTCCTTTCTACAAATCCTATTGCTTGCAGGTGATAGGGGGGATGGAGCTTCCAGTTAATGTTACATTCTTTTGCCCACATCACAACTTTTGAAATATGACTCCTGATCTCTGTCTATCTGAGGAGGGTATCCCTACATGGTACTCCTCTAATCCTCTAATGGCGGTAGCCAGGTTTGCATGGTGACAGGGGAAAGCTTGGGTTAAGACAGATGCAGGGTTCACACAAACCAAGGTATATTTTGAATCTTCACTCAGAAGGAAGGGACCAATATAATCAATTTGCAAATCGCTCCTTGGTTGGGAACTCCATTGGATGGCCTTAGACACCTTTGGCAGTTGTCTTGGGTGTTGTTCAGAAGACACAGGACATGCTAAGACAGCATTAACAAATTCACTGTATTTCAAGGGCAATCTGGCATCTTGGTAATCACCATCCTACCTGGGCGCTATGTGGCTGCTCTTTCCATGGACCCAATCTGCTGTATCTACTGCAGAATCGGTTGCTAGGATGCCAGCTAGAGCACCAGCTTCCTGATTGCCATTGGGTGTCAGTGCCTTTGGGACATGGAAGACAGTAAGGACTGCCTCAGGCTCTTTTGGCAAAGCCAGATGTCTTCCCACATATCCTGACCTCATAAGGGTTTATTTATGATTATCCACCCCTCAGTCCAGACCATAGGTTAATCCCTTTAGAACAGCCTAACTGTCAGTGCAAAGGATTAACACCCAGGGCTCTGAACTCAGCCCCCTGGCTGCTGTGGTTCGTTCTTGTTTCCATCCAGATGGTGTCAGTGTTGGTCTGAATAGCAACTTCAGTCTCTGTGGGTGGTTTGCCCCAACTAGACCCATCTGCATACCAGGCATCAAAGGGAATTTCCCCCACTCCCTCTCCGTAGGCCACAGGGACTACCACTGTCCCAGAATAGGAGCAGGGGCATTTGTAGGATCTACATACTCTACAGGGTCTAGTAGCACTTGCATTTTGGAGATGGTGAGCTGGCAGACAGGGTGCTTCTCCACTGCAAATAGGCGTCAATTAGTCAAAGTGGAAGTCTGAGCCATGCAGTTTTGGATCAATGGAACATATTTTCTACCCACCCCTTGATAGGAGAGGCATTCTTACCATGATATGCTGTGCCTTTGCGAGAAGCTCTGCTTGGAAGAGTGCTGTGTACATTGCTAGCAGCTGTATGGGGTTTAGCCTCTTTCCAGAGCCAGGATCAAAATCCTAGGAGTACTTTCTCCCATTGTCTCTGCCACAGTGCCTAGGCCATAATTTCCGGAATCACAGTCACATCTAACTCAAATAGTAGCCCTGCTTGGGAGATGCCCAGGGCTTTAATCTGCTTCACTAGTATGTTTGCGGCTCTAATCCTCAGTCCCATATGTACCTTTTCTTTACCAGGTGGTAAAAGGGACTGTGCCAGGTGGGGAATGAAGGTCCTCCAAATCTCTACAAAGGTTTGCACCTTTTTCTTGTTCTTAGGGAGTTAGATAGGCTTGTACTTTTTCAATCACGTCTTCCAGGACAACTTACATCTTACCTGACCAAATGACTCCCAAAAACTTTACCGTGATGCTTGGGCCTTGGATTTTCTGTGGTTTCACCGCCCATCCTTTTGTTCCAGCAAAATCTGCAGAGTGTCCTGCAGACGAGGCAAGTGTTAGTTAACAAGTTAACATTGTATTATCAATATAATAAGCCCATTTTACTGATGTGGGGAGGAACAGATAGATCTCGGGGTACCATCCCATGGCATATTGTCAGGCTGTGCACGTAGCCTTGAGGAAGCACTAGTAACATCCATTGTTCCCCTCCTATATGAAGGCAAATTCATCTTGTGACTCAGTGTCCAAGGGTATACTGAAAAAAACATTTGCTAAGTCCAGTACAGCTTGGTACACTCCTGGGCCATGGCCAAGTTATCTAAGACGGTATCAGAGTTGGGCACAATCTCAAGGATGGGGACACTACCTTGTTCAGTTCTCCATAGTCCACAGTCATCCACCATGAAGCATCTGGCTTTTTTTTACTATCAATATTGGGCTGTTGAAAGCACTTTAAAAAACCTCAATATTTGTTGTATTGAATTGGATTTCATTAGACAGAATTGAATAAGAGGTTATTCCTTGAAGATAATAAATTCCTTTCTTCCTTTAATTAAAAAAAAAAAGGCAGAGTCAAGAACTAACATTACTGAAGACAAGTTTCACCAATGGAAAATCATTAAAAGCTTGACTGACCTTGAACCTTGTTTAATGATCCATCTGTTTTACAGATAACAGATTCATTGACTTGTCTAAAGGCACACAGATATTAATTGACAGAACCAGAATGAGGGCCCAGGTCTCCAGACCAATGATCAGGCATTTATTCCACCACAATTTGTCTTTCTTCTATTTTAAGATATTTGAAGAGAATGTGAAAACACTTGTATCATGGTCCGTGAGGGAATTGAGTAGCAGGCTTTGGCAAGCATACCTAATCTGGTAAACATTGGCTTGTTAGTTAATCTACTTTTATGAAGGTCTTCCACCAAATGGCCTCTACACTGTAGATGTCCTTTCTTTGCTGGAACAATTGGTTCCATTGGCTAGAAAAAAGGATGCTGCACTCTCCTATCTGGAGAACTGGTGTGTAAAATAATGAGAAATCTCTGGGGAGTGAGGGGGGATCTCCTTAAAGGATTAAAGCATCTCTGACCCCTGTTAGGTGGTAGGATTCTTATTTCCTGACTTTCTTCTGCACCTTTCTGCCTCATTATTGTTGTTGACATCTACCAGACACCAGAGCAGATGCCATCAACATGGTAAATTTGCTTAACTTACTACATTTAAATTGGTTAAAACAAACAAACAAAAAAGAGGGATTCTTGGGGACATGTCTGATTTTAAGAGTGGGGGGTTAAAAATTCAAGATAATCTTGCTGGAGCATTTTATAGTCAAAAATGTAAGGAGGTGCTAAAAATAAAACAAAACAGAAAAACAACCCATAAACCAACCTACATTGATGACAGTATGTACAGTGGACATAAAAGCCAACTGAAAATGTTTACAATGGACAAAACCAAAGCAATTTCAGCAATAAAATGAACAAAGTAGTATTAAATTATAATCCAAAATGTAAAATAGCTACTCATGATCCATACTGATATAAATATATGATTGAATAAAGGAATAATAGTAGGGAAGAGATGACTCTCTCATTCAGAAGAATTCCAAATAAATTTTGTAGATAGTCCACTCTAAAAAGGAGGAATCATAACTCCTCACTCCTTACATGTGAAATGCACATAGTGACTTCCTTCCAAAGAGTACAGTATGGAAAAGCGGTATATGGATAAATTTACAATGGAGAAATCTGACAAATACTCCCTAAGCCACATGATCAAGATCAATATCAATGGCGATTTCGTGTTGATAGTATGTACCTTTGATATGATATGATGAAAATGGTACTCTACCTCTGTGACTTTTCTCCCAAAAACCCATAACCCCAGCCGAACTGTGAGAAAAACATCAGACAAATCCCAATAGAGGAATACACTACAAAATATCTGACCAATACTCCTCAAAACTGTCAAGGACATCAAAATCAAGGAAATTCAAAAACTCTCCAGCCAAAAGGAGTCTAAAAGGACATAACAATTAAGTGTAATGTGGTATCCTGGATGGGATTCTGAAAGTGAAAAAGAATAGTAGGTAAAAACTAAGGAAATCTGAATAAAGTGCAAGTATAGACTTAGTTAATAATAATGTCTTAATATTAGTTTAACGTACTACACTAATGTAAAATGTTAATAATAGGAGAAGCTGGATGTGTAATATATGGGGATATATAGGAACACTTTGTGTTCTCTTTTCAATTATTCTGTAAATCTAAAACTATTCTAAAAGCTAGAGTTTATTTTTCCAAAGAAAGCAAATACAGTCTTTGTTACACTTAATGTAGACATGTTTATGCCAGCATTTACTCTGTTTCTCAGGACTTCTCATTTCTGTTGTTTATTAAGATTTACTCATGGTATTAAATACTTTGACGTCAAGTACTTGAAAGTCTATCACATGAAAGGGGAAGTAAACAATTTCTGCTTTAGGTGGACAGTATTAGGACCATGTAAAAACCAACAGCAAGACAGATACCGGCTCCCTAATATGCAATCCTTTTCTAATTCCAACAGTGGAAAATGCTGACTCACAGAGTAGTAAACTTTCAGTCCATTCAAGCAGAAACTGATTGATACCATCCATCAAGTATTCGTTTAATGGAAATTTCTTCATTGGGTGGGCAGTTAGATTAGAAAACCTCAAGGATTCTTCCAACTCCATTCTAAATGTATGTGGACAGTTGCCCAACTCTGTGTAGTTACAGCTTAGACAATTTTTTCCAATGCAAATTTGGACTCACAGCCAAGACTTCAAGCAGAGTATGTCTGTTGAAAACAATTCTAAGTTTGGTTGATTGCTCAAAACCTACCAGCTGCACTAGTCATCCAATAAAGGAAAAGTAAATTAGCCTAGTAAGCTATGCCCTTTTTGAGCCATGACAGTTGGTATGTTCCCTCCTTGAAATCTCAGAGTCCTATGATCCAATTTGGTATTTCAGAAGTGTTATTTACCTTATGACACCAATCCTAGAATCCCACAAATCTAAATGCCACAGTCCCACAGCCTGGCTCAACCACTCTATAGTTAGGATTTCAATGATTGCTAGTGAAGTGAGAGACTTTGCAAATGAGAGTGTGGTTAGATGGGTGGGTGGATGTGTAGAAAGAAAGTGTTATATTACAATCTCATTTTATGCCCCCAGCTCTCATTTTAATGATAGGAGCTGGAAAAATCTTTTGAGGACAGTGTAAATCAATTCTTTTTTGGTGTCA
Source organism: Rhinolophus ferrumequinum (assembly GCF_004115265.2). Taxonomy (NCBI): domain Eukaryota; kingdom Metazoa; phylum Chordata; class Mammalia; order Chiroptera; family Rhinolophidae; genus Rhinolophus; species Rhinolophus ferrumequinum. The sequence continues at coordinate 34,371,981 of NC_046285.1, read as the reverse complement.
CTAATTCTGTGAAAAAGAGAATTCTTAAATTTGATCCACATTCCAGAGATTATACTAAAAATCTCTTGCTATTTCCTATACCACTATTACCCCCCAACAAAAGAAAAGGAAAAGAAAGAAAAAGAAAATGTTACCTTGATCTAACCAGTATTTACCACACTTTGTAAGTTTATAGTTTACTTAGAAAGTGATTTATTTTTCTGCATTTATATTAGAGTAAGTAGAGAAGGTGCTGGAAAACAAAAGCACAGCCCTGGTTTCCAGCTATTACCACCAACACAAATGTTGGGTAATCAATGTCTCTCAGCCTGTTTGTTGGGAAGAGCATTTAACAAATAATCCAATATAATTTTTATTACAAAATAACTCATATTAATTATATAAGCTCAAACCTTATGAAATGGTCTTTGGCAGATCACACACAGTTAAATAAAGGCAACTGCTTATGGCTCATCCTAATATAAAATATGGAGTCTGTAAAAAAATCACAGAGAAGAAAGTAAAAAATTATACTCCAATCCCTATGTCTAAGGAATCAGATATTACATATTGAGGTTTGTACACCAATATGTAATAACATCAGTGTATAAACAACAATATGTTGAGGGTTTTTTTCATTGACATACATTTCACATAATTTTAATCACATTACAGTACATAATTTTTGCAAACTGCTTTTTTCCCTTAATATTTAATAATGAATATTTCCCCATGTCATTAAGTATTCTATAGCATGATTTTCAGTGACTCCTGACATTCCCTCATATGAATAAACAAATTAACTTAAGCAATCTTCTAAGGTCAAATATTTCATTGCCCCAGTGTTTTGCTATTATCATGCATGCTGCTATACATATGCTTATAAGGGAGATTGCATGCATCCCCAATCATACTCCAGATATTGCCGGATTAAAGCATGTGCCCATTTTTACACTTTCGATACCTTGCCAAATCACCTCCCAGAAAACTGTACGCACCAGGAGCATGTAAACATGCCTCTTCTCAAACATCCCATATTATCATTGTTTTAAATCTCAACTACTCATTTATTTCTTATCTGAATTTCTCAGAGGAATTTCAGGGCCCTTAAAGTCCTTGCTATGTTTGGCATTTATGCTGAATCGTCCACTAAACTTTAGGGATACAATTTTAGGGATTCAAAAATCAACCCAGCAGCCTGCTTTTCGCTGTGCCCTTCCTTTCAGAGATCCTAGGCCACTGCAGAGATAACTTGCTGTGAGCTACAAGCAGAGTCAAATGCCACAGACGATAACCTAGGTCTTTATCCTCAAAGGAGCTTTGTGCTTGAAATTATGCATCTCCAGCCCCTAATCTGATATTCATCTTCACACCTAATTTGAAGCAGAGCAGAAGTCCTACCAAGTGAGTGATAGTCCATTAAGTATTAGACGCAAATCCATTGCCTCCTACCAGCTGCTGCCATGTTAGATAGATCCTTGTTAAGTTTGAACAGATGCTGGGAGGTCCATGGCTTCTAATGAGAAGAGGCAGAAGTTAAAAATAGACAAGGAAATGGCCTGTTTCAACATTGAGGAAACAGGCAATCCTTAAAGGACAAAAAAAATCCTCACCTAAAACATTTGAGGAATTATTTTTTCGTGCCAGGAGCCAGTACTTGGCTAATGTGTAAAACACATGGAAACAGTCTTCAACTCAACCAGAGGGTAAAGTTTTTCAATTATTAAAGCTATCCAACACTAAAAAAAAAGGCTGATTCATGAAATAATGATTTCTCCAGAATGCCCAGGCAAATTGATCATCTCTTTTCTAAACAGTTACATTACAGATATATTAGTACTAGTCGTAGAAATTTATAATTGGTTTTACACATTTGTTTCTACTACAAGACCATTAACTATTTGCTGCTAAATAATATTCATTAATATTATAGCGAATGAATAAAATTACAGAGCTTCTTCTGAGTTGGCCTCTTCTCTCCAAAATATTCTTAACCATATAGAAATGGATTCCTTTAATTGAAGATTATAATAGCTCTGGGTAGTACTAGATAAAGCTTCATTTATAATTCAAACTGAATGAGTTATGAAATCCTTTCCTGGGGGAGGAGGGTGAAGTGAAAGAAATGGGTGCCTGAAGGCAAGGAATATAAGGAAGGATAAAAAAAAGAGAACAAAGTTTAGGCACAGCGTGCTCAAGACAAAATATGCTGACTATATATTTGCAGCTGCTGTTCTTCTTATTGTTGTTGGTTTTTTTAAGGGTCCCTTTCGTTTGCAACTGACTTCTTGAGTGATTTAAAGATGTTCTTTGTTTTTAAAAATCCTGCCTTAGAGCAGTGATACTGTGAGGAAAACTAAGTTTTCTTGCCTTAGCCTCAATACAGTTTGAAAGGTCATTCATTAGCTCTGCCAAACTTTTCCATTGTAAAAAGCTCAAATAACACCTTTTTACTGAAGCAGTGGAAGAGTAAGGAGGAGAAAGGGATGGGACACCGGGTGTAATTGAGATCCAAATATTCCTGGCATCGACAGGGGGAGTGTCTGTGAAATCCAGTATTTAGGCTTGCCAGGTGATCTTAATACAGTGGTGTCCTCTCTTTCACTTGTGACTAAGTCTCAAGCATCTATTCAATCGTTCACTTAACAAATATACAGTAAGTGCCTAATTATGTGCCAGACCCTGCAGTGGGCTCTGGGGATATACAGTGAACCAAATAGACAAAATTTCCTGACTTTGTGGAGTCTACCTTGGGGGGGATCTCCTTTGGTAAAATAGCATTAAACACCAAATGAGTATAATTGTGGCAACACAAGGAGAGGTTTTCAGTGTAATCCTAAAGCAATTCGAATTTAATAAATCTAATAAAGTCCTAATTAGTAATGCAAGTGCCAGTCTGCTCCTGAATTATTAAATTTTGAGATTTGTGAGTGAAAGACACTCCTGCAAAAGCTCCCTCCTCCTCTCCAAAAAGGCTTCCAGCGTCCAACTGGAAAACTGTGAACTGTGACTAAATTTAGCCAAAAGTAGCATCACGTAGTCTGTGAAATTTTCAGCCAAGCAAATTACATAATCTAAATGCAGCCCTTTTTTTTGCACCCTTTTTTGAGAACCTTTCCAACATTCATGCTGCCAGTGCTTCTGCTGCCAACATAGTCAGTACACTTTGCTATAAGAGATTAAAGGTTGGCTACAAATAATTTCCAACGAATAACTCTAATTAGCCGCTAAAAGTTGGCATATTTCCTGCTATCTGAAATTAGATCACAGGGTTGGGTTGAGATGAAAAAGCCCTATTAACTCTCTACACTTCCAATTCCTATTTTCTGGGGGAAATTGCTATTTTGAACTTTATCTGCCACTATCTGAAGAAGTCTGGAGTCAGCAGTAATAAAAAGATACGTGGAAGTCTGGACTTTCAGTTCGCTTCTACTCCACTGTGGGGACAGATCCAGGAGTGCAGTTTCCAGGCTCTCAGCCTCACTTGGAAAGGTGCTGGCTCAGGCCATCAACTGTGATTGGATGGCCATCAGCTGTGGCTAGTTGGCCGTCAGCTGTAACCAGTGAGCCATTGGACTAATATAACTGCTGTGGTTACACTAGCAGCAAAAAAATGGGGGCTACCAAGAAGATGGTGGCTGAGCTAGCAAGAGCGGATTGCAGAAAGGCAGATGCCGCCAGCGAGAATATAGTGGTATGACTCCCCTACCTATGGCTCCGGGGGTGTTCCTTTTTGGCCTCACCATGTCCTGCATTCTTATGTGGGGAGCAGGAGCTGAGACCCCGCGTGACACCCTGCATGACAAATGGCGCAGCGAGCAGGGTACGCTGCCAGCCACAGCTCTCCGAAGGGCGGTGGAGCAGTTTGTGCATATGAACACTCAGTCTCAGGAAGACCAGGAGGAGCAGCTGCCGGAGAGCTGGACCCCCGTGTAGGGGTGGAAAGATGTGGACGGTTCTGCAACCAGCATAGACCAGAGAAAGCGAAGGTCATTGCAGCCCTGTGGGCTGGGAAGTGTTTACTGAGGCCCTCACCCCCAGGCTGGGGAGGACTTTGGAGCCCTCGCCCTGCAGAGAGGGCACACATTGTGAGGCTAACGCACAGCCCTGGCGAATGACTGTGGACTATGGGGAATTGCTTTCCATCCCTGATTTGCCTTCCATCCCTGATTTAATCCCTACTTGACTGTTTGCTTGGGAACGTACCACCAAGTAGTGGAGTTGGCGGATGTTTGCTTTTGTGTCTCGACCAGCTGCCGTGGAGAATATGTGAGAAAGACTGGCTGTGCCCAGGAAGACTGGCTGTGCCCAGAAAGACTGGTGGTAACCTGAGAACTCTGGCTGAGTCCAGGAAGTCTGGCTGTGCCCAGAGAGAGTAGCAGTGCCCTGAGAGGCCCTGGCTGTGTCCAGGAAGTCTGGCTGTGCCCAGAGAGAGTGGCAGTGCACTGAGAGCCCAGGTTGAGTCCAGAAAGTCTGGCTGTGCCCAGAGAGAGTGGCAGTGCCCTGAGAGGCCTTGGCTGTGCCTGGGGAGACTGGTGGTACCCTAAGGAGCCCAGGAAGTCTGGCTGTGCCCAGAACTGGTGGTGCCCTGAGAAACCCTGGCTGTGCCTAGAGAGCCTGGCTGTGTCCAGGATATCGCATTCACCTCCAGGCTCCTCGCACAGGGCCCCTCACGGAAGACGCTTGTCACATAGATTGTAAAAGCGAGACCCTGTAGGGGTTGAGTGCGGGGACAGAGCCAGGAGTGCAGTTTCCAGGCTCTCGGCCTCACGTGGAAAGGTGCTCACTCAGGTAGTAAATGGCCATCAACTGTGATTGGATGGCTATCAGCTGTGGCTAGCTGGCCATCAGCTGTAACCAGTGAGCCATTGGACTACTATAACTGCTGTGGCTACGGTAGCAGCAAAAAAAATGGGAGGCTACCAAGAAGATGGTGGCTGAGCTAGCAAGAGCGGATTGCAGAAAGGCAGATGCCGCTAGCGAGAATATAGTGGTATGACTCCCCTACCTATGGCTCCGTGGGTGTTCCTTTTTGGCCTCACCATGTCCTGCGTTCTTATGTGGGGAGCGGGAGCTGAGACCCCGCATGACACCCTGCATGACATCCATTTACTGGGACTTTCCAAAATAAACTCCTAAGAGCATAATCCTGGGAGATATTTCAGTGGATTTGTAAAAATTTAAAAACAAGGAAACATTTTTTAAAAGTTGTTAAAACACTTTTTGTAGTTGTCGGTATATGCATGATCCTTTCTAACAAATGTATTTTGAACCAGATGCTATTCATGAATAGAGGTACAGATTTTTCTTGGAGACTGTTCTCAATCCTTTTCGTTAGGGGTATGTCTCCTGGTGTGCCTCTACCCTACAGTCAGGGAAATAGCGCTAATGCTGCTACTAGGTGTTTGGGAAGAACTGCTTAACAATATCTAGTGCCAGGTCAGGGCAGTCCAAAGCTGAGCCCTTTCAAGACAGCATGTGTGCCTTGAACCTTGCATTATAAATAAGCGTCTGAGGTTGGTGCTCTTGCTCTGGAGTCCTATCTGCTGTGATCAGCTGCTGTGTGGCTTTATCTGCTGATGGTTACGCACCACATGTCTGCTGCAGCGGCATATACTTCTGCAGTATTTTTAGGATATGATGAATCATTCGGCTCTACTGGCTTCAATAAAACAATCAAGAAGTTATAACAATGGGATGGGGCATGGAAAATTAGTGCAAGAGTTTTGAAATAGGGAATATAATTCATTAGAGTAATAAAGTGGCTTATTTTAACTGTTGGAATTTACCTGTATGTTGCTAAAAATTAAATATTCCCTTGACAAAAGTACTTTCAATAATCCGTAAGTAGCTTTCCATCCCTTCCTTGGGAAGTGTCTGATAATAAATCTTTCTAGAAGGAACATAATAATTTCAAAAATGTACACACTAAGACTAGTGTCTGGCTGTCAGTGGCTGGCTTTGTGAATTAAATAAAGATGTGAATGATTTTGATAATTAATTTCTCGTGAAATTTTCTTAAAAATATGAAACTTAAGTATAATAAAATTTATAAATAATGGAAGGGTGTGATTTTAATTACTTAATAAATTATTAATTATAACAGTGATAAAATAATTGACTATATTTACTTGCACTGTTTGGTTTGTACCAGACTTTTTAAAAGGGTTAGCGAATATTGGAACCACAATAGTGCTGTTTTCTGTCTATGTATAGCTTTACTCTAAATACCTTGGATATTTAAAAATACGTATTCATCTAAAGCAGAAAGTTGACCTGTTTTATTCATATGACACAGAGGAGAAAATTGAAGTAACAAATTAAGAGAAGGTAATCCTACTTTATAATTCAGTGACACAGACATATTGATTCTATTTATTTTCTAAATGAAAATATTAATGAACAGATTGAATATTTCAAAACTGTGTGTGCCTCTACCCTACAGTCAGGGAAATAGCGCTAATGCTGCTACTAGGTGTTTGGGAAGCACAGATTGAAATGTGGAGTTGAGTGTCAAGCCTATTATCCTATTTTTTTTTGGTTCCAAACATTGCCACAGGGTTTTGTCATTAAAAATAAAAAATGAATAAAATTAAAAATTAAAAAGAAATGTGTATACCGGGGGTGCCAAAAAATGTGTACACATGACTGTATTCATCTTTTGTTATCAGTATATATTGAGTATTATAATTTTAATACAGTTTTCCTTTCTTAAAATGTGTATACATTTTTTGGCACCCTCTTTATTTTACACAAGTGGCAGTACACCTTGGATTTTAATAAACAAAATAAAACAGATAAACAAAACGATTTGCCCTTCATGATACTATAAGTAATTTGGAAAACCTTGTCTTAGAAGCCACAATGTTTAGGAATTCACTTCCAGATAAAAATTTGTGTTGATTTCAACAAAATTCAGTATGTTATCACCTTTGGAAAATCTATAGTCGCGGTGCCTGTGGTGCGGCCAATGGTGGAGTTGTCCATGGGCCTCCATACTGTTTTGTAATTGCCTGTGTATCTGTCTGCCTAACTGGAGTATGAGATGCTGGCCTGCAGGGCTCTGTCTTATTTGGGCTCCCAGGGACTAGAACAGTGATTGACGTGCATCCGATGCCTGGTAATTATGTTTTAGTTGAATAAAAGCATGAGTAAGTGCCAGAAATAATAGGCAAGGATGGAAAATGAACTGAGCTTGTAAGTGCTAGAGATATTAATATCTCTTAATGGATATTGGATATTAAATAATACTAATAGGTTATGGAAAAAGTTTACATTATACTGACCCTTTGAAATGTTATATGTACTGTAAAGACCACACTGCCTTTGAATCTGAGTATGGATATTTATTGACTGTTTCAATGAGTACGCCATGATGTGGCATAGCCTGGAGAAGGAGAAAAAAAGAGCAAGGAGGTTTGCTTCGGGAGAAACACACTCTTTGCAAACTGAATGGAAAAATGCTCTTTGTCTGTGAAAGAGTGGTGATGGTTTCTTCCAGGGTACACCAGGAGTCACATTTATTGCTCGCTAAAACTTTAGAACAGGAGAGTGTATAAGAATACATAATTGTATCAGCACTATAATCTAGGAGTTTACTTAGGTTCTTTTCTCCAAAAGGACAAGGAACATTGTATTAGCTCTACCCTGTTTCCCCGAAAATAAGATCTAGTTGGATAATCAGCTGTAATGCATCTTTTGGAGCAAAAATTAATATAAGACCCGGTCTTATTTTACTATAGTATAAGACCTGGTATAATATGATATGATATATGATATGATATAACACCGAGTCTTATATTAATTTTTGCTCCAAAAGACTCTTTAGAGCTGATTGTCTGGCTAGATCTTATTTTCGGGGAAATAGGGTACATATGAAGCTTGGAACTGACATCTATGGCTCAATAATGTTTTATTAGGCTGACTGCCTTTCAAGTAAGCATAATGTTTTCTTCCAGTATGTAAGGTGACATCTCTTTTTCTGACTTCTTGAAACAAAAAATTGGCTAGTTACCTGACCATCACTCCTGAGTGCCTGATGCCATTTCACAAACTTTTCATAGTGCTATGCTGACATGACACATCAAATCAGTTCATCATAAAATACAAAGACCTAGGGAACACACCGAAAACCAATAATTATTGATCTTTCAGGATGAGTAATTTGTACGAATCCTGGAAAGATCAAAAGAATGTTTTCAACCAAAACTTACTTAGATTCCAAGGAGCAGCCAAGAATTCTTTGTGTTTTCTGACAGGGGAAATATGTTATTTTCAGTAGACACAGGAAAGCTTTAAAAAAAAAAAAAAGTCCACTGTCTTTTGAATTTCTAAAGAAATATTATCTTGAGTTAAATTCACTTTTGATATCATGAGTTTTACGGTCTACGTGTATAATATGAATGAAAGAAAGACATCAAAATGTCTATCATAATATGTATGGTGGTGAGCTTATATGTTTTTGTGGGTTCTAAGATTTCTATAATAAGGTTAATTTGTTTTGTAATTAGCAAAATTAAATATCTCAAACTCCAGTGACGTTCTTTAACATAGATGGGGTCCACGGTGCTAATGAGATCTCTGTCCATTGCTAGCACATCTATTATCTAGCATAAGTAGGGGTTCTGACTACTAAAGAGTTACTAACTGTGGTGTCCTGGTAAACTTTCCCTTTACTGTTCTTAAGAATGTATGAGGAAAAGTGAAACAAAAAAAAAAATTCTTATTGTTTTTAAAAGTGGGATAAGTTTGTGTATGCCAACCTAGAGTGGACAAAAAGAAGAATTATTGATATTTGCCTGTTAATCCTTCTTGAGCTATGGGCAACCAGTCTTCGCAGAAACTGAAAAAAGAAATAATCTGATTTGTCGTGCTTGATTGTTCCAATGGTGTAAATACTCCAGCCATAGTTAATTCCCAGCTGCTAACATAACATCTCTGAACACACAGGTAAGAAAAGATGTAGACAGTCAGCACTCGTGAGCTGAGAAGACTTTGTGTACCATTGTTTATTACACAGATCATGTCAAGAATGCTAATCTTCAAATTAATACAGATCAGGGGTTGGCAACTTTTTCAGAAAAAACCCAGAAAGTCAGTATTTGGGGCTTTGCATTGCACATGGTCTCTTTCACCACTCAGCTCTACCATTGTAGAGCAAAAGCGTCCATAGACAATACATAAATGAATGGAAGTAGATGTGCTTCAATAAAACATTATCTGCAAAAACAGATGGCAAGCTGGATTAGGCCAATGAGCCATAGCTTACTCACCCTGCATACGTAGTGTCTAGAACTGATTCTAGCACATGGTCCATAGGTCCTTAACAAATGTTGATTTCCCTTCTCTGAGCAACCCTGCTGCATCCTCCTTTGAAGTAACCTCAGTTTGCTTTCAGATTTCCAGCTCACTCACTTGTCCATTTGTTTGCAGCTCAATAGTTGAAGTAAATTTACACTAACATGGCAGAATATATTTTACATTTGATAATGCTTTTCCCCTTGAAAAGATCTGGTCCTTCTTTTTAAAGCTATTTAAAGATGATACTAGTCACTTGTTACATTCACTTCAATAAAGGTTGTCAGGCCAGTATCGATAATCCTACTTCTTGTCCACTCCAGGCTGGCATACCCAAATTCAGTCCCACTTTTTCTAAAAATAACAATTTGTTTGTTTTACTTTTCCAAGTAAAGTAAAACTGTTTACTGTTTTCCATTATTAAAAACAGTAAAGGGAAAATTTGTTCTTTCAATTTTGCATAATTTCTCTCCCTCCACACACAAACGAGAAATGGTGAAGTCTACATGAAATGTTATGTCTAATAATGGCGTATTAGGAAATTGGCTTCAACATCTGATAAATTTCAATGTATGTCATTTCACAACACATTTATTGGCTTTCTTTCCATATATACTGATCTCCTATTTCCTAAAGGACTATGAGCTCCTTTGGCCAGTCTCATGTGGATATAAGGAGCTGAAAAATGTGTCATAAATTCATATAGATTCTTTCTATTCTGTTCTAAATAAACAGAAACATTCTGGAGTTTCCTCTTTTATACCAACTAGGCGAAGCTTTTTTATTTGTTTTTTTTTTATGTTCTAAATTCATTTTTATTTTGATATATTCCATTCCAGTTAATTCAGGAGAATTTGTTTGAATATTTTCATTTGAAAGTAATACAGTGTAAAAATGATCCATAATATTCTTGGATGAATATGGCCATGCTATAAAAATGTAGATTTTATAATGAAACATTTGAAAAAACACTTTATAGGTGAGAATTTTCACTGCGTAATTTTCATTTGTATAATGAAATGTATAAACTAGGTCACTGCACACATTTGTTATCTATTGAAGAACATTTATTGTATATTGGGGCTGGGTTTTGTAAAGACCACCACCTCAGGTACTTCTAGAATATAACTTTGTGATTTCTGCAAAGAAAAGACTTCAGTTTCTTTCAGAAGCCAAATGAAATAGCTATGTGCAGCCTTGGAGGGCATGAATGGCAATTATTACCAGATCTATAGATACCACTTATTTACCATCAAGCAGCATAAAATAGACACCAAAATATTTGTTTTTAATCATCACAAATGCATCTTCCACTCTTAGAAGAAGCTTTTCGCGGTGGGTAAAATCAAAGTTTTGCTGTTACGCTCAGTCCTTTGTACATGGAGATGATAGCAATGATGGGAAACTCTGAACCATCCACATTTCTTGCTTTGCAGACAATAGGCCTTTTCCACATAAACTGGAAGAAGGCTGAAGTACAATCAAATGTTTCAAAATAAGAGATAACCACACATTACTTATGTGTGAGATGTTTAGGGAAAGCTTTGAGACATTTATTTATTTATTTATTTTTTAAATAACATTTCTATTTGACAGCAATGACGAAAAAAAAAGATACAGGAGAGGCCCCAGGTCACAAAGAAATTTTTTAAAGAAAATAGAATTCTAAAGTAGGTCTTAGGATATTAAGTATTTCATGAGTTTTGAAAAGAAGTAATCCCGTTGGTGTTGGTAGAAGTTTCAGGATAATTGTATCAGTAAATTGGACATTGACCTCTTGCCTTCCTCACCTGCTCGTGGACTGGCACGAGGCCAGTCAACCTACGATGACTCAGGTATATCGTATGTTGGGTGAAGTTCTGACACAACTACACTACAATGATATTTTCTCATTGATATTTGTGGGGTGATCTAAGGACGTTGTCAGCCACTGCTCATGTTTTAGTAATTCTTCTAGTCACTAAGCAGGTCTCCGCCTTTATTTTAAACAAATGACTCATGCTATGGTCTGAATTCTAGTCAAGTCATTCGGTATTCATGAGTTATAAGGTCACTCATACTCAGGGTACACACAACCTATGTTTGGAAAGTGCTTAGTTTATTTGGTTTGGGAATTTTGAATCTGATTGAGAAAGTCTCAGGGGAAAGGTATGTTTGAATGAAAAACCCAGGAAAATGGCATATCCCTAAGATGATATATGATTAGTTTTTTAAATTAAGCTTCCCTGCCAGATAGGTTCTGGGCATATCTGTTGCTTGCCTCCAAAAAATCTGTAGGGGGGGATCCCCAAGGAGATATGCATGGTCATGTGAAAAGACACACTTTTAAATAAATGTTAATTGTGAATATTCAGCTATATCCAATGTGCTTGTTGGGAAATAATTCTTACTATCTAAATTATTACTGTTTCTACACAATTCGAAGGATTTTTGGGTAAGTTTGTTTAGCTGTTTGGAGCATGATACCAAAGAAGTTGAGATATAGATATATATCGATATATATCTATATGTCATATATATATATATATATATTTAATATATATATAGGAAAGGTTGCTTTGCATGGGTACAAACTCTGTGTTCCCAATGATTGTACTTCAGCCTTCTTCCAGTTTATGTGGAAAAGGCCTATTGTCTGCAAAGCAAGAAATGTGGATGGTTCAGAGTTTCCCATCATTGCTATCATCTCCATGTACAAAGGACTGAGCGTAACAGCAAAACTTTGATTTTACCCACCGCGAAAAGCTTCTTCTAAGAGTGGAAGATGCATTTGTGATGATTAAAAACAAATATTTTGGTGTCTATTTTTTGCTGCTTGATGGTAAATAAGTGGTATCTATAGATCTGGTAATAATTGCCATTCATGCCCTCCAAGGCTGCACATAGCTATTTCATTTGGCTTCTGAAAGAAACTGAAGTCTTTTCTTTGCAGAAATCACAAAGTAACTTTTAAAGTTGTAAATCTATAATGGGATTAAATGAGGAGAACTACTAGACTGACTCTAAAGAGTATGGCTTTGTGAAAGTAAACAACTAATCGTCTAATAATTATTGAGCATGGTGGACAATTATGCTGTGTTGCTGCCCCTAGGAGTTTACAATCCTTTGGGGAAGACAAGTCGTAAAATTTAATAATCTGTGGCCAGGATCAGCAAACTTTTTCGTAAAAGATCAGATAATAAGTATTTTGCAGGCTTAGAAGAAAAGTAGAAGATATTCTATAAGCAGTACTTTAAGAAAGGAGAATACTCTTGCCCCACCCTGCCCTGCCCTGCCCCATTTGCTTGGGGTAGACCATCCATGGTGGGTGGTGGGCCACCCTTGGGTCAGCAGCTGTCAGCTGGATATATTCTCCAGACCAAGAGACATCAGCCTAAGGAGAAGGGGCCTATGTGGAGATTTCAAGAGGCAGCTGGCTCAGTTAGATTCACCTTCTGCCCCAGTGACACTCAGATCCCAGTACACTCTTCTTTCTTGCCAAAGAGCTCAGCCATCTCAACTTAGAGGGATGGTCAGAGGAAGGTAGTTCATTGAACTGCCGATTCCCCAACTGACGTTATACCGCTTGGGAGATTCTACCACTGGCAGTTGCCAACAGCTGAGGCCCCAAAATGTGGGTGGTGACTCTGGACCCCAGTGGTGAGGAAAGGGAAGCAAATTTGAAAGCAAAGGGAAGAACAGGAGCAGAGACAGGTTCCCAGGCTTGCTCTATGCAGCACAAAGTACTACCTTGTTCAATATGGGAGCCCATAGGCCACAATGATCTATAGGTAAGGACCATGTACCAAGAATCCTGCTAGAGCAGCAAAATTTTCATTAAGAGGATGTGCATTGGGCCCAATGCTAAAAGATTAATGGAAAGTGTAGAAATGGTAGAAAGATGTGTGAAGTGAAATTGTTAAAGGATAACTTTTTTAAAAGTCTAATCGTGACTCTTAATAAAATATAAAAGAGACACATGTAAAAGATTTTACTTAACTAATTTTTAGATCATTTATTATTTAGGAAATCCATAATATGGAAATAACAGTACAAAAGCATGTCAGAGAGTAGGTAGATGATAGATAGATAGATAGATAGATAGATAGATAGATAGATAGATAGATAGATAGATAGATAGAGATATAAACATTAAGGAATGCTTAAACTTGCTACTGGATACAAAACTGGTATCTTCAACAGGCCAGATCAATTTCATCTCCATCATCCAAAATTTATTTGTATTTATTTCTATGAACCATTTATATCACCATCATCTCTCCACAAATCATCTGCAGGGTACTGCAAAATAGCCAATGAAAGGCACATATCCTTATAGAATCAGATAACCCCAGAAGAGTCCTTTAGATAATGTTCAGCGTTCCATTGTAAAGGTACCCAGTAATCATTTTTCTCATTTCAATTTTTTTTTACCTGACAAAAGTAAAAAGAAACTGTAATATGTTTGATTCAAAGACACGTATCTGAACGTCCAGTTTTTCATCATTTGAATTTTTTAGAATTGCTTCATATAACACACTATTTTTGCTATATTAAACCTAAAAGTGTTAAGACAATGTTCTATGTTATAATTTCTAGCCCTTTGGTAGGTGTGTGAGAAAATATTAGAGAATCAAAATTGGTGAACAGGAGGTTTTTCAGTGCTCTTTAAATTACAAAATGCATATAGTAACACTCTTGATTCTATGCATAATGGCAGTCCTTCTCATTCCTTTAACTCAAAGAAGTAAGCACAAAAGAGGAAAAAAAATAAAGGCAAAAAGAATATGTATATGTGTGTGTGTGTGTGTGTGTGTGTATGTTTTGCCTTTATTTTGCCTACACACAAACACACACAAACACACACACACGTACACTCATGAGGTCTGGCAATTAAGTTCGCGAACTAGTAACGATGTTGCTAATTTTTTTTTTTTGAAATCAGAGAGATTATTCATTATGGATTTGTATCAACTGGACAAACAGTTAATCAAGTTTACTATTTAGAAGTGCTGAAAAGGCTGAGTGAAAAAGTTAGATGACCTGAACTTTTCACCAAAAATTCATGGCTCTTGCATCACGACAATGCACTGTGTGTGAGGGCGTTTTTAGCCAGTAAACAAATAACTATATTGGAACACCCTCCCTACGCACTTGATCTGGCCCCTAATGACTTCTTTGTTTACCCAAAGGTAAAGAAACTATTGAAAGGAGGACATTTTGATGACATTCAGGATATCAAGGGTAATATGTTGACAGCTCTGATGGCTGTTCCAGAAAAAGAGTTCCAAAATTGCTTTGAGGGGTGGACAAGGCACTGGCATCGGTGCATAGATTCCCAAGGGGAGTACTTCGAAGGGGCCATAGTAACATTCAGCAATGAGGTATGTCGCACTTTTTCTAGGATGAGTTCGTGAACTTAATTGTCTAACCTGGGTGTGTATGTGTGTGTGTATGACCTAAGTAACCAAGAAAATGTCTACCACAAAGCCTAGGCACTTGCTCTAAAGAGGCAAATGGAATACAGCATGCAATAAATTAAGAAAGCCAGATTCTCTTGGCAAATATCAGATCTTCCCTATGTTAAATGGATATAAGACGAAAAACAGAAAATACACTAATAGCGTACAAGCAAAGAAGTAAATAGAAAAAAGAAATACCAATTTGAACTAGAAAATGTCTGTAGTACTATTAGGCCTTTTGTGGCTCTAGCCTAATGAAACAGAACCTTCTTAAAACAGCACAGTAAATGACGCTCACGGCAATGACTTGTCATTGTAGGGAAAGGCCCAAACCACGGTCAGAACATTTTCATTATGAAAACAATTAAATACAGTATCTGGTTTTGAAAGACTTTTGAAAAACTGTAGATATTATGCTTTTAAAATGTGAGCACTCAGAGACGATATCAGACTCTTTAAAAATATTAAAAAGTTGAGATTTTTATTTTATTATTGGTAAAATGGGTGGAGCCAGTATAGAGAAGGATGGAATGAGAGTAATCAGGGGAAAATACTAGTAGACTAAGAAAACCTTTGCAAGTCCTAAGTATTCCACTAAGAAGAAAGATGAAAGGTAAACTAGTACTCACGTATTGAAGAACAATTCCAAGGGAAAGAGATCTAACTGATCTGACTGCCCACTTTGTGATGCTCAGCTTTCACATTAGGTAATAATAACAGCTAACATTTATTGTTTCATGGCATATAAGTCATTGTATGAAATGATGTTATATATATATATATATATATATATATATATATATATATATATATATATAACTTAATCCTCAAAATAACCATATGAGAAAGACATTATTAGCTCTATTTTATAGAAGAGGAAATAGAAGCTTAGAGAGGTTAAATTAAGATTACAAGAATATTATATGGCAGAGGCAATTTGAACCCAGGTTGTATGAGTCTATCACTTAGTCTGAAGCATTCCTTTTGTTTTCTGTTTAATTCCCTAAATATCTATTTAGGGTAAGTACTATCATCCTCATTTTATATATAAGGAAACGGGCACAAGAAAGCAGAGCAGCTAACGAAGCATACACTGCTAATAATTGGCAATGTGCATCCAGGAGGCGCTCTTTCCATTGCCACAGGGCACAGTGGGCCTGCCTGTATATCATGTGTCTGCTCTGCTCAGACCCTTCTTACTGGAGACTTCCTACCCATCAGCTGGGGATAGCTTGTGGCAAACTGGAAAATGCAAATACTGCCTTAATGACATTCAAACTCAGTTTTTTAAAGAAAACAAACAAAAAGCGTTCATGTGCCGTCTTAAATAATTGTCTCCTGAGATTATTCTTCCCTGGGCTATCAATTTGTGACCCTGGGAGTGGAGGGTAAAAGACCAGTTGGGAGAGAATTTAAGAAACAGGCAGAAGCAGACTCACAGAGCATTGCTGGGTTGCTCTAACGACAGGCAATTAGAATAAATATCCATTAATTTCCATGACTCTGGTTCCTGGAGCTGTCTTGAATTTCTAAAGAACCTTCTGGTTCCAATCTCTATTAAAAAGATATGGCCTTGTTTTTCAGTTTTTTCAAAATTTTATATAAATGTACATATCCCGCATACTAAACCCTCATTACATGAGATAGCGTGCAGTCTCATTCCTTGCAACCAAATGAGATCCTAACAAAAAAACCATCATATTATCATTTACCTTGAATTTTCCACACGTATTTTTCCAACTTTTCATTGCAAATTGTGCTTTGGCTACAATATGCTCTCTTCCAATCATGAATGGAAACATGAAAGCTTCTAATGTAGAAGTAAAAAAAAAAATATATATATATATATATATATATGTGTGTGTATATATATGTATATGTATATTTACAAAGTCATGATTGTTCTTTCTACTAACTAATATAAATGAGATATTCTGTATAAAAATAAATGTTAAAGTACCAAACTGATTCAATTTATTAAACTACTGTTTTTAGAGAGAATTCTAAAAGATGAGGGTTTCAGAGAGCTGGATATCCTTTCCGCATTTGTAATGATGATGGTATATAAACTAGTGACACTGATTTTTTTAAAAGAATCTATGGTGTGAGCCTTTTTAGAGATACTCATGAATCATACATCGGTGTCACTCTAGAGGTAAAGATAGTCAGCCTTAGGATCCTAGGACTAAGAGTGGAAATAAAGGAGAACATTTTTTTTTTTTTTTTAAGTCTGGCTTTGATTGGGAAATTAAAAGACCTAGAGAAATGATTCTGCTGTAAAAATGTTGAGTAACAAGTCTGGGAACCTGGGAGGCCTGGACAGGGCCTGAGTGACCCCAGCACCAGGGATTAGCTCTAGGCAAGCACTCAGTGTCATGACTAAACTATGAAAAGGCCCAGATGAGACATGACTTTTGACATTCAGTCTTCATCTGCAGCCCCAGCCAAATATTCCCAGGAGATTCTAAGATTTGTGGTATAAGTAACATGGAGTGGGAAATAGGTCTTTTTAATTTTTCAGATTAATCTCCCAAGTCCCTATATGTTCTTTGGTAGCAATATCTCCTTCTAAGGCTTCTTGTCACTTCTAACATTTACCAACACTACAAAATTTTCTAAAGACATTGCAAACTGAAGACAGTTAACACGTCCGTCTTTCCCAGTTCTCTGTGACGCTGCAAATAACGACTGAATGAACACTTGTCTTCCACTGCAGGACCAGGCTAGGGAGGGGCAAGTGAGGTGCCTCCAGTCCAGAAGTACAGGAGGCACTGCTCTCATCTTGCTGCAAGTACAGGCTGAGGACTTGCACAAGATAGAGTGAACATCTTTTACATTTTGTGACCTATGGGACACGATGCAATTGCTCTTGAAGCTGTGATTGGCTCTATCTCCAACCTGTAGAAGAGCGTCTGGCATATTGTTACACTTTAATGGAATTTGATGACTGTACTAGTCGTGGTTCTCCAGATACACAGAACAAATAGGATATGTAGAAAGAGATTCTTATGAGGAATTGGCTCTCATGATTGTGGAGGCCGGGTAATCCTGTGATCTGCAATCTATAAGCTGGAGACACGGGAAAGCCGATGGTGTACGAGGTCGGACAAGTTCATGAACTCATCCTAGAAAAAGTGCTACACACCTCATTGCTGAATATCACTATGGTCACCTTCGAAGTACTCCCCCTTGGGAAGCTATGCACCAATGCCAGTGCCTAGTCCATCCTTTAAAGCAATTTTGGAACTCTTTTTCTGGAATGGCATATAGGAGGTTGTCACTCTCAGACAGGACCTCTTACATCATTTACAGGGCCCAGTGCAAAATGAAAATGTGGAGCACTTTTTAAAAACTTTGTTAAGAATTCCAAGGCAGCACTAGCAAAACACTGAACCATCTGCGGGGCCCTGTGGAGGTTACACATTGTTCCCAGGGGTCTGCACGTGCAGGATCAGCTCTTGCACTGAGAGTAAGTGCCTCCTAAAACTGTACATTAAGTGCCTTGCTTGCCTCATCCGAGACCCAGCTCTTCTCCATAATTTCATTTATTCATTGTAGTGGTCAATTTTCTTTGTTAACTTGACTGGGCTAAGGGATGCCTAGAGAGCTGGTAAAACATTTCTAGGTGTGTCTGTCAGAGATTAGCATTTGAATTGGTACACTGAGTAAAGAAGCTGCCCGCCCAATGAGGGTAGGCATCATATTGTGTGAAGAACTTGAAACGGCATGCGCAGCCATAAAAGTGGACACTTTGGTCAACGTTGCTCAAGCACTAGTTCGCCGTAATCAGAAGTGTCTGGACGCTGATGGTAACAACTTTGAGCACCTCTTATAATTGCAGAAGTCAAATGTGACTTGTATTCTTTTGTTATCAGTATATATTGAGTATTGCAATTTTAATAGTTTTTTCCTTTTTTAAAATACATATGCATGTTTTTGGCACCATCTGTATTTCCAATAACAGTCCTTATCAGATATGTCTTGTGTCTTTTGCAATTTTTTTTCCCATTCTGTGACTTGTCTTATTATTTTCTTGACAGTGTCTTTTTAAAAGCAGAAGTTTGTCATTTTAATGCAGTCCAGCTTATCAATAATTTATTTCCTGTGTCATGCCTTTGGTGTTGTTATCTGAAAAGTCAGTGCGATACCCAAGGTCATCTAGATTTTCTCCTGTATTATTTTCTGGGAGTATTATAGCTTTATGTTTGATTGCTTTTTTAAAAGCTCAGTCTTAGTGTTATGTAAAAAATGAATTTTAAAACGTAAAATATGAAGGAGGGTGACCAGTAAGATGATATTTCAGTAATCCATGTCAGAAATAACAATTGTTCAGAAGAAAAGTAAAAATGGAAATAGAAAGAAATAGATGGACTCAGGATCTCAGTATATGTTGGAGGTAGAATGTCAGTAGACAGTTTGCAGGAAGTGAAGGGAGGAAGTAGAATCAAGAATAACTCCTAGCGGGTTGGCATCTGGTCTTCATGGCAGACTGCTTCAAAGGCAGTGGCCATCCCAAATCCTGGGTTTTTTTTTTATTTGTGTCAGTTACCAGGAACTAAGTGGAGGGGCACTGCTGCTGTCTCTGTGTCTCTGGGAGTGAAGAGAGGCTTAGATATGAGGACCTGAAAATGATCCAAGTAATTTGTAAAACTTCAAAAAATAAATGATTTCCTGAAAGACCACTTAGTTGTGCCCACTCCATGAATCATATTTCCAGCACCCAATTTGACTCATGAGTTTCAACAGCAATTAAATAAATTTTGCTAGAAATGAAGTTAGTGTTCTCAAGCCCATGTGTTGCCAAAATGTAAATATTTATTAATAAAATATGGTAGTTGCATTCTCTTCTTTTGGATGTATGGGAATGGATCTATTTTCTCTTGAACTCTTTCCCTTGGGTTTGTTCAAGTTTTTCCCCAGTAGGGTTTTGTGAAATTGGGAGTCAATTAAGATTTCATTTTTATTTCAATGCATATTGTTGTACTTTCATATAGCAGTAGTTACATTATAAATTATTATAGAAGAAAACATTTATAAAACTGAGTATTTCTAAGAAAACATTCAGTAAAAGCTAATATATTAATTAATATTTAAAAATAAGCTTTTTTGATTCTCCCAGATTTTAATAGACAATTCACCAAAGCATAATTTTTCTGATTTTTCTTCTTTTTTTCCCTCCAGATACTGAATTTTTTGCTGACATTTTTTTGAGGGGGGAGCTTTGGTATAGTTTTAAATATGTGTGGCAGATGGAATAATGACCTCCCCCCACCAAAAAAAATATATATATATCCATGTCCTTTTCTCCAGAGCCTGCGAATATGTTATCTGATATAAAAAATGGACTTTGCAGGTGTGATTGAATTAAGGGTCTTGTGATAAGGATTTTAGGCTGGATTATCTGGGTGGGCCCAATGTAATCATAATGGCCCTTATAAAAGGGATGACAAGAGGGTAAAAAGGGAGAAGATAATGTGACTACCAAAGTAGAGTCAGAGAGAGAGTTGACGATACTACACTGATGGCTATAAAAGAAAGAAGGTACCATAGGCCAAGGAAGGCAAGCAGCCTCTAGAAGTGGGAAAAAGCAAGGATACAGATTCTCCTCTGGAGACTCCAGAAAGAATGCAGCCCTGTCAATTTCTTGCTTTGAGATGAATATGACCCATTTTTGGACTTTTAACCTCAGGACTATAAAATACTGTATCTATGTTGTTTTAAGATAAAAGTTTGTGGTAATTTGTTATAGCAGCAATAGGAAACCAATACAGTATGTTATTGTGAAAATGGGATTTTCCTTGAGAGCTGTATGATAAAAGAATATTGCTATAGCTACTGGCTTTATGAGATAGATGCTGACCAGTCCTCTCTTCTTTAATGTCTCTTCCAAAGGCTTATTACTCGTAACTGTTGCTTTAAAAAGAAGAAATAAGAATAACCCCTATAATTTTGGTGTTAACAATTTTCAACTGGGTGGATGATGATACTACTTAATGCCTGGGGAAGATGGGGATAAGAGCTATTGTGGTTTGGTAAATCAAGAATTCCTTTTTGGAAATACTATGTTTGACATGTGTGTATATGAAAACTGGCCCAGGATAAGATAGGTGAGGGCTTCTGCCTGCACCTGTTGCTTCCAATGACAGTTTTTCTCCTTTCTGAACACCTGTGGACAGAACGCAATTTCATAAACCTTTTCCTGACCTTTCTTTCACTAATGAAAAGGGAATACTCTAAAAGAATGAGAGAGAAGATTTTTAGAGGTTTTCTTAGTTTTGCTGTTGTATTTTGTTTATTTTACTACTAGGGGAAAGAAATGCAAAACAAAATAAAAAGGCCTGCTGTGTGACTGTTAACTCTTCTCTATATTTTTTACTGAGATCATATACCTATGATACACAAAGAACTGAACTAGAATTCTTCTGCTTAGAGAAAAGCCATAATTAGATCCTTGGGACATTTTGTTAAAGAAAAGCAAGGAAGAGTGAAGGTGGAAAGGAAATAAAATGAGGAAATGGATGGACTCCAGGAGCTATTTAGGAGTCCTGTGTCTGCCCAGCACAGTGGTGGAATGATGGAAGACATGGAAAGTGGAAAGATACTAAGAAATTAGCCTCTCCTTCCGTCTCCTTTCCCTTTTGCCACTAGACCTCACTGGGTTCATAACCAAGGGTGAGAAGCAAACCTGCAGCCCCTTGTGGAGGAATTTGGAAGGAGCAGAATTTGAACAGAATACTGTCAGTGGCTACATTAAAGAAATATCTTTGGCTGGGAAGCAGTTGAATCCTTCTCAAAAAGTACATAATATGAGGGTAAAGGGGATCAAATATATGGTGATGGAAGAAGAACTGACTCTGGGTGGTGAACACACAATGGGATTTATAGATGATGTAATACAGAATCGTACACCTGAAATCTATGTAATTGCACTAACAATTGTCACCCCAATAAACTTTAATTGAAAAAAAAAGTGTATCATATTTGGAGAATAAGGAGAGTTGTAATGAAAGCCGTATATTCCTGAGTACTAATTTTGATGGTTTCTTCAAAAATTGGTAAATCAATTCTTATGTTGTTGATGACATATTTGGATCGAGTACTTTTCAAGTAAATTTCTTATATTTGCAATTTACCCTCAAGTAACTGGAAGATATAGACAAGTATATAGGGACAAGCCCCAAACCGGTATGTAAGTTAACAAAATGTTTGTTTGATAATTCAGGCAGTTGGAATGAAACAAAATACACTTCGACTGGTCATAATGTGAAATAAAAGGGGGTCTGCAGAGACCTGTCTTCCTCTGTCTCCCCCAGCCCCATGCATCAATTATACTGAAATTCCACCATTGGAAAATAAATATTTTAATACTTTTTCTTTTACAAAAATGAAATGAAATTATTACATTAGTCTATTCCTTTAGTTTAATAATATTTTTTTTAATATGATATGACAAGCTTCCCTCCTTGCATTTTTCAGAATTGTTTTAGCTATTTTTGGGTGTTTATTCTTCAGTATGAATTCCAATGGAGTTTTTCATAGTCCATGAAAAATCTAGTTGTGATGTTGGTTGTAAGCACATTGACCTTGTAGATTAATTCTGAGAGAATTGCATTTGTTTTTTTCCCTTATCAGTCTTCTCATTCACTTGCTTCATCTATTCAGGTCTTCTTTTTATGTCATTTTTTGAACTTTGGTAATTTTCTCCTTTACAAAAAAATGAGTGTTTTGTATTTAGAGCACTAAATAAAATACTCAGTTACAGCCAGATGTTTTTGACTAACACACACTGATGACAGGTATTTAATACATTCTTCAGTTGGTTCTCATAATATTTATGTTAAAAAACGTTTTCCTGCTTTTGTCTCATTGTAACCTCTTGCATTGAATTTAAACCTTTTTTCTGATTTAAAGTCTCCCTTTAATTTCTGACCTTACCCCCTTTTTATCCATTTTGGCCTGTTTAGCCATATTTACTATTATTTCTAAAACCAATTTTATAAAATAAATCAGTCTACCAAATCCACATGTCATTTTTGGTTACATTACACCCATCTCTTCTGTTCTACCCATTCAATCACCCCCTCCACTAACACCCATGGCTTAGCTACTCTTTAAGGCCCAACATAAGCTCTTGCCTCTTTAGAAAACTTTGCTGAAATCTACCCACAAAAATCTCTCAAGTTCAAATTTCTATTTCACCCATCAACCATGTTACCAAATAATAACAAAAACAGCAACATATAATTGAACACTATCTAAATCTCTAGTGGTTTATACTGCACAACTTGACATTTACCCTGTCCTCTAAATATATTGTAAATTCTTTTATTTAAAAAGATAAAAGAAACAAACTTTTCTTGTATTTTCACATCATCTAGGTTAGGTATATGTAAGTCAAGCAATTACTGTGTTCTTACTCTGTTGAATATTTGAGAGACTTAAATTTCTGAGACTGCTCATCAAGATTTATTTTTTTCCTCTTTTTTTTAGGGCCTTGGCACAGAACTAATTACATTTTCCAAGTCCGTGGAATTTGAGTGGAGCTCTGTGACTAAATTCTGACTGGGTAAGTGATATGTGCCACTTGCAAATATAGTTCATGCATCCACACAAACCTCTTCATTCTCTCTTATCATTAAGTAGCAAGCATAGAGGTAATTTAAAGGTGATGGCATCAAGAATAGGATCCCTAAGTCATCATTTAAAGAAGGCCCACCCTGCAGTGTCACCCAATCCAACAACATTTGCATTGGATTTTTTGTGGGCAAGAAACAAATTTTTATTTTGAGACTTTGGTGTTTTTGTTACAGCTGTTAGCATCAGTTATTTTATTCAGAGATTTGACATAAAAATTAAATAAGGCTCTGCACTTGAGCAGCTTGAGGTCTAGATATATAGTTGGATTTTTTTGAAAACATGTATTTTAAAATTTCATGTTCCTAAATTCTGATTTAATATTCTAGTAACTTCAGTAATTCTCAAAATTAAAAATGCCATAATCAAAAACTTCTTAATTTTGTTTTATGGCAAAAACTCTTTGTCCTATGTATCAATCAAAACTACACATGTATCCCAATAATATGATATGGGTAGTAAGTAAGACTTATTAAAATTTATCAATGGAAATACTTGATAAGTGGAAATACCAAATTTTATTTGGTAAATATAACTCAGTTTCACCATAAGAAACTCAAATACTCTTTCCATTGCTATTAATATTTATATAAATGTCTATGCATGCATACATAGTGTGTTCTGAAAATAAAGTGGATGACATTGTAAAGCATACATTTTAAAGGTGATTTTCCTATTCTGTTAACTATTTATATTGAGTGACAATCAGAAAGTTATTTGACATTTGAAAATATTAAGTATTGTTAGTATGAAGCAATGTTCGGAAGTCAAACTTTTTGGAGTACATCCTACATGCTTTCCTTTTCCGAAAGCTTAAAATCCATTTGACATTGCCCCTTTTATTTACTGTCAGTTTAGTGAAGAGGACAGGGTCCACAAATTAAATTTGTTTTTGACAACTAGGAAAAAAGTGACGCAGGGTGTTTGAGATGTGACACATACTTTCTATAAGCTCGCACATAGTTGTCATGGGTCTGTCTCCGGGGAAAAAAAGACCAAGGTTATGATCATAACTTTGAATTATCATCATCTGTAGTATTGGTGGCTTATCTATATGTAGCGACACTTTTGAATTTTAAGTAGAAATGATTCTTACATTTATGGAGAATCAGAAAACCATAATTTTACTTTCTTCTATCAGAGAAGACTAACATGTTCTTTTATACTTGATCTTCAAGCACATGCAGTGCGTCTAGTCTTTGCAGCATAATGATATTTCACAGGTTTAGCTATAACAGTGCGATTTAATAATCTATGAGTTTATCATTTTATTTTGTATAAATCATAGGCTCTATGATCAATGTAAAAGTATTTTTTATGATGATTCTGGTTTTAATTGCTATGATTTTTCTTCTTTTTGTTCAATTTCCATCCTTGGCTTTTCTACCTGTTCTTCCTGAAAGACCTATAGACCTTTTACAGTCTTGTACCTTATTTTCATGTTCTAATATCCTTCAAAGTGTTCTACAATTCTATAGTTGTAAAACTACTATGTGTGTACGTATACACATACAAATATATGTGTGTAGTGCTTTTCATTGCTATGATTTGATTACTCTTATATATGCTTTTATTTCACAAATATGTAATGTCTTCTGTTTGCCTATCAATGTGCTGGCTGATCGAGTATCCTAAGGTAAGAAATACGGACTTTCCCTGATTTCATAGAGTCTATCTTCTAGAGACAGTTATAACAGTCATTAAAAAATATTTATGCAAATAAATGTAAGTGAATCGTATGATGCTTGAATTACATCTCAAAGAAGCATTTGATTTGATATAATCAAGGAGACAGAGAAGAGCTTCCCTGTGGATAAGTGTGAGTTAAAAGATCTGAAGAAAGGAGGAAAGCGTTTCAGAAAGCTGGAGCAATAACTGCAAAGGCCGTGTGGCAAGACCCAGCAAGGTACACTGGAGTTGCCGAAAGAAGGCCACTGTGACCATTGTGCAGAGAACAGAATGGGGAATCTTGATGTGAGTTGATAGGGAGAGGTCCATGGGGCCAGATCTGGCAGGAGACAGTAGACCACACTAAGAAACTAACCGGTAGTCTTTATTTTGAGAGCAACAGTAAGCCATTGAATACTATTAAGAGAGGAAGTAGTATGATCAATATTCCAGTAGAAATAAAATATTTCTGAGGAGGCCTAGAGAAGAGAGCAGATAGAAGGGTACCGTCATCCCCTCCAAATCACTACTCATCTTTTGAAGTGGGGTGTAATCATCTCACAGATGCAGATAGGAATCTTTGCTTGGCTCCAAGCGTCTCATAAATGAAAACCTAATTGGTTATCAGGAACCCAGTTGATATCTGAATAATAGGGAGCCATCTTACATCCAGAGGGAGCAACACATCCCAGTGAACTGGAGAATGGTGTTTCCCCACGAGAGCTATGGATCATTGACTAAAAATTAATGCTAAGTTGCACTCATGCTTGGGAGCAGCTGTGTTAGCAGGACCTCTTTTTTGAGCTTTCTTTAGATGTTTCAGACTCTGCGGAGCTGATGAAAATGAAGTCCATCATTTCAGCTATGGTCATTAACCCCCTTCTTTGTGTTTTTACTAATCATTAACATGTCATTTGTGTTTCACTTTAAAGATAGACTTTGGGCTCAGGGAGCTAGGACTTTGGTGCTGTGGGGTCCAAGTATTAAAAGGGGAAAATTCATGACAAATTACAATGACAAAGCTGTTCTGGTCCCCTGGTATGAAGGAAAATATAATCTCTTTCTAAGCAATGCAGATGGTGCTCAGATTTGTAACGCCTTGCATTGTGGAGAAGAAAAGCAAGGACATGTGCCCTTCCCTAGGAGGAAACTTGGTTGTGATGACTGAGAATTGACATCATATCCTGTAGCCATTGAATAATTTAGCTGCACTAAGAAGGAAAACATGGAAACATGATTAGGATATCTCTAGCTTCGTCTTCTATTTGAGTACAGAATGCAGGTTTAGGGTAAAATCATCATTGGTTCAATTCATCAAGCATTTGAACTGTATTTTGTGGTTTTTCATGTACTTGTTGCAACAGTTTTATCAGACACCGATCGGGACTCAATCTTCTTGCTGCCAATGATCTTTTAACCACATGTCCCTTATTGTTTAATTACTGCCTTCAAATGGCTAGAATCAAGCCATTTCATGTTCCACCATTAGCCCAGTTTGTTCTCTTTCCATGCTCCTAATCTTCCTTCCTATTCCAGATTTTCCATCCTTCATATCCCTAGTTAAGTCTACCTCCTCCCCAAAGACTCCCCAGATGGTGGACACCCAAAGAAAGTAGCCCCTCCTATTTAGTAATAAACTGTATTTTGTAGTTTTTCATGTACTCGTTGCAACACTTTTATTATTATTTAACTTCTGATATTGTTTAGTAGTAAATCTCAGCTGCCCAACTCAATGTAATCTCCTTGGTGTCAGAGAGCTAATAGAATATTATATTCAATGTGGTTTAATGAGCAAAATGTATGCACTCTGGTTCAGATAGGGATCAAAATAGCATTTTTGCTCTCATTGGTTTCAGGAGTGAGATTTCTTATCAAAGTATTTGAATATTAATTTTCACCTTCTTTTTTCTTGAATTATATATTTGGGCATTAAATTTAATTTTCTCAAATTCATGTTGCTAGTAGCTTAAATTCGCCATGCTTGTATTCTGGCATTTGTGCAATTTAAGTATGTACCTAGTTATATACACTCTTGTGTATTTTTTAAACTTCGTAGTGTTTGTAGTATTTTATTTTAATAATTATATAGGAACAATGTGGAAAAATAGTATTTGGTTAATAAAGTGTCTCACCTATTTATCCTGTTAATTAGGCTTTACTGCATGGAAAATAACATGGCTTTTGAACATAATATTTGTATTGTGTATCATATAAACCATCTAAAATGAATAGGCATAACTACATATCTGCAAAAGAATGAAGAAAAAGAATGAATGGGGAAAGGTGTACCATGATAGTTTAATATATTAATAGTAGGACCTATTTTTATTTTGATCACATATGTCATTACTCTCATAACATGTAAAATAAGCTGATTATCTCAAAACCTTTTTTATGAAGAGTTTATGATTATGAATGTTATTTAATTTCACTTAAAAAATTAACAATACAACAAAATAAGCATGATTCACTCCTGGTTTAATAATAATGAGTTTTCCTTAGGCATTAGGTAAAATCCAGACCATAATGCTTTTCTTCTATTATCAAAAAAGCTCATGTGTACCCTTTTATATCAGAAAATATATTTGATGGATGATCAACCTCACTTTTGAAATATATTTATTTTTCTATAATGTGCTAAAAATAGCTTTAAAGCTTAAACACATGACAAATCACATCTATTATTTGGGAAAAAACAGCTTGAAATGCTGCATTTTTACACGATTGTTATCAGTTAAATCTATTTTTCCTCCTAGTGAAGAACACTTGTCTTTATTTATATGTTGGCTGCTGGCTGGGGTGACTTCATCTGTTGGTTGATTTCCCATATGGAGTACCTGTGTGTATGTTTCTTTCTTTTACTGTTTAATAATCCACTGTACTCGTATATTTTATTTGTGATTTAACTAAGAGCAGGTCTTTGTAATATACTTTGTGATACAAAAAATTCCACTGAAAGCAACATGAAATAATACCCTGGAAAACCTATTGTCATCCATGGAATTTAAGTCATTTCATGTAATAATCTTGTTATTCAGAAATATGGAAGATGATAAAATCTGAACTTCCTTTTTATTTTATGTGCGGTATACATGTAATAGATATCTAAAGTAGCATAATCCTGAGGATGTGGATTTAAAAGCAATTTGACTAATTTTCTGAGAAATAGGATTAAGGTTGAGGGATAATTGTAATTAAAATGAGAGAACACTCACACATCAAATTATGCTCAGTGCCCTCAGATGTTTTATCAGTCTGATAATATACATTAGAGGAGGGAATATTTAGCAGTCTGTTAACTACTCTCTCTCTACAAAGCTGACATTGAGTATGAGAGTGTGCTTGGCAGGGAAGGCTTGCTGTTTTGAAAATTGGCAGCCTATGAAGTAAAAACTGAACTGGGTTATGCATTAGTAGATCAGGGTGGTATTCTACCATAATCTCAAACTTGTTTGGAGCAAAATAATATTTCTTGGCTTCAGTTGCATTTCTGTAAAATTACAGACTTAGTTTTATATTATTCTAAGGTCTTCTTAGGTCTTAGGTCTTTCCTTTGATTCTGTGGTTATTATATTTAGATACAGTGATATATATCATCTGTGATTATGGATTATCAACCAAAATTTTCTGTCAGTGTCGAGCAGATTTCTTGAGTTGTGTTTGGCTATTTTTGTTGAAGCCTACGATGTTTACAGAAAGTGCAAAGATCAGGAATACCACAAACAAATGTAAACTATCTGGGACTTTGGGATTGAACTCTGAAAATTCACCGGATAACAGACCCCCCTGTTGTTACTGGAGCAATCACGCCCATTAATCAATCACATGAGCAATCCCTGGGTCATATCTGGAACTTGGACCCAGGCCCTCTATTAACTGTTTTTTGACAAGTGGGAAAGAAAAAGCAAACAGATGTTAGACGTGACATACTTGTGAAAGCTTATATAATATATGATAAACTTTTTTTAAAAAGTCAAAACTATCATCCTTGATGTTCTAATATGAAAAGTTCTTGACAAAGTAACTTTAAACCTCCAGGCATCAATATCTTCTTCACTTGTAAAACACAGAATTAGACATGTCAAAAGAATACACTAAAATCCCTTCCAGCTTTAATACTGTCATTGACCGGAGCAAAAATCTTCTAAATTTTATAAGGATTAGTGGCCTCTGGACCTGGGTTCCCACAGGGTGTGGATTACAGAGAATACACAAGGATTATAGAGTGCAAGGAAGAATTTGAGGTAGAATGGAAAAAAAAGATGGCAACAACCACAGTAATACGAGTATGTGCTTGTCTGGCACTTCTAAATTTGAAAGTGTTTTCATATCTGATCACTCATTTAGTCATCCTCTAAACTCTTTGATGTAGTTGCTACAGATAACACTTTTTTTCTTTGCAAAATAGAAGATTAAAATTCAGAAAAGTTAAGTGACTTACTCAGAAAATAATGATGGCATGTTCGAATCAGTCCGCCTCACCTGATTTTTACAGTGGTCCTCACATTTAAGTGTCATAAAAAAAAAAAGAAAGAAAGAAAGAAAGAAAGAAAGAAAGAAAGAAAGAAAGAAAGAAAGAAAGAAAGAAAGAAGAAAGAAAGAAGAAAGAAAAGAAAAAAAAAGGAAACCTGAATAGCATATTAAGTTTGTAAATTTCTGGTCTTGACTGCAAATAATTTTATTTAATAAGACTGGGTAATGCTCAGTATTCTCCATCTTTATCCAACCTCTCATATGATTCTGATGTACACTATGAAGAATACTGCTCTATACCTTATAGGTGTTCCAAACACATTTTTCTTTTTCTTCTCTCTCAGACTTGAAAAATAGACTATATTTCATGTGCTGGCATCTTATGTATATAAATACTATTTCTGAAAAAGAGCTTATCAGAGGTGTGGTATTTCTACTTCTTTTTATAATTCTCTTTCAGTTTTTGCTGTTAGAGTACCAAGTTGTTCTTCATCTGGTTGATAATCTCATAGGAATATATTACAGCATCTTACTGCACAGCAGAAAAATAAGTATCTCAGCTTGGGCATTCAAAGCAATTTATCAATGTTTTACTTTTCTGTCTCTGTTTCTGTAATAGACCTTCTGACATGGGCATGTCTATGTCAGTGCTCCTCCACTCCATGTTACTGATGGCATGATGTCACACTTGCTGAAACTGGGATTATGCACAGCAGGATTTCTAAGACAGAGTTAACCAAGTGGATCACAGAATTGACCCTCGCTGGGCTGTCCAAAACCATTTACATTCTCTGAACTGAATCAGAAGATAGTCAATGTCACCTTAACCATGAGTCTGGATCTTGCATAGAAAAGCACTTGGATGTTGCAAA
The DNA here is from genome assembly GCF_004115265.2 of Rhinolophus ferrumequinum. Taxonomy (NCBI): domain Eukaryota; kingdom Metazoa; phylum Chordata; class Mammalia; order Chiroptera; family Rhinolophidae; genus Rhinolophus; species Rhinolophus ferrumequinum. The sequence continues at coordinate 34,341,617 of NC_046285.1, read as the reverse complement.
TGAGCACATTGGTCTGTTCTTCGTTAGTATCAAAAGAAAGACTGGTTGCAATTCTGGAATGATTAAAATCCCCAAATAATAAACTGGCCTTCCTTCTGAGCATAGGTTCTAGGGGGCATGATATTCACATTCTACCCAACACAAACTGAACTCTCCAGGCAGCAGAAGTTAAATGAAAGAAACAACATCTAAAACAAAAAGTGCAGGAAATTTTGTTAGGATAGACACACATGTAAGTGTATATGATAACTTAAAACTCTCCACACAAATGCTTTTATTTTTACATTACTAATGTTTGCATCACGTACACATAAATATTTTGTGCAAAGTTGAATATACAAGTTAATGCCTACTGTACTTTATTGGAAATTAAATGAATGTTCAAGGGTAACTTTAACCATATTTGATTTCTAGTGAATGTATTACAGGAAATTAACCCAAGCTGCAATCTAGCATGCCCCTATATGCTGAGTCTCCCTGCTTTACACTCTTCTCCCCTTCAGTTTTTGCTAGTTGTGCTTATTGGAGATCCGAAAAATGGAGGAGTTTTCACTCCCCAAAATAGCCTTGCTACGCTGTTTCCCCGAAAATAAGACCTACCCAGACAATCAGCTCTAATGAGTCTTTTTAGAGCAAAAATTAATATAAGACACGGTCTTACATTATAGTAAAATAAGACTGCGTCTTACATTAATTTTTCCTTCAAAAGACGCATTAGAGCTAATTATCCGGCTAGGTCTTATTTTCGGGGAAACATGGTATTGCCTCATATAAGGTCTGTAAAGAAAAGCCCAAATCGTTTAAAGGCAACATGTTTTATAGTTTTTCTTTTCTATAGCCCTGAGAGCCAGAAGAGGAGAGCAGCAAGCCCATACCACATTGAACAGTAGCATTTGAGGACATTCAGGACGTCCCAGGAGGGAGTATTTTCATTGTGCTCCTATGGAGACTGGAGTCCAGAAGCCAGGGTTGCAAAACACTTTAGAGTGTCTGTACCCTCAGCACAGCAGCAAAAACAAAGCTAGTGGCTATCAAGAAATCTCAGTACATAAGCTTCTCAGAAAATCGAGTGAGAAAGAAAGACTACAGAGCCTCCTCAGTTGTGCTTTGTGCAAAACCTGGGACCTGTACCTGCAAGTGGTGGAGATGAGTCATGGCTCAATTTCCCACCCACCCAGCAGGATTGAGTCATGGAATCTATTTAAATTAACTACACAAACAAAAGTGGAAAACGTGATGTATCTTGCATGTCAGAGTTTATCTGTCGATTAAGAGTCACTTATTTTTCAACATAGTGTTTTTTTAATTAATGACCCATTATAAATTTACATTATACATTTATAATCAAGAATAAAAGCCATTTCAGACTTTGTAACAGTCAAAATCATTAGAGTGGCCAGAGTGTTCAGCTGAAGGACAAAACACAGAGTAAATGAATCATAATCACAATTATCTGGTTTCCAATAAGTGCTATACATGGCTCATTCTGTATGAACTAGAAGGCTTACAAATGGATTCATTTTAAAATAAAAACAGTTTTAAGAGTTGTTTTATATATATTTTAATAGTAGAAATTAAAATTGCAGCCATTTCTGAAAACTCCTGAACTTTCCAGTCTACGATGAATTCTTAATTTTAGAATTTATGTTATTTAATATGGCATTGGACTTTATACTTTAGTTGTCCTTTGGCATTGTTCTTCTATAGGTATTTCTTTTCTCTACAACAAATGTGCTAGTGTCTTGAGGGCAAATACGGTATCTTCTACTACTGAATCTTCTACAGCATCCGACCCAATAGCATTTATTAAATATTTTATAACTTAATCTTTGGACTATACTATGTTTGAGATTAAAACCTTCAAAAATTAATTAGCAGTGGTAATTAGCACATCACTTAATCTTCTTAAAAAGGCCATTTCAGATCAGCAGAATGATATCTAAAATGAAGCTAATATAAAGGAGAATTTGTTTCTCTGAACTGAAATATTTCAGTTTTTTAATTTAAGCTCTGTCTATCTCAGACATAAGCAGCGTTGAAGTTTCAAGCTACTAAATATTTATTGTATTTGTTCATCAATGTGGTCATTTTCTCAAATGTTACCATCTTTAAAGAAAAATGATCCTCGTCTTTACAAACTATGTTGTACAAATGTTCTAACAATTATGTATTTTCCTTCATTTCCCCTGTACACTTATCTAAATGTCCATTCTCTTTCTCTTTTTCTTTTAACGCTCTAGAAAGTATACCTCCAAATGATAACTCACAGAATAAAAAATGTGTCTTCCCATAGTAGTTAGTGGTAAAAATAGCCTTTGGTGGATAGGGTTAGCTAGATCCTTTTGATGTTTTGACTTCCTTGAGAACCTATACATTCTAGTACAACTTTAAGTAGTAGCAAGTTTTATTTTGTGTTTGTTTCTTCTTACCACTAATGGACACCTTGGATGTTTGACCTGACTTGGATACAGAAAGCACTGATAGAAACTTGTTATATGGTGCTACTGTCTTGGTTGTGATGTTCTGTAAACATGTATATGATTGCTTTTAGGGGAAAAAAAATCTAACCTCACCACACTTTAGACATAGTGAATTCTAACACTCAGATTTTGGTCCTGAATCATGAAGTGTAAAGGGGTATATAATAACTAAAGATTATTTCTAGATGCTGAAAATGTAGGCTATGTTTAGAACTCACATTTAGCAGTACATATGAGAATTGATGCTCTTAAGATTTCAATGAGAGTGTGCCATCCCGCTAGCCTAGTTTTTTCCCTTCTCTCTCTCTTTGAATATCTTTTAATACAGAGTCGGGAAAAATTTCCATTGGTATAATAAATACTATAAATGCATGATGATGTCGTCCATTTCAGTATCTGCAGTCCTCAGATTACAGCAGAATTTCTATTGAGTTAACAAAAGTGCAAATTAACTCTCTTAGAAAGGAATTATATGCAATAAGATCAAGGCCTTAACAATGCATTTTTAAGTCAGTAGTTTGAAGTAAAGAATGCATTTTTCTTGTGCATGGAGTGAAGATTTTAATCCAGTCTACAAATGTTGGCTTCAATCATATTTATACATGTATCATAAGAAGAAAATATTTTTTCTTGGGGGTAAAGAAGAAGAGAAATAATACAATATGTACCTTCTAACTTGTTACCAAGCCAACTTTAGGACACATGTCTAATGAAGCCAAGATTGATTTTTCTGCATCCATTTCTCACCTGGGTGGCAGATGCCTGGCGTAGGAGTCACTGCTGACCTTCTTGTACAAGTGAGACACTGTTAATCAACCCCAGAGCTTTTTCATAATGAACTCATACTTGCCTTCAGAATCCTCAATACAGTGATAATTTGGCAGATTATTAAACTGAATCTCAAAAAGGGATAATATGGTCTAACAGTAATACTTGTGTTGAAAATATATCACAAGGAATAAGAAGGTGAGAACCTGGTGAGAGATTACTGAAAATCAATGACAGTAATGGATAAACAGCTCCAAGTGGGTTAACCACCTGGCTGTGGATCAGAAGACTCATAATTATATATGAGGGATGACAATTTATTGTCTATGCAATTTATTAGTTGTTTTCTTTAAGGCAGAGTTAAATCCATCAGTAACAACTTAATCTAGCTTTTTTATAAAATTATCTCAGGAGCAATCATCTATTTGAATGAATTTGACTAAAAATGTAATGGAACAGTAGAATATTATTTCCTAAATAGTAGAATTTGTCTTGCTACAGAGCATGTTACAGAAATGCCTAGCATGATGCCCAAACCAAAATAGGTGTTTAATATGTGTATTGCTTTTTTGCTTGCCATTCATTCAAAGAATCTAATTCAAGTTCACGGTAATTTTTTCTTAAAAGATTGATCAAGGATATTACATAGGATGATTCTGTTAATATAATAAAAATGGATGGCAGATAAAAATAATAATAAAATATATGTGTATTTATTAAGTATCCACTTATAGAGGAGATGGGCTTCCTGCCCATCTGGCATCCAGAGCACCAGCTAAACCAATACTGTTGTTACTTGAGAGGGTCACAGAAAGTTCAGGTATTCGGAGAGCCAATGTCCAAGCCATATGTATAGGGTGGATAATTCTCAGCAAAGCTTTTCATAGAAGATCATAGCATAAGCCACAGATAAGAAGAAACTTTATTTTAAGAGGATTAAGGCTAGAATTATTTGTTCATGATGATTGCCAGGATAGCAAAAACCTTCTCCCAGAACTTGTAGAAAAATCAGGAAACTAAGATCAAAAGAGCTGAATGCCAGTCTGGTGACCTCAGAGAGATGCTATCACAGACTCAGTGCTTGTTGGAAAAAAACAGTTCAAAAGATTGGAAGGAGTCATCTGAAAAGGCAGTCAGTGCAGCACTGGCCACTGATAAGCGACTATTAATACCTGTGTCTATTCTGCGAGTAGTTGCACATTTCATTACTGTACTATGATAAAGCCAAGTCATGTAGGTGATCCTCTGGGCATTCATTTTAGGATCTAGGAGTGATACCCAAAGACTAGATCAAGATAAATGAAGGCTCTGGAGACCTATGTGTACCCCAAGAATGGGGTAGGTGGGGTATTTGGGACCTAGACTGCCTCTTGTAAGTCCAAGGGTCTTTCTCTCTACAGGGGGAAAGAGGTCTGTTTCAAACATTCATTTGTTGATTCATTCATTTTATAGAAATACTTTCAAAGTACCATTTATGTGCCAAACATGGTGCTGTGTGCTATGAATGAATAATAAATAACCGATAAGTTCTTTGCCCTTATGACTGTTACAAAGCAGTGGACTAGACAAACATTAATTAAAGAGTCACAAAATAAATAATTGCTAAGTGTGATAACTGATGTAAAGGGAAAACACAGTGAACTCTGGGTTCACCATTGTTCAGTCCCAGATGAAGGAAATAATTAGGGTTTATGCAATTCACTCTGGAACATAAAATGTAGAATGCTAGAGCTGAAGAAGTCTTAGAGCTCACATTAACAAAACCTCAGTATTTGGTCAATTTTAAATCTTTGGCTAAAAAAGTCAAATGAAAGTCCAGGGCTTTATTTTTAATTTTAGTTGGTGCTTTGCTTTTTAATGATGGATCAAGTTTTCTTATATGAAACGTCCTACTACGATAACTCCTATAATAGAGATATCTTAGAATAAGTTTGCTCAATTAGGGTGGAAGAGAAAAAATCAATGTGTAAGAACACTTTGAAAACATTTTGCCATGCTGTTTATAATGCCTCACTAGCATTAGCATTAAGCTAGTGGTAGCAAATATTATTTTCAAATTAAATGAAACTAATAAATGTGATTAGAAAATTATTTTTGGATAATGTCCTTTATTCCTAATTTGGTAATGTTTTAATCTTTGCTTATACAGAATCTCCAAATTTGAAGAAAATGGAATTGGTTCAAATATTCTTAGTTGGCTTGTCTGAATGAGGGAATATATACATATGCAAATACCCCTGGGAACTGCAGGTTGATTAGTGAAAACAAGGCAACCCTTGCCAAAGGTTGGGGGAAGGGAGATATGGGGGAACTGCCTAATGGTTTGCGATTTCCATTAAGGATAATGAAAATGTTTGGGAACTAGATTAAGATTGTGGAACACTGTAAATGTACTAAATGCCACTGAACTCTTCACTTTAAAATGATTGATTTTACGTTACATAAATTTTACCTCAATTAAGAAAAAGAAAAAAAGCTAAGAAAGACAGATTCTCATCATGGGTAAAATCTGGAACTTCTTCCTGTCCGTGAAAAAAAAAAAAAAAAAAAACGGAAGGGAATGCTTGTTTCAACCCTATCTACCTGAGTATCCAGGGACCCCCTCTGTGGGTGCAGAGGCCATACTCATACAATCTTTTGGTGCTAACACTGTTGTTATCCATTTGTCTTCATTATCCGTTATTCTATTTACTAAGGAATTTTACTTTTTATTTGCACATTCTGAAACACCTCGACTTACGTTTCTTTTCTAATATATCTTGGTTCTATTTGTATTCAATGAATGTTCCGAGGAGTGTGGGGAATTGATGTGCTCATTTTTCCCTTTGAAAATCCATTGTAATTTAATCCTTCCTGGGTAGATATTATTGGGTTGCTAAGAGTACATCCACAACTATTTGTGGGAAATTTATTACAAAGGTTAGCCTGCCAAAACTAGACCTCTCAACAAAAGCATGCAAATGTGTTTAAAAAGGAGCCACATCCTTTTTTAGGTTTCTTATTGTTTAAGAACAAACGCAAATGCTTTGAGTTTATGGAAAATAAGGTTGAAAACCTTATAGGCTTTATTCCCCAGGGGCATTCTATAATTTGATTCAAACATTAGTAAAATAAAAATAATAATAAGAATGTCTATAATTTCTTTTTTTAAAGAACTGTTTATTCTCTGTTAGATTTTTCTCTCTCTTTTTTTTAATTAAGACACATCAATAAGCTTTATGATCTTCTCATGTTGAACACTCAACTTTCTTGATTTAAAACGATTGTCTTCTTTGGCATAATTATAAAATAGAAAGGATAGTTTATTCAACACATTTTTAGAAATCATATCCTAAGTTCTGGGCAGAATCCTTAACATTTTTGGTACAAAAATGAATACTTTGATCTTGCCTTCAAACAACTCATAGCCTGCAGACAAAGACAATAAACGTACATTATAGAGCATTCTACTCATATATAGGGTCTCTAACAGAGGCAAGGACAAGGTACAATAGAAATATGTACCTAACTATGAAATAAATAAAGGGGGGTGATGTGGTTATAAGGTTCATGAATAAGAAAGAGAGTAAAAAAATGCTTCCAAAATGTGATAATGTTTAATTGTCTTGAATTCTAAGTAGGATCATAAGGAGAAAGGCATCCCAAACTTATGCAACAAAAATGCAATAGCATGACAGAATATGTTATGTTCCAGGAGCTGGCCATAGTTCAGTTAGACTAAAGCATAAAGTGAATGGAAGAGGGGTCAGTAATGAAGCAGGAAAAATTCATAATGGTTTGGTCATGAGGTTAGATGCCATAACAAAGGGTTTGGACCATGTCATTAGGTAAAGGAAAGCCAAAACACTTTACACCCAAGAGTATATGTTTATATTTGTACTTAAAAAAAAATAATCTTGCAGAAATGTGGACAATAGATGGAGGGAAAAACTGCAGGCCATTTGACAATCAGCATGTTTCTTATAATGGTGCAGGTGAGTAATGATGAAGGCTGGACTGAAGGCATTGGTTGTGGGGACAGATAAGAGAGAACCAAATAATAAATAAAGATAGTTGATAGAAATGGTAACTGACGAGAAATGAGAAACAAGTTATAGACAGAGTCATAGAAAGTCCGACATTTTTGATTTGGTTAATGGCATCACTATCATTGAGGTTGCTCAAGATAACGATTTTAGAAGTGAAGCGCATTAGTGTCAAAGGCAATGACAAGTTCATTTTTAGAGCTGAAGAGTTTGGTTCAGTAGAATATTTACATAGAACCATCCAGCAGGTTATTAGATACTAAAAGATACTAAAGATACAAGTCTTTAGTTCAGGATAGAGTTTGGAATTTGTTTTACCCTTCCCCTCACCGCTGCTCCAGACATGAATAGGTCTGAGCCTTTGATCTTGGCCTGGAGTCTTAGAGATTCAGGGAATGTGAGGGTGAAAGAAACTGAACGACTAACTCTGGAGTATGGAGTTCAGGTCTACCAAAGGGACTGTGCCTAGAAATAAAAAGAAGAAGAACAAAAAATATCAAAATCTAAGCATGCAGTCCAACCAAGATATCAATCCAAAGGGGTCCAACAGACATGCTGAATCCTGGTACAAGCACTGTGCCAAAACAATAGGATTCAGAATGGAAGCACAAGTCAGGGAGCTTCCCTGAGCCACTGAAGTATTGCCCCAGGTTCTTTTTAAACCTAACAGTTAACAGGTGGAAACAGAGACAGAACCAGAAAAAGCTCCGAAGAATTTTAAACAGTAGATTTGGGATTCATTAGTATAAAATGATGGTAAAAAAAATAAAAAATGAAAAATAGCATGAGAAAGGTAGAGAGTCCGGTGACAAAATGCTAGAGAATATGAACATATCAGTGACTATATTATTTTGTATCTTCTGAGAAACAGACACCAATATGGGATTAAATGTGTAAGAAATATATTGTTGGAAATAAAGGTAGGAAAGCAGGATTGGATAGGAATAGTTTCAGACTAGAGCTTTGTTCTAAGAAAGTTTGGACTAGATTGCTTGATAGTCCTTGAGACAAAGCATTCTGTTAGAATAATGGGTCACGTTCAGTGCAAGGTGAGGGTATGGGTGGGTGTTTGCAGAGGGATTCAGCTAGGGCTGTCAGCCAACCATCCACCCCTCAGCAGGAGATCTAAGCAGTGTGTGTATATATATATATATATATTTTAATTTAATTTATTGGGGTGACATTGGTTAGTAAAATTACATAGTTTCAATTGTACATTTCTATAATACATCATTTATATATTGCATTGTTGTGGCTGCCACAATGACAGACCAGGGAATCATAGATCCTGTAAAGAAAAAGTTAAAGAGATAAGAGGAGAGCCAATAGAAAAAGGTACACTTGAAAATTTGGAGAGAAAAAGAGTTTTAGGGAGGAAGATGTAGTTATCTAATGCAGGATTTGAAAATCTGAAATGTATTTGATAATACATTTTGCCCTTTCACCACATATTGTATCAGATGGTATTCCTTATACATAATATAAATGTTTACTTTGGTGACAAATCTATTTTTATTTCATTCTGTTGCCAGTAAAAATCTGACTGGTAAACTTGCTTATGTCATCCTAAATAGAAACAACACAATTTTCTCTTCTCTACAACAGATGCCCAAGTAACAGAACACTGTTTTTATTACTATAAGGGCAATGTTGGGGGAAAAAAATAAGTGCTCACTATATCCATCTCTTTTAAATATTTTACATATTAACATATTAGTTTACGTGGTGGTCAGTGGAAGTGTGGTCACTCCGATCTTTGAGGAGAACCTACAGGTAGCAAAGACAATGGACTGACAGCCTCCAGCAGCCACACTTCCACAGTCAGCAGTCACACCAACGTCATGCTTCCCCCACGGCTGTTGCCAGTGTCTGAGCATGGCAAGAGTACTAGAGACGGGCCACTGCAATCAAGATCGAAACCCAGTAATGGGTAATCTTTGCTCCTGGACCTCCCCATTATCTGGCCAAGACTTGACCTGTGCTACAGTGGGAAGCTCTTCCTACCCAAATTTCTTTTCTCTCACCTTTCATAGACCTCTATCAAGATATGAAGGTTCTTCACACTTTTTTCCTGCGCCTGACCCTTTAGCACTTATAGTTGTTTGTTTTTCTTTGTTTTTAAACAAAATTATCTCTTTTGTACATTTAATCCAATATAGGTGTCTGTTTCTCAAAAGTCTCAAAATAACACCGTACATTAAAATCTTTGAGTCTGAGAAATCTTTACAGTGAAGAAAATCATTTTAGTTTTATTTAAATCAGTTTAATTTAAATTTTCCTGACCATAGAGCTCTTTTCTTACAGAACAACAATTGTCATATCATGGATCTAACAGAACATGTTAAGTTTATTATTCTAATTTACTTAAGCCTCTTTTAGGGTCAATTTTCTGGGCTGTAATCAACTTTCTGCTCCTGGTTTGTATCTTCTTAATCTCTTGATAGAGTTCTTCAGTTATATTTCAGGCCTATATTCCACACCTTGCTGTTTGTTGAACTTAGTGTTAATAGAATTATCAAGTAGTTTTTAAGTATCATTAAAAATTCAAATTCAATTTTAGCTGGTTCTTATTGTCTCAGAATTACACCTATTGCCATGAAATAGATACTAATTCTACAGTTTAAGCTTTTAGTTAGAGTGTGATCTCTCCCAAGTCTCAGGAATTTGCTTTCGATTTTACTTTGGCCGAATTGAACACTGATCATGCTCTTATACTTTGGTACTGTTCTCAGGCTCTGTGCTAGTCACAAGTTATTATTTATACATAGGCTGTACTGATCTATCCGGGACAAGCATGCTGACTGGGTATAGCCAAATATTAAATTCTTAAAGCATATATCAGGTATTCACTGATTCAATATCAAATCATTGAGAAAATGCAATATACCATACTTACCACACAGTTTTGACGGGACAGTATCAATCCTCACAGAAACTGAAACAGAAGGTATTTGTAGTAGACACAGATGTGTCATACAGATCCCTCTTCAAGCAAAGGATTCATTCCTCCTGGTGCTCAGAGTGCATTTAGCAAACAGCTCCCAAACATCAGCCTTTTTTTCTCAATTGCCTTGGTCATGTCTTTCTCCTGAGGCAGTCTATCCCAGTGACTGGCTAACCCAGGGACATAAAGCCCTGGTTCCCTCATCCTAGCTTGTGATACTCACAGTGCTATTCCAGATTCAAAACTCCCTGTGGGGTTGACTAAGGCCTTTGAATGCAGTCTAACTTCTCCCTCAATTCATGCCTGCTTCCTTTCCTTCCCTTGAACAGATGATGATTTCAAGAGCACTCCCTAATATATACTCCTGCATGCTCATTTTCATCTCAACCTGCTTCCAAGGGACCTCCCCCATTCAACCTCCACTCCAAAACATTGGCATATGGTCTAAGAAAACAGAGATGATGGTGAAATTTTGGAGCCAAATCATCTAGCGGCAATGAGGATCCCATCACTGGTAGATGGAACTCAAGTAGCCCTTGGCACAGGTAGTGAAGGTAGCGATATTATTATTAATTTTTTTATTAGCGATAAAATGGGATGATAGACCAGTGGACACAAATTCATGGGCTAGTGTAATATGGAGAAAATGGAAACTATAAGGGCTATCAAATTCAGTGGCTAGTGCTAAGCTCAATTACCCTTTGGACTAGATAACAAAAGATGGAGCGTATGAGTGGGAAAGCTACAATGCCCCCTTTGTGGCATAGAAAGTGGCTCTCATCTGCTATAACTGGTGGGCAGAGAAAGCTAGGAGACCAAGAACTTCAACATAAAAATACCAGAACCTCAAGAGCCAACATGTGTACCAGCATGGCCTGAAGAACATGCCAGGCAGTGGATTGTGTCCTCATAGAACTTACATTCTAATGAAGAGAGGCAGGTAGGAGAAAACATAAATAATAAGTAAGTTATACGTTAAGTTAGATGATAATAAGTAGTACGGAACGGGAAAATAAAGGCGGTTAAGTGGACTGAGAATGGAATACAAGGGATTGCAGTTTTTAAAAGGGTATTCAGTTTAGGCCTCATAGAGGTAAGATTTGGACTAAGAGTCCAAGGCATTGAGGGCATTAGTACCACGTGAATATTTGGGGCCAGAACAATCTGATTAGGTGGAAAAGACACAGGAAAACATCCTAGCATGAGAGAATGCCCTGGCATGTTAAAGAAAAGCAAAAAGACAGAAAAAGAACGGCCAATGATACAGGAAGAGAGAGAGACAGAGAATGTGATGTGCTAGAAGCCAAGAGAAAAAAGGGAAAGAGGGGGAGTGATTAGCTGTGTCAAATCCTACTGACTGACTGAGCGAAATAAAGACTGAGACTTGCCCAATACATTTAGCGTTAACAAGTTCTTAATTATCTTGCAAGAGAAGAGAGTTCAGGGGGTAAAAATTAAGTTGGCGTGGGTTTAAGAGAGAGTGGGAGAACAGTAATTAAAAAGAGCGGAGATGACCAGTTCAAGGATTTTTGCTGCAAATGGGAACTGAGAATGAATACAGTACTTGGGGTGGGGGAAGTGGACTCAAGAGAATTTTTTGTATGGTTTTGTTGTTTTGTTTGTTTGGTTGGTTGGTTGGTTGGTTGGTTAGTTGGTGTTTCAAGATGAGAAATACCAGCTGACTTCATAACTCAAGGAATTCAAGTGCCAAAGAGAGAAAAATCATGCTGTAAGACAGAAAGGGAGAATTGTTGGAGCAATGTTTTTAGCAGTGAGAGGAGATTGCACCTAACCCTCCCCGCCCCTATGGAGGGATTGTTATAGATAACAACTTGGAATATGATACAGCTGAATAGAAATGACCTTGTTTATGACAAAATTTTATAAAGATAGTTGTTTAATAGTAATAATAACCAGAATCACTAAATCCATGCTGCAAGGGGGAAACCTAATAGTACTTATATTAATTTCTATATAATAAAATGTAAAATTTGTTTCCAGTTGACCGCACTAAGAAATCAATGAGGAATTCCTTAAAGAGGAATTCTTTGCATAGTATAATATAATCTATATACTATAATCTTTGTTTTTGAAATGTCAGATTCAGCTCATCCATTTCTGTGTGTTTCATCTTATTATTAATCTTATACTTTTAGTCCACTGATGGGCATATTTTTCTGAAAGAGTCCTTAGTATGGCCACAGAAATGCCTCACTCTGTTCTTATTAATCCTCACCCGATTGATAAATTTTACTTCAAGCACAGGATCTGTAGAAAATTTTACAAGTTGTAAAGTTTGCTTTCACCCAGTGGTTTCTGGAACCCCTCTCTCCTTGCATGGCTCTAATCTATCTCGCTCTCCTCTGCAGAATGATCTGCCCCATCGTAGCTAGTTCAATAAATTAATATTAAAATTAATGATAGTTTCAGTCCTCAAACTCAGTCATGCAGGAAATGTAAAAAATATTACTTGCTTCATTTGCATTTAATCTACTTAAATTCCACTCTAAGCTTCCATCCCATTAAACTAGGAGAACATTCAATTTTAGTCTTAAAGGGACCTTTTCCTTCCCAGAGGCTTACATGATACGCTTTTTCTCCTCCCACCTGATCCTTTCACCCCTCCGATACAAACTAACACACAAACAAAAACATCTAGACTATGCACCCCAGTTTTCATTTATACAAGGGTCTTCGCTGACGTGTGGATCCTTCATGCAGAGGTACACCTGTGCCTTCACACAGGTACACCTGTGCCTTCCACACAGCAGTTTTCTCTGAGATCTTGTTACCTCCCTCGCGCTTTGTCACGGAGAACCATCAACTAAAGGTTGATGAATTTAGCTATTTTCCAGTATCTGGGAATCTCCTGTTCTCCAGTGCCCACCTCCTCATGCTTCCAGCTTATTTTTCCATCTCTCATCCTCAGTTCTTTTAGGCTTTCACTTTTATAAAATACGGCGGCAAGCACACCTATGTTTTCCAGTAGTTCCTGCTTACTGCTTGTACACAGTTCGGAGTAGAGGCAGGATCGGTTCTAGTTAGCTCCTTTAAATGAGATATGGAAGGAAAACAAAGGCAGAATAACAAAAAACAGTATTTCAAAAAAGTATCCTGCCACAAATTGTGTTTTTCTGCTTGGAAATATGAACTTTTATGTTGAATTTGAACTAAAGGTAAATTCACTCTTTTTAGACAGACATTAGTACGTTTCCCCAGTTACTGGGAATTTTACCGCACAAGCCTTTTCATACCTGCTTCTCACCCTGGTAAAGGAAACAAGGTTTGTTAAATTATCTTTTATTCAATCATTTCACTACTTTATTGATATTTCCCTCCAAAATAGACCCCTGTACTCCTCTTAAGACTTTTGCTTAAACGTACTTTCCCTCAATTAGAATATAAGCAATATTGGCCTATTTATTATTTGTCTAATTACTAATTAATCTATGGCAGCATAGGTAATACCTGTAAGTATCTAAACATCTTGCTCAACATTATTTATCATTAATTCAATTCAAATATTCTTTTGATCCTCTCATGCATGTTGACAATTTTATTACCGACTGCAAAAAATATAACCTACACTGAGCTACTGATAATAATTACTTGAGCATAGCCTTCCATCGATCAAAAATTCTAGAATTTACTCTGAGTCATATCTGTGCAGCAAAAATTTAATTGTACACACATAAAATTATACCTTTGCTTCTTATTTTCCCAACCAGTTCTTAACTTCCATCTGGAAAGGAAATATATTTGTCTAATGGATTTATCTCAATAAAACTATACTGATATTTGGAATAATTTGGAATTTAAGGAATAAAGGTTTTTTTTTCAGTTATTAAAATTAAATAAGCATTAAAACTCTTTACCTTATTATTGAGAAATATTTGGTGTGTGGGCATTAGTCCTTTTTACAACCTAAAGTAACCAACAATGTTTGACCTAAAATTATAGCATTCTGATTCAGTTCTCTCAGTTCAATAAAATATTTGAATATGTTATTTAAGAAATTTAAGAATCTAAGTATACATGCATATTTTCTTTACAATTTAATTCTCATATAGATATCCTTTATAATAAAAAAAATACTCTGGTTCTATGACTGGTTCTCTACATTGAAAAGCAAATGAACAAATAAAGTTATTATCTAAATAAATGATATGTGCCTTAAATATAATTTATTTAAACATTTTTAAATCAAGAAATTTAAAGAATTTTTAGAAAAAGATCACACATAGAATACAAATCAAAAGGACACAAAGAAGCATTAAGTTCTTGAGTAATTATTATTCTACCATGTATATTTTTCAGTACCACTCTTCCTTATCTTTACTTTTTATTTTTGGCATATCTTTACTTTTTTAAAGTACTCTTCAGTTTGTGATATACTGAGCCACTTGTGTAATATTAACATAGTTATGAATGACATCTATTATTAACAATCCATAGGGATTTTTGAGTTCCATTTGTAATTAAGTAAACTGATAAAAAGAATGGTAAAAAAAAAATAGTTGTTTTAAAGCTGGTTCATTTTCACAGGAAAAAAAGATATACTTATTGGAAGTCATTATATTTTATCAAGTTTGTATACATATAAGTTGATGTCTTTCAACTAAATTAGACCTATTGTCCTGCACATAAAACCAATGATCAGAGTTTCCAGCGTAATGCAGTCATCCACCCACTCACTTTGTTGAAATTTAGAGCACTTTGTGTGCTTTCTGTCTTTGTTTTCTATCCCAGCAATTTCTTTAAGGCAGGGATAAGAACTTCTTCTTCTTTTCTTCCAAGTATCTAGCACAGGGACTTACACATAGTAGGCCCTCAGTAACTATGTACTGAGTGAGTGAATAAAGGAGCCTGATGGACAGAGTGGATGTTAACACTCAGTTTCTCCAACTTAGTTGTAGCAGTAGTACTAGTAGTTGTAGTAATAGCAGTAGTACTGCTAGTAGTAGTAATACTACTAGTAGTAGAAGCAGTTGTGATAGTAGCATCAGTAGTAACAGAAGTAGAAGTAGTAGTAGTAACAATACTAGTAATAGCAGTGCTAGTATAGTTAAGATCTGGGAAGCCAGGTGGGAGAAAGAAGCGTCAGACCACCCACTTCACCCAGATTCCTGTAGGAGGAAAATACAGAGCACACGACTCATAATGAAATTTTTTGTTTAGGGCTGAAAGTATAGATGACAGATATATTGAACTTAATGACTGATGATAGTCACAAAGTCTAGTATGTGCATGTGAACGCTTACAAATCTGAGAGATTCCAAAGTCTAAAAGTCCAGCCTGAAGTTTATCATTAATATACAATGATGAGCAGGGAAATGGGAGACCCCCATCTGCACACATGCATGCCTTTTTACAAATCTTTATTGTGCTTGTTTTGGTACATATTATAATAAAGAAGACAGGGAGAAAGAGAAAGAGTGTGTGGATAAAAAGATATAAGCAATTGGATGGATTAGACCATAGGAAATACTTTCCAAGGCAAGGCAAGGAGAATCACGGTGGTTTTGTAAGTATGTAAATATATAGAAGTCAAATCTTATGCAGTATTTTAAAGTGTATTGGATTGTTAATCATAATGTGCAAATAAAATATAACACAACAGATGTGCTTCTGGCAGATGCTGAAAAATCTGTTACTTTGTGGAGCCACATCTTCCATATATGTTGGTTAATTATATCCATGCCTATTGATGGAAATCACAGACTCCAGCTTCCCCAGAGCTTCAATTATGGTAATTAGTTCAATATATAGACAAGCTGAGTTCACTGCACGTGTGCGTACCCTCAACACACACATGGGTATACACATATTACTTTGTAATTTGAGAGCTTTCCTTTACCTGTATAAATGTATCAAATTTGTGACTAATTATGAAAATATAGTCAACTCTTCCTAATAATTTTTCAAATGTTTTCTTCTATCATTTGTCCTTCTCTTTCATTTTGTCTTTTCTGTTGTTGTTTTTTTCTCTTTCAAATATACTTTCAAATTATTCTCAGAATCTTTGTATTATTATATATAAGCTTTAGGGAGAAGGATGATAATCAGGCATAGAGATCTGAATATTGCCATTCAGATTAGTAAGGATTCTAACAACAATCCTTTTGTACAGACCCATGTATGTTTTTAAAAATTAAAAAGAACCATTGTCTTTTCTTAATTCTTCTTTTTTCATTTGATGTGTCAATACATGTGCATAGACTCTGAAAATTATTTATATATTTTTGCTTCATTTTTGCATAGTGCCATTTTTACATGTGAAATTAAAAATGATGATAGTATATTTTATAAAATGGGCACACAGACTCTCCTTGATCTGGAACGGAAGTGAATTGAGATGGAAGTTATTGGACAGGCAGCTATATTTGGGGAATGCTCTCGCTGCTTAAAGTGTTTCATAACTCGCTCCAGCATCTGTACCAAAGACGATGTCATTTAAAACAGCTTTATGGAAATGCCACTTCCCTTCACAAACCTTTAGTATGCAGCTCCATGTCATTGCATATTCATAACAGACTTGTCATTAAACGCAGTCTGAGTCCATATGAGTACCAATCATGGTTACAATATTTGACTAAGTCATTTCTTCAGTATAGCTTAGACCTAGTTTTAAACTTAGGATGATACTATCTCTATCTATAGTAGAAGACGTGTTTGTCCCCTGTACAAACCGTGTTTTATACTCTGTATAATGTTTGGTACCATTAAATTGTGGCGGGTCTATGTATGACTTCATAGACTTCATGTATATCTATTATTTGTATAGATATATGAGAAGGAACTGGGCAGAAAGCAGGTTAAAAATATTACGCCAGCATATGGATACACTTTGGGTTGTCCTATGATCAGACTCTTTGATGTAAAGAATTTAATATATTGATTAAATGTTTGCTGAGAAGTATTTAAATATTAGAGGATCTCACAGAATATACAAAAGTGAGAGACACGGAAGGTAAATGTGGTCTCAGGGAATTAGAATAACTGTTTTAAGTACTGATGACTACAAAAAAATAATCCTAAAGACAGGTAGAGCATATGTTATCCAATATATTTTATTTTAAGAGACCCCAACATTCTCTCCTGCAGAAAAGCAGCTATTTTATCATGCTATCGCTTTAAACTCCAGTATTCAATTTACTACTTTTAATTTGGGTGGTGATATAACATGAATTCTAATATGTTAAACAAGTCAAATTGCGGTGAGGAGGCCCACAGCCAATCTCTGTTCTCACACCTATTTGCAGACAGTCTACCCCGACTCCTGCTTCTACACAACTGCCAAATGGGCACCTCTACTAAACAGTGGGATTCTAAAGAACTGCATCACAGCATTTTTCCAAAACACAGCATGTTTCCAAAAGACCATGTCATCATATCTGTGTGTTTGATGAGGACACTTAAATGATTCAAATCAAGCCTGCTCTTTATTATACTGCTACAGATGTGACAACTATGTTGAGAGACCTCTTGGAAATGGAACACAAAGAAAAAGAAAACTTTGATGAATACGCAGAGAGATATGAAGAGTGAAAAAAGTATAAAATTTGAAAATCTACATGAAAACATCTGCCTAACATGAGGCTTTGGCTGAAAATTGGAATGTCTAAGAAGCAGCTTGTTTTAGGCATTTAGGGGGGTAGGGATCAAATATCACCATTTTCCCCAGGGTCTGTTCTTTTTTTACATAAGGCTCATTAAGCTCTGCATTTTTATAAGAGAAAAAGGTAAACAACAATAATTAACATTTATTAAGTGCTTACTTTGTGCTTGATATTGCACCAAGTGCTTTACTTAAATTATCTCATTTAGGTAAGGGCACTGTTACTGTCTCCTTTTTGGAAAAGATAAAATTGAGAAAAAAAATAATAAGGGATTCTATTTAGGCTTTCTTTAAAAATTTTAGACCCATTCTTCATGACTTGGAGACCCAAGACAATTATTTTGCTGGGTTTTTTTTAAGTTTATTGGGGTGACAAGTGTTACACCACTTGTTAAAGTTAAATAGGTTTCAGGTGTACAATTCTGTAATACATCATCTATATATCATATTGTGTGTTCACCACCCAGAGTCAATGTTCTTTCCATCAGCATATATTTGATCCCTTTTACCCTCATCTACCACCACCCTACCCTCCTATTTTGATATTACTTCTATTAAACACATTCAACTAATATAGGGACATCTTTGTTGATATGTTTCTGATTCATTTCTATTTAAGCTATGTTTAAACACCAATCTACTGATTTTAGTTTTAAATCTCCTACTCTATGGGTTTGAAGTGTATTCGGTTAGCAAAATCTCCATCTTTTCTTGCCAAACCTTCCTTAAAACCTAAATTAAAGTGCTACCAAAAGATAGCTTAAAAGCTATCTACATGTGATAATACATTTTTGTAGCTGGATTAGAAAATAGAACACATTTTATGTTGTAGTACATTTTGAAATAAAATACCTGAGATTCTGGTCTCCATTTAATCACTTACTATTTGCTAGGTCATTTAAATTCTTTGAGATTTATTTTTTCTAAGCTGGGTAATTGGTGATAATAGCCTTTATTTTTCTGAAAAAATAGGGTTTGGCTTTAAAATGTCTTAGTTACTTTCAGCATTAAAGTAGGTAATTTTATAGAGGCAACTTTAAAAAATAGACATAACCCACTGAAAGACAATCTGACTTTAAGACATCACTCTTGCCTTATCACCCTCCCAAATTCTCTTGCACTCCATTTTTAGTAATTTTAATCATCTGTGATATCAAGAAAAAGATATGAAGACTGAAGTTCAAATACAGTTCAATGAGCTCTTATACTTGTTTATAGTGAAACATGGAGACATAACATCTATGAATACAGACTTCTATGTTGATAAGACATGAATAATAATGGCTACTCAGATGATTCTGAGAGTTGAGTGTGAGAAAATGTAACAGCAATGTAAATGTAAGGTATTATTATCGCACTTGAAATTATAACTTGACCCATCAAGTTATTGAAGTTAAATCAAGATTATTGTCCACGTGCCCTAGTATAGATAATATTAAAATAGAGACTCTAATCAGCAGCAGTTTAAGAGCAGAGCTCGGTTTTGAGCCTAGATCACTGAGCTTATAATTGCACAGGCATTGACTACGTGCAATGGCCATTGGAGGGCCACGAAAAGGCTTAGATAACACTATGTTGTTCTTCAGATTTCTTTAAAATTCATGAAGTTTAAACTTAGGTGATGGTAAAACTGATGCTCTCAAGCCTATTTGCTCCTTGCATTGAATACCGGTTTTAGAAAAGTGAATGTATTTAGATATGTCTTAGAGTCAAATGAAGATTCTATTTCTTAGGCGGGAGTTATGTATATAAAGTTCTAAAGTGTGATAATAGAATACTTATCCATTGTTTTTCCCACTATTTACCACTAAGGACCAAGAGTAGGCTGACTCTAAAGAGGACAGTATCCTAATTTTGCTATAATCATATTTGTTGTTCTTAATCCAATCTCTATCTGCCACAAAAAAAAGGTATAGAAAAAACTAAATCATTCAATGATGAGTACTGTATAAAAATAAAGAAATCAGCAAATTCCAAACAAATGGAATCTAGACAAAAGTAATACAAGCAAAAAGAAGTAAAGGAGGAAAGAAAAGTAAATACCAGATATTTGTTGTTTCAGCACCGAAAAATATTATCAAATGGTTGACTATGAATTTTTAAAACAATAAAATAATGTTTTCTATAGAACAAGCACACAAAAATAGAAAAGGTAACGATTAAACTTGTCATTATGCTCTCTAACAGAACTTTGGGTACTATGCACTTTAGTTTCTATACTATTTTTAACCTTAGCTCCAAATAGGCAGATTTTGGGTAGGGGTGAGGGGAAAAAATTAAAATTATCACTAAAATGAAGAAAATAAGAAGCACAACAAGGGAGAAAAGACATTGCTGGGGGAGGGGGAAAGGTTAGATCAGAAATAGAGGATAAAATGAGACAGTTAATAAAAGAATTTAAAGGAGTTATAAGGAAAAGAAATAAAATGAAAAACAAGCAAAAACATTCAATATATGAAATTTACATCCCCAAAGAAGCAAACTAAATTAGTGAGATGGAAAAAAAACTAGTAAAGGTATAAGTCAAGAAAACTTTGCCAAATTAAAAAAAAAAAAAATACTGAAGTAACATATAGAAAGTTTACATTACAGCCTAGCGAAAACTGACCCGAAATAACAACCAAAATATACATTGCAAGAAAATTACAATACTTGAAAAACGAATGAAATATTTTTGTAACAGCCAGACCAAAAATCATATCACTTATTACAGAGTAAAAAAAATAGTCTTTCTTCTGCCTTTTCCACGGAAACCTTCAACTCATAATTGCAGTGGAATAAAACCTACAGAATTTTCAAGGACAGAAAAAACGACGTAAAGATTGTATTTAGCCTATCCATTATTATGTATGCAGGCAACAGATAAATAGTTTTGAGTGTGCTGAACTCAGAGTATATTTTTCCCACAAGTGCTCTGCAGTATTCTGTACCAGAAGAGGAGCTTCAAGCATCTAAGAGAAAATTGAAAAAAACTAAAACCAATAAGTTCAAGGTGGTGAACTTTGACTATATTATCTTGGAACTAAGAATAAAAATAGTATAGAATTAAAGTTCACAACATATTAAACAATATTAAATGCTCTGATAGTATGGCTAACAGAACTTGGGAGGAAAAGAGGAAATGGAGGTAAACTAAATATGCTGATTTTCTCAATTTTTAAGAGTTGAAGGAATGATCATATATATTATTTAGAGAAAAAATAAATTAATAGAGATATAAGTATATTTCAGTCTACAAAGTTAAACAAGAAAAATAATTCACTAACACCAAGTGGTGAGGGAAAGAGTGGGAGAAGAGGAAATATGCTAATTTTGTTTGTTGTTCATAGAAGGAAATTAATAAAGTCTCAAGAAAGAGAAGCATAAAGGTATTTTTAAAAATATAACCTATAAACTATAATGAAAAATGCAAACCGTCTTTACTAGAAATTCCTGTGAATGTATGGCATGCAAGCACATGTGTTCTTACATGTGCAGACAAAGTGAAACTAAGAGACCACGGGGTGAAAGAGTTTTATAAACTTAAAAAGAGATGGCATGAAAAATAATACAACAGAACTAAGATCAAACATTGCTGTCCTATCAATATCTGTAAGATGTGCTAAACTGTTATATTAAAATAAATACTTCCATATTTGATCTCAAAGTAAAATCCAACTCCATATACTGTGCAAGAGACTCCTTCAAATAAACTGATTCCGAGTGGACAAAAATAAAAGATAGTCACAATTTTATCAGCAAAAAAGAAAGCAGAAGTTATGATCTGAATTTCTGACAAGGTTGCACTGAAGCAAAAAGGAATTGAATGAAAAATAATGAGAGCACTGTATAATCCTAAAAGATGCGACTCACAGTAAAGTTATGCACCAAATAACATACAAAATGTTCAGTCACACAAGTAAATGACAAAATGCTGAAAAATACCAAATGAAGTTTGAATGAAAATATCAAATGCTGATAAGGTATAATTAACATAACACATATTTACATTCGTGGATAAATTAGGAGCTGTATATAGTGTAGTCATCAGTACTTTTTTGGTTGCCAAGTAACAGAAATTCTATTTAAACAAACTTAGGCTAAAAGCAGCATTTGTTAGAAGACGTATATTACTGTAGCTAGGCCTCAGAGAAAATAAGAACAAAACTGACACGCTGCCATTAGCTTGGTCTCCTCTCTGCTTTTTCTTCTCTTTCTGCTGAGCAGGTCCTTCTGTGAAGGGGGCGCCCTTGCTGGTAGCAACCTAAGAACCTCACATTTGCTATATTAAAGGGGAACTAAATTGCTCTCTTTGACAAACTTTTAAAATCCTAAAAAATCTTCAAGTACAGTTTTCAATGGCCCAGCTTTACTCATATGCCCCTCTCTGGGCCAGTCTACTATGGCTCACCTTAGGTTTCCCACCTCAAATAATCCCAATGGACAGAGAAATGAAGAGTATCAGAAGATGGCTGTCTCCATTTGTTCACTTGATTCTAGTGGTTGGAGCAGTAAGACAACTTCCTAAAAAAAGTAAGCACTATTTGGGGCACACTAAACAATAGGTGAATTGCAAATCTTTAAAGTGTTTATCTCCAGCAATATTTATCGTAGCTAAAGATTGAAAAGAATTTAAATTTTTAACAAAGAATATTTATAAAACAGCCGTTCAGTGGCGTGACTCTATAATGCTTATAGAGAGCTCATCATAACAGGTGAAAGCATTATAAAGTTAGTGAAAATAATTGTCATTACAACTTTAAAAATTACCCAGTAATTCCGTTTCTGGGTATTTATATGAAGAAATCCCAAACACTAATTTGAACAGATATATGTATCCCTATGTTCATTGCAGCGTTATTTACAATAGCTAAGATATGGAAGCAACTTAAGTGCCCGTTGACAAACAACTGGATAAAGAACATGTAGTATACATATACAAGGGAGTATTACTCAGCCATAAAAAAGAATGTTATCTTGCCATCTGCAACAATATGGAATGACCTAGAGTGTATTATGCTAAGTAAGACAGAAAAAGGTAAATACCAATGATTTCACTTATATGTGGAATCTGAAGAACAAAACAAACAAAACAGAAACAAACTCATAGATACAGAGAACAAATTGGTGGGTGCTAGGTAGAAAGCAATTTGATGGGGCTGGGTGTAAAAGGTGAAGGGATAAGAAATACAAATAGGTAGTTACAAAATAGTCACAGGGATGTAAAGTACAGTATAGGGAGTATAGTCAATATTGTAATAACTATGTATGATATCAAGAGGATATTAAACTTATTGGGGGGATCACGTTATAACATATAAATGTCTAACCAGTATGCCATACACCTGAAACTAATATATTGAATGTCAACTGCAACTGAAAACTTTTTTTAAAAAATTACTGAATTTAATATATAGAGAAAGACTTGAAGAAAATACATTAAGAATCAGTGGTATACTTTATGTGATTTGTTTTTCCTTTCTCTGTAACTCAGTATTTTCTATATTAAACATGTAGTACTTTTATGATAGAATAAAGGATATGCCTTTTTATTCAAAAATACTTTACCTTTGCCATTCCTTCCTTCCCTCACATATTTGGGATCATAATTGAACCTTAGGCAAAGGTTTTCTCATAGGAGTCATCAAATTATGGATTCATGTTATCACAGAAACTATGAAAGATATGGAGATTAAGGGACATCCTCTGTCCCCACTCATATTTTTATGATGTTCTTATATGCAGCACCACAATTATGTATTATGATTTTGAATGCAAACTACTTTTTTGAAGAATCCAAAAGGTCAGAGGGGTGGTTAAGGGCACACAAACTTTGAAAGATTGAGCTGGATTCAGATTTCTTAAGACCTAAAAAGGAAGGGTCCTAGATAATGTGAATAGTTTAAACGAGGAGATAAGAAATAGAAATCATGATATGTTTGGAAAATAGGGATTTAAGTGTAGCATGAATAGTGTACAAGTGTCATGAATTTAAACACTTTTCCTGGTGTGAAATCTCCTTGTTAAGTGATCTCCTACTGGGGCTTGTTTCTTTTTCCTTTCTTGCTGCTTATTTAATAAGGGAGTCTTGGAATAATAATGCATGACACCTTTCTAGAATGAATGGCTATAAATGCAAAAGCATCTTGTCTGGGTTTAAAGTGTTTGTTGTAGAATTATTACTAATTCCTTATAACCTTCTGGCATTATCAGGCATGCATCTCTACAGCTGGCAATCTGCAGTTTACTTCCACACTTTGTTTTCTTTTCTTTCTTTCTTTTCTTTTCTTTCTTTTTTTTTTTTTTTTTGTGCTTTCTGAGGCAGCCTTGACTTGACAGCAACCGCAAGAGATCACAGCCCACAGGACAATGATAATTTGAGGGAACTCACAGGGCTGACAAGGCTGCTGGCTCATTGGGTAAAGATGTGAAGCAAAAATTTCTTAAACTATTCTGATTTATTCTAGCTAGAACTCCAGCACCTAAAGTTGAATGGTTAAAGTTGGAGCGGGGAGGCCAGTACTAATAAAGGAGAGAATAATAGAACAATGTCTGACTGAGATAGATAGCTAAAAAATAATATTTGTCATTTTTTTTCTGTATGTTTCTTTTAGTAAAACACATGTACATAAACACAGTATTTCTCTATATACTCTCTCTTTGTCCACACATAATCATGCCTGTATGTATGCTTGTGTATGTACGCATGTTGTGTGTGTACATACAAAAATTCTTAATTATGAAAAAATGGCTTTCTAAGTGCAAGGATACATAATTTTATATACAAAGAAAAACAGCAATATTTTTCTATTTTCTTAACCCCAAATACAAGGGCAAACACTCAGAAAAAGGAAATAAGTCTTTCTACTCCTAATTCTCTGTGTTTACATAACAATAAAAATTAGTCTCCTGTCTGTCTCTTTGATGAATGTCTTTGGCCCTATCCAGGAGACAAGGATCAATAGTCATTTCCGGAGATATGTATTTAAAGATTTGAGTAGAAGCAATTGAAAAAGGCATAGAAAGCACCTTTTCATCCACTTTATTCACCCACTGCCCACATCCTCACTGTAAAAATCTGTCTTCATTTTTCTTTAAAAATAACCTGCGTATTAACTTTCCTATGAATGCAAGCCCTTATATTTCCACTAAGATTTATACAACCACTCTACTTACACTGAATCTTTCACAGGCTGATGAACTATTGACACACTCAATTATAGAACAGAGGGACTTGGAATCCAGACTTGTGATTTAGCCTTAGGGTAACCTATGTTCCTTTTAGCATTTTATTTTGTGATCCTCAATATTATGTGGATCACACACAGACCCTGGTTCCCTGAAAATAAGACCTAGCCAGACAATCAGCTCTAATACATCTTTTGGAGCAAACATTAATATAAGACCCAGTCTTATTTTACTATAAGACCAGGTTTTATATAACAATATAATATAATATAACATCATGTAATATAATATAATATAATACTGGGTCTTACATTGATTTTTGCTCCAAAAGGCACACTAGAGCTGATTGTCCGGCTACGTCTTATTTTCGGGGAAACAGAGTCCACATATACACACACAAACCCACCAGTTAATTATTTTTAAAAAATACATTTGTTTTCTTTCAGGACTGCCTGATAATGAAGAAACCACTTTCATTTTCTCATATCCCTGCCACTGTGAAATATACAAAACTTACAGAAAATGAAATGTATGTCTATGTATATATAAGTATATGTATATAGACAGTAGGTGCTGTGGATCTAAGTCAACCAGAAGAGACCATTCTCATGGCCTCGGGATCTTCAAGTCTGAATGAGTCCTTCCCAGGAACCTAGGAATTCTGACTATTCCAGGGATGGAAAGCTGAGAGTTTCCATCTTAATTGTGAGTTCCTAATAAATTTCAGGAATTAGTAGATGCTATACAATGTATAATATTTCATTTAATCTTTTCAATAGCCATAAAGATAGACATTATTATCCCTATTTTTCAGATACAACAATAGAGATCAAAAAAAAGCCCGAAGTCACAGAGCCATTGTGGCCAGGGACAGTGGGATATTTGAGTTTCGTGGACTTTCATCTTTTGTGGCTCTAACGCAGAGAAAAATGTGATAGGTTAGGATCCTCATGTAAGCTTTTCATGTGATCTCTTGCCTTCTATTTGAATATTCCCTTTCTACATTTTAAGACTATATTTAATTTATCAATTAGTAAATTTTGTTAATCAAAGTAAATGATGCTGGAAGAAATTAGACATCATTCTTGATCTCAAAACATTAGAATTAAAGTGAGAAGATAAAACCTACTTGAAACGTTGAATAATGCCATAGAAACAATAATTCAAAACATTTTAAAATACCAAAAAACCTTGACCTCATCTTTAATTACCAAATCGATTATACAGTCAGTCAATAGTACAGGAATTCAGTATAAAAACAAAAGAGTTAACATTTAATATTTCCCCTAACTTTATGCAAATTTAACTCATTCGCTCAATAAATATTTTTGAATACCCATTATGTGTCAGATACATAATAGGCAATTTGGAGACAGCTATTCATGCAAGATAGACTCTACCTATAAGGAATTTACAATCTAAGAATTTTATCTCTGTGATTTTGTCATATAATATAAAAATGACTATACTTTTGGTGAGTAGCCAATTTCGTCATGGGAAATTTTGAAAACAAAATAGCTATTAATATTTGCACATGAATCCAGATTCAATCATCAGTTAAAACTCTTACATGTATCAGATAATTTGCCTTTCACTGAATATTTCTGCATTATCATATTTCAACGTCTTTGCTCATGCTACTTATAAAACATGAAATGCTTCTCCTTTTATTTCTAATGGTCAAAATCCTACCTGTCTTAAGATAAGCACTGTCAAACATCTCATATAAATGTAAATTTTTATAATCTTTATAGAAAGCTGTTGGTCAACATACTATTCAAGATCCTAAATAATATTTATGAATTTTGATCCACTTTTAGGAATGATAATGAAATAAAGACAAATAGGTAAAAGATGCAAGTCACAATATTATACACAACGGTGAAAAATTGAAAATAACTGAAGCACTCATAACATGACAATAAATCAGCTTACTTTTTAATGCCATCGTATACACATTTATTTTGAATTAAGTCAAGTTTTATTTTAAGTCACAAGGGAGGAAATAAAGACACAAAGCAAAGTACTTTAAGTAGTGATGTGTATGTAGCCCAACACATAGCCTCCCTCAGTAAGATGAGGTCCCAAAGGAAATGTTATTTGGAAAAGAGTTTTCTCTCACCCCTCCCTGAACCAATTGGTGGGATCATCTCGCTCAGTGAAATGTGGCTTTATGAGCATTCTAAACATAAGCCAACTAACTCATCTGATACTAGTTCAAAAAAACAGTAATAAGGACTAAATTTGACCTTAGGTGATTTTTCTCTTACTTTCTAAGTTGTTGATTTTATAAATCAAAACTCCACATATGATGCAACTCCGTAGCACATAAACACAATAAAATAAAATGTAGCCATTAAAACAGTATCTGTGTAGAAAAAGAATGAATAAAAACATTTCTAAATGTTTACATATGATTGGGTAAGAAAAAGATTTTCTATATATGAGATATAGCAAAAAATTATAAGATGAAATATTTATTTGAGTACCTAAAAATAAAATTGTTACATCAAATAGCAATAAAATACAAAGGTATGCAACCAATTGTGGAAAATTTTTAAATACTGTGTTTCCCTGAAAATAAGACCTACCCAGACAATTAGCTCTAATGCGTCTTTTGGAGCATAAGTTAATATGAGACTCGGTATTTACATTCTATTATATTATATTATATTGTATTGTATTGTATTATATTGTATTATTTTATAAGACCCAGTCTTACAGTAAAATAAGACAGGATCTTATATTAATGTTTGCTCCAAAAGACGTATTAGAGCTGATTGTCCGGCTAGGTCTTATTTTTGGGAAACACAATATAAAATTACATGGTTACTATTTTTAAAATATAAAGAGTTTGACAAGTTCATATGAAAAATCATACACACTCTTTTAAAAATGTGTAAAATACAGGACTAGTCCATTCACAAACACACTCACATATACGCAAATAGATATGAAAAAGTTTAATCATTAATACTAATAATATAAATATTTAAAAATGAGAAAAGTAAAAAAGTTTTTTAAAAACTGATTCTACAGTATCTCTGAGGGTATGGTATAAGGATCATGCGTAATCCCTCTGGTAGAAATGTAATTTTTCAATTTCTCCAGGACTAAGAAAAGCTTTAAGGTGTGCACAGTCATTGACCCAATAATTGTATTACTATACGGATTTGTTGTAAAGAAATAACACAGATATGCACAAAGATTTGGCTATTTGCATTTTTATTGCATTGTTGTAATATCAAAAACTTGAGAGGAATGGGGAAACCCTAATGTCCAAGAACAGTAACTTAGTTCAGCAAATGATTTATCCAAATAATGGATGACTACGTGAACTTTAAGTTGGAAAAGAATATTTAATGTTATTAAAATATTGTTAAATATAAAGATTGTCATAAAATATTTATTTACTTTAAACAGTTATTTAGTGAATACCTGGTATGTACTTAACACTTCCTAGAAACTTCCTATCCTCACAAGAGTTTACATTTCTAGTGGGAGAAATGACTAAATGGTAGATAGGTGGATGAATAGCGTATAGATAGATAGATAGATAGCTAGATAGGCAGATAGATAGACAGAGCAGGTGATGACAAGTGAAAAGAAAACCAGAGTAAGACAGATTAGAACAGTAAGTATGCAGACATTGGAAAGCCATTTTTTTTTTTTTTTTAAATAAAAAGTGGTACAAAAGCTTAGTGTGCTCCAGGAACCTGCAAGAATATGCAAAGAGGGCAAGATGAGAGAGCAGATTGTGTTTTGTGTTGGACCTTCTAGGCCTCGGTAACTGAATTTTACTCCAAAGGCAAAAGGGCAATTTTGAGAAGAAAAGTGAAATGATGAGATTTACTTATAAAAGGATCTGGTCTTCAGTTTAAAAGAATTTTAAATCACCATATGGGCTGCAAAGTGAAGATTAGACTAAATACCACTAACAAAGGAAGAAACCATATGAACAGGAGGGGCACAAAAATGTTTTATCCATCCTTTCTTTCCCGAAATATTAGGTTGGTGCAAAAGTAATTGCGATTTTTGCAATTTTTTTTTTTAACCTTTTAAACTGCAATTACTTTTGCACTAACTTAATATTTATCGAACACCTAATTTTCATCATACACGGATTATAGCAATAAACAAAAGATTAAAAATTAGAGTTTACATACTAGTAAAAAGAGACCAACAGTAGAAAGTAAAGAAGTATATGTAACACATAGTTTTTAGATGACAATAAATCCTGTGGAATAAAATAAAGCAAGAAATACAGATGGACAATGGTTAGAATGTAATTTTAAGTTGCTCCGTTGGCATTTGAATGAAAACCTGAAGGAGATGAGGTGGTAAACCACACAGACATCTGGGGAGGAACATGCCAGGCAGATGGACACAGCACTTGCTAATGCTGTTGATTAAAGAATGACTGGTGTGTTAAGAAGCAATGAAGAAGCCAGTGTCCATGGAGCAGGCAGAGACAGCCAAAGAATAGGAAATGACAGACATGAAAGGTGAGGTGGAGGAAGTGAATTGAGAGCATAGTAGTCTTAATAAACCACTCATAACTGTTTTGGCTTTTACTCTGGAGGAGAAGAGAAAATACTGGAGAGATTTGAGTAGGAGTGACAAGATCGGGTTTATACTGTAAAAGGAGCGCCTTGTTGCCTAACTGAGAATAGACTATAGGGGACAACAGCAGAATCGGGAGACCAGTTCAGAAGCTACTACAATTACCTAGATAAGAGAAGATTACACTTGGAAAGAGGTTACAACAGCCATGAGATTTGGGGTAAATTTTGATGGTCTTGAAATAAGATATTTGACAGTTTTTATGTGGAGTGTGAGAGAAAGAGAAAAGTCAACTATGATTCAGGTTTTTTGATTGATTAATTGGAAAAATGACTCAGGACTTTAGTCTATTGGGAAAATGGGGTGCTATTTACTGAGACTGGGAAAACTGAAGAGAGAGCCGTTTTAGGAGAGAGGCTGAGGGCAGATAATATCACAGCTTTGCATTTGAATATTTTAAGTCTGTAATGCTAACTGAACAGCAGACTGGGGACATAGAGTTCTGGGGTTCAGATAAGAGGTCTAAAATTGCAGATAAAAATTTGGTTCTTATAAAGTATACATGGTACTTAAAGCCAAAGAATGAGTGTAGATAAAGAAAAGAGGAGGTGTAAGGATTGAGAGTGCAGGCATATCTATGGTTAAGAGAAGTCCGGGATAAAGTGGGAGGGTGAAAGGAAGCCAAGAAGAAAGGACCAGGTACAGAGAAGGAAATCTAGGAGAATGTCATGACATAGAAGCCAAGAGAAGGAAGTTTCAGGGAGAATGAAAGAGTACCTACTGTGTACAATGTTGTAGTTAGGTCACATGAGATGAGAATGGAGAACAGACTGTAGGATATAGATAGCATGGAGGTATTGGTGAGCTTGAGAAGAGCAGTTGAGGTGGAATGATGGAGGCAAAAGTCTTTAGGAATGATGGAGGCAAAAGTCTTTAGGCTGGGCTTAAGAGGGACTAGGGATATTCTACAAGATAACTGGCCTTGACTCTTCAAAAGTGTCAAGGTCATGAAAGACAGACTTGGATTAAAGTAGATTAATGGGACATGGTAAGTAAATGCAAAAGGTCATACTGGATCAGAAAAAAATATTTTTTTCTTTTGCTGTAATGGACATTAGTGGGACAATTGGTGAAATTTGAGCAAGGAATCACAATAATTTTATCAATATAATCTTCATAATTTTAGTAATTGCACTATGGTCTGAAAAAGATATGTGTTTTGAAGAAATACATGTTAAAGTAGTTACCATTAAAATGGTATCATACCAGCAAGTTACTCAAATAGTTCAGAGAGAGGGAACATGAAAGTTAATGTGGTAAAACAATTGTTTGACCTACTTTTGAAACTTTTCTGTAAGCCTGAAATTATTTCAAATTCAAACTAAAATCAACAGTTAAAATACTAAAAAGTTAGAGAAAGGGAGAAGAAGAAGAGTAGATAGCAGGAAAATCAGCA
Source organism: Rhinolophus ferrumequinum (assembly GCF_004115265.2). Taxonomy (NCBI): domain Eukaryota; kingdom Metazoa; phylum Chordata; class Mammalia; order Chiroptera; family Rhinolophidae; genus Rhinolophus; species Rhinolophus ferrumequinum. The sequence goes on along the minus strand of NC_046285.1, from coordinate 34,310,596 downwards.
GACTAACTTGGGTGCATTTCCTTTTCCCTTTCGTAACTCTCTAACTAGACTACTTCCTAATATGTTAACCATTCTCTTACAGGTATTTCTTTCTTTTCTTGCAGCTAAGTTAGTGGATCTTTCCTTTTAAAAAAAAGTTTTCCACTTCTTCTGATTTTAAAAAGTCCAAAATCTTCTTGATTGTCTGAGCAAGCATGATTCCTAAATAATGTATTTTAATTCTAGATCTATTAAATTCTTTTCTTAAGCTCTAATCTATAAATTCTTGATCTTTGAGTTAATAAAATTATTGAATTTTTCTTTTCTTCAATCTAAGAGGATTGCAGGTTTTCTATATAATTAGGTCCTTTGTTGCTTTGTATTTGTTCATTAATAAATTCCCTCATTATTTTGTTAGTGAAGCCTTTCTCAGTGCTTCTGAAACCTAAAGCAGTTGTCATAACCCATGACATGAACAAATCTAGAGTCAACTTGATAACACACTTTGGGGAGATGATTTCTGAGTCTGTAGAACAAATCTTGATAACACACTTTGGGGAGATGATTTCTGAGTCTGTAGAACAAATCTTGATAACACACTTTGGGGAGATGATTCCTGAGTCTGTAGAACAAATCTTGATAACACACTTTGGGGAGATGATTCCTGAGTCTGTAGACGAGTCACTAGAATCTGAGAGCTTATAATTGCCACAGTTTCCCCCTGAGCCCTGAAAATATAGGTATGGTGTTGGGAGAAGGCAAGGATTTGTAATGAGAAAAACAAAAAAAATGAGATGAAAGTGAATAGGTCTCTAAAGGAGGCTAAGTAAACATTTAAAGATCAGGATTAGTCTATTAATTAACAGTGAGAGAATGACTGTTTCCAAACTGGAGATTCGTGTCAACCTGGAGGCATAGAAAGATAATTCTGGTGACAGTGTGAAGAATGGATTGTTGGAAAAATTTGAGGCAAGGGATACCCACTGGAATTTCAGTGCAGATAATAATCAAGTGTAGTTCATGTGAGAGGAAATGGGATCTTGTGTGGGTACAGAGATAAGAGATCCATGAGACTAGACAACAAATGATTATCCTTCACAGTAGTACAGAAACTAAGCTCCATTTCATTAGTTTGCTAATGTTTTTCAGCTGCTGCATATTTTAGTCTTGCTACCACATTTATTCGTGACAGTGTGTTCAGATGGGCATGCAGATGCCCCATTCCTGTCTCATTTAGAGGTGATGTCTCATCTTGTCTCCCTTGTCATTGGGAAAAATCCCCAGGACTTCGTCCTATAGCGTGAAACCTCTCTACACTTGAGTTCTCAATCTTCTCAAGGCTGTCAAAGATTGTGCTTCTCAATAAAACTTCCCCAGCTTGCCAGATAACATGAATCTGGAATGAAAGTTAGGAAGATTCCTATATCTCCTGGTATAGAGGTAGGAAGAACACAATCAGAATTGGGTCAAAATCTTAGCTCTCCCATTTACTCATTGAAGTTAAGCTACTTCCATTAGTTTCAATGTTCTTTCTAAAATGTTGTGGGTAATGGATACCTGAAAAGTTTCTTGAAAATATTAAATGAGATGATTTGTAAAATGGTTGTATTCCTGAAAAACACATAAAAACTACTCACTAAATTTAGCCAGAAGTAGTAAGATCAGTAATTGTATATATACTAACACTATCTAATAATACATTTTAGGATCCTTAATTATCACATGCACCATAGATAGATAGATAGATAGATAGATAGATAGATAGATAGATATAGATAAAGACAGATATAGATATAAAGTTCTATCTGAGATCTTATGCTTACCAATAGAAAATTTGCTTAAAAAATAATGGTTAAATAATTTTGTAGGGACTAAGTATCTCTTAAGTGAGAATATGGATGGTTCAAAGCATTAGCTAAGAAGCATATTTTTGGACTCCATCAGATAAAAATCACAAGAAAAAAATGTGAGATCATTAAAAGTTACTACAATTGGTAGGATTTTTAACTGTTTGCTACTAATACAGTTAACCATGTATTGATAACTAATCCCACTTTGTATTCACCATTCTTTATTAATTAGAAGCCAGTTGCACATCCCTCCTAAACGCAAACTCAGAAGGAGGGGTGTCACACAAAAATATAGTCACCAGGAGACAGGAAATATAGCTGCCCTATTCGAATTTTACCTTTCACAGTAGATAGTCTCTAAAACTAAAAAATAAATAAATAACAATATACATGCTAATGTGTGTGTGTGTGAGTGTTTCATATGGAATGAAATCTAAAAAATCAGCTAAAATATATTAAAGTAATTGCAACTATTGAGCAGTACATGAAGCAGGGCTAATTTACTTTTTAATTATTTAGCTCTTTAAATTATGTGCATGTATATGGCGTTTTATTTTTATTGGATTTTATTTTTATCAAATAATTGTAATGTAGTTCTTGTGGTACACAAGATGCTTAAACTTTTCTCAAATAATAAAAAGTAATGGAAGCAGAAAATTTGGGCTGAAAAGCAATTCCTGAGAAAACATCTGGGAGTTTTTGTTGACTACAAATTCAAAATAAGTCAATAATGAGATATTGTTGCTATAAAAAAAAAATCAAATGCAATCTCAGGCTTCTATTCATTGAAATATGATAAATAAACAGGAAAAATATAAAACAGTATTCTGCATTGAAAAAACAGTATTCTGCATTTAAAATTCCATATTTGAAGTTGTGTTTATTTCTAGACCCTAATTTATTTCTATTTTTCTATTGTTATAACATCAGTGGTTTACTTTTACTATAGAATCAATATATGGTCTCTGTGGAAAACTTTAGAAAATAGGAAAAAAGGAAAAATTTACAATATCAATACTTAAAATACATATCAAACATTTTCGTTATAATGTTTTTAGTTTTATTCTCTACATATATGCGTATTTTGTATGTGTCATACTATATATGTACTTCGATGTTGTTGTTTTCTTAACGTAGTAGTATATTGTAGAATACGTTTTTCAGCCTAAATGAAGAAACAAGGACCAAATAAACCCTCATTTCTGAAACAACTAAAAACCAGACAATGTACATAAAACAACATTTCTCATGATATTGTCATAAGGCAAGAAGGGACATTAATACGACAGAAAGAAAACAAATGATACAAGCGCTATGATTGCCTACCTTCTTAGGTGGAGAATAAATAGTTCAAAGACACAGAGCAGGGAAAAGGAATCCAGGCAGAATCTGGCAACTGCCTGAGTCAAAATGATGGTGCTAGACAGCCAGGGCAGCTGGAGTTTTTAGGGCAGCATTCTAGAGAAGAGTTCTGGAGAAAACAGAGCTGTACAGAAAGAAAACTCCAGTGACTGCCCAAATGGAATATTGATCAGTATGTGTCTGTGAGAAAGCTATCTGAGGCCAAGGAAAGAACAACTAATGCCAACAAGTTCTACAACTTAAATGAAATGGACAAATTCCTTGAAAGACACCGACGATCAAAACTCATTATATAAGAAATAGATACCTAAGTGGATAGCTCTTAGATACATTGGTTTATTTGTTAAAAATCTTATGGGCCACACAAAGCTCTAGGCTCAAATGGCTTTGCTCATGAATGTTGCCAAACATTTAAGAAAGAAATAACACTAAGTTTATATAATTATTTTATTACATGAAAAAATAATAATTCCTTTATTACATGAAAAAAGGGAAAAATTAATATCTCCTAATTTTATTAGCCACCATTGCCCTAATAAGAAATAAAAACTATAGACAAATATCCCCCATCAACATAGGTGCAAAAATACCTTGCAAACTTTTAGCAAATGTGTCCAAAAATATCAAAAGGATAACACATCTCGATCAAAGAAATTAACTTAGGAATTCAAGTGTGGCTTAACATTCAAAAATAAATCAATGTGATTCACCATATTAATGAATTTTTTAAAAGAATGAAAAGAAAATCCATAAGATCATCTTAAGAGACATAGGGAAAATAACATATTCACACTATCCAACATTCATTCCTGGTAGAAGTTCTCAGAAAACTAGAACTAGAAGGGACTTTCTCAACCTAATAAAATGCATCTATAAAAAAATCTACAGTCAAGGGCATAATTGGTGGTAAAAGACTGTATCTTCTCCCTTACTATATCTTCTTCCTTGAAGATCAAAAACAAGACAGAACTTTTCATTTCACCATATCTATTCAACAGGATACTAGCTACTACAATAAGGTATTCCTCCACCCCCACCACAACCCCACCCCCAAAAAAGTAAAGGACATCCAGATTGGAAAGGAAGAGGTAACTGTTTTTAATGTAGAAAGTCCTATTGAACTTACAAATAAATAAATAAACCTACAATAATGAATAAGAGAGTTCATCCAGATTGCTGAACACAAGATCAATATGCTAAAAGCAATTGCATTGCTATGTACTGGTAACAAATATTAGGAAATTAAAATTTAAAAAGAAAAATATACCATATGATCCAGCAATCCCTCTCCTGGGTATCTATCCAAAAAATTTGAAAACATTTATCCATAAAGACATGTGTGCTACAATGTTCATTGCAGCTTTATTTATGGTGGCCAAGACATGGAAACAACCAAAATGTCCTTCGATAGATGAATGGATAAAGAAGTTGTAGTATAATACACAATGGAATACTATTTGGTGGTAAGAAAAGATGAAATAGAACCATTTCTGACAGCATGGATGGATCTTGAGATTATAATGCTAAGCGAAATAAGTTAGACTGAAACAGCAGAGAACCATATGATTTCACTGATATGAGGTATATAAACCAAAAACAACAAAAGAACAAGACAAACAAATGAGAAACAAATACTCATAGACACAAACAATAGTTTAGTGGTTTTCAGAGGGTAAGGGGGATCAAATATATGGTGATGGAAGAAGAACTGACTCTGGGTGGTGAACACACAATGGGATTTATAGAGGATGTAATACAGAATTGTACATCTGAAATCTATGTAACTTTACTAACAATTGTTACCCCAGTAAACTTTAATTAAAAAAAATAATATATATATATGTGTGTGTGTGTGTGTGTACACACACACATATATATACTACAAAAAGAAAAATATGCAAGACCTGTAAATTGTGTATTCTAAATAAGAAGATCTAAACTAATGGATCAAATGGTTGAATATTAAGATGTCCATTTTTCCCAAATTAATAGAGTAAATGCAAACTCAATCAAAATCTGAGAAGGTAATTTTTTTTCCAGAAATTGACAAGCTTATTTTCAAATTTATATGGAAATTCAAAGGACCTAGAATAGCCAAAGTATCTTTAGAAAAGAAGAATGCAGTTTGAGGACTTCCACTTTTTCACTTGAAGATTTATTATGAGTCTCTAGTAATCAAGCCAGGGCCAGGATCATGAGAGGCAAACATGCTGTCAGTGGCAGAGAATTTAAAGAAGCTTTTACTCTCAGCAACATACAAGTTCAGGACCAACACTTGCACAAACATGAAAATGATGCCTCCTTAAATTTTATGCCTTTAAATTTAGTCATCTTGCTTACTTCATCTCAGTTCTGCTCCTGATCAAGGCAATGTGGTATTGATATCAAGATCAACAAATAGCTAACAGCAGTGTAGTTGTTGTATTGAGATGCAAAAATATATTAATATAACAGAAGACAGAGTCCAGAAACAACCCCATGTATATGTGGTCAGTTGATTTTCAACAGAGATGAAAAGGCAATTTCATGTACGAAGAAAATATGTAAATAGTACATAAGCACATGAAAAGGTAGTCAACATTGTTAGCCATGGGGGAAATGTAAATCACAAGATATTACTTCACACCCACTAGATAATATCAAGGGCTGGCAATGATGTGAAGAGTTGGAAGAGCACTACGTTGCTGATAGAAATGCAATGGGTGCAGCCAGTGAGGAAAATAGCTAGGCTCTTCCACAATAAATTAAATATAGAAATATTCAGAACGATTAAATCTATAGAGACAGAAAATGGTGGCCTATGCACGGGGTCAAGGACATTTGTGGGACATCTGGAGTAACTGCTAATCATTTGTACCCAGGTGCTTTATTTGGAGGATGGGGGTAATAAAATTGATTACAGTTACTCTAGTTTGCTAGGGCTGCTGAAACAAAGTACCACATACTGGATGACATAAACAAGGAATGTATTTCTCACAATTCTGGAAGTTACATGTCTGAGATCAAGATGTCAGCAGAGTTGCGTCCTTTTGAGGGCTGTGAGGGCTTCTGTCTTTGGTTCATAGATGGCCATCCTCTCTTTTGGTCTCTTTACATCATCTTGCCTCTATGTATATCCCTATGTCCCAAATTCCCCTTTTATAAGGACATAAGTCATATTGGGTTAGAGTCCATCCTAATTACCTCACTTTAACTTGATTGTCTTTGTAAAGACCCTATCTCCAAATAAAGTCTCATTCTGAAATACTGAAGGTTAGGAATTAAACATATGAATTGGGGAATGAAGGGGATTATAATTCCACCTTCAATAGTGGTGATGTTGCGTAACATTGAATACTCTAAAAAGCATCCAGTTGTACACTTCAAATGGGTGAGTTGTGTGGGATGTGAATTACACTTCAATAAATCTGTTATATGAAAAGTAAAAATATAGAATGAACCTTAAAAAAAAAAAAAAACACCTGACAAACAACTGTAAAAAACAGGCAAAATTTTAAGACATCTCACAAAAGACCTAATAATTGTAAGAAAGCACATGTAAATGTCTCAGAATCTCTAAACATTAGGGAAATTCAAAGTAAATTCAATTTGATACCACTGTACACCAACTTAAATGGCTAAATTTAAAAGATGGTACCAAGTAATAGCTAAGAGGAAGAGCAAGTGGAACTGTTATTCACTGCTTATCAGAGGTAAATATTTCACAGCCACTTTGAAAAAAACGTTGTCGATTTCACGTAAAATGGAACACATAATTCCATTCCTAAAAAATATAGTCCAATGTTGTCTAACAAAGAATTTGGCTGGCCTTAGTACCGGGTTTCAGGAAAAGCGCATTGAAATCCTCCAATTCCCTGGTAATAGGAGTGTCTCTGTTATTCATGATGGGCCTCAGGCTCACACCGTCTGACATTATGCTAATGAGGCACTCATTGTGAGTCCCTAGGTGGTTTCAGGATGGAGGTTAACCACCCAGAAAGACCAAAGGTGTGATTAGAGCCTTGGCGTTTTAGAGCCTTGTGACTGATCTGAGCCCAAACTCCCAATCTACAGGAAGAAAAGGGAGGCTAACGATTTAGTTTAATCATGTAGCCAATGATTTAATCAATCATGACCATGTAATGAAACCCCACTAAAAACTCTGAGCACTTTCAGCTCAGATTAGATTCCCTGGTTAGTAAAATACATCTATGTACTGGGGGGGTGATATAGGCTGAGAAAATTGAAGCTTTATGTCGAGGATCCTTCCATACCTATTCCACTGTGCCTCTTAGCTGGTTTTGACTTGTGTCTTTTTGCTTTAATAAAACTGTGATTATAAGTAGAGCACTTTCTTGAATTCTGTGAGTCATTCTAAAGAACTGCCCTGCGAGGGTAGTGGAACCCTGAATCTGTAGTCAGTTGGTTAAAAGTGTGGGTGGTCTGCAAAGCCCCAATTTGCTGCTGGTATCTAAGTGAAGGCAGTCTTGTGGAAGACTGTGCTCCTGACCTGTGAAGTTTGATCTAAGTCTGGGTAGTTAGTGTCAAAATTGCACTGGACTCAAGAAAATTGAAAACATCCACATAAGGCTTTTACATGAGTGTTCACAGCAGCTGTATATAAAATGTCCAAAAACTAGAAACAACCCAAATATTCATCTACAATGAAAGAACAAATAAGTAGCAGTATATCCATTCAATGCAATGTTACCAATTAGCAAAAAGAAACATGAAACAAATTAACCAAGCTCTAAGTCCTTATACTAAGTAAAACAAGCCAGACTTACAAAAGATTAAGATCATGTGGTTTCATTGGTGTAAATTTAAGTGACAGAAAATAGATCATTTGTTGCCAGGAGCCAGGAATAGAGGAAAGGTATTTGTCTGTAAAAAGAATTGAGGAAAATTTTTGGAGTGATGGAAATATTTTATATCAGGACTGTAGTGGTGGTGATAAATCTTTATAAAGCATTTTGTCCCCAAGGTCACACAATATATAATAATCAATTCTAGTAAAATTGTAGATATAACTCTAAATGAGAATATTCAATTTCTGTATGTCCTTGGAGGTTATGTGGCTGTGTTCATTGTGTGAAAAGTCATTAAAACTATACGCTTATGACTTATCAAATTTTGGTATGTATATATATTTTTTACTTCATTAAAATAGTTTATGTTTTTAAGATGTTATTGTTTATAACTCAGTAGGGTTCTAAAGTTTTCTCTTTATAGTTCTTACACATTTCTTAAGTTTATTCCTAACCATTTATTTTATGGGTTTTGCTGATATTTTAATATGACGGTCTTCATTATATTTTTCTTATTTATATTTGGTATATAAAAAAACTGCTGGATTAAAAAAATAATTTTGTAAATTAACTGTTTTCCTGAATTGTCTAACTATTTCTTAACTTTCTACTAGATTTTTTAGGGTTTCCATGTAGGCTATCAAATTAACGGCAAATAATGATAATTTTGTTGGCTTTTTCTAATGTATATGGTTCTTGCTTTCCTTTTCTCATCAATTGCAATATCTCAAAGTTCTAGGAATGTGACAAATGATAGTAGTGATATCATACATTGTCATCATTCTTATTTGAATGAGAATTCTTTCAATCTTGAACTCTGAAACATGATGCTGGCTAGTATAAAATATATATTTATCAGCTTAAGGAACTCATTTTTTACTTATTTTTCTAAGATTATAAAAAAACAGAAATACAGATTTGTTGCCTTACAGCTGCCAAACCTTTTGTTCCCGCGCCTTTCCCAGGATTTCACAAGGGAGTGCCTCAGCAAACTGAGACTCAATGGAAAGATATCCATAAAGCTCCCTTGAGGGGATGTCTCGGCAGACTGAGACCCCAGGGAATAATATCAGCCCCTCCCCTTTTGTCCCCTGGGGTTGTGTGTGTGTGTGTGTGAAGGCACAGTACATGCTGGAGCACAATGGGGACTTTCGGGAAAACAGCCAGCAGCACAAAACCTGCAGATCTTGAGCTTAACAAGCTTTACATCCTCATTAGTTAACTAATAAAAGCTATCCGTTGGCCGATTCGGAGCTCAGTCCTTGAGGCTTGAGTCCCTTGGCCCCGCTTGCTCTCTACTCTTGTCTACTGTCTTTCTTAACCTTGTGCTTCCCACAGCTCTTGTCGTGCAGGATGCAACAGATATTGAATTTTCAATATTCTGTAAGATTAAATTTCAAAATTTATTGTTTGTTATTTAAGCACCTTTATTTTGTGGTTTGTTTTTCCTGTGATTTCTTAATCAGGTTCAGAATTCAGGAAAATTCCTTAATCATAAAAATAAGTAAGTCCTCTATTTTCTTCTCACTATTCTGGTAACAGACAATATTTTGTCTTTGAGGATTTGAAAGAACTTGCCTATGAAAGCTTTGGATTTCAAGCTCAATTGATAAGATAAGAGATTTAGAAACTGTGTTCTCTTAGGGAATCAGCTCCAACATACTAGTTCTGGAAGTCAAAACCTAATGGATTGAATTAACTGGGTATTCGCCTTCATTCAACAAGAGAGGTTGAATGATGCAGCTTTTATATAACCTCCTTTTTCATTTATCGCATTCAGTAGCATTCAAATATCTTCCTCATTAATAACTTTATTAGTCATAGGGCTTCCAAGAACTCCTTTTTCTCAGGGCCTCATCCCCCAAGGCCACAACAGCTATCTGGGTCATTGTCACCACAAGGCTACACCACAGACATACTCCCTGAAGAGAAACCAAAGAGCTCAGACTAGGAAGTGCTCTACCAGCGAGGTTATAGACCCTGAACCTTATCCACCCTCTCCAGCACCTTCCCAACTAAATTCCTGATTTAATTTAGAGTTGAATAACTTTTATTTTGTTATTCGCTCTATGAAATATCTCTCTTCAATTGTCAAGAAAAAATCAAAAACTAAATATTTTGTACATAGAAATAATTTGAGAGCAATAGCACACACTGCTAAGAAACTCTTGGGGTCATTACTTTGGTAGTGGGAGAAATATGACAAACCATTGCTATAATTTCTCTTTGAGCTCCTAGCATGATGTGTTTCTTACGCAGGAACACTTCCCAATCTAGCCAATGCTTAAAACAAGTAAAATTTAATGTTAAAAACTGGTCAAGAAGTTTGATGGCCTCTCACTTTGTAAATTCTTTTTCTATGAGTGCCTCTGGCGTAATACTGTGTATTTACATAAAGGTGGAGGAGAATCAAATTCAAATCCGTTTCATGGCGGGACTACCAGTACAATAAAATTTAATGATGGTTTTTAAAGGTTTTGGTATGAGTCATTCTTAAAAAAATTTTCAATTTATTTTTCAAGTTTCTAAAAGACAGAAGGGAAAACCCATTCTATCCTCAAAAATCAAAGAAAGTAGTTTAATAAGCAGAGTACTTGTCATTTGACCAAAAAAAAAAAAAAAAGAAGAAGAAGAAAGAAAAAGAAAACCAAAAACCCTCAGATTTCTACCATAGTTGAGATAGAAAGATGAATTCAGTCTTTTAAAGAAGCAATGACTCAGAAAAACCAATCACATCAGGACACATCCTGGTATTTAAGCTGCTTAGATTTTACAAGGTGCTATTAGGTATACTTAAAGTTGATTGGCCTATAAATGGAAAAAAAATCCTTTTACATATCTCAACAAAAAGAGATATTTCTGTGAGTTCTAGAACGTTCTCTCATGGACAGAGTATGAGAAAATTGTATTTCTGTTCTATTTCTTCATCTCCTTTTCTACTCTCAATTTTGGTTCTCAAGTTTTCTTCTTCACCTAGGAAAAGATAATTAGATATGTCACTACTAGGTCTAATTTTCAAGAGACATATAATACAAGGTCCCTTTTCACTCTAACCAGTGTTTAATAGAACTTTTCTATATAAGGGCGGTTCTATTTTGCTGAAGAGCATATGGAATGTTTCTTCCACTGCAGTTAAATGTTCTATCCTTCAGGATAAATGTGTGATTGTAAGACTGAAATCAGGTATTAACCTCGAGTGTCTGAGGTATAAATATAGTGACAATGTATATGTATCCCAAAGTCCAGCTCAAAACAAAACAAAAAATTAGTGACAAAAACTCTATAACGTGAAGGGTTAAAGCTCAGACTTTGAAATCAGCAAGGCTCAGGTTTAAATTTTTATTCTACCATTGTTAGCTAAAGTTTCTTCATCTGAGGAATATAGATAATAATACTAACAATATAGCATTGTTGAGAGAAACTAATGAATTGAAAAATGTGAAATGCTTAGCACATCAGCGTTTCGATAAATACTATTATGGTCATAGCAAGCTGTCTGAGACCATCACTCTTTCATCTGGACAGGGCCAGATGTCTACTGCTGGGGTTGTCAGGTTCCTTCAAGGCCCATCCTGCCCTGTTTTCAGCAATCCAGTCACAGGCTCCCTTTTACACTGGACCTCAACCTTCTCCCAGATCTTAACCTTCACAGGACCACATTGTTTGCAGAGATGGTAGGGCCAAGTTTCTACCAGTTTCAGCAACCATGCACCAGCCCCCAGATTCTGCTGTCCGCAAGCCTTGGATATCCCTTTGGGCACCTGCAGTGAAGGCACATTTCAGGAGTCGTATGTGAAAACCAAATTCATTTTCCCATCATTTCAGGGCATCACCCAAACAAGTTTTTGTCTGGTTGCAATCTTAGTAGCCCTATCTATCCTCCCATCACAGTATTTTCATACTTTGCTGTTCATGCCCTTTACTTAATTACTCTCTTCCAAGTATTGCCTTTGCACTGGCTGAAAACACATACTTTTCTATCTTCCTGTACCGTTTATAGATTCCTAAACTCTCTTCCGTATTTATTAAAAGGTATCAATTTTGGCTCACAGTCTCCTATATGGTATCATAGGACTTGAGTGTAAAGAAAGATTGTAAGCCACTTTCTAAAGATTTCACCATGCTGAGTACTTTCAATTTCCATGTGAATGACCAATTCAAACAAGCTAGATTTACCCTGTTTCCCCGAAAATAAGACCTAGCCGGACAATCAGCTCTAATGCGTCTTTTGGAGCAAAAATTAATATAAGACCCGATATTATATTACTATATTATGTTATATTATATTATATTATATTACATTGATTATATTATAGATCTGATCTTATATTATAGTAAAATAAGGTAGGGTCTTACATTAATTTTTGCTCTAAAAGATGCATTAGAGCTGATTGTCCGGCTAGGTCTTATCTTCGGGGAATTCACGGTACTTATACTCTTCTCCATTCAACCTCACCTATGCCTGCACACTAACTGGAACCCAGATTTTCTCATAACATTTTCTTAGCCTTCTTCCTATTACATAAAGTCACCTGTGTCCAAACGCAGTGATAGATAAACTAAATGAGATCATGTATGTTAAGCAACTAGTTCTATGTTTGGCATGTTAAACACTACCTAGTAAGAAATTAACCACCTACCTCCAGTCTCAATTTTGATAGCCAAAGCTATATAACACTGTTTTTTTTTTCTTCACAGAGCTTTAAGATGTAAGTTGAAATGGCAGTATTCAGAGTGCCATAAATCATGTAGGAGATTGTACATTTGTCAGCATAAATACACTACACTCAAAGCAAAACGCTGTTAATCACTTGCATATACAAAGCATATGTCGATGTAGGTTTTCTTTTCTGAAAGTAGCTTCCTTTTTTTTTTCAAAATATGTGATCATGCAAAAGTTTCAAGGAGAACATTTATATGTGCCTAAATGTTTAGAACGAGAGTCATTCTCGGAGACTGAGGAAGGTGTTTAAATTGCAATATGTGTTTCTATGTCTGTTTTAAAGAAAAACTAATTTATACCCTTTATTTCTAGAATCAAAGTTTAAAATATACTTAAAAGATCACCTAGAACAACTCTGTGTTCCAAACAGCTGACAAGATGGTCTTCAAAACTGAAGATCTGTACAAATAGTAGTCTATTTCCCCCCAAAAAAATTTTCAGAAACAGACAACAAAGAGTATTAGTAGAAAGGAAACTACCTAATTTCTACCCACTGATGTAATCTTTTATTTTATTTTTTGCTTTTTAAAAAATTGTTTATTATTGATTTTCTGGTCATATTTCTGTTTTATTTTTATTTTTTAAAATAGTTTTCAAAATTTTTAATTACACTTGACATACAATATTATATTAGTTTCAGGTGTACAACATAGTGACTAAACATTTATGTAACTTATGAAGTAATCAACTCAATAAATCTAATCCCCATCTGACGCCATACATAATTATTGCAATACAATCGACTATATTCTTTTTTTTGCTGTATTTACACCCCCGTGACTATTTTGTAACTACTAATTTGTACGTTTTAATCCCTTCCCCTTTTTCACCCACCGCCCTAAATTCCCCTCCCATCTGACAACTATCAAAATGTTCTCTGTATGATTCTGTTTCTGTTTTGTTTGACTGTTTATTTTTCTTTGGATTCCACACGTAGGTGAAATCACATGGAATTTGTCTTTCTCTGTCTGACTTGCTACACTCAACATACTACCCTCTAGGTCTATCCATGTTGCAGATGGCAAGATTTCATTCTTTTTTATGGCCAAATAATATTCCATTGTAGGGATACATATGTACCACCTCTTCTTTATCAATTCATCCACTGATGGACACCTAGGTTGCCCCCATATTTTGGCAATTGTAATAATGCAGCAGTGAACATATGGATGCACATATCCCTTTGCAGTAGTGTTTCGGGTTTCCTTGGTTAAGTACCCAGAAGTGGGATTACTGGATTCTTCTTTGTCTTTTCTTATAGACTTTGTTTTAAAGTCTACTTTGTCTGGTGTAAGTATAGCTACCCCAGCATTTTTTGTTTGTTTGTTTGTTTTTCCATTTTCATGAAATCTCTTTTTCCATCCCTTTACTTTCAGTCTGTGTGTGTCTTTCAACCTGAAGTGAGTCTCTTGTAGGCAGAATATGTAAGGGTTTTGTTATCTTATCCATTCAGCCACGCTGTGTCGTTTAACTGGAGCACTTAATCCATTTACATTAAAGTATCTGTTGATAGATATGTAGTTATTGCCATTTTGTTATTCATATTTTTCATCTTTATTCTTCTTCTTAAAGAAGTTCTTTTAACATTTCTTATAATACTGGTTTGGTGGTAATAAACCCCTTTCACTTTATCTTGCCTGGGAAGATCTTTATCTCTCCTTGGATGGTAAATGATAGCTTTTCTGGGTGGAGTAATCTTGATTGTTGGTCCTTGCTTTTCATCACTTTGAAAATTTCATGCCAATCCCCTCTGGCCTATACTCTCTGTTGAGAAATCAGTTGACAGTTTTATGGGAGCTCCCTTCTAGGTAACTCACTGCTTTTCTCTTGCTGCTTTTAGGATTCTCCTTTTGTCATTACTTTCTGTCATTTTAATTATGATGTGTCTTGGTGTGGGCCTCTTTGGGTTCATCTTGTTTGGGACTCTCTGCACTTTCCAGGCTTGTATGTCTATTTGCTTCACCAGGTTAGGGAAGTTTTCTGTCATTATTTCTTCAAATAGGTTTTCAATTTCTTGATCTCTTCTCCTTCTGGTAACCCTATCATGAAAATGTTGCTATGCTTGATGTCCCAGAAGCCCCTTAAACTATCCTCATTTGTGTGTGTGTGTGTTATGATTAGGTGTTTTGTGCTACCTTATCTTCTAAATCATTAATTTTATTTTCTTCTTCACCTAATCTACTGATTCCCTCTAATGTATTCTTCATTTCTGTTATTGTATTCTTCATTTCTGACTCGTTCTTTTTTTATATTTTCTATCTCCATTTTTATGTTTCCTGTCTCTTTGTTGAAGTTCTCCATAAATTCATTGAGCATCCTTATAACCAGTATTTGAAACTCTGTATCTGGTAGATTCATTACCTCCATTTTGTTTAGTTCTTTTCTTTCATTTGGTACATGTTTTATTGTCTCCTCATTTTGGGTGCTTCCTTGTTTTTGTTTGTATGTATTAGGTAAAGGTGCTATGTCTCCCAGTCATGGTAGAGTGGCCTTAAGTACTAAGTGTCTTGTGGGGAACAGTGGCACAGTCTGCCTGCTCACTGGAGTGGGGTGCTCTAGTTGTGTCCCTTGTGTGAGTTGTGTGTACCCTCCTGTTGTAGTTGAGCCTTGATTGCTGTTTGCATGTCTGGTGTGGGCCAAGTTCAGCTGATGCCTATGCCCTGCCCTGGGCCATTTGGTGTGAGCTACAAAGTGATCTGAAGGTGGTTTCCACTTGTGCTGGGCTGGGAAAAGCTAAGCTGCTAACTGAGGCCTGCTGCCACTAGTGCTGGGCTTGGGGCTGCTTAGCAAGAGGTATGGGGCATGCCATGGCCAGATCATGTTTGTTTGGGGTTTATGAAGCTTTGAGAGATTTTAGGAAAGTTTGCAGCATGAGCTAGAAACTTTGGGGGTATCACAGCTAGAAATTATGGGGACTTCTCTTCTCAGCACTGGAACCCTGGGCTGGGATGCCTTTCTCCTCCCAGGGGACCTCTGAAGCTGAGCTATCTCTCCTGATTTTTAATGGCCACACATGGGCGTGGGATCAGCCTGTTTCACAGTGTCTCCGCCCCTCCTACCAGTCTCAACATGGCTTCTTCTGTATATCCTTAGTTATAGGACTCATTTTCAGCTAGACTTCAGGCAATTCTCAATGATGGTTGTTCTGTAGTTTAGTTGTAATTGTGATGTGGTCATGGGAGGAGGCGAGTGTAACATTTACCTACTCCACCATCTTGACCAGAGTCTAATGCTTTCTTTATGTTTAATGTTTGTTTAGTCTCACTACCTCCTTCAGCTATTCCTGAAGAGCAGAGGAGTCTTCCAGTTACTTGTCAGTTGACCAAGCAGGCTCATCAAAATGGAACACAGACTGGTGCCAGTTTGTGGGCTTTTATCAGTGTGAAGGAAGGCACCAGGATGAGGCCGCCCTCAGGCCCCCAAAGGCACACACACCTCTCTGATGTAATCTTAAATTGCATATAAAGAGTACAAATATGACTCTTAGTATTACCTCATAAGAGTTCTCATATCTGTCATGTGAAGGTAAATATCATTTGTACTCATCTCTGAATTATAATATTTTTGGCTCCCTTCTTTAGTCAACACTGAAATACTTATTGATGTACTATAGAAGAAAATGGTTAAACTAGGGAAAATATTAGCAAATTGGAAATTCCCAGCATATTGCAATATGTTTAAATGTGTCATCGGAGACTTATCTGAAATTCATGTTTTTATGGTTTGTTTTTATGTTCTTGTTTTCTATTCATCCCTTATTGACCAATTTACATTTCTCAGTCATTGGAGGGGCTTGCTCCTGCTCACACTGAAAGCATGAGAAGAACACAAATAGCAATTTACCATTCTTATTGCCTTTTCCACCTAATAGCAGGTACTCACTTTTTTTTTCTTTTAGAGAACTGGTTTCTGCTTGCTAACTTTTTACCTAAATGCTATGTGGCCTTTGATTTCTATATAGCAAGGCTTATATAAGGGTTTATATTCAATAGGATAAAGAATTGAATGTTCACAATTTACTTCCAAGGACATGAACTCAGGATTATTATTGATGTTAGATTTGCCGTGCACCCCCACACACTTTCTTTGTCCTTTGTTAGATTTGCCATTTTCCTTGCTGCCAGTTTCTTTGTCATTCAGTGATCTCTAAAATCTGTTCTAATATAGCCCATTCATTATATGTTTATTTTAATATATTTGGTTTTTTTATGGCTATTGAAATACTACATGGTAACAAATCCAGTAAAAGTCACATGTGTGATTTTTCTTATCACCTAACAAAAGTGAAATTAGTAACTACCTTTACAACGTAATTGTTTATTGTTACAAATTGCATGTTCTGCATTATACTTAGGCAGTTAATACTTGTCAGAAAATATTGCAGCCCCTATAATTAATTCTAAACTATGTATATATATTTCAAAATATTCAGGGAAAACACACACAAGTACAACACTTAACTATTTTTCTCCACTGTTCACATCTTCTTGTAGCACCTAAGAAAATGAGATAACCTATCTGAACTTAGTTCCTCATAGGTAATGCATGGAGAAAAATTCTGTATTGATCTCAAAAGGATGAAAGCAAGATTGAAAGAATATACATATCTCCAATAGAAGTAATTGAGCAAAATTTTCTTACTTCTCCTTTATTTCAGATTTATTTGAAAGAAAAGGAATTGGTCAAACTAGAAATCATATAGTGAAAAAACAATTATGTAAAACATATTCTTCTTTATGACGTTAGCTTTTATTAATTCATCATATGTTTGTTACCTCAAGTATATATGTGTACTCATTGCATTGACATTTCCACCAGATGGCAATGTTAAGACCTATATTGTTATCTGATCGATTATAGATAGACATATATGTTGGAGAAGTGATTGCTGAAAAAACTTGAGGTATTTGTTAATATAATTCATTTTAATCTCCCTTTCTTTTGTTGAATTCACACATTTTTTGTATCCTTTTTAAAGTTAAGCTTGGCATGAAATTCAAAAAAAGTGATGGTTGTCATACTAAGAAAATCATTGAATGATACCATTGTTACTAGTAGTAAGGAAAGGCCCTTTTGAACTAAGTAACTCTTGAAAGCATTATGAAGTGCTGAATATAAGATTTATCTACTGTCTCATAATAATTTATAAAATCAAAACACAGGAGCTCATTAGAGATTGCTTATTAAGACTACTGGAAGTAGGAGAATGTGAGAGGGGAAATCTCCAAGAGATATTCACAAGGCTTGAATATTTTTTGAAAAGGCAAAATATTAGGAAAAAGAAGATTATTTATCTTACACAAAACAAATGTGTAGGGAAAAAAAAAACAAAAAAAGAAGAGAGAACCAGCTGTTCAAGTCTTTGCACTGGCATGTTACCCAAAGTCTATTTCTGTGGCCAACAGAAGAGTTCCCCAAATACCCCAAATAAAATTAATGTAGGTTTTGGTGTTTTGGTTTATTTTTTAAATTTACTTATTTTTATTTTTATTTATTTTTATTGTCTGTACTTAGTAGGCAACTGTTCTTTAGATAGGCTTAAGGTTTATCCCGGTTCTTCTCCAAGTGTGGTCTACTGACTGGTGCTGGTGTACAAGCTCTGTGTTAGCAGTCAGTGACGAGGTCATTTGCAGCATTCATGGCAATTACGCAAGGTAAAAGTTTGTCCATTGAATCTGACGGTTAAAAAAATGAAACATATTTTGTATTTCTCTTTTTATATTTTATTTTTGTAGTAATTCATTTTTAATGTATTTTATTAAAAAAAACATCTCTCCAGAATGAATTGGAAAGGGGGAGAGAGAACTAGCCTTTTACACAGAAGGATTGAGAACTGGTTTATACGTTACATAGGTATTTTTAGAGTGAGTCAAGATCTTTTTTCTTTACATAGTTATGATTACGAAGCAGAACTTCTTTGTTTTGAATGCCACAACCGTTCCTTTCCATTAGTTCAGTAACATGAAATAGGAAAGCAGATTATATTTTATACTGAAGTCATACAGCTCACAATGAGGCTCTGTATTAGCCAATGCCTGTTTCATTTCCTGGTCACTGAAAACCAGGCTTCCTTGACCTTAAGAGTAGACTGAAGTCACATTGAATTATCATGTGATAAACCTAAGATATAACCATCTAGAAGCATTTATTGAGCTTCTACTCAATATTCCATAAGGTTGACACCTTTGAAAGACTTGAAACCCCTGTTTGAAACAAAGATAAATTCACTGGAAACAATAATTAAACAATACACAGTTAAGTGCCAATTTTTGTGCTGCCAACTCTAAGTGGTGGATGAACTCAGGAGAAGAGGAAATGGTTTCTTCATCTGCATAAGCAGGTAATAACCTCTACTTCACATGAATGTAAATTAATGTATATGAAGTCCAGTCCAAAGATTAGTACATAGTAGGTGCTCACCACATTTTTGTTTCATTTTGTTTTAAAAAAAGGATCATGATCAGGGCACTTTTTGAAACAATGAGTAGAATCCATATGGGAGAAAGAAAGAGAGGGAGAGAGAGAGAGAGAGAGAGAGAGAGAGAGAGAGAGAGAAGAATTCTGTATGAAAGATTTTGCATTTGTAAAGATATTCGTCATTGATACTGTGAGAATTTATGTAGGAGAAGAGAGATGAACAAAACTGGTCATGAAGATAGAGTTCCAGAGACGATATTTTGTTTACTGTGATCTGTAACCTGTGGTCTCTAATACAAAATCCACAACTGCCTCTCTGATCAAACTACTGTGTACACCAAAGCAGAGTTCAATATTCCCCTACTTTGTAACAAAACATTTAGCTTGTGACACGATAAGATTGGGCAATCATTCTCATTCTCCTTGAATAAGAAAGGGTAATGATGTTTTTTCTCAAAAATAAAACTCCTGATGTAAGCGATGACACAAGTAACCTAATCACTTGTTTCCTTCCAGTTAGTTTAACCAAAGTGGAAACTATGAAATAGAGCACAAATAGTAATCATTATTTCCTGTCTTTCAGCCTTTCCCCAGCCTTCTGCTTGTAAGTCAGCAAAGTTCTAAGCTTTCTACACTTTCATCTTTTCCCTCGCTTTGTAACTTGAGGTTCATTTCTCCCTCTCTGCTGTGGAAGAAAACCATACTCTGTAATCTTTAAAGAAGAAGTGATATAAAGTCTCATTTTATTTTAAAACGATTTGAATAATGAAAAAAAAAATCCCAATCTAACTTGTTTCCATTTCTCCTTCCTTTTTGTTTTTTCTCTGTTAGAGAGCCCATCTTTGTACCTGAGTTTATTTCCCGTAAGTAAACCAGTCAGGCCTGGGCTCCACAGAAGACTTTCCTTTAAAAGCTTTTCAGGAGTTTCTCCTGCAAATAGATGTTTGTAATTAGATCTCTCCACTTTAGTAATAGTGATTCCAGATGGCTGCTTCTAGAGAAAGCAAGAATTTCCGGCTCCAAAATGGTGTGATATCAGAGCCCTCTCCCAACTGTTTTAAATGGGAGAGCTATATGCTTTGAACTTCTTGATTGATCAGGTGTTATGAGAAGATGACTAGTATTAGGCAGGTTCCTTTGTGAGAGAACTGTAGTTGGGGCTTTTGCTGCTGTAGAGACCTCCATGAAGGAAATACTAATTGTACTTTTCCCTCAATACCACAATGACAGTTACGTGTCACTCTTTTGTGCATTCATAGTTGAGTAAATAACATTTACGGAGTTCAATTTCTGAAGTTCAGCACCTGGAACTCTAGGTAAAGTTGTGAAACACACAAACACATTAACAGCAACGGACGTGTGAGGTGGAGATCAAAACTCTGGCATAAATTTGACACCAGTTCTTGTTATCTCTTAAGCTACTACATAGAAAATACTTTCCCCAAAAGAATCTCATTTAAGGCTTGCAAAAAGCCTGTGAGATTGTAAAAGCAGATGTCTTACCCAGATGAAGAAACTGAGGCTCTGACAGGCTAGGTGACTGACTAGTGGTGGAGCCAGCGTATGAGTGTACTTCTACATATGTTTGTTCTGATGCTCTTTCCCGAGTGCCAGGCTGCCACACTATATCAGAACCAGAGAAAGGATGAGCAGAAGGAAAAAAATCTTGGCAAAACAGTGGTGACAAAGCAGCAGCAATAACAAAGCTATATATAGTTTTCTTTGGCATTAAATTTGGTGATCTAAAACTTCCAGTTCTTCTGAAGACCTATTCTAAAACCCATCATCTTTCATTGTTTACGACCATCATAATTTGATTTCTGCAAAAGTAGACTGCCAGACAAGATTTTGAGTGCAAGTGGTCGATTTCAGAGGTACAGTGAGAGGGTACAGAAGTGAGACAGAGAAGGGAAGGAGCCCAATGCAGAGTGTATTAATGAAAGGGTTTACCGATTTGTGCATCCCCATGGGGAATCCTCCAAGATAGTATAGAGAGCAAAACAGAATTGTCTCACTGAGGGAGAGGAAGCTGGGATGTTGCGTACCAACTCTTGTCTCTAGTTGGCTGAGAGTTGCTCCTGAGGCATTAATGGGTCTGGATCTACTCCACTTTACCTACACCAAGCAGGCTCGGGAGAGAGAGAAAACTCTCATAGAGAGAAACACAGAAAGTCATAGCGTATTGGGAAGCTCCAGAAACATAACGGAACGTGGACAGGGTACCAGCTGCTAAAATGACTTAGAAGGGAGTTGACACTAAAGGGTGTTTTGATGACTGCACAACACAGGTTGACCACAAAGAAATTGATTTTTCCCCTTGCCTAAATACTGGTCATTGGAATTCATATGTATATTTTATATGTGCTTGTGTGTATGCATGTATTTATATATATGTGTGTGTTTCTGAATATATAAATGTGTGTGAGTGTGTGTGTCTTTGCCTGGGTGTTACTTCCTTCAGGCAGATTTCGTCCTGCACATTCCTTCAGTGCAGAATTTCTTCATTAGTGGCCCAAATTTTAGTTTATGAGAGGTTAAATTTTATTCCACGATCCAAAACTAAAAACTTATTGATTAACCTATAGAAAATTGGACAAATTGCGTGAATGAACAATTCTCACAAAAAGAAATATAAATGGCTAATAACATGAAAAAAGATTAATTTCACCAACAGTCAAAAGCATGAAATGTATCAAAAACTGACACCTTATTGAAATATGGAGCAATTAAAAATATATTTACAAAGTATTTGTGATGACATAAGGAAATTCTTATGGTCTAATTTTGAATTTTTATGACGGTTCAAAATTGTAGATGCAATGTCATACATACACAAGTATATATATGATAACCCAAAATAGATTATACCTGAGAGTAAGTTATTTTAATTTTCTTTTCTTCTATATTCATTTCCCACATTTTCTACATTTCTTACAATGACAATATGTTACTTTTGTACTTAGAGAAATAAATTTATCAAAATTAGTTAATACACTACATATATATACGTATATGTATATATATCACATATATACACATATATACATATATATACATATATGTGATATATATATATCACAAAACTTCTTGCATCATCTCTGACCATTTTACTTTTACTCTCCAGGAAATTACCAAAACTTTCCTTAAATGTACATATATTTCTATCTTGTATCTCCTATTTGAGTAACATTATTTGGACTAGTTCTGTTACTGGGATTTGGCAACTAATTCCATATTCATTATGTTTTCCCTGTCTTATGAACTTAAACTTTACTATTCCAGGGGAAAAAAATTTTATTGTTTACGACTGTGTTTCCCCGAAAATAAGACCTAGCCGGACAATCAGCTCTAACACATCTTTGGGAGCAAAAATTAATATAAGACCCGGTCTTATTTTACTATAATATATGACCCAGTCTTTAATATAATATAATTAATATAATATAATATAATATAATATAATATAATATAATATCGGGTCTTATATTAATTTTTGCTCCAAAAGACGCATTAGAGTTAATGATCTGCCTAGGTCTTATTTTCAGGGAAACACAGTATTTCTCCTGTGGAGCTTGTTTTCTTTGTTATTGGACTTTTCTAAAACTATCAAGTCACTCTTATAGATTTGTAATCAAAGGTAATTATGGAATTACAAATATGGGCTCACTAAAGCTTTATAGAATAATTGTATTTTGTTTATATATTCATTTGTTCACTTTTTCCCTCAACATAAGAATGAACTAACCACAATTCAATTTATTATAATCTTTTCCACAGGTCTTAACTTATTAATTCAACACTAACATAAAATGGTCAAAAGCAATATACTATAACGTCAATTGTAATGAACTTGACAATCAGGTGAAAGCTGCATTAACCACGTGAGTGGGATTGGTAGATATCTCATAGCTTACCTCTTAGTGCAATGCTATACGATGCACTCAATACAGTGTTTTCCTAAGTGCTTTTAACTTCAAGGACATCTAGGCGACACAGCAAAATTTTCTATAAATTAGGATTACAAAACATAGTAATATCAATTTGCAAAATGTTTAAAACTCTTGAAATATGTAAATGCTACTATATTAGCCATATCCATGAGTGTTCACTACACTCTCTGGTAAACCAACTGCAGACCATTCTTTATATCTAAGTCTCCATGTGTTATACCATGTGACACCGTGACCATAGTATCAACGGAATGGAGTTAAGACCAGTGCCTGAGGTATAAGCAGCTATTTTTAGGTTCTGGTGCAAGTCCTACCAAGATGACATTTATTTGATAAAAAAATTTCTTCTTCTACAATTTTTTTTTCAGTTAGATACATACAAACACACACACACACACACACACACACACACACACACACACACTGGTGAAGGCCTATGGATGTCATAGAAACTGAAAAATATGCAAGGAGTGAGTATACAGATGCCATAAAGGAGTAAAAGCGATGATTAAATGAAGTTGCAAGATGGAAGGAAAACATAAAAAGAGACAGAAGCAGAGACAGGAAAACAAAGTATCCAGAATGGCAGGAATTTACAGAAACTGTTGGGCCACAAGACCTGCCATAGTTTCCCAGATAATATTTAACTTTTCCCTGAGACTTGATGACTTAGATGCTGAGACAAGAAGTGTTTCTGTGTCATTGATAAACCAACCCATATCACCACAGATAACCTGAGAGAGCAGCTGTTGATAGCGAAGAATATTTAACTAATTTAAACATAGTTACACAATTAATAGGGTAATAAAGAATCAGAAAATAAGGCACAGAAGTTTTATAATATATGTGAAGAAACACATGAATGTGTCTCATTTCATTTTATTTTAAATAAACACATAACTACACTAAAATTGAAGAAAAGTCCATTTTAATACTGATGTTTAAATATAGGACTGTACTTGTTTATAGACTTGGAGTTGGAAATTTGGGGGCCTACAGGGTAGATTTGACCCATGATTAAATTCTGTTTGGCATCAGAAGAAACAAGTACCAAAAAAAGATATGTCTCTATTTGCGGAATTGCAATTTAAAAATATAAATTATGTTCTAAAATTTCACAAGATCAAATTGCCTCTAGTTAGATACAAAAAGTACATTCCTAAATTTTTGTTTAGTTTTGTTTCTCAATAAAAGTTAATGTTCTCGCTATATAGGCGCAGTTTCTGTGCTACTTTTGGTACATGTGTTTTGGTTTCTGTATGCACGTCTCTTGAGGTTCTGTTTTCTCCCTATACCTACAGTTCTTTAATGCTCACTATAACTAAATCAAATTCTATCTGTATATCTCAATCTCTTGTTTAACTTGTTTTTTCTTTTATTTCTCCTCTTCCATTTTCTCTTCCTTTATCATTTTGATGGCTTATTTTTTCGGATAAAACATTGAGAATCAGAGAGAGACACTAATGTTATGTATGTTTCATTCTTAACTTTGAAGTCCACATAAAAAGTAATTGTATGAATATTGACTTGTATTGAAAGAAAAGTTTAGGATTCATTTTCACATGTACAGAATAATGCACATACATAAATTCAACTTGAGTTCTTAAAGCAAAGGGTAACAGAAGACTTCATATAACAATGATTGCTTTGCTTTTGAAATGCAATAAGCCTCAAAGAAGATGTAATAATGGCCTTTTTAATTTTCAGGACATCTTTAATACTTTAGAAACAATTTTATTTTTCTCTTTTCACTTCATAAATGTTATAATATGCAGGATATCATTGGCTTAAAACTAGGAAAGAGTACTCTGAGATTACTGAGAAAACCAAGTGGAAGAGCTGGGAATAAAACTGCCTACCACCTCGTATTTCTTTCCTTCATTCTTTTCTTCCTTCTTTCCTTTATGCCTAGTAATATAATTTTTTCTTAATCTTCAGGAGAACCACTAAGTTTTTGATGCAAAAAAAAAAAATGAATCTAGTTTCAGAGATGATTGCTCTAATTGTAGCTCTTTATTATGCTTTAATAGCATTTTTATGCAAAAGTAGTGTTTTTCTTTGTGTAACTGAAATTAATTGATTACAGTGAAATGTTATGTATATATTAATTTGGCAAATGTCTTTTGGTTGACCTCTATGAAGTGTTGCTTCTAATTTTGACTCATAATCCTACATGAAAGGAGATATCTAACCCACATTCTAAGACAATTATCTCTCAGAGACTAATACTAAGAGAAAAAAAAGTAACTCCTTTTTATGAAACGTCCAATACATGCCAGATATCTTCTCAGACGATTCTTATTTCATCTTCTCACTCATGTTATAATAAGTGTACTATTTTTCTCATTCTCCAAGTTCACAAGTTAGAGATTAAGTTGCTCTCACCAACCTGGGGGATCTCCCTAGCCACTATCCATAGGGATTTCCACTACAAAACAATGTCTTCCTACAAAACACAGAACGTATAAATGAATTTTAATTGATAAGTATTCCAGGACAAGTCTGCCAATTTATACTTATATAAAGACAATTCAGAACTGAGGTTTAAACAATTGTATTATTTGAAGGATGCAGGAGACATGAATTGGAATGTTTTATATGTTTGCCAAAACAATCTGAAGAATATTTAAAAGTCACCTCAAAAAAAAGGAAAACGATTTGTTTTTGTTTTTAGTAAATTAAAGCAACTTATCAAACCTCTATTCTTCTTTTTCCACTTTTATTACAATTTATAACTTTTCTTAAATTACTGGCTGGATATTCTGAACCTATATGAACATCTTTACATTAGATTATTAACTTTATGTCAGTCCACTTGACATGGCCTCCCTTACCTTCTCTTAATTCAGAGCTCATGAATTGATAACTGTTGTAGCATTCAACAACAAATGTAAAAAAGAGATTGGCTATAAACTTTATTTTTAATCGGAATGGGTATTTTTTCATGTTCTTGGACAAAAATGTCTCACATGTTATTACAAGAACTTTGTAGAGTTGAGTCAAATTTTTGTAATGTTTTAAATTAACTTAGTTTGGATAAGCAAGCACTATGCTTCCAAAGATTTAATTTGTATTTATTTTTGTTGGCATGTTATTATTTTACACACCTATTTATAGAACAATAAGGAATCATTAAATCAAAACCAGAGATGAAGCTTCAGATTCCTTTAATTGCTCTCTGCTTCCCAATTGAAACGGGATGTTTTGAGGAAACAGCTAAGAAATGCATATGTTCTTCTGAACAGCTCACATGGAACCTAATTGTAAGAATAGACTGAGAATTTGTAAGAGAGTAGAGGAAGAAGGACATGTATAATGCTAGGAAATGAGATTCTCATTTTCCTGCTTTATCTGTAGCTTTGTTTTTCTTTTCTTTCCTTTTTCTAGTATCTCTTGAAGATGAACAATCCTCATTAATAATTCATCAATACTATTGATGTCAGTACATCAATACATCAACTGACTGAATCCATAGTCAGTTATAAACACTCATTTAATCTGTCGTCTTGGAAAGTGCTTAAAATAAGCCATGCATGATTGTCAAAGTCTGATATTTTTCATCAACATTTAAATCATTATTGAGTACCTTCTGTGTGATAGGTACTATGAAAAAAAAGGCAGTCAGAATGCTCAGGCTGCTGTAACAAAATACCATAGACTGGGTGGCTTATAAACAACAAATCTATTTCTCCCAGTTCTGGAGGCTGCAAAGTTCACTACTGTGGTGCTGGTGGATTCGGTGTCTGGGAAGGCCCTCTTTCAGGCTGCAGACTTCTGACTTCTCTCTGTGCCTTCTCTGTGAAAGGGGTGAGCTAGCTCTCTGGAGCTTCTTTCACGAGGCTTTATTATCAACTTTATTGATAGTAATTGAAATTATTTCTTTAACAAATGAAATGTATTCATTAATTTCATTCATGAGGCCTCCACCTTCATGACCTGATTACCTCCCCAAAGATCCACTTCCTCATAAAAATCACATTCAGGCATTAGGATTTTAACACATAAATTTGGCAGAGACACAAACATTCAGACCATGGCAAATGGTGAGTAAAAAGAGATTATCCCTTTTTCCTAGACTTTACAATCTAGAAGGGATTACAAACATGTAAAATACTCATACAAATAAATGTAAAAATTCAAATGGAGGAAGTGAAATCTAAGAGGGGTATGTGGTATAAATTTTCACAAAAGAGGCATTTGACCTATTCAGGAAGATGAGGAAAGTTTTCAATGAAGAAAAGGTTATTGTGCTGAAACTGAAAAAAAAGAGAACAGTTAACTAGATAAAGAAAGAAGATAGATTCTGGCCACATTGCAGGAAAAAAATACCCCATGATGAGAAAGAACAAGATAAAGAAAAAGTACAGAAAACCTGAATGCCTGGAGAACAAAGACAGAAGAAGAGATGGTGGGGTAAGACTAGAGAAGTGAACAAGACCAACACTAAGCAGGCCCTTGTAGGCTGTGAGGACAAATTTCATCTTTATCCTAAGAGCAATAGAAACCTTTGTATATTCAGAGATGTGACATGATTAAATATGCTTAAAAAAAGATTACTCTGGTAAAATCTGGAGATTAAATAGGACGTAGAGTAGCAAAAGGATAGTACTTAAGAGGTGATTATAATTGACTAAGGAATCTGTTACATGGTAGATTAAATTGTAGGAGGTGGTGGTGGAGATGGAGAGAATATATTAAGAAGGTAATATTTGATGTAACTTGCCAGTGGATTGGGTAAGAGGGAGAGGGACCTGTTAGGACGGTCAGACTGATTCTTTATCTCCTGGCCTATGTAACAGGATGGAAGGGAAAGCCAACCACTGAGGTAAGGGGCACTGGAAGAGGAACAGAGGCTAGTGGAAGATGATATAAGTTCATTTGGGAATACACTGAGTTTGAGATGCCTTAAAGAGACATTCAAGAGAAGATTTCAGTTGGCATTAGATATATAAATCTAAAGTTTTGAGAAGCAGATGTTGATAGAATTATAAATCTGTAAGTTATCTATATAGAGATGTTCATTGAACCTATGTGTGTGAGAGAAACTACTGAAAAAATAAAAAGTGAGATCAGGAACAAGCATAGGCTTAGAAGGTGAACATAACATTAAAAACTTACCATAGAATCTGAGATACTGAGAACTTGGGCCTTTCTCTCTCTCCCACCCCCGTCCCTCCCTCCCTCCCTCCTCTTCACTCCCTCCCTCTCTCTCCCTCTCTCCCCCTTCCTTCCCTCTCTCTCTTTCTTCTTTTCTATTTCTTTTTCTTTCTTTGTTCTATTCTTTTCCAAACTTTATTTTTCTTGTCTGATGATGGGTGTAATATCATCCTAGGGTTGTTGTCAGATTAATTAAGTTAACATGTGAAGTAGTTCCTGTTGTGCCTTGCAAACAGGAAGTTGTTAAGTGGTAGTAATGATGAAGCTAATACTAATGATGGTTGGTGATGGTGGTAGTGGTGGTGACTTTATTTCCACTAACCAGATAGCTATACATTAAAGCAACAACATCTTCAGTTAAAATGCTACTCCTTTGAATTAAAAACGTTCTTAAAACTTTTTAGACATTTCATTAATTTTTTTAAACAAAAGAAGCTGAAAATAATTTAACCTTTCATTGATGATTCAAGATCATGTTGTCACTGCTGGTTGTAGTGCTCTGTCATGACTGTCTTTAAGATTTTTCTCTTAATTATCTTGAAATCAGATAACTACATTTATTAGAATTGTGACTAAAAGAAATGTAGATAAAGTACAACTTAATGGACTCTGAGTAAAGTGAATGGATTTCATGACATTTATTGTGATAGATGAGGAATCATAATTGCTTCCTTCCTGATATTTTGCTATCTCTCGGATGGTTGAGATTGCAGATGGTGGACACTTGAGTAGGCCTGTGTGTTAATTCACATACATATACTGAATAATTCCTCTTAACCAGAAATTCTTCATATATATATGTATATATATATTATGTATGTGTACATATATATATATATAAATTTATATATATATAAAACTTTCCACCATGTAAGTGCACAGTGGAAAGTTTGTGAACTTAATTATCAGATCCGTATAGTTATTATTTATCTAAATTCACTTCTTTAATACATTTTTCATATCTATAAGAGAAATTCAGATCAACTATCTGCATGCATTATCTCAGTTACAAACTCAAGAAGATATGCATGAAACATTTAATAAAGAAACACACACACAATATGTCTATGCCTTTCCTCAACAAAATGAAATAAAAATATAAGTTGGCATGGAAAATATGAAGTATGGAGGAATATCTTACTTACTCAATATTAAAATCAATTATTGAGCTTTACAGAGCCTGTACTATATTTTAATTATGTTCCTTTTATAATTTTTTCTCAAAGTTCCTATTTGTTTTGTTTTCTTTCTTTCTTTGTTTTTTTTTTTTTTGGGGGGGGTGGCAGTGTATTGTAGACTCATTCTTCACTCCCCAAATTTGATATCCAATCAAACATTGTGTTGAATTTTGTTTTCCAAAATCTTCTTCCTGGGGACCTCTACCTCCTACTCCTATTTGGACTCCTCAATCTCTAGGTTTGCTCTAATATACTAGGACTTGTACTCATTGTTTTCCAACATTAGCTCCGTCTTTTATTTTTGCTGCAGCACCTCTTCAAATTGGATAAGTACTTATTGGATGGTTACCAGGTGGCAGACAGTGTCCTAGGCTCTGGGTAGCCAGTAGTGGAGATAAAAAAAAGTACATAATTCCTGCACTTGTGGAACTTATATTCTAGTATAAGGAGACAGAAAATATATAAAGTAAATGAGAAGACTATATAGTTCATCTGATGTTGGTAGATGTTTAAAAGAAAAATAAAGAAGTAGAAAAAGAAAAGAAAAATGGTGATTGCTCATGCATGCAAAAGTGTTAGAAAGGTAGAGAGTTAAATTTTAAACAAGGTGGGCAGGAAAGATATCGCTTAGAAAGGATATTTGAGCAAAAATGTGAAGGAAGTGAGAGAGTGAGACATATGGGTATCTAGGAAAGAGCTCTTTGGGCAAAGTGAATCACAATACAGAGGATTCCTGACATTGAGGTAATGGTGCTTTGTGCCATGTCCCACTGCCATCTCAGTCAAAACTGATGGCTTCAGGAATTGTTACCTGAACCA
Organism: Rhinolophus ferrumequinum; assembly: GCF_004115265.2. NCBI lineage: Eukaryota > Metazoa > Chordata > Mammalia > Chiroptera > Rhinolophidae > Rhinolophus > Rhinolophus ferrumequinum. The sequence goes on along the minus strand of NC_046285.1, from coordinate 34,280,374 downwards.
AAGTACCCAATGAATATCTTTGCAGAAAAAACTGCAGAATGGAGATGTTCTATACAGAAGGGACTGGCCCAGGCAATCAGATTTTTTACAGGGGAGTTATGACCGTGGCACACACAAAAAGATTGACAAGAGTCTAATAGTTAAAAGGATCCCAGCAGAGGCCGTGAGGCAACAGCACTAATGATAACCAGAGCCGATCAATAGACAGGCAGAAGAGTGAAAAATAAGGAGAACAGAAGGAAAGCAGAGGCAGCAGAAATCTCAAACCAGAAATGCCTGTGCAGCAGCTAGTGTACCAGGAATTGTATCCACATCTCCGCAACTTCTGATGAATCTGTTTCCTCTATTCCTTGTGGTTTTTACCATAAAACCCTGTTCCCTGAGGTAACCAATGCCTTACAAACTAAAAGAACCACTAACAACAAAGCAGTTATTTCTTCTCTCCATGATTAGGTTGATTATTTAATTATTACCTTTTCTTTAATTCAACTTGAAAAAAACAACAACACTAGATAGGTTTAGAATATGTACATTTTCAGCAGCACGAAAGTTAGTCTACATTTTAACCATCCACTTGCTTTTTTCATATTGGGGTATTTAAGAGGTGTTTTCCCCTCATCCTACCAAAGGATTTCTACAAACTGAACGTTAGTGTTTTTCAGACTGATTTGTCAGATTCTTGTACCCCAGTGCCTGTCCTTGTGATTGAGATTATACATGTATGGCCTCTGTGTGTTTCCACTTGACTATCAGGTTTTCCATCTTCTTTTACATAATTCCTGCCTTGAATCTCAATCCACTAAAGCAACTATGGGGAGGTGGGTAGCTGCACCCTTACCTTGTGCGATGGTCACCATAACGTCTTTCTCTCCCCCTTAGAACCTCACAGAATACTGATTGTAAGTTTTCTACCCTAGGAGACTAATGTATTTATAATATCTTGCAATACAAATTAGGCCAGTGAGTGCGTGACTGTTGTACTTTAAATTGGGCGTTACTTAAGAACAGGAGCAATTACTGATAGCTGACTCTAAAGCAATGCTTTACAACCGTACTTTTCAATTGCTCCCTGTTCCAGTGGGATAAGTAAAATAAAACATCATTTCTTTTCCTATTTTCTTTCTGGTAAACTTCTACCTTTCATGTTACAATATTTGGGGACTAAGTGCCCCTAATAAAATGTGCTTAAGTGTGGTAATTCAGCAGAAGCATGCACATTAGTCACCGGAGTCAATGTTTAGTAGTTCCCATTTTTCCTCAAGAAAAGGACTCAGCAAAATTATGATAACAGAAGTATAACTCATACTGCAATTATTTTGCTAAGTTCAGTCTCTGAAGTGCAAAAAAAGTCCATGGCGTTTTAAAAATTGCGCTTAAGCAATTCTGTATTTATTTTGGGGGGTTCTCTCATACATGGTTGTTTTTTTTAATTTGGGTGATTATAAAGCATGTTTTGAACTCACGAATTCCTCTCTCTCAGTATCGTATTGTTAAACTTTTGCTGCTACTACTTCAGTTGTCTAAATAGCACAAGGTGAAAAATAACAAGTAATGAGTTTTTGGTAATGGTAAAATGACTTTACTATTTATTCATTCAACATCTTGCATTCTCCAGAGCATTGCCTTAAACCAGCATTTCCTATTTGAAGAATTTCAATTGTTTAGACAATGTCCTTGGCAACATATGACCTCACTAGGAGAGCTCTCCTGCTTCACAAGGGAGTAATTTTGTCAGGAACAAATCCAAGATCCCAAGGGAAGTAAACCCTATTTTCATGTAAATATATTTAATGTAGAAAATGGGCAGGGGAAAAAAAAAGAGAATGGGAGATAAATCCGTCTAAATGAAGCTGAGTGCTTCAGATTGATAGAGCTATTAATATGTAAAACTATCTGTGCTAGTTGACTCAGTTGATTAGATCCCCATGGTAATACATCAAAGGTTGCTGGTTTGATATTTGTGTGGGTCACTAAGTTTTGCACAATGGGTAAAAACCGTTTCACAGACATTTCTCTAACTTCAACAGAGCATCTTGTAAGCACGAAAGTATGAGTTGATGGGGCAAAAAAGTTTGATGCCCCCGCATAATCATTAATCCCCATCATTGGATGACATCCCCAAGCGCTGGTCCCCTTGAGAGGGGACTGTGGTCTTTTGATTCCATGGAAAAACTTACGTAGTTAACATTGTTGGAATATCCAAGCTCTGCTGACTACTTACACATAACAGGCACTTAACAATTATTTGTTGAATAAAGAAATCTCTGATTATATGGGCTCTTAGGAAACAGTCATCATGCAATTACACAGATACCTGAGGAAATAAAGAAGGCAGAGCATGAAAGACAGAAAAGGAGATGAGGGTGGGTGATAGGAGAAGCCTGAGACAGCTTTCCAGGCTTTTTCCTGATTAGCCTTTGACTTGCTCTATCCAAGCAATATTTAGGGAGAAGTAACATGAATGTTTCTGGACAGAGGCGACAATGGGAGCAAAGGCACAGGGTGAAAAAGGTTCTAATATTTTAGGACTGCAGATTCTTATTATTTAAAAGGATGAAAACTTCCTACTCTATTGTACCTCTCATGTTATCTGAAACACTTCAAGTTATTTTCAGGGAATCAGAAAACACACGGAGAAAAATATATCTATTCGAAGCTAAAATGACAGATAGTCCTGCTTTTAAAAAATCCTTTCGTCTATATCTGGATAGAAATTTAGAGTCCAAAAAAAAGTTTAGTTCTTGATCACGGCCTCACACTCGCCACAACCAGGCCACCCTTCTATGTGTACTGCTTCAAGATCTTGGGTGCCTACATTTGTTGTAACAGAATAAACTTTCGAGTCTATTTTCTCCAGAAGAGTTTACCAACCCTTGCTAACACTGCCAGATATTTAGGACAAGGATGTCTTTTTAGATTTAATAAGGCTCATAAAAAGATCACTCCGCCTCAGTGAATTCAGTTGCAGAAAAAAACATCTGAATATTGGGGCAAAATTTAAGAGTGCCTAGAGGAAATAGATCTTGGTTTAACTGTTTTGTTGAAATAAGAAAAATAACAAATAGTAAATAATGAGAACTGCTAAAAGACTTGAAAGGAGCTTGGTAGTTAGCAAAGTCATGATTTTTTTTTTCCTAAGTGCAAAAAACGGTTTGGGGCTTCTACGAGAAGTAAATTGAGGAAGGGTAAATTATGGGGAAAACTAATGCTAGATAAGCGTTACTCAGTAAAGTGTGTTTATTCAAACTCATCTTGGTTCCATCTCCATCTCTAGTGATAAGTGTTGTCCTTTTTCTGGTACAGTTGGGCGTGAAGGAATGATATCTTCAGAAGTGGAATTTATTTCCCATTAGGCAGATGGGGAAAGAGAGAGCTCCTTGTGTGTTTTTTTTTTTTAATTGCCTTCTGCTCAAAATAATCCTTATGATAAAGTGGCATATTGTAGGTGGCATATTGTGATCCGATTCATACAGAAACTTACACTGGAAGCTCAGAAACAGTAATAATTCCTACTACAATCTATTCTATCCCGAAATATTAAACTCAGATGACATTATTTTTTCAGCTTGACTCTGCAACATTTATGTGTACTTCCAGAAACTTTATTTTGTTAGCTTAGAAGTACCTTTTGATTCTAGATTGAAGGAAAATATTTGGATGTGATAAAGAATATGTATTCTAAAATTAAAAAGATTATAATAGAAGGCAAGGTTCAGAAATTGTGTTTTGATCTATGACTTACTGCAATTTAGTCCTTGAATTTCTTATATGAAATAATTTATTTGCTCTACTTCAGTTTATGTTCTTTCTGTGTATTCTTTGCTCTCTATTCCTTTTATTTTCCCTTTTCTTTTTTGTGGACTTTTTCCTAGGCTCAATCATAGATCTTCTGTATAATATTCATTTCCCTTAGTGCACTAACTTTGTTTCACTGCTTTATCATTCTTCTCTAGGCTATTTTTGTAGGGCCTGTAAATTGAGGGTTGTATTTAAACATGAATGTTTGCAATTTGATGACAAGCAACATTAATTTGAACTCCAATTATACAAAACGCTATTCTCTCAAAAATATTTCAATTTTTCTCAATAATGGGCCTATATGACAGAAAGATTATTCTATTATGATTATGATTATTATTATTGAATTTTGCCAATAAAAATGTGTAAATTGGTTTTCTTTCTTGTTACAAAGTACCTGTATGATATCCTGTCTCTTGGTTCACAAAATCTAAAATATTTATATCTGTTACATTGTAACTTTGTACTTTGTAGTGAAAGTTTGACAACTCTTTGTCTAAATGTTAGATTCATTCACATATGTCTTCAGATTGGACTTCTGAATGTACTTCAGAATATTTTAAAAGCAACAATAACCATAGAAACATATTAATCTCTCTCCTAAATTCCAGTAGCAACTTACAACTTGGCATGCTTTTTTAGCATTGAGATATTTGTGTGTGTGTGTGTGTGTGTGTGTGTGTGTGTGTGTGTGTGTTTGTGTGTGTCTATAGAATTGGAACTCATCTTAGCTCTTCAAAAGATTTCAGGCTTAGAGAGGGTGGAGTTTTTTCATAAACTTTTTTTGTTTACCATGATTGACAAAATTTTAATATTAACTAAAATGTCACTCAACAAACACTATGTAAATAAATGATAAATAGAGAATTTGAGTCTCAACATTAAATCTTGTGCAAAATACACATATTTAATATGATCATGCATATTTTATTTCAAAATGAAGCTTCTCATCTTCAGCTCTCTAGGGACTCAGAAATGTTCCATGAAAGGAAACGAACCATAAGTGAACAGAACTAGAACTACAGTAAGAAGACCCTGTTGAGACTTGACTCAGTCTCTTACCTCGTATATGACCAAGACAAATTGGTACATCCTTCTGAATCTGTTTCTCTGGTGGTTTGGAGTGGATGAGTTCTAAGGTTCTGTCAAGTTCTGATAATCTGTGACTTTTATGGTGAGCTGTCCCACCAGCAAGATGTGTTTCTGGTCATAGATGTTACTATTTAAAGGGACGCTAGTCAGATACCTCTTCTGCAAAGTATCAGCCTTGCTGACTATTGACTTCTTGTTATGAGCTAGACATTATGCTCAGTGCCTCCTGGTATTCTCACTTTATTCCCAACCTCAGGTAAGTACTATTGCTGTTCCTTTTTTTTTTTTCCAGATATGAAAACTAAGCCCAAAGGAATTTAAAGTTATTTGTTAATGATCGTAAAACTGGGAATGTCAAAACTGGGATTTAAACACTATTTTATTTCAAAACCTAAATTACTGATACCTGAGCTATAGTTTCATGTTTTATTGGTTCATTTTATTATTATTATTTAGTGGTTTCATTTTCTAAATTTGAAGACGTCTCCTTTGAAATCCAAAGCCCTTAAGTTTGTCTTGCCTAACACATAACCCTCTGATAAAAATTAGTTAAGATAGGAAACAGGGAGTATCAGAAGGGAGATACTGTTCTGACAGAGGTAGATGGGCACCCAGCAAAGACGACCTTTACCTTGGTTATTATGTTGCCAAAGACAGGCCTTCCTGTCTTAAGATGCTATTACAAAATACCCAATAGACTGGTGGCTTACACAACACACATTTATTTCTCACAGTTCTGGAGGCTGGGAAGTCCAAGATCAAGGAGCTGGCAGATTTGGTGTCTGGTGATGCTCTCTTCTTAGTTTGCAGGTGGCCATCTTTTCATTATGTCCTTCTATAAACTTGGGAAGAGAAAGAGAGAGAGAGAGAGAGAGAGAGAGAGAGAGAGAGAGAGAGAGAGAGAGAGATTTCCTGTCTCCTATTCTTTTTTTAATGGCACTAATCCCATGATGAGGACTGCACCTACATGACTTAATCTAACCCTAATTACCTCCCAAATGCCCCACGTCCAAATACTAACACTTAGGGAGTTAGAGCTTCAACATATGAATGTTGAAAAGAAATAAACATTCAGTCCAAAGCATTTCCATTTATAATTTTACTGGAACGTTTTTACTACCAGTTCATTTATTCCATGACCTTTGGAAAGAACACTACCATAAAGATCAAGACAGCTTAGAGGAGAAGTAGAAAATGTGATTTGAAATCCTATCTAAACATTTAGTATATGCTCTAACCGCAGGTCCTATCCTCATTCAATGTCTTGATTACTGTAAATGGCTTTTAGTCCTTTTTCTTCTTCTTTTTAGGTGAATCAAACTATCAAGTTTATATATTGATGACATCCTACTTTCCAATTTCTTCCAAAATAAAGAACATATATATATATATATATATATATATATATATATATATATGTATATACCTCATATATATATATATATATATATGTATTATACCTCATATATATATATATATATATATATATGTATTATACCTCTGAATTACACTAATTTTCCCCCATTTCATTTATTTCAGTTAATTCATGAAACTGAAATCATTCTGTTTTATTTCCCAATGAAGTGATGTGAACAAGTGATTTTAGTTGAAGTGGGGGAGGGGAGAAGGCCCGACCCGATGTGATGAATACTTTTTGTAACCAAAGGAAACATCTTGCAATGAAGCCTCTGTGCAAAAGAAATGCATATATGGATTTATTTTTATGTAAATGTAGCCATCAACTTCCATACTATAATGTGCTTGGTAAAAAATAAGTCAATGAAAACATATCCTCTTCTAAATTTGTTAGATCACCACAAAAATGGAGAAAAACTTTGTTTTTTTCTTAGAGCCTGTTGGTTAATGAGACCCAGTCAGTTACAGGGATCTTGCTGTTTTTCTCCTCTGTACTCAGCAGGATTTACTTGATACCCCATCCAAGGCAAAGTTTGCCAAGACACCTGAGCAAGTCTAGTGTAGAGAACTTTGATTGCCTTGGAAAACACCCAACATTGAACAAAGGTCTGTGTCAGGCTCTCAGACTGGCCATATTTTCTTTCTCAGATGTCTTTGCTTTCTTCCTGGGGTCATTGAGTCTTTGCTTCCTGGAGTCCTCAGGTTGTCAGGAATTTTCAGAAGAGACAACTGGTTCCCCTGGTTTGGTAACACGCTCCTTCGCTTCGGTGCAAATCCTCAGCCCTTCTGGAACAAGTGTATCCTAGGGCAAGACCTTTTACTTGCCCCCCTGTTTCCTCATGTGAAACGTGAGTTTTGTAATTCTGTGCCAGCTTACAAGTGGGCTGATGATTCACGGTGAGATCAATTATCCTTGTGGGAAGGGAGTCCTACAGATGCCAAATTGTACTAGATTGTTCAGTAATGTCAACCTTCTAAGTAAAGTATTAAAGAAAGCAGCCAAACCTGTCTAATCCATTTGTGGTGCATTTTAGAGCTGAATCAACTCATAAAACCAGAAGTCAGATAAATTAAGTAATTATGATAATACTAATGAGTACCTACTATTTCCAGTCACTGTGCTAAAGTGCTTCAAACAGATTAGTTTATGAAACCTCACACCAACCTATAAGGTAAGTACTGCTATTCTCTTCAGTTAACAAATGAGGTAATTAACTGGCCCAAGGACATCGATTGATAAATGGTGGCACGAGAAATGAACCAGAACTTTCTGGTTCTAAAACAATTAAATCATACTGCTTCTAATGTAGTCATTCCCTTTGACTTCCAATAATAACAGAATTTCATGCGAGATCGTTTAGACGTTCAGAGTGGGCTCTGAAGTAAGAGAGCCCGGGGTGGCTCCGCCAATCACTGACTGTGCATCCCTGGGCAAGTTTTGTTACCTCACTAAAAAAATGGAGTCAGTAACTGAATTCCTGTTTCTTTTCATAGAGTTCTTGTGAGATAATCCATGTGGAGCATGTAAACTAGTGCTCAGTACTTGTTATCACTTACTTAATGACAGTATGATTCTAATCACATCACCACTTTCGACTGGAAAGCATGTGGACGAATAAACACTAATTCACAGGTCTTGTTGATTCCACTTGCTGACTCAATTAAAATAAGACAGTAATCAGGCAGTATAGTCGCTTCTACAGATAGTTGTCTGGCTTGATTGTGAGATTTAAACGTCAGTTGCTATTTCTACCCCAAGCTGCTTTGAATGAGCTAATAGTTTATTTGTGTGCATTTTAGGAGAAATTATAAAGTAGAGTGAAGTAATGGTTTTCTTATGCACATTAAGGATTTGGATACTGCATGGTCAGTGGGTAGGGAACACCTGGAGTTATTCAAATGATCCTTGTAGTGTGCGTCTCCGCCTTCTGTGAAAGCAGATAAGAACTACCAAACCCTCTACTTAACCAAAGAATGGTCATATGAACCATGTCTATTCACATTTGTGTCCTAGTAGCCTAAAGAAGCCGCAGGCGGTTGGGTGATCTTAGAGAGAATATTGGACATTCCTGGGCTGGTGTGTTTAAGGCTAACTTCTCTAAATTCAGGCTCTGAGAGGCCTCAGGTTCACATTGCCTTGAGTTTGAATTCCAGCCCTACCACATAACGAGGTGAGTGACCTCGTTCGAGGGACATGGCCCTCTAAGCTCCCATTTACTCACTGGAAATGTGTAAATGACAGGTGTACTTACTTCTTGAGTAGTCATGGCCTTTAAAATGATCTGTGTATTTAGATGGATTACATACTGTAGCAGACCATGTTCTCAATAAGGTTCAGCACTTGTGAATTTATGAGTATTCTTATTGCTTCTTACACTCAGAATTGAATATAACTGTAAATTAGCCTGTCTGTAGACACTGCATGTTTAAAAAAAGGTTAAAAGGGAAATAAGCCATGTTCTATGGAAATTAAAACACTTAAGGAAAGTAATAAGATGTACCTTTTATTTACAAAATCTTATGTGCCCCTGCAGTCCAGATAATACAAGCCCACTTTATGTGCTGAGTTTTTCAATCATGCAAAATCATCAAACCATCCAGTAATGTTTGTGACGTTCCCATGTGGACATGGCATCATCCTGGGTGCTGCAATAAAACAATTAGTGGTGATATAATGCATAAGCACCATTATTAAAGTTTGAAATATGGATATCAACTAATTAGTCTCAATTTGAATATTTTTATAAGAATAAGGCACTTGAAAGAAGAGTTTTAATGAACAGCTTTCAAAATCCACAAGCCAGGAGACAAATGAATTCTTCTGATACTCAAGTCCAAGTCTGATCCAGATTTTTAGTCCATGTGTGGGAATATCACATAGTTTCTGTGCCTCCAATTTAACTCGGTAAGTTTAAATGTTGACTAAGAGAACCCACATGGAAAAGGCCTCCAACTCCAGCTCCTCTTGAAATTTCTTGTAAATGTGCTTTTCATCTGTGAAACTATCCTTTGCTTCACAGAACAAATTGCAATTGCCCTCTCTCCCTTGACATTACAAAGAAAAATCGCTTTGAAAATGTGAAATACTATACTCTACAATTAGGATCAACAATCCTCCCAATCTTTATTTTTCTCTGGATTTTCATTTCTTTTCTTGTTAGAAGAGTGCTGTCATTTTGAGACAAGGAGAATATTCCAAGATACACCCACCAAGGGCCGGCAGTATAACCTTACAGGAAAGCCTGCAGGCCTGGCCGTCAGCATCAGGCACATTGGGTTGGAGTTTCAAACCCACCCACCACTTTCCAAGTGTGTGACTCTGGAAATTAGGCTGACTCGTTTGCTTTATCTCTATCCTCAATCTTTTGCCTATTAGCTCTAAAATAGGGATAACACTAACACCAATGTCATAGGTTTATTTTTAAGGTTATTGTAAAAGTAGAAATTAAAACAAAAACTTTTTTGTCAAACATGCTCTCCATTTTCGTCAAAGCAAAGAATCAGTATAGCTCCACCGTATCCAGGAAGCTTTAGCAGTGGATTGATAGTCACACAGAGCACGTTTGATTCATTTTACTCATAGTTAATAGCTAGTGTAACTATCTCTGAGATAAGTGATTCTCAAGCCAGGCTACACATCATAGTCACCTGGGAGCTTTCAAAAGACTGATTCCAAAGCCCCATCCCTAAATAATCAAACCATGATCTCTGGGAATAAGACCCTTGGCAGTCACTGGCAATTTTTCTTAATGTAAAATAATCCATCTCCCATGTTGTCATCTCAATTCTATAGTTTTCTTATCGACCATACCATTTTGAGCTGAAGGTATTGCTTTTATTTATTGCATTAATCTTTTAAAAGCCAAAGACATTTGGATATATTATTTTGAAATGTATATTTGGCTACATTTGCAGCTTTCATGGACATTAAAACATGACATCTAGCAAGAGTCTTCATAAAAACTCAAATTTTGTCTTCACCACCTCCCAAACTTTCCTCCTAAACATAAAAGCCTATTTTTTTCTTTTTTCTCAACATTTGGACAAATAGATTTTATCTCATCCTTCCAATTGCAGCATACGTATCCCCCATTTCTAAACTTTTGCTTTCGTCCTGCAAAGTAGAACAACCTGTAGTATCTGCAGAATTGCCCAAATGCAGTTAAATACTCCTGGATTAATCTCAATAAGTGTACATTTTGTTTTACACCGGGGTTTGTGATTACTTGAAATTTCCCATGGGTATTTTTCCAGCTAAAGGACTGTTAATTCTTTTCTGGAATTGTCTACCATGGTTCACAGGTAGGAGAAACAGGATAATTCACTGGTGTACCTCCAGGCACAGAGGGATGAAACACCAGGGCAGGCAGACACATACAGGCACTTAAACTCAGGGCAGGCAGACACATACAGGCACTAAGGCTGAAAAGAAGAAACTTCTGTTCATTATTCAAAATAAAAGGAGGAGAGATGATTAAGTCTCTCTGCCTTCACCACAACAGGCAAGTGACTGCTCATTTAATAGAGTTCACAATGACAAAATTATTCTGCTTTGAACAGTTGCCTTTACTTAATGAAAAGGAAGAAAAACCCACAGGAGTAAAAATGCTAGAGAACTGTGTTGACATTTTGTTGTCTTTCTACAAGAGGTACATAGAGGGGAAATAGATAAGGGAAACAGATAAGTGGATTTGAAGTAACTTCCTTCATCATGATACTGACACATCCTAATTTAAGGGAACGTGCAGTTTGCTTTCTAATTAACGTGCCAAAGTTTCATGCTTTGAGAGTTGTGATCAGTTTGCATTATAGCTGTCATTTTCAATCTGTATTTCTTAATAATCAAATTTACTCATTTTCTTAAGTTAAATTGTTTTCTGGAAAGCATTAAGAAGTGCCTTCACGTGGGAAGTATAAGGTTTAAGCCACCCAAACTAAAAATAGAGCTGTTTTGCTAAGCTAATTAGGAACATATAAGTATTTGATAAAATGCAAATTCAATTATAGGAAATAGAGCTTATATAAACTATACTTGAGCTTAAGTGGACTTGGTCTGATGTGACATGGCCTGATATCAAAAGTGTACGGGACATCATTACTTAGATGTCTCTAAGGTACTTCAATCTCAATATGTGCTAAATTGGACTCAGCATCTTCCTTTACTCTCATCTAAGTTTGGTCCGTTTTAAATGATTGGGAACCCACAGAGTGAGAATGCTGAATCATTCTAAACAAGTCCTCTTCTTTGTCTCCCACCCTTCCATACCTAAATTATCACCAATGCCTGTTCATAGATAATCTAGACACATCTTTCCACTCTGTTCTCTATCTACGCCTCCGTCCTCACTACCATCCTGGTCAGGCTACCAACACTCTGAGATTGAACTTGCGGCAAACACCTTTGAAGTGGTCTACTGACTTCCATTTCTATCTCTTCCCATGCATTTTCCTCACTTTATCCAGAGAGATCTTTGCAATCATTTTCAATACAAATCTGATTTTGTCACTCCTTCCTAAATCCCCTCCTGTCTCAGGGAAAGGGATTGAAATCCTGGAAAGCCTTTCATCTCCCACCCAACCTCTCATGATTGCCCTCACCTCCCACTTTGCTTATCCTTACTTACTGAACCCAAGCTGGTTAGGCTCCATGGGTTGCTCCTACACCACTAGGCCCCACAACCACAACCAGGACTCAAAGGATAGAATCCTCTTTCCTCCCCTCTAGTCTTAATTTGCTCCTACTTATTCTTCAGATTGCAGATCAATCCTCATTCCCTTAGAGAAGCCTTTCCCAATCTCTCTTCGTAGGTTAATTTCCCTATCACTCCATCTCAGAGCAGCTTAGCACAACTGCAGATTTATAAATACTGCTGATTATTTTATTATTATCTCACCCCCTACACTGTGTTTGTTCACCATATCTTTAGTATTTTGTACAAGTCTAGCTCTCGATAAAACACTCAGTAAAGTAATATTAATTAAATTAATTAATCAAAAGGCTCAGTTCCCATACATATGAAATATTCAATAAAAATCCCACAGTTAGAATGTGTCTAAGCCTTATGTATTGCGGTATTAATGTTATAAAAACGTCATATTGACAGGCAACTACTAGATGGATTACAGTAATCTATCAATCATTTCCTGTCTAATAGGAAACTGTGATTCTTATGAAGAAAAAAAAATTACGAAATATGGCATAATGCTAAATGGGTTAAAATCTAAAAGGTTCTGGTAGTAGTATTATACCCAAGTTCCAGGGTCAACCAAACTAATTTCTAAACATATATCTTATATTTGAAACATATATCTCAAAATGTTTAACACTTGGCCTTAAATATATGTAAGTCTTCAGGAATCTCATGTAGAAAGGAAAGTGATGTACTTCCCAATTAAATTTGTCTTTATGGATGCCAAACTACTACTGGAACATGAACTTCTTTCTAAAATGTTGTTAAAAATTAACATTTTTAAAAATTTCAGTTTTCTAGAGGTTTGGGGTCTCCATTTCATTGGCAACGTTCAGAATATTTAACACTTATCACTATGCCTATAAATTGCTCGGAGAGGTATCTTATCATCATAGATCCTGAATTTTTATTTTAATTTTGAATCTTGATATCTGTATTTGTATTATGTGCATAATTTGAGGAAAGTTATTTTTACATCTTCACATTTCAGATGCCTCCTCAATAAAATGGAGTAGAACTAAATTCAGTACACTGTGTTAAATATTCTCCATAGTGTGAGAGATACACTGGGTCCTCCAAATAATGTAAGTCCTTCACCTCTTATTTTCCTTTCTCCTTTTTCTTATTAGTTTGATCATTCAAAACATTTAAAAAGTGTGGAAATCTATATGCCAATTTGTATATGTTTAGTTTCAAATCACATTTCATCTCTGCCCTCAGAGATGGATTTAAAAGATCTCTCAACTGAGGAGTAGAATGACTTTTTCATTCTGATAAGTCCATTATTTATAGAAAGATACCAATCAATAGCACACATGAAACTGAAAGACATAAAGACCTTTTGAAAAGAAGAGGATGAAGCACACATAACTTTTGTCCATTTCAGATTGCGGTTCTCTGACATGTGGTTTGCCTGAAGGAAATAATAAGTGATACCGAAGAATTTAACATAACCTGTTCTCACCTAAAGTCTTTCTCAAGGACCACTTAGTGTGGAAATCTGAGTCACACACCCAACTTCTCTGGAAAGAGTGATTTTGAACCAACAGCTAGCTTCCTCTAGTCAGTTAGAGGAGGTGCCCTTTGGCCATGTATTGTACGATAGAAAGAACAATTGTATTCTCTTTCATTTCAGTAGCATAGTATTTTTTAAAACACAGTTACAAATCAGTTAAGTCTTCTTGCTCAATAACTTCTCTTTTGCAAATTCAAGTGAGAATTTGAGGATTTGAATCTATAAAGAAGGCTTTTTTTTGGATTTTTTATCTCAGACTTCCAAATCAAGTTTCTATGTTTAATCTTAAATAAGATTTTAACATTCAAGTATCCACTTCTGTTGGTCCTTTCTATCAACAACGAGAGAGAGAGAGAGAACTTAGCTTGCAAGTGGAAGTGTAGCTTTTGAAAACAAGTCCAAAATAACGAGTCCAATAAAACCTCCATTGGAATATAAATTGAATCACTGACATTAGCAGGGCATTCAGCTAACTCTTAGCCTGAGGAGATGAATAGCATGTCTCAAAATGAAATTCTCTGGCTTAGTCTCATTATAAATAAAGATACAGCTCTGTGCATAGTGACTTCATTCCATGGACATGGCGCTTTCACAAGGAAATTGGTTTCACGATTAGTGCGTATTACTCCAATATTACCCAGTAACACTGCTTAGAAGTTGAGAATGTGGACTCTAAATTCAGTTTGCTGAGCTGAAACCCTGGCGCCATCAATGAGTAACTGTAATCCTAGACAAGTCATATAACTTCTCTGCTTCAGTTTTTCTCATCTGTAAAAATGGAGGTAATGATGATATCTTGTAGGATTGTTATAAGTTTAAGTGACAAAGCACATATAGATGTATATTAGTAATAAATGTCAGCTACGATTTGGTCATAAAGTTGAGAAACATAAATAAATGTTTGCATACAAAAGCAATATATTAAGCGATCAGTAATACCTGCAGTTTTAGAACTTAGAAAGGTTCCCGTAGGATGCTGTACCACTCATCATGCTAGGGTAGGTAAGGGACTAATTAGGTGCTATTTCAACATCTGCCTTAACCAGTGTAGCCATGTGTAGTAGGTTACACACTCACCAGATTTGAACTCCCTCGATTACTTTTTCTGGATATGCCAAGGTACAGGTTGGTTCAGAATAAATTTGAGACACAAATCACGGCAATGCATCATAGTTCATAGGCAGGGACGAGTAGAAATGCTGGGTAAAAGCACTGCCTTTGTTGCAATTCACACAATATGTGAGGGGCAACCTATGGAACATACCACGCAAAATCACTGACCAAATAAAAACAAATGTTATTATGTAAATGTCCTACGTGTTTTGGATTTCCAGCTACCTAGTGTAATGTAAATGGTAGGCATGTTAGTACTTATTGTAGTTTATTGAGCTTTTGCCCATCACCCTCAGTGCTCCAGGGGATTTCCCCTTGCCCACGCAGTTAGAAAAAGGCAGGTGTTATGGATGGGTACCTTCTCTTAGGTGTCTTCATCTAGAGGAACAGGTGGAATAGATAAAAAGCTACCAACACAGTGAGAATGGAAAGCCCTTCCTTCCTAAGACTTTAGGTGGAGGTGTCTTAGAGTCTTCTACTACAAGGTAAATGTGTTCATTTCCAAAGCAAGAATCAGTTGAGAGCATAGTAATAATATTGACAGTGAAGAGAAAGTAGAGATTCAGACCACATGACACTACCTTGGGAAGGTCAGACTCAAATCTTACGAAAATCTTGTACAACAAAAATTCTGGTAGAAGCAGAATTTGAATCAGATTTATCTAAAAACATCTTTGCTCTTCTGCCCCCAACTTTCTGTTTCTGGAGATATTTACAGCCTCCTTGTGATAAGCCAAAGATCATGTTAAGTGGATCATGCTAGAGATCATCCTAATTGACAAATTTAGCAAATGAAAATACAGGATACCCAGTTAAATTCGAATTTAAGATAAATAATGAAGTAATTGTTTACTATACATATATCCATGCAATATTTGGCACATATTTTATATGAAATAAATAATTTGTTGGTTTTCATTATTAATATGAAATTCATAAAGATTCACCAGATAAATACAATGTATCCAATTCAATTTGAATTTCAATAAACATTAAGTAATTGTTTAGTATGGGTGGTCCCACGCAAACTGTTGGGACATGTATACACAAAATAAATGATTTGTTGTTTTCATCATTAATCTGAAATTACAATTATTTTAGATGCACTGTATTTCATCTGGCAACTCTATGCTGTCTCCATAAATTCTCCTTTAACCAAATTTACAAAATTTAGAATAATTGGTCATCTTTTCAAGTTTAAGTAAGCTAATAAGCAATCAACTTTGAATTCAAACACTAGCTTATTTCATCTCCAATCTGTGCTGGTGGGGACGATGGATTTAGATTTCCGTATAAGGTGGATAAGGGGTACATAAAGGAAAAGGGAGTCAGTCCCAGGACAATATCCACCCATTTTACCATTTTGATTCGGATTCTGGTCCTGTACTCCAAACTGCTCCATTCTTAAATTCAGTTATTGCTCTTTGCTTTATCCACTCCACAAGTTTGATTCAATGGGGAAAGAAAAAAAAAAAGGACAAACACTTCTACTCTTGTAAACCCACGTCAATTTTCCTGAAGCAAAATTCAGGATGTACACTTTGAAAAAAAATCTGATAAATGGACAAAATTTTGAGAAATAATGATCTTCAGGAAAGTCTGAGATGAATGGTCACTCAACCCATAACTCAAATTCCTTTATGAGCACAGAATAAAGTTGTGTCCTTAATTTGGTAGCAAGATACTATTTTCTTTATAGTCATACCACTCATTGGCATTAAAACAATTTCTCATTATGTTTAGTGGTATGCGTCTTCTACCTACTGTGTTTCCCCAAAAATAAGACCAAGCCAGACCATCAGCTCTAATGCATCTTTGGAGCAAAAATTAATATAAGACCCGGTATTATACTATATTATACCCAGTATTATACTATATTATACCCAGTCTTATATTAAAATAAGACTGAGTGTCATATCAATTTTGCTTCAAAAGATGCATTAGAGCTGATGGTCCGGGTAGGTTTTATTTTCGGGGAAAAACGGTACCAGTATCAAAATCCCTAGATTAGATTAAAATTTTCTCTAAAGAGAGATTTTCAAAACATCTAAGAATCCTTGATAATAATAAAAGACTCCCAATTTTAATTCATTTCAAATAGATTTCTATTAGTTACCACAAACTAATTCAAATAATTGACATAAAAGCACTAGAGTTAAAGGGAAATCTAAACTAGTGCCTCATATGATAGCCTGTTTTTCCACAATAAACCTAAAGTACATACACTTTTAAGTGTTGTTTGTTTGTATCTTGACTAGAGATGATCTTTTGTACATATCCGTCACTCTCTCACATGACACCTCTCATAACAAATGACTTACTTTAGTTGGCTATTGAATCTGAGTTGATGCAGGAAATGCTGTTACACTAATTAATGCAATCCAACCTCAGACAGAAATTTATATCTAATTACATAACTTCAATGGAATAGATATCAAAGTACTCTCTAAAATGGATTGTGATTAATAAATATCTATTAATAGATTAAAAATGGTGTTCATTTCGTATACCATTGTACTTAGTGTTGACATATAAAAGGAACTATATTTAGAGAAGTTGGGGTTTTTGTTTTTGCTTTTTTTGTTTTTTTGAAAAGTATAGGTCATGACTTATTAGCAAGTTGAGAAAGCCATGTAGAATAGAAAATATTAGCATGCATTGCACATAATATTACTAAATATTATTTTATGCTTTTTTAAATACATGGACCAGAGTCCAAAACATTTGAAACCTGTTGCACTTTTTCTTTTCTTTTTGTTTTTTGGGTTTTTTTTTTTTTTTGCCTTTTCTTGCATAAATGTCCCCTTATACTCTTATCTAAAAGGAGATTTGGACTTATTAGAAAAATCAGAGTTATTGATATTTTGAATAATTAGATGCCACTTTTATTGCAGTTTTAGTTTACCATTTTCATGGAAAAATAGTTTTGGACAAGATACATATAACCCTGTGTATGTCTCAATCTCATGCACTGGGATGTCTCAATCTTAAAGACTTCATGATCCTGTCAAATATGATATCCATCCCCCTAATATCCATTTCAGTCAGAAGCTGCAGAATTTCCACATTTTGTCTCTATTTAGTATCTGCCAATAAGCTATCTTCTAGCCCAGGCCTCTCTTTAGTCTTTCAATATAATCTCCTAATAAGAGACAGCTCTGTTTCAATCTCTCTCAATCTCTCTCCCTCTCCCTCTCCCTCTCGCTCTCCCACTCTCATATTTATTGTATATGAATGCCTGAAGTACTACATAGTTACTTATGTCATTTGATTATTCCAAAAGATTCCTGGGGTAGAAGAGAATGAAAGAATCATGGAAAGAACTCCAACTGATCCCATTGAATGCCTAATATATATACAGATATTATCAAGTATAATCCTCACAATACATTTTTGAAAAAGATATAATTGCTTGACTATCATAAAGTATTATGCTGAGGCCCAGGGTGGTAAACTGGGTTGGGGAGATATTGTTCTCACCTCTTTACAGACAGACCAACTGAGATGCATGGAACAAAGGTCACTGCACAACTCACAAGAGAAAACCAGTAGAAGCAGGACCTGACTTCTCATTTAGTGCTTGCTCCCTGCCCCCCGTACCCCCAACTGACCAAGGGGTTACTTATTTATTGTTTGCCCCTTTTTGGAGAAATGGTAAGAAAGTTAGGCAGAGTAACTTTATGATGAATGTTTCCTTTTAATTCAATGGCTTCCAACACTGCTTTTACTGCATTTGAAATTTCAGCAGCTAAAAACATGAAAGTAATATGTACTGTTTTCCTAATCCAACAATAGCAAGAACAACAATAATAGATTCTCTGGTTTGTTTGTTTGTTTTTCACTTTAAAAAAATTTTTTCTGATTGATTGATGCAAGAGGCTGGATAGCAGACTTCTCAGTGTTTGAGTCACTTACATAACAACAACAAAAAATGATTTATCCCATCATTATCCCTAAAGTGCTAAGTTTTGAGATTTTAAATTATTTCATTCTTGGCAGTATTCAATTTCTAATTGAGTCTGAAGGGGATGAGACTGTCAGATTCTAAGATTTGAATCACACACTGCAATGATGAGGAAAATAAAAAGCATGTCAAATAAATGACCTGCCTAAGGGATTCATATTTATGATTGATTATTGATCTCTTGGAGGGCTTTCTACAACTAGAAAAGACTCTTCATTAAACCGAATTCTAGAACACAATCTAAATATCTTTGCATACAACCTTAACATTGTAACAGTATTTAAAGTCTTGTGTAGGAAGAGGACACTCATGCCCGGTGACTCTCTCATTTTTATGACTTCATCGCTACATGTAACGCTGTTGACAACCTATTCTTCAAATTCTCTCTTTTCCTGGTTTCTGACACTATTTTCTGGTACATCTACTTGCCATTTTGACAAGTTCTCCTTAATTGGATCTTCCTTCTATCTCCTAGCTCTGGGTTATCAAAGACGTAGTCCTTGCTCCTTTTCTCAATTTACTTTGTTTTACTTTATTTTCACACTCAGAAAATTAACCTCCTTCTGTGGCAAGTTTCTCACAATTTTTCTCTGAATTAGTGCTGGTGATAATAGTAAATTAATGCAGATTCCTTCCATCCAGTGTTTTACCTTCAAATGGTATTTATTTTCTATGTCATAACACTTCATTATAAGCATGCATAACAAATTGGGGGGGGTTGCAAAAATGTTTAAACACTTTCACCACATTTTGGAATATGCTCCCAAAAGCTGTCTCATATCCATGGCTTTATGCATCCCCAGCCTTCTTGCCATGTACCCTTGGAACAGAAGTACCATCTGAGAAGCGCTGCCTTAAACTATCTTTGTCTCCAGCCCTGACCTGCATCACAAATCCAGGCTGTCTAGTCAGGATTTTACTTAGTAGTTCTGGCAAAACCCTGGCACTCAGTGTGCTTAAAGCCAAACATATAACTTTCCCTTCCAAACTGACTCCCCTGTCTCTGGAAATGATATCAGGATGCTCAGTGACACAAGATTAAAATTTAAGTGTTATTTTCAATTACCAATTTAATTTTCACATGCAATAATTAAATATTATTTATAATGTTTTACTTCTCTTCCTTAGTTTCTCATAGTCTAATCTCTTCTATAATATACACAACAATTTTTAATCATTTGGGAAGTCAGGGACTATGTTGATAGTCAGAAACCCATCTAGCCCTCCCCAGAGGATCTATATTATGCAGACATTTTTTTAAGGGGATTCAAACTTTCTTCTGCAATAAACAGCTTCCCACCTAGCTTCCTTTCCTCCATGACTTTCTGCAAATTACTATCAGATTTACCTTCCTCAAACACTGCCTTCATCAAGGCCATTAGCTGACTCAAATTTTTTATAGCACTCAACTACATAGAATGTACAACGGAAGTGTTAGATGATGTTTTAATAAGTATTAAGGATTTATATGGCTCAGACACTTTATACATATTATAATAGTTAAGACTCATAATGAACCTATATGATATTATCTTCTTTTATAAGGAGTAAATAGAGACTCGTGCATATTTAAGAGAGCTGGGGTTCAAATCCAAGTCTCTTACATCATAGCTTACAATTTTTCTCTTACTCCAAGTTACTACATTATGCCATTTGTCTAAAATCCAGACATATTACTTAGTCTTGCATAAATAGTTTTTCCCCAAAACGTTATTCCGACTTTGTCTTCCATGAGTCTCTTTTTATAGTCTCTGCTCCAGCTTAGATTTCCTTGTTATGCTCCCCAAAATTTGCCATGCATGTGGGTTTTCGTATGCCTGAAAAAAGTAAGAAAAATCACAGGCCTTTGCTCTTTCTGTCCAACTCCTCGTGATCTTCCAAGGTCCACTTTAGTTCATGATTTCCTCTTCCGAAGTTTCCCCTGTGAACATCCAGTTGGCGCTTTTAGTCATACACCGTACTGTCATTTCCTTTTAGTATATTTTCTACCATCATTTTGTATTGTTATTAGGTTAGTGCTGTGTATCCTCCTATCCCATTAAAGTACAGGCAGTTGGGGAGCCATATAATTTAATTTACAAACAGCTGGGGCTCTCCATATTTGTTGAATGAATGATCGCGCATGTGTGCAATGTGACCCGTTTTCTTGGCATACCACCCAGCCACAATAATTTTATCTTTATTTTCTCTTAGCTGATCCCTTTGTGAATTCTTTATGAAGTGGAATAACAAAGAATGTTGATTTTTCCATTAAAATGTTATTAAGTATTCACTTTAACCACACTGGAAACATATATTGAACCCTGAAGGGAGCCCTTCATTTAAAATGGTGGAAAGGGAAATGGCACTCAACTCGGTGGTTCTCAAATTGGCCATTAGGCTTTACTTTTGTCACATCTTATGTTCCTCAATCAGAATAAGAGAAAGTTCTCGCTTGCCTTAAAAAACAATAGAAATAGACCCTGTTCACTCTTGAAAATCTCTTAAATCACGCGTTCGCGCATTCAGTGTTAACTGATCTGGAGAGTGATATGGAATCTTAGGAACAATGCCCAACATGCCCCTAACTCACCATCTGCAGGATCCTGAATAGGATCCTGAATAGGATATTCCCATTCGCTAAAAGCCAGGGAGTATTTTAGAGCTCTTTCAGAAAAGGAGAAAATAAATTTCCCAGGAGACACATACTAATCAAAGACAGGGCCTACTAGAAAAGATTACATCTTTTCTCCTAATTTAAATACTTCATAATTTGTTTTGTCCCTATATGTAAAAGAACTGGGCACCTTAAAGAGATCTGAAAAATAAATGTTCCTTTTTCTTAGTCAGTCCTATATTTGTATTATCTTTTACGGTAAAAGGAATAAAAAAGCAGTTTGTTCATTCTTTTAATAAACATTTATTGAGTTACTACTCTGGTCTATAATCTCTGCCTTTTCTACCTATTCAGCATTTACCATGGGGCCTCTCTCCCCAAATCGCACTCGCATCTAGAAATCATCAACAGCTAGCTATAAGCTCCTTTCAATCAACACTAGAATATGCATTTATTTCAGACACTCACCAGTCTGTACATTCAATTTTTTCTTTTCTAACTGAAATATAACATATACACAGAAAATATACCACTTTTATTAATTTCAGAGAGGAAACACATCCATGGATTTATTTACCAGTTCAGGAAATTGAACAATACCAGTACTTGCAAAACTCTTCTTATAATATCACCTAGACTCCATCTTTCTACATAGGTACAGTCACTACATTGCTCATTTTTCAAGTTTCTCAAGGTTTGGCTCTTCGGTTTACCTGAAACTCTCCATCTTATAACTTATATCCTTAAGCCTATTAATCACAATTAGTTTAGGATCTCTGAGGGATAACTGCAATATCTAGTTCTCCTATGGGTCTCTTTCTGTTGTCTGCTTGTTTTCTTTTAGTTGTTTGATCCTAAGTCTTGGTATAGTCTATAATTTTTTTGAGTGTCAAGTATTATGTATGAAAAATTAAAGTGACATTTTGAAGCTTTGGAAGATGTTTCTTTCCTCCAGATTTGTTTTTCTCTTGCTTCTGGAATTTGAGACTGAGTTTTGATTTCCTGAGGACTAATTTAATTCTGATTTACTGAAATACATATTTCTTCTTGTGGGTAGGAAAAAAAAGTTGTTTTTTTCTAAATAGTCAGGTCTGCTTTCTTCATTGAATAATGAAAGTTATATGGACTTGTTTTTCTGTTTGATGACAAATACCAGGAAATACAGCTTTAAGTGTCCAGCTTTTGTGTCCACCTCTCCTACCTTCCATCATTATTTGACTCTCTTTTCTTTTTTTTTTTTTTTTAGTAAATCTGTGGTTTTATTATTTTGTTACTTCTTAAGTAAATTTCCTCAAATTGTTTGTGTAAGTGAATGGGGTAAAAATATCAAATAAATAAACATAGCTATAAGGAGATTGAAAAGTGCTTTGGAAGAATTTCAAGGTTGGTCCATCAGGCGATTTTACTTTTGTTTTTGTTGGTGGTATTCATTTGTTTGTTTTGGTTTGGTTTGGTTTGCTCAATATTTCATCTTAGTAATTTTGTAATAGCATCTGCATTATTTGAAGAAGTGCCCCTCCCCACTCATGAGGTTTTGGTGGATGTATTAGTTTCCCAGGGACGCCATAACAAAGTACCATAAACTGGGTGACTTAACACAACAGACATTTTTTTCTGTCACAGTTCAGGAAGCCAGGAATCCAAAATTAAGGGGTCGGCAGTGTTGGTTCCTCCTTGGGGGCTCAGAAGGAGAATCTAGTCCATGTTTTTTTCCTAGTGTCTAGTGGTTGCTGGCAATCCTTGGCTTATTAGATGTATCATTCCAATCTCTGCCTTCACCATGACATAGTTCCCTTCCTGCATATCTTCACATTGTATTCCCTTTGTGTATGTCTGTCTCTATGCCTTTTCTTATAAGAACACCAGTCATATGACCTCACATTAACTAATTACATTGACGTGACGCTATTTCCAAATAAAGTTATATTCTGAGGTTCCAGGAAGACATGCATTTTTAGAAGACACTATTCAACCCAGTACAATGGGACAACCAACCACATTATCCAGCCTCTGTTTACAGCACTAGCCAATCAGACTTCTCTGGGATTTTAGCAATAAAAACTAGTAGAGAGGATTTTTGTCTTATTGGATCACCAAAGAAAGATAATGTAAGCCTGAAATTTTTCAGCAATGTTCTTGAAAGAAACAGGCTAATGTAAAGAGAAAACCGGACTGAACGTTGGGCGGAAGGGGTAGTATGGGGAGGGGGTGAAGAGAGAAAGATCTGGAATTCCAGAAACTCAGAGCTGAAAACAAATAAATCCCTTTATTTGTTTATCTATACAATTTTCTGCAACTGGAAGTATTTGTTTGTTTTTAATAAAGAGGATTTTCAATATAACCAAGCGCATTCCACTATACCGTATGGCAACTTTGAATCTTAGGGAGAGGGCAAGTAAGAGAGAAGAAAATGTATATGAATTGAAAAATATATTAAATATACTTATTGTTTGGTAATAAAAGTTTATAAATTAAGATTGACACAATTTTCTTGGGACTGTTTCCAGGTTTTTATTCTTTAAGCAGCCTCAGTGTGTACCAATGATGGAATAGTTAAATAAATTAATATAATTTGCATTCTGAATATTATGCTGCTCTCAGAATTGTGGGGAAAATCTACATGTATTTATACGAAAAGAGCTTTATTTTTATGTCAAAAAATAATTATGGAACAAGATGTATATTTTATAACATTTGTGAAAATCATGCATGCATGCATGTGCATTTATACACACACTTAGAGATGTATACTGAAGGATACATACACACACACACATACACACACATACACTGTGTGTGTGTGTGTGTGTGTGTGTGTGTGTGTGTGTGTGTTACAGCTAGAAAATATGGGGGTAAAATATTTGGGGCAAAGATAAAAGAGGATTTCCAATTTTGTCCTTCTATGTATTTATTCTCTTTGCATATTTTGATAGAACTCCCTTGATAGG
This sequence comes from Rhinolophus ferrumequinum, assembly GCF_004115265.2. NCBI lineage: Eukaryota > Metazoa > Chordata > Mammalia > Chiroptera > Rhinolophidae > Rhinolophus > Rhinolophus ferrumequinum. The sequence goes on along the minus strand of NC_046285.1, from coordinate 34,256,241 downwards.
CTGTATTTTCTTTCATTTTCATGTGCTCCTATAATTGTAGAGACAATTGCCCCTTGAAAAGCATTTCTGGGTGTCACACACATAAGTACCTGCAGAGAACAAGAATGTATCAGCAGCTCATACAGAGTGCTGTGCTAAGACTGAGGTGGACAGGAGAATGTGTTCTCTGTTTAAAGTGGGTAGTGTTCCTTAGCCTTGGGTTATTGCTGCCATGGGGCCATTACGACCCAACATTGTGAATATTTATACATATTTCTTGATGAATATTAGTCTGTCTGTAGAATAAGTTCATAGGTGGTGTACTGTTGAGTCAAAATAAATGCACATTTCAGATTCTGATTAGTATAACCAAAGAGAAGTCAATCATTATTACTGTTTTAGCATTACTAAATGCTGAAGCCTTTCTCTGATATTTAGGTGAAGTGTAACTGGTTAGATCTTGGTGAGGGCTCCCTAAATATAATCTGGCGTTTTTTTTCCCCCCAGAATATATTTTTTTAATTACTTTTCTTTCTTTTAATAATTATTTTTAATTATAGTTGAAATATAATATTATATTAGTTTCAGATGTACAACATAGTGATTAGACATTTATATAACTTACAAAGTGATCACTCCGATAAATCTAGTACTCATCTGATACCATACATAGTTATTACAATTATTGTATCTTTATATTATACTTTGCACCCTCATGACTATTTTGTAACTACCAATTTGTATTAATCCCTACCCCTTTTACACCCACCCTCCCAAATCTCCTCCCATCTGGCAAACCTAAAAATGTATCTATGCGTTTGCTTCTGTTTTGTTTGTTCATTTATTTTGTTCTTTAGTGTCCACAGATAAATGAAATCATATGACACTTGTCTTTCTCTGTCTGACTTAGTCCACTCAGCACAATACCCTCCAGGCCCATCGATGTTGTTGCCGATAGCAAGATTTCATTCTTTTATATGGGGGAGTAAATATTCCACTCTATATATGTATCACCTCTTCTTTATCCATTCATCCATTGATGGACGCCTAGGTTGCCTCCATATCTTGGCTATTGTAAATAATGCTGCAATGAACATAGGGATACACATGTCCCTTCAAAGTAGTGTTTTAACTTTCTTTGGATAGATACCCAGAAATGGGATTGCTGGGTCCTTCTTTGTCTCCTATTATAGCCGTTGTTTTAAAGGCTATTTTGTCTGTAGAAGTATCACAACCCCAGCTGTTTGTTTCATTTCCATTTTCATGAACTATCTTTCTCCATCTCTTTATTTTCAGTGTGTGTTTTTTTGATCTGAAGTGAGTCTCTTATAGGCAGCATATGTAAGGGTTTTGTTTTCTTATCCATTTAGCGACGCTACATCTTTTGATTGGAGCATTTAATTCATTCACATTTAAAATAATTGTTGATAGATGTGTAGTTATTGCCATTTTATTATTCATATTTTTTATCTTTTTTTTTTCCCTCCTTCTTCTTAAAGGAGTCAGTCCCTTTAACATTTCTTATAATATTGGTTTGGTGTTGGTGAATTCCTTTGGCTTTTTCTCATCTGGGAAGCTCTTTACCTGTCCTTCGATTCTAAAGTCCTTGCTTTTCATCACGTTGAATATTTTGTGCCAGTCCCTTCTGGCCTGCAAAGTTTCTGTTGAGAAATTAACTGATAGACTTACAGGAGCTCCTTGCAGGTAGCTAAGTGCTTTTCTCTTGCTGCTATTAAGATTCTCTCTGGGGGTGGCCGGTTAGCTCAGTTAGTCAGAGCATGGTGCTAATAACACCAAGTTTGCCGGTTCGATCCCCAAATGGGCCAATGTGAGCTGCACCCTCCTTGGGAAAAAAAAAAAGATTCTCTCTTTGATTTTAACCTTTGGTATTTTAATTATGATGTGTTTTGGTGTGGGTTCTAGGGTTCATCTTGTTTGGGTCTCTGTGCTTCCTGGTCTTATATGTCTATTTTCTTCACCTGGTTAGGGAAGTTTTCCATCATTATTTTTTCCAATAGGTTTTCAATTCCTTGCTCTCCCTTCTCTTTTTGGTACCCCTATGATGTGAATGTTGATACCCTTATGTTGTCTCAGAGGCCCCTTAAACTATCCTCATTGTTTTTGGATTCTTTTTTTCTTTTTGGTATTCTGATTTGGTGTTTTCTGCTACCTTATCTTCCAAATTGCGATTTCATTCTCTACTTCATCTAGTCTACTGTGAATTCCCTCAAATGTATTCTTTATTTATTTTATCCCATTCTTCATTTCTGAGTGGTTCTTTTCTATCTCAATTTTTGTTTCCTCCCCTTTGTTGAAGCCCTCACTGAGATCATTGAGCATCCCTATAACTAGTGTTTTGAACTCTGCATCTCGTAGATTGCTTGTCTCCATTTTGTTTTGGTTTTTATTTTCTGGAGCTTTGTTCTGTTCTTTCATTTGGAACATATTTCTCTGTCTCCCCATTTTGGCTCCTTCTCTGTGTTTAGGTAGGGCTGCTATGTCTCCGGTCTTAGTAGAGTGGCTTTGTGTAGTAGGTGTCCTGTGGGACCCAGTGGTGCAGTCTCCCTGGTCACTTGAGCTGGTGCTCCACGTATGTCCCTTGTGTGGGTTGTGTGTCCCCTTCTGTTGTAATTGAGCCTTGGTTGCTGTTTGCATGTCAGTAGGAGGGATTGATCCTCAGGCTGATGAGTTGTGAGGAGTGGCCATAGCTACAGTGACCCTATAGAGCAGGACCCACTTTAGCAGGGCTCTGGTGCCTGCGCAGTCTGCCCCTGGGATGTGTCAGCAGAGCATATTTTTAAAAGTCTTACAACTCTGCAAACAGGCTTCAGTTTGATCCCAGAAAAGCTCTGGAGCATAACTTCTTCTTCACTGTTATCCTGATGGTATTTTTATTTATTAAGAAAATTTGCCTTTTTTACATTCTTCTTAAGTGCAAATTTAAACTATTTAGTGTTAAAAAAATAAATAAAGAAGAATGGTATGCAATGCTCCTGTCTCATCCCCATACACATCGATGGTGGTGTCTCTGATAAGTAGACATCTTTCACGTATGATGAAAACAACAATAGAGGTAGAACTGGTCCTCATAGCAACCAATCAGATGCCTCAAGAAAAGCCAAGTAAAACAGACGCGAGGCTCTTTGCCAAAAATCCTGAGGCAGGAAGTGCCTTAGCATGTGCTCTAGCTACAGTGGAAATGTAAGAAGGCTCAAACAGTTAAAAGGAAATAGTGTGCCAAGGGAGAGATTTGTGTGTTGCAGGATGTGTTGCTACTGAGAATTTCTCTAGCTCTTTGTTGTTAAGTTATTTAATACCATGCATATCAATTTTCTTTTTACTAACTTTTACTGCATGAGATAGGGGACAAGCTATGGTAGACAGATATTGATTTCACCTTTTCTGCTGATGCTGCACCATCTCATCTTGCCTGTAACATCACCGTGAAAAACACCATTGGAGGGTCAATGAGCTGTAAAATGGTTACTTTTAGCCTTCAAAATAATATTTCACTAATCTGTGATTGGAAATTCATACAATACTTCAAGGACATAGATTTATTATGAAATATAATCTTTGCTCTTGGGAAAGACACATGCTATTATTAAAGAAAAAAATCACCAAAAGAGAAAATATAAACAGAGATTAATGAATTCATCAGTTTAAAATCTATATAATGAGGGAAGGGCCAAACAACATTACTCTTGTTAAAGATTCTGTATTCAATAAAGCGAGCACCAGTATGTTGTGGCCTTAACTGAATAAAATCAGTGAGGAAATCTAGAATATTCATAACAATAGCTTTTATTTGTGAACTATCTACAGTTCGAAAAGCACTTTCGCATATCCCGACTTGCAATTTATGCCGCTTAGCAACCTTGTGTGTTTTGCAAAATAAGTGTTAAATTTGATTCACCAATGTTGCCTCAAGTCCCTTTGTAAAAGGTGAGAGTATAAAATTCAATAAAGAAGTTTGAGATTACAAAACTGAGCAGTTACGTTTATTACCCAAGGTCATACTAGTTAGTAACTGAGCAAGACCTACACTTCTGCAGAGCTCAAGGGCAAAGCTGCTGAAATTGCCCTCGCCTTTATCTTCTCTCATCAGAGAGAATGTAGGATTTCTTTTTGGTTGTGAAGATTTTCTCCTGCTTATTCTGTCACTAATGGGCATTCTGAGTTCAGACTCACTCTCCCCAGTAAAAGATGCCTCCTGATACTAAAATACTTACTGTACTTATTGTCATTGGGCTTCAGCTGTGCTGTTTGGCTCTTTTGAAGGAATATCATTTTCAAGTTGTAAAGGATAAAATATACATGGAAAGGTGCAATAGAGCCCAAACACATGTGAAGAAAGAATAAAAGAATAGCTTTCAGATTCTAAGGAGCTCACACCTCTAAGGCCAGGAAAATCTGGTGCGGTGAAAAGAGCACAGGTTGGATTTGAATTGTGGCTTTTCCATTTCTTGCTGTGTGAAATGTGTTCAAAATACTGCTTAGCTACTCCTTTGAGCCTTGGTATCTTCAGTAACAAAGTGGGCATGGTAATAGCTATGTCATAAGGTTTTTTTGAAGAGCTAAAATAATGTAGGTAAAATGATTGTGTTTCATGGGTACTTAATAAATTGTAGCTCTAATTAATAAAGTGTGAAATCCACTTACTGAATTGACTTATGCATAGATACCGTTTAATACCTAAAATACATTCTAATTAATAAGTGATTTATCAGAACTTTGAGGGAAGCATAAATGAGTACTAAGACTTAGCAAGTACTCACTGAAATAAAATCAGAATATGTTAATCTCACTTGTTTTATGAAGAGTGATGCTAGATCAGGGGTCAGCAAATTAAAGTCTACAGGTTAATCTGATCTACAACCCACTGTTGTATGGCCTGAGAACCAAGACAGTTTTTCATATTTTTAAATGTTGGAAAGAACTTTTTAAAAAACTATTGTATAACCTGTGAAAATAATATAAAATTCAAATTTCAATGTCCATAAATATAATTCAAATTTAAGTGTCCATAAACAAAGTTTTATTGGAACATAGCCACACTCGTTAATTTGCATTATGTCTAAAGCAGCTTTCTCATTAGATGACAGAGTAGACTGGCTATAACAGAGATCATATGACCTGCATAGCCTAAAAGATTCATCAGGTTCTTTACAGAAAAAGTTTGCAGATCCCTGTACTAGAATATTAGGTCAGAGAAACACCACAAACACATATCTGTATTTCAGGGAAGTGTGTAACAAAGCCACCTGTGACAGAGGCAGTTAACTCTGGAACAAACATAAGTGCTTTCCTCTTATATTCTGGACATATCCCTGTAAGGTGCCTGTCCATTATGATTATATTTCCCAGGTCCTTTCTTCTAGGTGTGGCGTTGTGACAAGTTTTGCCAATGAAATGTGAGTGGAAATCATTTCCAAGACAGAGTTTTTAAGAAGCAGGTGTTCCTTCTCCTATGCATTTTACCCAGCAGGCCCCATGGGATGGCAGAGCCACAAAACATAAGGAACCTGGGTTCCTGGATTGTACCTGCCTACCAAAAACACCTGTTAGGGACTTTTATTTGAGTGAAAAATAAAGTTCTATTATATTATCACTGTAACTTGAGTTTGTTTATTAGTGTTTCTCTAATTAATTCACTCTTAAGATGTCCTCCTGAAAAAGAGAAGGCAGTATGAATAACAATACTTAAAAGGATTTAGAGATGAACACCTGTGCTCAAACAGGGTTGGTTAATCAACTGATGCCGACATGGGTGAGAGGCATAATACCACAGAGTTCTTCCTTCGTTGGTCCCATCCTGATAACCATTTCTGAGACCACTTCCATTAGACATAATTAATAATTTTAAATGTTTTAAGACTGCTTTTAGAAGAGTTCTTTTGGATTTTTTAATGAAAAGTCCCAGTGGATAGAGTCATTGGGACAAATAACAGTGAGACAGATTTCAGCTTGGCATAATGAAGAATTAAAAATAAAATAGAGACAGCTGCCCCGAGTTACATTGCAATGTACTGTGCTCTCTACAAAGTGGTGAAGTAACAGAGAGCCATAATTAAATTTGGTGAAGATTTTATAATTTATATAGAAGGTTAGATTAATAATTTCTCTAATTCCTTCTAGCTTTGGGTTCTTTAATTTCATCATTAAAATATTTTCTTATTTTAATCATATTATTTAAAGAAATGTAAAGGTCAATGAGATGAAAAGGCAATTGTGCCACTTTGGTTTTCCATAAATTCATTATATTACAGGTGTTAAATATGCAATTCAAGGATTCTTGAATAAGTTACTAATTTTGTAATTCAGTAAACAAGGTACCCTGGGGAATGGAAAGATAATTAGAAGTGAGAAAGATGGGTGTACTTGTTAGGATGTATACATCTACAAGTAAGAAAATACCAACTAATAGTGGCCTAAATAATAGGGATACTTAATCATTTCATATCGGAAAACTTTGTACCTAGCTGAGACCATGTTAACTAAGAGATCAAAGTTACCATAATATACACGATCTATTAGTAATTAGGTAATAAGACATTGATGTCATGTACTCCCTGATTGATACACTAAGGAAGGCTCATTGTTCCTTTGTTTTTCTGGCTAAAAAATGTGTAATCTAATCATGAGAAAACATCAGATAAGCCCAAATTATGGGACATTCTATTGAATAATTGACTAGTACTCTTGCAGTGTGGGAAGGTTATAAAAAAAACAAAGACTGTGAAATTGTCACCGATAAAGGAGACTAAGGAGACATAATAACTAAATTCAATGTTTAGTTGTTCAGAATCCACTTGCAGTGGATCCTGAAATAGGAAAATAAAGACATTAGAGGAAAAACTAGAAAAAATCCAAATATTATTTATAGTATAGCTAACAGTATTACATCAATATTAATTCTTAGTTTTGATAATTATGGGTACACACGATGTTAACATTGGAAGGAGCTGGGTGAAGGATGTATAGGAACTCTCTGCTATTTTTGTAACTTTTCCAAAGTCTAAAATTATTTCAAAATATAAAGTAAAAGAAAGTGCTGGAGTTGGTAGTTCCAGATGTGGTGTAGTGACACAGGAACATCATCAAAGACCTAAGATTTTTCTTTTACTTTTTCATTATGTCATCTTTCCATGTTCCCTTGTTTTTACCCTAGGCTTATCTGAATACTAGACATTTTCTACTGCCCCTAAGGTGGACATATCTCTTCTTGGGCAGACTGCCTTCTATGGATGATACAACTGGACTGCCCTGCCCTATGGCTTCTGGTTGGACAACTCCAGCAGGAGATCAGAGTGCAAGGAGAGTAGGAGGTTAGGGTATTTATCCCTCAGGTCTTCTCATTTTGGGGTAAGGTTTTTATGAGCCTGAGATCCTCTACCTGTGTTCCTGGTGAAAGCTCCCACAGGGCACCTCTCTCCTAAACCTATAGTTAAGCTCTACCTGTTCTGAGGATCACTCCTCTCACATCTTCAAGCCCAATGGTGGTAATAGCTCCCTGCAATTGCAAGCTCCGAGGGGCTAACTGTTCCTCACTGTGCACTTTTATCCTGCCCATGCTTTATTAAACTCCCAATTACCACATTTGCATGTGCCATGCCATTCTTGCCTAAACTCTGACTGATATATTACTTCATAGTCACAAAACAGTTCATGCAACTTCAAGCATCACATAGTCTCATATAATTAGAGAGGCAAGAGCAGATGGTGCCTATTGAACATGAAAAAAAAGGATCTGCGGGGTGGCCGGTTAGCTCAGTTGGTGAAAGTGCGATGATCGTGACACCAGGGTTGCCGGTCAATCCTCACGTGGGCCAGTGTGAGCTGCACCCTCCACAACTACATTGAAACAACGGCTTCACTTGGAGCTGATGGGTCCTGGAAAAATACACTTACAATATATAAATATACATATGTATATATATGTAACATATATATATAGCATCTGCTATATATGGTTTCAATTCTATCTCTGTCACTTACTGGCTTCATGGTTTGCCTACTACATAGTAAGTACTCAGTATTCTCCATCTCGTTCATTGAGAGTTAATCCTGCTGTTGTTCAGGATATTCTAGAATCATCTTTTATTCACGTTCTCTTCAATCCCACAGTCAGTATGTTAGCAAGTCCTATCAGCTCTAGAACCAGTCAGTTCTCATCCTCTCCACCATCACAACCCTACTTCTCCATCAGTCCTTTGGATAATTACAATTGTCTCCTGCTTTAACCCTCCCCTCCCCTCCTCTTTCACCAACTCCCGTAGCCAGAGATGTCCTTTATAATGTAGATTCCCTTCTTAGAACTCTCCCAATTCACTCAGAGGAAAAGCCAGAGTCCTGACAAAGGCCTGTAAGGTCCTAGGCCAGCTGCCTGCTTCCACTCCTTTCCTCTCTTCCCCTATCTGCCTTGTTCCCTCTGATTGCACCATCAGCCACACTGGGTTCCTGTGGTTGCTGACACACACCAAGTGTGCTCCCACCTCAGGGTCTGTGCTCGTCTCTCATCTACCAGGAATTTTCTTTCACTACATACCTTCTGACTTGCTCCCGCACTTCCTTCAGTTCAAATGTCAGCCTCCCCTGACCACCTTAAATAAAATAAATCTCCCTCCGTATAATGCTATCAGAACTTTTTATTCTGATTTTTTTATTATCTTTTTCCATAGAACTTAACCACCACACACACACACACACACACACTCACACGCATCTACATGTAGCAAGTTTCAAACATATGTGTCTGTGTGTTTATGTACATATGCATGCATATACACATGCATTCTGACTCAGTGCCATAGATTTTATTAAATATTGTATCCGCAGTGCCGACAATGGTGCCTGGTACATAATAGGTAGTAAATAAATATTTCTGAAATAAATGAATGTATGAATATGAATTGAGTATAAAACTGACCCAAATGCTTTTTAAAGCTTATTTCCCCCCTAGGTTTTAGGGAGATTTCTTTATGTGAAGGAAGCAGAGAGAATTTGAACAAACTTACTCCTTTGCCCACTGAGAAAGCTGCTCCGAAAAGGGAGAAGCTCTGCTCCTCAAGGATTCCTTCAACATTCCCGTCACAGAGTCAACCTGAACAGAGACATCCTTAGGCAGCTAGAGACGAGTTTTATGGAGACAGTACATCCATTTTTATTGCTAAGTAAGCCAAAGTGTAAGCAGGAATGCTTAATGGTACTCCAGATACACCACGAGTGAACTTTCACCATGCTTCATACGTTGCTGACATGTCAGCTACAGCACTTCACATTTGACTGAGAAGCTATTAACACAATTACCAGGTCATTCACAAGAGTTTTTAAGACCAGCTTTGCAACCGCACTATCGAGAAAATGGGTGTTGATGGGCGTATTAACCCTGAGGGTGGCCTGCACCTGGACAAGTTCCCACTTCAAGGCCCTGTCCTCTATCTCTTTATTCCTCTGGTTCCTGAGGACACTCCCACAGGCAGGTAGAAAGACAAGGTCAAGTTTTATGAAAACTCCATCTTTTTATGCCTGAACTAGTGGACCGATAATGCTAGAATGCTTTTGTTTTGGCATATCCATATTCTGACTGTTCAGAGAAATGACAAATTGAAAAAAACCATGTAGTCCCTTTCTTGTTCTCTTGGGGATCCAAAGACAAGATTCAATAAGCATTTCTGCCCTGTCCTTTCACACTGTTTATGGCCATTACCACCACCTGAATCAGACTCAGTTTTCAAGTTGGTACAATTGACCTTTCCTTAACTTTGTTCCACTTACTCCTCTCATAGCTCGGGGCCTTCTCTCCCCTCAGCACCAACATCCAAATGTTCACTATCCTCGTGTGGCCTGTAGCTGGACTCAAGCTTCCACAGAGACAGGGCACCTTCCCCACTCCTCCTGCAGGGTCTTACTCTGCTTCCTAATTACCCTGTCTCCCCTCCAGGCAAAAATTCCTCTCTCTCCTGACGAGGTACAGAGAAGAATCCACACTCATATACCAAAGTAATTTACACAGATTATAAATTACTATTGGGCCTAACCAATGAAATATAGATTTGTATTTTACAGAGAAGCCTAACATAAATGAATTGAATCTTGTGTAGTCTCCTAGCTCTGAGGAAAACAGTACTGTTTTTACTTCACTGAGAGGTGAAAGAACACAATGATAGAGACCAGTCAGGACGGTATTAATTCTCTCTGACTTTGTAAATGAAAAGGTAAGCAATAGTCATCATTCCCAGGTGTGCTTGTCCCTGCCTCCCCAACTCCCTCACAGAAGTGGAATTCTTTATAAATAGGCCTAACATATAGTGATGTAGAGATGCCTGCTGACGGGATTGGCTATGATGTAGCTGAGATCTGAGAGCTAGGCCAGGTGGCCGTTCTAAGTGGGTGTTTCTGACCCTTTAACACTTTCCACAGGACATTGTGTGACAACTTTATTACTCATCAGTGACACTGAGGAGTGTCTTCTTACTCATTTATTGAGACATTACAAAAATCAGTCAGTGTGATTCCTAAACAAAGAAATTCTTTATGCAGAGGATGTGCAATATTAAGTATTGTCTCTTATTGCAGACACCTTGCTTATCTCAGAAAGGAGACACATTTTGTAGACTTCATTTAATAAACAAGAGTCATAGTCTGTTGCTGATGTGGAGACTGGGGCCCCGTTTGGGGATTTTCCGTAGACTTTTGCAGAACAGGTAACAAGCATATGTTTGATTAGGAAAACTGCCCTCTTTTTTTGCAGTAATTTTACTGTCAGCACATCTCTGCCCACAGAAAATGATTGAATAGAAACCAGATCTTGATATTCTACTCATAGAGTCTGGCGGCAATCAATTACAGGCCTTAATGGGAAGTAATACTGCTGCCAGTTTTGTTTCATTCATTTCTTTGCCTAAGAAATCTAGTTCAGTACTTTGAAAAGCACAGGCTGTTTAAAGTCTTATACCATTCAAAGAAAATTCTTAACATTAGCAAAATAACAGTTGAACTCTTAATTTCGATAATTGTTTACAGTAAGTAAATATGGAAAATCTATCATTTTCAGATGAGAATGTCGCAAAGTTTGAGAATCCACTAATTTTTTTTCCTGGACATAAACACATCCTAAAGTCTTTCTAGTACAGTGTATTTCCTTGTTATTTTTCAAAATACATGATCATTGAACATGTGTTAATTTCCTTCTCATGTGGTAAAATAGGCTGTATTAATTATATGTTGCTATATGAAAATTACCTCATAATTTAATGACTTAAAACAAGAATAAGCTTTTTGTCTCTCACGCTGTCTGTGTGTCAGGAATTTGTGAGCAGCTTCATGGGTGATTCTGACTTGCGGCCTCTGTTATGAGATTGCAGTCGAGGTGCTGTCGAGTTGGTGCTGGCTGTTTCAGGAAGACTTAGTTCTTCACTGTGTGGACCTCTCCATTGGACTGCTTGAGCGTCCTCCCTGTATAGTGGTGGACTTTACACCGAACAAATGACCTGAGAGTGTAAGACAGAAGTGCCAAAGTGTTTTATGACCTAAGCTTGGAAGTCACACGCTTTTGCTCTGCCATACTCTATTGTTCACATTAACAAACTCTGACACTATACTCAGGAATAAATACTAGAGAGGCGAGGAACAATGGGAATCATCGTGGAGGCTGGGTGCCACATAGCTATAAGCTAAAATAATGACTAGCACTGACTAGACACCTAAAAAATATAAATTGAATGAATTATTTTAATAGAGAAATGAGCAGCAGAAAGTTGAATATCCAAAAGTACTGACGATGTTGAATAAAGACCAGCTGCCCTATTGTCTACCATGTTCTATACACAGATGAGAAAACTTTATTCTAAATTACTCCCATAGGCTATTTTTACTTTTGCTTTGTGGGAAGTATTTTTTAAGTAAAGAGTTGGAGAAAGAATAATAGTTTAAATAAGTCTATTAAGATATTCAAATATTGTAATTTTGTGGTTTCCTCATCTGACAATATTTGATAAAATTAAAATGGGGGGGCTGCTGAAATTGAAATAGTTTTAAGATAGCTATCATAAATTTTTAAAGAAATTATCATTAGGTTGGTTTCAACATTGTTTTCGTGTCTTTTCGTAAGAGGTTCAGTGAAAATAATGTGCATAAAATTAGCAATCCTGATTATCCCATTGTAGCCCATATACATTCTTTTAATTTCATCTTTTTAAAATAAACAATAAAAATGAATAATATTTGAAAAATCTTAAATGTGACTAAATTTTATAAATCAAAGATATGTATCTTTTTTCAGTTAACCACCTCCTTCCCAAAAAGATCAATGAGTTTCTCTACTAAAAGAGGGAAAATGATATTTGAAAACAGCTCTCTCCTTCATCATTTCCTCTTCAAGTCCTGTTATCCTTGGAATCAGTAGAAAGGTAAAAGTTCTCATTAGAATTCATTTGGCTGGAAATTTTTGAAAATTTTCAGAGAAGTACAAATTTCTTAAAAGACTAAAAGCCAACTTTGTTCCTTTGAAAATTAAGCATGATTATTTAGTTTGGAAGACTATTTCACAATTTAGTAGATTCACTTCCAGGAAAATGATCTCGTTGTTAAGCCTAGCCTGCTTTTTTCTTCTTTATGCTAGGTTTACAGGAATGCTTCTTTATTTAGTGAGGCACCCTATAGGGAATGGGCATGCTTTGCAAATTAAATACTAGTTGAATAAATTCAACATGTAAATGAAGGCCTTTAGAGCAGAAATTATTTTTGCCTTCTGTTATTTATTTTTGTGTCAATGGTGATGGTCAGTTTTAGCAGGGATATTCATATTTACTGTACATTTAATTCTAATAAATCTTGAATTTCACAAGGGTTTTGTGAGAGTGAGTGCTTATGTATATGGATTAGTAGTGCTCTATTGTTTTGTTTCATGTTTCACTGGGTATTTTTTTTCTGTTCTCAGTGTTTGTCTGTGTTCATCTAGTAATTAGACTCCACTTTACTCTTTTTTTCATTTTTTGCTTTTTTTGGTCTTTCCTCATAAATCATTCTTTCCGGCCCCTAAAAGATCCTTGTTTCTTGCCTGACCTCATTCCAGATTTGTTTCTTTCTTTAAAAAAAGAAAAATTGTTGTTGTTTTAAGTAATGAGGTGGGCAGCCTTGAATGTACTATTTCAGAGCTTCATTGAAAAGAAACCTTGTATATTTTTGGCTGATTGCCTGATAGATATAAATATATAAATATAAATATATATGTGTGTATATATATGTATATATATATACGTATATATCCATATATACGTATATATATATATATCCAGAGAGAGAGAGAGAGAGAGAGAGAGAGAGAGAGAGAGAGAGAGAGAGAGAGAGAGAGAGATCCAGAGGAGAAACAATATGTTATACAGTAGAAAGAGAACAGGACTACAAATTAGGAAACTTGGGTTTAGGCCTAGCTGTTATACTGGCTTGCTATGTACAAGTATAATTGAGGAATGTGCTAATTACTCTGGTCTCCCCTGTTTTTATTTATTCAAGAAGCACATATTACTGCTTAGGGATACAGTCATGTACAAAATAAGCCATGTCTCTGTCTTCCTGGAACTTAAATTCTAGTGAGATTAACAAATTATCAACAAGTAAGCAAAAAATTTAGAATCTTTAGATTTCATAATTGCTTTTAATGAACATACAGGTAATTAGTTAGAAAATGTCGGGGGTACAGGAAGGGACGATTTTTAAATAAATGGACAGGAAAACTTTCTGTGAGAAGGCATTATTTGGCCTGATAGGTAGGAAGGAACCGGATATAGAAAGAGTCAGGAGACAAGTAAGGAGAACAGGTTAAAAAAACACTAAAAACTTGTCATTTTAGGTGCTTTTATAGTCCCAGATTCTAATTTGATTTATATAACTACATCTTTGCCAACATCATGGTTAAAAAAACTTTGTAGGCAAGTTTTCTAACCATCTTATCCTTATACCTCTGTAAGAAAGACACAAGCATTACCCTCATCCTTAGATGTAAAAAAATAAACTCGTAAATGGGTAAAATTCATGTTTGTCCAGAATGAACTGCTTCACCATTAACTGGCTAAGAAATACTAGGTGCTCCAAAGCCATCAGCTAGATTTCTTTGCGATTTCTCTGGGCTTTCACTTTTCAACTTCCTTCTTTTGGGGCTTTACACTCCCCCTGCACCCCCCAACACACACATATTATTTCATGCTTTTCTAAGTTAGGATAAAACTTCATGAATTTTAATTTATTGATGGGAAAATAAGGGTTTAAGAAAATAAGGTTATTAGAAGTTCAAGATCTGATTTTAACACCAAGAGTAAATAGAGTGAGAACTTGGACAAGTTATTTTAATTATATGGGCCTCAGTTTCTCTCTCTGTAGAATGGGAATATAGACCACTTAATTATGAAAAGATTTTAATTCAGTTGTCAAAGGAAATCTTTCATGGAATCCCTATGCCCTCATCAGTTATCATATATTTCGTAAATGATAGAAACTGACTTAAGAAAAAGATTTATATAAAAATGTAAGGTGGTGACCAGAGTGTTAGAAATATGGCTGATTCTCATAGAGGCTAGAAATAAGTACTAGTCTCACTGTCTATTTTCAACAGTGTAATTTTTACACATCATGACTTGAGAAAGAAGCTTTCATAGTAAATTATCCAAGAAAACAAAGTACATAAAAGTCCAAGACTTCATTATCTTCCTTCCCTTTTCCCTTTCTGAACAAGGACTAGGACTCTATTCTTGCTCAAAGAGCCATATTCACATATCCTACCTGTCTAACCCATGCCCTTCCCAAACTTATCAAATGGCTCTATTCTTCCCCCACTACCTCTCCACCATTAAGTAAATAAAATATGCCAAAATTCCAATGAGTTAGTATTGATTGAGCACCTACTAAGTGCTCGGTGCAGTATATGTGTAGAGAATCTACAAGGTGGAAAATGACTGAGTCCTTATTCTTAAAGAGACCTAGTGAAGACACGAGCATAGTAGGCCAAAGGCAAAAGAAAGGATACCAGCATTTCACTATTCTGATTAGAAAATTTCCTAGAACACTTCCAGAAATAAAGTTATTTTTATTTTACTTTATTTTATTTATATATTATACAAAATAAATAAATCTATTCTTTCTTCTGGAAAGTTAAATCTTTTTTCAAACTACCTCTAAGTTTTTGGTCAATCTCTACTGAAATAATATTTGCTTATCTTTAGCAAGTTCAGAAGGAGCTGTTCAAAATGCAGTTTTCTCCCTGGGGCCATTCTGTTCCATGTTTATCATTATATCTTATTATGTTCTCCAAAAAATAAAAATAGAACCTGCTCACTAGCAGTCATGACAGATGAAATCAACCATTTCTTGCCAGTAATCATGTAATTCTTTGCACATAGGATTTCTCCAAAATAATATCTCTTTAAAACGTCTATTTTCAGTCTCACAGAATTACCTTAAGGCTAGCAGATAGCAAGTTTTAGCATATTGATTTTAAGTGTAAATAAACTGACAAAGACTAATTGATTTAACCAGGGCCACACAGTATGTATAGGTTGGAACTTAGATTAGAAACCTAGTTTTTGTTTTGTTTTGTTTTTTCTAAGATTTTTATTTAAAAATATAGCTAACATACAACATTATATCAGTTTCAGGTATACACCATAGTTGTTTAATATTTATATACCTAAAGAAGAGATCACCAGGATAAGCCCAGCAACCATCTGACACTGTACCATGCTATCACAATATTATTGATTATGTTCCCTATGCTGTACATTACATCCCCATTACTTATTTGTTTTATACCTGGAGACCTGAACCTCTTGTTCCCCTTTACCTCCCCCCTTTTTTAATTTTTCAGTTACAGTTAACATCAATATTATTTTGTATTAATTTCAGGTGTACAGCATAGTGGTTAGACATTTTGTAAAATTTAAGAAGTGATTCCCCTGACTAGTCTGGTACCCACCTGTCACTATATATAGCTATTACCATATGATTGACTATATATCCTATACGTTACTTTAAATAAATCCCCATGACTATTTTGTAGCTACCAATTTGTACTTCTTAATGCCTTCAGCTTTTTCATCCTGGTCCCTAACCCCCAACAGAAACCTAGTTTCATAGCTTCCGCTTTAAAGCATTATATACTAGAATGAAGATCTCACACATACATAGTTCACAAGTGGTATGTGGGTTGCAGAATTATCTCGAGTGTGGGACAAAGTTCTAGGAAAGCTTAGCAATGTAACTGCTTTTTGTTTTTCACTTCAGCTCCTCAGAGTGCAAATTCTCACAGGTACTTCTTATATATAAAGTCTCAGGCTTTGTTTTTCCCAGGAAATTAGTGCCATATGGAGAAAATTTAAAAGGAAAATGTACCTTTTATACCTGTAGAATATTCTGGAATAAAACAATTGCTGCCATTAACTCACAATAATGATTTCAATAATGGCCTTTGTTAAGAAGGATCCAAATGTGTATAGAGTGTGATTTTGATAATAGAGTCTCAAGTTTATTCTGGGTCCCAGTTCAGTATGGAGGCCTAATACTTCACCCCTCAAGAAATCCAAAACCTCAGAGGAGCCACAGGATAAATCTACTTATGTCAGAGCTTTCAGGTGGGGATACTCCCTGGCCTAATCAGATTTCTCAGACTTGACCAAGTCCTGGCTCTCCACAAAATCCTAAGCCACAAGCCTAGAAATAACACAAACTTGGACAGTTTCTGCAGATGACTCCTATTCTTTCTTCCTTTCAGCCATAGTCCAGATAGTCTAGGGAACTGATTCTGGTGAATCTGACTGCAGTGTATTTTGAAGACGTCCAGTTTAATGATACACCTTCTGGGAACTTGGGAAGATTGGCCCTTAGTTTTATTTTCTTCAAGTTGAGGAGATTGAACTGAAAAAATTCTAAGATCCATTTGCTCTCTAAATTCTAAATTCTTTAATCCCTCCAGAACAGCATCTATAATTACAAAACCTGAGAGGTGAAAAGGGTCTTGGAGACTATCTGGCCCAGTAGTTTTCAAATTATGATCCAAAGAAATCCCTCAGAGTCCACAATAATTACGGGAGAAGTGGAAGATTAAATAAACTGCATCCCACATCTCCCAATCCATAGAATCCTTCTAACGGTGAAATTCCTGATTTTATCCGTTGTATATATACTGTGCTTCCTTGCTTAAAATAAAAAAAAGCTTGAAACAAATAATCTAATCCAACACCCGACTTGCAGGTGAACGTACTAAGTTCCAGAAAAATCTAAGTAGCTTGCCCAAAATGACACAGCTACTTGATGGCAGAATATGAACATTAGATACAAACTGACAACTCTGTTTTCATTAGAATTGTGTTTAAAGCAATTTAAACTTCATCAGACCAGCAAGCTAACTTCACAATCTATTGTTCCTTCCTAGAGTGTCATTTCCTAGTGCTGGAAAATCTTGAGAAAAAAAAGACAAGAAAGAGATCTGTACACTTAAGACTGTGCACTAGCTATCAAGAGGGATGAAGTAAAAGATTTATTATTCTAAATTCTAAGAATTAATTTCAACAAAGTTTCTCAACTATTCATTTGAATTAACTGTATAATTAGCAAGTGTTAGCATATACTACCGAGTTTCCCCGAAAATAAGACCTAACCGGAAAATAAGCCCTAGCATGATTTTTTTCAGGATGACATCCCCTGAACATAAGCTCTAATGCATCTTTTGGAGCTAAAATTAATATAAGACCTGGTCTTATTTTCGGGGAAACACAGTACCAGAGTGCTTCAAGAGTTATTTATCTCCAACTGCAAATGTCTAAAGCAAGAATTGGGAAACAAACAAACAAACAAAAAATCCCCAGTAAATCTCTATAATGTACACTAAAATGGTTTATTCTTTTCCTTCCAGCTTATGAGGCCTTGTGAAAATTATACTTGCCTTTGGGGATGACCAATATTGTACCCAAATGTTTTATCACATATATAAAGGTCAAGAGAAAAAGCAAAACACAAGTTTGATATTTTGTTTGTGAGTGAAAAACAATATACATATTATGGTTTTCTTCACACACAAAAAAACTGTAATTTAACATTTAGTTAGAGAAAAAAATAACCATTTTTTTCAATTAATTCAGGAATATTCTTAAAATTTGTTTCAAAATGTTCACTTACAGGCACATAAAGCAGGCTTTGAAATCTTTTGAAGACTTGGGCAAATGAAACTAATATTTTATACAAATACCAATTGCTTTCATTATTTTTCTTCTTTATAATCTTTTTTTATCCCATTTAAAATTTTTAAGCAAGTATTGGGACATCTGGAGCACTTGTGCTTTTAGAGTTCTGACCGTATACCAAAAAACGTCTGAAAACTAATAAAATATCTTTAGAAAATACATAAAATATATCACTATTTTAAAAAGAGTTTTTTGCATCTTAAAATCTTATTTTTCTGTTGAAAAAGTCATTCAAATCATTTGAACTCAGAAATGTTCTCACAGAAAATATTTTAAAACTATTCTTTTTAAATAATTTATGCTTATGATACTCAATACTGCCAAATCAGCTTTTGTTCCTGGCCTTAGCTTTGGCAAATTCTCTTGGTAGTTCTCATGTTCCCTAGACAACTAGCTAATGAAAATATATATATTTTGAAGTTCATAAGGCACAGAAGAGGCCAGTCTGAGAAATAAACTTCGTTTTCTCACTTGTTCAGCAGTTATTCCTCTGGGACGGAAGCATCTGGCCTAACTGATTAAAGCTGCTTCTACCTGCCCAGAGGCAGTTTATAATCCAATTTCTAATCTGAATCCCGGAACTTCACTGCTGTGGATAGTCATAGACTCTCAGTGTGAAGAATCGCTTTGTCTCTGCTGGAAAAAAGAATTCGCTCTGAGTTTTTATAAAATGTCGCTGTTTGCCTTTGGAGTCTCAATAAGGGTCCTCTGGGGGTGTGATCTAATAATATGGAGCTGGTGTTAGGCACTGCTCACTAGATCCGGTACTCTACTGAGTTTGCTGAACCAGCAGTTTAAGAAAATATATTGCTATAAATCCAAATGGATGTGTTCCTTGAAAGTCTCACACCTACCAGGTAGCTGTTTCTCTTACTTACACTAAATGCGCAAAAAGGTATGCTCCTTGGCTTGGTATCAGGTGCTGGGCTGAAAGCGGATAAATTTGTCTTAAACAAACTACGTGAAATGTCTTTGTGAGACTAGAGGCTCACCAAAGGATAACATGAGCCTCCGTTAGGGTCAGTCTGGCTGCAGCAGACACTTCCTAAGAATTCCTGGCTGTTTCTGGTGAGAATGGGGGGGTGGGGTGGGAGCAGGGGAATCTTTCCAAGAAGCTCTATGAGTAATTTTCTTAACATTTTAAGCCGATGAATATTTGAAGAAGAAAAAGTCTACACTGAGGCAGACTGACAAATGAGAAGGGTGAAGGCCTGACATTTCTGGAAATCTTGTCAATTAAAAAGAAAACCATTAAAAAAAAATAGTGGTTTTCACTTATGTGAAAATTGCCATCATAATGTAATAGAAAATTTTAACCAAGACGTTTTAGTTCAACTATTTATTAAAAAGTATACTTAAAAAGCGGAACTGTCCTACGTTATATTTGCATGCTAATTATGACCTTTAATTTTTTTCATAAAAAATTTTGCCTGAGTCATCAACGTCTAGGAAGGAAATGAAAGACATTTCTCTTTCCCAAATATTTAAATGCTTTTTTTTTTCTGGTTCTTGTGTAACTATAACTGTTTGGATTAAAATCTCACAATTGGCTTCAATTTTCTGTTACAGAGGAATGTGAGTATCTGTGATTTGGGAGGAAAAAACAATCTCCACTTAAAGTATCCAAAAAAAGTTCTGGTCAGTTCTATCCCATGTGTCCTTATTATGTCAATCCTAAGGTGTCTCGTTGTATGGATTCATCAAATTCTCAACTTTTTTCAGAAAATATCCTGGAAAGTGTTGATATTCAGAAAAAAGAAAATGCAAAATGAAGATACTCAAAATTCCTTAGAAAATCTTTTACCATCTTAGCCAAGATCCTTACTTCTTCTAAAAAACAGTTTCGGTCTGACTTAATTTTTTGTTGTTCTCATTATTTAGGAGGCATAAATATTCATTTTTGGTGCTTCTCTCATATTTCCATTAGAATATTTACTACACTCTAGAGCAACGTACCCTGTGATATCAGTGACGAGTGGTAAATGATGTGTGTTAGAATAGAGATAATTTAATAAAACTCCATTTTCTGCCATGAGACTTATGAAGTTGGAAGAAATTAAATCTGAAAACACATAATAGTGAACTACTAAGTAAAAATGTAAATAGATTAAAAAAGAAGCCCAGCCGCAGAAATAAAATCATATTGCAGTTGGGGAGATAGAATAGAATAATGTCCCATAACTTCTTCAACATCTTAATCAACCAACCAGAATTCTTAGTGTAAATATATTTGTATATTTTTTCACAAGCATATTTTCTAAAGTTGTATCATACTATGTGTGTGTGTATATATGTGTGTGTATTTGAAGTATTTGTTTTTTATTTTTCTGTCATTGAATAAATGTGCCACAATTTACGTAACCAGTTTCTTATTTCTGGATATTTGGGTTGCTTCCAAATTTTAACTTTATGAAATAATGTTCTTCTATGAATTTCATGCTTATAAGGACGATTATAAGTAGAATTATTGAGCCAGTGAGTATGCTTATTTGCACATTTGAAAGTACTTATTGCCAAATTGCTTTCTCAGGGTTGTGCTGGTCTGTTGCTAATGATGTAAGAGAGTACTACTACTACAGCTAGTACTCAAAGCCTTTTTTCTTTTCTTTCTTTTTTTTTTAACCTTACAGGTAATGAAACAAACAATACAATGAATGCGATTCCATTCTATTGCATAAGATTGATGATGTACACTCAGGAATAAGTAAAACACATTTTTGTTTTGAATCTCTTAGTCTATCATTTTTCAGGCATCATGATGATAATTTTACTCATTCGTGTACTTATTTATACATTTATTTATTAATTCAAAGTCGTTTATTGAGACCTTCTGCAAAAAGCTGTGATGCCAGATACAGTAGTGAAAACATGGTATTGAAGAATATAGTAGAGATCTAGAGAGATAGAGAACTGGGGATATAGTAGTAAATAAGAGAGACCTCAATCAAACTCAGTGCAGGTTCCAGTGAGGGAGACAGAAACTAAACAAATTATTACCCAATCACTTCAATGTAATTGTTACATAAGCAATAAAGCTAACTACTTAGATATGCTGAAAAAATAAAATGAAGTAGTCTTAACTAGGTGGTAGTGGACAGTGCAGTTTCTCTGAGAAAGTTATATTTAAAAATTAACTCTAAAACACGATGAGGAATTCATCATATTATAGGCAAATGGATGGAAGAAGAGGGTTAAATGTGAGCCATTATTGTAATGTAAGAAGAACGTGGAGAGTCAAGCAACCAAAAATTGGTCCCCAAGTGTGAAGCACTAGTGAGAAAGTAGGAGATTCTCAGGAGATGAGAGCTTCGTCAGGGTAAACAAGGAAGAGATCATCCAGGACTTAGGACAGAAAAGGATTGTTAGTTTTATACTAAGTCCAATAGAACTGGAATCGAGGAGCCAGGGGGAGGTAAGGAAGAGTTTTAAGTGGCAGAGTGTCCAAATCACAGAAATAACAGGAACTGTATTTAGAGACAGTCTCAAGTTGTGCTACCATTATAGAGGATTGTCATATTTCCGAAGGACTCTTAAAATGTGTATTTTTGTCCATGGTCTTGAGGGCACTGACCCATTACAAATAGTATTTTTAAAAACTCTTTTGTATCATATTGCAAGCTCAAGGAATGTGGCACCAGTGAATTTTGATTGGGGGAGAAAGTAGAAATGCTTCGAATAGTAGGCAATGCCGAGTTAATTTATAAGATTTCCTCAGAGACAGCCTAATGTACCCTATTGCGAAACAAGAGCTTTATATTCTCAGCCACTTAGGCATATTTATATATTCAATGTATATTATAATTAATGTATTTACCCATTTCTAGGTAGGTAAAAATGAATGTATAAAGTCTAACTTAGCCGGGTGAACTACTCAATGGCTCAGTATTCATACTTAACTTCCTGGTATTTCATGCCGTACATTACGTCACCAAAAATACCATTTCCATCGCAAATACTATTTATTTGACTAAGGATGTAAAAATATCAATTTCAAACTACATTCAAGTATTCATTTTTTTAACATATTAATCAGTTATTTAGATCTGCTTCCAATTTAACATTTAACATTTACACCTTTGATGCAATTAGAATCTGTTTTACTTCCTAGGTTCACCAAGGAGGCCATACACTTTGATATTTTACCTGTGAGTGTTGTTTTAGGATGGATTGTAATTCACAAGCCTATATTCTCACATATAGAAATCCTCAACCCAACTCTCTTTCTTGATCTCCTTCTTTTTGCCTGAAAATTCCTTTCAGTAGCTCATTTTCAGGGATTTACTGGCTCAACTGCTTCTGAGTAACCAATGTTTGCCTTTCAAGATACCCCAGCAGCCCTTCCATATTTATCTACTCCATCTGTTTTCTATTCCAGTTCCTCTAAACTCCTTTTTACTTGTCAACCCTAATCGCTCCCCTGCCACTGTCTCCTCCCTAATCTTAGTTTATCTGGGCTTCCCAAGAGGCAACTGCCATGTAAATCATTTGGCGGGATTGTTCCCTTCTCTGCAAAATGGTCACAACAGTATTTGTAAGTCTATTTTACAATAAATGCTTTTTATATTTTATATGAAGTGAAAAAAAGGTGACAACACAGTCCAAAATGTGTATCTAAATAAAGCACTTTTCACCATGGAAGACAACCAAATTTCCTAAGATCCTAGCCAACACAAACACCAGATATCTTACTTGTACTTTGGCTTTTTGCTTTCTAATTATAGATTATGAGGGTAAAGACATCATTTTTGTATCTCACCAATCTCTTCTTAGAGAAAATGACAGATGAAGGGTATATTCAGAATTGAAATCTAAATGTTAAGACATTATGTCACGGTTAAAACTATTTACCAGATGAGTAAAAATAACACATTTTTATGTGGTAAACCACTTAATTAGAACTGTATAATTCTACATTATTTGCTCTTTTTTTCTTTCTTAAAAGAAGCCAAACATCTCTAGAACAAACATTTTCCCTGTGTCGATTGGATTTAGAGTGCCAAACAAAGTTCTGTTACTTTTCTTTAAAGGATATTTATTTTTAGACCTTTCAATCCACTATTGCAAACAGATGTGCTCTTTTTTTTCTGGCTGTGGAAGAAAATAAATAACCAAGGTTGCAATTCCCTTTAAATACTTTTAAAAAATATAAAAAAAGAAAAAAGGAAAAACAATAGGAGTTTTATTTCAGAATTCTACTCTGTGCCAAGCATTTAATCTGTAAAACATTTTACCGTGTTGGTTTGAGAATGGGGAAAGACATCTGTGTGTGAGGCATCAAACTGTTCTTTTGAAACACTATTCCAGCTCATAGAACTTTGATCTGTTGAGTGATAAACACAATTTTCTGAAGCTGCTTTTTGAAGGGCAGAAATATTGACAGTCTAAATCCTAACACCTTAAAGAAAAACTTTTATCCAGACAAAAACAATAATAATAGCTAATATTTTTGGAGCCTAACAATGTTCCAGACTCTGAGGAAACTACTACATGTATATTCTCTCAATTAATATTTACTTTTGGAGGTTGATGCCAGTATTTATTTGCATTTTATAGATGGGAAAGTGAAGATGAGAGTGTGATTTTGTACGAATCACTTGGCTAGCTAAAGTTACAACCAGGTAGAGGATGCTGATTCATCTCTCAGTCCAGGCATCTTTCTTTTAAAATGAGCTGCCTCCCTCAACTAAAGTACGCATTGAATTGAAAAGAGTAGATAGCAGCAATAAACTTTATTTTAGGGTAAGCTGGGGAATCAGAAAGAGGGAGAGAAAGATTGGAATCCATCGACACATCTGCAGGAGTTCGGGGACTACCTTACACATTCACCTAGAAAAAGTGATTTTATTGAGCCGAAACAGTGGTAAAACAGACATCTCCTAAGCACCCATTCAATGCTCATTTATTAATATATGGAGAGAGATTTTCTTATGATCTGAATTCAACAGCATAAAATGGTCCATAGTCCAACAATCCCTTTCTTCAGGCTTGGCTTAAGGATATGAAAGGTTGTTCTTTAATATTCCATCAATAGGTGTTGCCTCACATTTAAATCAGGCTGCCCTCTCTAAAGCCTCTGAGAACTCTTACATGCTTTATCTCATTTACAGTTCTCAGTCAGTACCAGTCAATAGGTTTACATTTTTGTACTCCTACTTAATTTTCCATGCACCTTCCAGAAACTAAAATCAGAGTTGCAGGATCTCCGTTCTGGCTTGCCCCATTAACTTGGTCTCCTTAGGCTGTCCTTGAGCTGCCCTTGGCTGGAGTTCCTTTCATCTGGTGTGTAATGAGGGTATTAGGCTAAGGTAGGTTCCAAGTGCCCTTCCAAGCTAACGATCTAGGATTCTAAGCTAGTGGAATATTTGCAGTCTTCTGCGAAAGAATTGTCTTCAAGTCTGAGGACGTTTTGGGTTCTGTCTGCCTCTTCCATTACTATAATTGCCATTTGCATTTCTCACGTAGCCAGAAGTTTATCACACAGCAAGTTTCTCTGAACGCATTGGCAAAAGTGCAGCTTAGGTAGTAAATAGTGAAAAAGAGGAATGGCAAAATGAGTGAAACTAAGAAAAGAAAGGCAGAGTAGTTAGGGAGGGGAAGAGAAGAATGGGAGAGTAGAAGGAACAAAGAATGGGAGGAACTGAGGAGGAGACCAACAGAAAAAGAGAGGGAGGGAGGACAAGATAAAGAGAGATCTAGGAAGGCAGGAAGGACAGGAGACTAAGAAGGATAATGCCACTAAAACTATTTGTGTTTTTCCTCTATCATTATCATTATAATAATGCCATCCATCGTTACATTGGCAAGAAGGTCACAGTTGATTTAGTAGAAAAAGCATGGGTTTTGGACTTAGACTACATTTGGGTTCAAATTCTGACTCTTTCACTGATGAGCATGATTATGTCCCCAGGCAAGCTCCTTAGCGTCTTTCAAACTTAGTTTATTTTTCATTATAAATGAAGGAGATCCCTTCCAAAGTTTCTGTAATTTATAATGTAAATTACCTACCATACAAAATATTATTATTTATAATGTAAGTGATAGGTGGCTATATGCTTCAGCTACCAGCATGTACATTAATTGCACCTAATGACGAACCTACAAGTATGCTTTAGATGTCTGAGAATACCACTAGGCCCTTTATCCCTGTCTGTCTCATATGCCAGCCATCAGTGTCTGCGGCAGCATGTATGAGTGCTGACGGCCATGGACCTCATATTTGGGGGACCTCGCTCCCGGTTCACTGGTATCCCTCCCTACCAGCCGGTGAAGTAATATGTGGAGACAATATAAGGACAGCATGGACATTCTGCTGGCTTTGTTTGTCCTCTCTATTAGGACTTTCTATGTCTCTACACACCCAAAATACTGAATGTTTTTTTAAAGCCACAATCAGGATAATTTGACAACTCAGTGGCCTTGTATTTACTAATTTACTCATCTGTGCACCAGGGATTCCCACTTTAATTAATCCCTGTGACTACTCCGTGTGCTCCAAATGAAGATATGCATGAGAAAAACTAGCATTTCCAGCCCAGATCTCTTGAGAGGCAGTGAGACCTAGTGTAAGATAAACTGTACTGTTAGGTTGCATTCTTAAACAAAAAATACAAATGACTGTTAAGAAAAGTGCTATATAGGCATCCTGTTCAGAATTAATACATGCAATCTCTTCATATACTGAACCACTGCACTGGCAGGTTTTCTTTTTCTTGGATTTCCTTATTATTACTCATTCAACTTGCAAAACTTATTGAACTAAGTGGAAGACTAAACATATCACTAGAGAAAAGTGAAGGTTATGACAATACATGATTTTTGCCCTCAAGAAACTTGCTTTCTGTTTAAAAGACTTCATGTGATTTAATTCTTTTGTGTATTGTATAATAGTTGACACCATTTAGTTGATAACTATTGTGTCTGCCCTAAGATTCCTTATAGGCCCACTTAGTTCAAATCACTAAGGTAGAGGACAAGAAATAGTCCAGCACAGCACTGTCCAGTAAAAATAGAATAGAACAGAAAAAAAAAAAATTACACACATAATTTAAATTTTTTCTAATAGCCATGAAAAAAGGTAATAAAAAAGTAAAATTAATTTTACTATTGTATTTCATTTAACTCAACATATCTAAAATATTATAATTTCTACATATAATCAACATAAAATGTATTAATGAGTATTCAGATTTTGGTTTACACTCAGTCTCCAAAATTCAGTGTGTGCTTTATACTTACGGCCTATATCACCTTCAGGCACTCAATAGCCATGGGTGACTGACTAGTGGCTAGTGTATTAACAGCACAGTGCAAGCATTTTCTCTGAGTTGCCAGGTTATTTATTCATTTCAATTATGTATCCATACTCAATTGTTCTCCCTCTGCATTTCCCTTACAGTCAAAACTTTATTTTATGGAACAGAGAAGTGTGTGCCCAAATGTCCTTATGTGAGAGATGACAAGGTACAGCTCAGTTCTCTTGAATTTAAGTTCAGTGTTTAAACTTGTCAGTCACCATGCCTTAATATGTCTAACTATTTAGAAAAGTTTGACATTCAGGGGAAAAGAGCCATAATGGAAACATAAAATTATAGTCCTGGACAGGAAATGTCAATGGGTGCTGTAAGCCACAGAAAGAACACCCAGAGTTTAGGAAAGCCGAAGATGTAATTGTTGTGCCCTTGGCAGCACTTAGCAGGGTAATGCCTCTGTCGTAACCTTTCAAGACCACCAACGGTGGCACTCTCCTATTTATATTCTGCTGTAACAAGAATGTGAAATGTGGGACAGTGTCTTCAGTTAAAATATATTAGCATAATTGAGTAGGGGGTAGACTATCCACATAAGTTTTAATCCTGTTTCTTTCACTAGTAATGGTCTTCCTTGGGATCCCTTATAGATGCCCACATGGATGCAGTGCCCGCAGTGAGTACACATTACATGTGCAGAATCTCAGGTTAAGGAGATCTCAATCTTCCCAAAGGTCTGTCAGTAAACCTGCCCCACCTTTTCCCTGGAAGAAGATAATATCTTTATTATCCTGGACAGGTAACAAAGTTTTTCTGTCTTCCAAGGGAGATACTTTATCTTCCAATACTGTTTGCCATACAAACAGCCTTGAAAAGATAATTGGGAACAAAAGCTATAGGTATCTTTGCTCAGAAAATGTGCAGAAGCAAGAACTACCCATGAAGAAATGTCTCACAACAGCCATGTATTAAAACCCCTCACTGTCCCTTTATTATCTACTAGATAAACTCTTCCTTTTCTCACTTATTAATAAATATTTATTTATTGCTTTTTATGTGCTATTACATTTGAATGATTATCCAATATTTGCAAAAACTAAGATCTAAGAGATATAAAAGGTTCAAAAATTACTCAAGGTAAAAAATAAGAGAAAAATTTTGGTTATTCCCACAATTAAGAGTTTTGAGAAATTAATGGATCTTGTTATGAGATCGTAGTTTCCCCTAGTTTTTGTCAATAATAAGATCTGGATCTTTTTAGAGTCCAGGTTTTATTTATTATTATATTTTCTTACTATGTGCCCTGATTTGGGGTTTAGGAAATATAGTTATTAGAAAAATATTAAATCTCTTGTTTTCACATAAGTTTTTTTTTTACACATTCCTCCTTTTTTTTCTGATACTAAATGATAACAGAAACACTAATTTAAAGTGGCTTTTGACATCTAGTCTATTTCATAAAATATGACTAGGTCATACAAATTCACATTGAAACCTTCATATGGAGATAGATTATATTTAAACATATAAGCCGCTATTTTATGAACTACTAGTACTCTTATAACTGTATAGAATTTACAACTTTTAAACGGCTGAACTACGTAATTTAGGATAGCACAGAAGTTGGAAACCACATCTAATTTAAGCTTTCGGGAGAATATAGGTCAGCTAGAGGTCATTCTCCAAAATGGCATCAGAAAGAAGTCCTAGAACTATTGCCCAACTAAGATTCACTTTGGAAGAGAAGTAAACTTGTGCTGTACTCTGTGATTTGTGGAGACTTCAGAGGAACCCAGATTTGGCTCACTTTTCAGCTGACCGTAAAGAACACTTGAGAATACATTGTCACATAGAAGAGTGCAACCCACTGGATGAATCACAGCCCATTGCCTGCAGCTCCTTGGTGTTTTCGAATGACTTAGTCATCAAAATTTTGACTCTTATGGAAATCAGTTCCCAAAGCTCACATCAATTGCACTTCTATGGTAGATTGATAATTTTCTGCTCTAACCTAGAATAATCAACCAGCATTATAAAAGTCATTACTGGTAATCGTATGGTGTGTATAAAACAAAAATTGGATGAAAGCTTTCTAGGCTTCCGTCCTAGTTTTGCCACTATTAGCTTCAGTAAGTCACTGAAGCTATCTGGTTTCCTCACCTCCAAAATGACAGGAGGAAAGAGGCAACGGTTTAGTGACTTCTGAAGTCCTTTCCAGTCTTATTTTGTATAATTATATCTCATTTAAGACCTGTCCTTGTAAATTGTGTACTGGAAGAACATATTTAGACACCTTTCAGCTTCTGCTGTTGCCACTTTATAATTTGCTTAATGTCCCATTCACAAAACATCATGTGCAGGGCTAAAGAAATGTGGCTTTTGTCAGCATCGATAACTCATTAATGACACTTAGATCACACAACTAATTATTCTTTCTTGGGATGACTCAAACTCTTAGGGTCATCCTCCCAGGTGACATGTAATATGGTAATATAAAGCATGAGGCAGATATTGTCAGTTTAACCAGAAGGTAAAGGAAAAATATAATCATCTTCCAGTCCACTCATTCTGAATCTTCTCACAGCATCAAAGGGAAGCTCAGAGACAGATTTTCCCCCTTGACAGTGTGGGATACCTCAGTCAGATGAATAATACATGCACTTGCAAGCAACACAATTTCAAAAGAATCTGAAATTTACAAAGAAGCTTTACTGGTGGGAAGAGTAAAGGCTTAGAATATTCTGTCAGTTTGAAAAGAGGTTCTGTGTCACCCTATTAGGTCACACAAACCATTAGATCAACTGACACTTGATGAAAGCATTTATTAAAGTCAAACTAGGGAAATACCAATTTTTAGGAATGGAAAAGAGCGAGAGGATTTATTTGTAAACTCTGGGAATAGAAAAGAGTTAGAAAACGTCTGTTTCTAGAGTGAAATACAATAAGAAATTTGATTATGATTGAATAGGGAAAGTATAAGTCCTAAAAATAGCTATTTATTTATCATTTATTTATTTATTTTTAGTTTTCTTAAAATGTTCACTTCCAGGAAAATGGAGTGGATGTACTTTCTCCTATTTCTCCAACTAAGTACAACTAAAAACTCTGGGCATTTTATATAAAACAAATATAAGACACTGAAAAGTAGAGAGAAGAAAGCTGGCTGAGCTGAGGACCCAAGGAATGAGACAGTGATGAGTTCCTTGGAGTTGTTGTTGTTGTTGTTGTTAATATATTCCAGACTTGGAGCTGACGGAACAGGCAATCCGGAAGCACCAAAGAGTACAGACAAACAGCAGCCCACTGTCTCTAGCCAAAGGACCAGGAATAAGGCAGACTAGCAAAATGGAAAACTCTTACATGATAACTGCTCTATTCTAGCCAAACAACACAGAAAAACTATGGCATCACTCGTATCTATGGCAGCAAAGGATGAGTGGGAAACCTAGACTCCATTCTCTCCTGAGATATATAATATAATGAAGTATCCACCAAACCCCACCAGGGTCATGTCAGAGAAAGTCAAGTAGGACCTTGGGACTTTTCTGCCCTTTACCAGTGTTAGTCAGGGCAGCCCCCGTCAGTGTAAGTGGAAACCATATGGTGAGCCTGGACTTCCACCTAAGCCATAAGTAATGAAGGGCTCCTCTCATACCTCTTTGGCGTGAAGTCAGAGGAAGCCTATAGAGAGTCAAGACTTGCACTAACGCCCGCCAGTAATATGGCCACTCACACTGTGTTATCAGTGAAAAGTACATGGGGGCGGGGGCTAAAACTCCCATACCCCTTTAGCAGTAATGAGGCTTCCCCTATCTCAAGTGATAATGGAGATCAAGTGGGAAACGTAGACTTCTGCCTCTACCTGGCAGAAAAGAGACAGACACTGGATCAGTGTAAGAGAAATCCAGCTAAAACAGAAGGTTAAAATAAGATCCAGTTTTATAACATAAGATTAATAAGATCCAGAGTCTTATAAATTATAAGACCAATCAAATTTCCACATTTCAATAAAAAAAAATCACTCATATCTAATGCCAGAAAGTTCTCAAACCAAACTAAAAAAAAGTCATTAATACATGCCAACACCAAGATAACAGAAATGTTAGAATTATCTGACAAAGATTTTTATATCAGCACAATAAAAATGCTTTAACAAGCAATTATGAACATGCTTGAAACAAATAAAAAAATAAAAAACACCAGCAACGAAATACAAAATCTCAATAAAGACATAAAAGTAAAGAAGAACAAAATGAAAATTTTATAACTGAACAGGACAACAAACAAAATACTCAGTAGAAGTATTCAACAGCAAGATAGAAGGGCAAAGGAAAGAAATAGTGAACTAGACTATAGTACAATGGAAATTATTCAATCTGAACAACAGAGAAAAGGCTGAGAGAGAAAGATGAGCTTTAGTGACCTGTGAGACGTAATAAATGATCTAACATTTGTGTTATTAAAGTTTTTATAAGAAGAAGAGCAAACAAGTGAGGCTGAAAAAGTACCCGATTATATAATGGCTGAAAACTTATCAAATTTGACAACAGTTATAAGCCTACAGATTCAAAAAGCTGAGCAAATGCCACGTAAAAAAATCTCAGATGTCCACACCAAGATGTATCGTAAGTAGCTTTCTCAAAACCAAAGACAAGGTAAAAATCATGATAGCCACCAGAGAGAAGCATCATACCTAAAAAAAAAAACAATTCCAATGACATCAGATTTCTCATTACATACCATGGAGGTCAAGAGAAAGTGTCACAATATTATTCAGGTGCTAAAAGAAGAGAAAATCATTTTATAATCTTATATCAAGTAAAAAGATCCATCTGGAATAAAGGGATAATCTCTCAGATGAAGGAAAACTGAGGGAATTTGTCACCAACAGACTTACACTAAAAGAATGGCGAAAGACAGTTTTCTAAACAGAATGGAAACAGTAGAAGGAAGTTTCAAATGTTAAGAGAAAAGAAAGAACACAGTAAACAAAAATATGAGTAAATACAACAGGCTGTCCTTCTCCTCTTGAGTTTTCTAAATTATAATTGATGATTGAAGCAAAAATTTTAACACTTCTAATGTGGTTCTAAATGTCTATAGAGGAAATATTTAAGACAAATATATTATAAATGAGGGAAAGTAAAAAGACATAAAAGGCAGTAAGTTTTCTATACTTCACTAGAATTGGTAAAAATGACAACAGTAGCAAACTATGGTAAATTATGTATATAAAGTGTAATATTAGGAGCAAGCACTATAATATCTATGCAAAGAGTCACTCTGAAAAAAATTACAAATTAAAATGGAATTATAAATATAATCAGCTAACTCACAGGAAAAAGGAAATAGAGAAACAAAAACAGAAAACACAAAATATAAAAGAGCAGACTTAAATCCTAACAAATCAGTAATTGCATGAAATGTAAATGGTCTAAATATAGTAATTAAAAGACAGGAAGTAGCACAGTGAATTTAAGAACATGACCTAACTTTATGCTTTCTACAAAAAACTCATTTCAAATATAACAATATAGGTAAGTTCAAAGTAAATGGATGGGATATTAACAAAAAAGAGAGCTATATTCTTATCAAATAAAACAGACTTCAGAGCAAAGAAAAGTATGAGAGGCAAAGTAGGATAATACATAATGACAAAAGAACACATAACAATCCTAAATAGTCTGCATCAAACAAAAGAACTAAAACATATGTGAACTAAAACTGATAGAACTGAAAGTAGAAATAAACAAATCCACAATTATAGTTGGAGACTTGAACACTGCTTTCTCAACAATTGATGAAACAACCAGAGAGAAAACCAGCAAAGATATAGAACTCAGCAATACCATCAACCAATAGGATTTAATTGACACTTATGAAACACTCCATCCAAAAACATTATAATGCATATTATTTTCAAGTGCTCATGGACTATTTACCAAGATAGGCCTTATCCTAGCCCATGAAAAAAACCTCAAAGAATTTAAAAGAACTGAAATCATATACATAAATGAGTTCTCAGACCGCAATGGAATCAAGCTAGCAATCCATAACAGAAAAATTTCCAAGTACCTGGAAACTAAATAACACACTTCTAAATAATCCATGGGCAGAGATGAAATCTTAAGGAAAATCATAATGATACATTCGACTGAACAAAAATGAAAATACAACATGCAAAATTTATACAACTAACACTGTGCTTTGAAGGAAATTTATAAGCATTCAATATATGCATTAGAAAGAAAAAAAAAATCTCAAATCAATCATCTAAGCTCCTCATCTCAACATACTAGGAAAAAAGAGCAAAATAAACCCGAAGCAAGTAGAAGGAAGTAAACAGTAAAAGTAAGAGCAGAAATAAAAGAAATCGAAAACAGAAACAGTAGAAAAATCAATAAGCAAAGAGCTGGTTCTTGGAAAAGATCAAAAAAGAAAATGACAAACCTCTAGCAAGACTGATGAAGAAAAAGAGAGAGAAGACAGAAATTACCAATATCAGGACTGAAACAGAACTATTTCTATTTCTACAGGCCCTGCAGACATCAAAGAAAAATAAGGGAATCCTACAAAAACTCTATACACGTGAATTTGACAGCTTAGATGCAATGCAATTCCTCAGAAAAACTACTATAACTCTGTAGTATAAAATAGATCGTTTGAATAAGTCCTCAAAACAGCTGGTCATTATTTTTATTATATGATTACTCGAGTGAATGACATAGATTATAGAAGGACTAGAGGACTCACTATTATGTATTTGTTCTGTGATGTCGTAAGGCCTTCCTTATGGAAAACTGGTCCCTCTTTCAATCAATGGATTTTGAGTCTAAGCCCTGAATCAGATCTGGAAAATGCGTAAGGGATTATGACTGCTCATTTGGTCTTAACATCTTTTGATTATATATTAAGAAATACCATTATTGTCTATGCATCTGCCTTCCTCCTATAACAGTATGATATATTGGCTGTTTTTAATAGCTCTTTGTAATTCACGTCCGTCTGGCTGCTATGATGACCAAGCTGCCCATTACAGTAATTATGGTTAATTCACATTTGGTAATTAACTGTTGTCTGTTACCTGGTCTCTGCCTCTTCAGGATACTACCATTTTCATTGCTCTTAAGAAACTTAGATCTGTAATAGCATGCTGCCTTTAAAGTCTAACCTACAAAGCATAGCCTTCACTGACCTACTCAATGAAGCTAATTTCCATCCGCGCACACACATATACACATACAGTGTATTTCTTATCATGTTGTTAAATCAATATCCTCCCAACAAAAGTTATCAGGAGAAACTGGTGAGGATGTAAAGAAATTAGGTAGGGCAGGGGAGGAAGCTTTCAGTGATTTCGGCTCCTGGAGCTGTGGAGCATGAAATGTACCTCAGAGGTGTTTCATCTTGATGCACAAGAGCGGAGCATTTTTTAACTCTTGTATTAGTCAACTCTGGTTGTAAACTTCCTTTGGGCAGTGTGCCATAACCTCTCAGGCAACGCAGGGTAAGATGGCTTCTGTTGGCCAAAGACAATTCTCCAGAGAAGGCAGAATATGTTAAGTCATTATCAGCCAACACTCAGTAACTGCACCAACCCAGCCATTCTAGGCAGGATATCAACTATGTTTAGTACAATTCAGAGAGGGGGAAAAAACTGCAAGAGGGCTATATTGGCAAGACTAAGCTGCATAATATAATGTAATTGAGCTTGGGCATAATAAATGGTTATTTTGTCGCTGAATTGTAAAGGTATATAATATGTTAAATGACAGCAGGATTAATTGATTATATTATAGAATTATCAGGAAGAAAAGAACTCCAAAATTTAGATAAGATCTGTCCAACTTTATATCTTCTTTTGTTATTATTTTCAATTTTACTTTTCTTTTGAATTATAATATACATTCACAAACATTCAAAATTTAAAATGTATAATAGGGTATGCAATAAAAATAAATCACATTCTCAAACTTACTCATCTGTCATCCAGTTTTCCTAAACAGAGGCAAGTTTATATCACCTTTCAGAGATAGTCTTTGTACAAACCCATAACTATTTTATTTTTGTCTCCTTAGTTACATAATTGAAAATATATCTTTGAGATCAATTCATACAAATACATAAAAATTTTCTCTTTTTTTTGTTTTGCAGCTTCATAGTATTTTTATATAATTACATCATACTTTATGTAGCCAGTTCTCTATTGATGAATAGTTAGGTTGTTTCTAATAATTTGTTATTACACATAATAGCAGAAATGTCTGTGTATCTATCATTTTACACATTCATGAGTATAACTATAGGATGAGTTCCAATAAGTAGAACCATTGAGTAAAACATTGTTTCAGTCAGCTTAGACTAAATTATGCCATTATAACAAATGATGTCAAATTCTCAGTACCTTACAGGTTTATCTCTCACTCATGTTACATTTCCATGGCAGGAAGCTTTGGCTCTTTTCTACATCATCTTTGTTCTAGGACCTAGGCTGAAGGAGCCTTTTCAGCAGATAGCAGGTTTTTGGTAGAAGGAAAATAGGAGATGGTTAACCATATTAAGAGTTCTCAAAGTCTGCTTGGAAATAATGCGTGTCACTTCTACTCGCAATTCATTGTGAAAGTAACATGGTCAAACCTGACATCAATGAATGTAAGTGTCCAATTCTCTCTTCAGAGGGAAGGGAAGCAAATATTTAGAATATCAGCACAATTCACCACAATGGGTAGGTATATTTATAGATTTGGTAGATGCCAACTTGTTCTCTCTAAAAGTGTTACAAATTTAAACTCATTCCCTCACTGATACATTATGATATCAGACTCTTTGATCTTGGTTGTCTGGAAGGTGAAATATATTTTGATGTAAACTTGAGTTGAATTTCTCTTATCATGAATGGAATTCAGACTATATTCATATTCACATATGTCTTAGCATAGAAACATTTAGGTGTCTTCTTTCATTAACAGTCTTCTTGTTTCTTTTCTTTGGACACTACATTTCTATCCATTCAACCTATGATCACTAATTTTCTGTTGTTGTTATCAAGTTAGCTTGTATGCCTGTAATTTCCCCCCACATGCTGACAGCTGATATGTCTGTCCTGTATGGTTGACAAGCTATGTTTTGTATTTTTATAACAGGTTTTTAAAAAATAAAACACAAATGCAGTACTTTTTATATTTTTCTTCTATATATCTTTTATTGTGTTTAGCCCAATGCTCAAATCTGTTATGATACTTTTTGCATCTTTTAAAATAATTTTTCTTCTTAAAAAAATATTGCAAGTAGGAAATATTGAAAATCCATGCAGGAAAATAAAAATAATCCCATACCTATTTATTCAAAGATGACCATTTGTTTTGAATATTAATTCTGTCACCTTTCCTGTTAGATCACCTAGAATTGAGTCATTGTGGGGATTTAATAAATAAGCTTTCTAAGACTTTATTCATATCATCAAAAATAAATTAATAGTGTCAATGAGGTTTCCAGCTTTTCCTGTTGGCTTCTCACTTGGCAGTTATCAAACAATTGGATAGAGATAAAATCCAACATGTGTTCCTTACAAACTTTTCATTTTGTGGTAGAGTGTCTCTTTCCTTGGGGTTTGGGGGTGTGATTAAGAACTGTAGGTCTGGGCTTGGAATGGCACAAATTGGTGGGGAAGATTGAATTATTTGTGCTGGATCTGGAGCAGAAGATCCCCACCCCCAGAGGCAAAGAAGAAAACCAAACAACAATCCATTTTATAAATTCAAGGTCTGCAAATAGAAAAGATAATCTATGATCTATAAATATAAAGTGTAGAAGATCCAGAGATGAGAATCAAAGTTGGCAGTGGAGAATTTTTGAGTTTAGGACCTTGTCAAGGAAAAAGCAAAGCAACTATTGTTTAGGGGCAGGGAAATTTCAAAAATGTTGTCAATTGCATTGACTATTTAACTTGCCCTTATAGGCCTGGGAGGATGGGCCTGGGGCACATGGGATGTCTGGACTGTTCTAATAGTCATCTGATAGCCTTCTCTGCCTTCTGTTCCTTAGACCTAACAGGTACTTCATAAGGAGGTTCACATTTACAGTTGAGAACAGAAAATTGAAAAAAACGTAGTGTTCTGGAATGGGACCTGGAAAAGCTACTGGTTGTTCATTAATTCACATCTAATAATACTAATTTTGAAGGGATTCAAGAAATCTGAGTAGCAGAATCTTTAAAAGTAATATCCTGGTACCTGAATATCAATGTCTGACATTCAGAATCCATTCAGAAGACTTTAACATAGGAAAACTCATACAGTTTAGTCTAAAAAGCAGAGATATGATTGAAAGATTCCTTCTGATCCCTGAAGCTAGTCATTTTTTGCTTGCCATCTTGATCTTTCTTTTTCAATTGCACAGTTGCAAATTCTGTGAATAAGTGGTTTGGGTTAAATGCAACCTAGCCAAGCAATTTGATTTCTGTCATGGCCTATGACATTGAAAACTATTTTCTTTGTATCTATTTCTAAGCTAGTTGTCTTGTAATTTTGACAAATGCCCTATGCCTCTCCTTGTAAGTAAAAAGACCATGTGGCAGGTTTTCTAATGAGAGGCGCTATTTGTATCATCTTCCCAGTTCAGAGGATTATGGAGACAGGTGATTGACAGAAGAGAAATAGAGTATATAAAATGTTTATTTCACAAAATATAGCCATTGATGAGGTCCTGAACTAGGCTGTGAATGGGGATAGAAAAGAAGACATTTAGGATTTGAAGAAAAGAAGACCTGACAAGATTTGGGAATTGATTGTCTTTGAGGGATGGGGGAAAGTTGCAAAGAGAGGGAGAAGTCAAAGATGATTACGATTTTGAGTAAGGTGAAAGAATTGAAATAATATTTGCTTGTTTGTTTTCTGAAACCAGTGAAAACTTTGAAAGATGAGCAAAACGTTTTGATAAACGTCATTGTCATAACATGGAAACCATGATATGTGAGCAAACTGAATTTCAAATTTACCATGTTAGTCTTATTGAAAATAGTGTGGGAAAAAAACTCACTGTAGTTCCTAATAAAAATATCTTATATTTGCGATATGGTTATGCTGAAATCTAGAGGAAATAATCATCTGAATTTTTCTATATGTTTTTAAAACAAAGAAGCATACCTTCATGGAGGGGTGGCAAATGACAGACTGTTTACCAAATCTGAACACCTCACGTTTTGGAACAGTTTGCAAGCTGAAAATGATCCTTTTAATTTTTAAAAGATTGAAAAAAACACAAAAGGAGAATATTCTGTGACGTGAAAATTACATAAATTTCACATTTTAGTGTTTATAATTAAAGTTTTATTGGAACACTATCTCTTCTATGGTTGCTTTCACTTATAATGGAAGTTTTGTAGCTTCAACAGAGACCATATGGCTTACAAAGTTTAAAGTATTGGTTATCTGACTTTTTAAAGAAAACATTTGCCTACCACTGCCTTAATATAAGCTACAGATCTAAAGTTAAGAAAGCATGATAATGTAAATTGAAAGAATAACCAAAAAAAAAAGTGGTTTAATTTTAGCAATATTTTTGGTTCATCCATTCACTCAATTAAATATTTGTGGAGAGCCTACTATCTATCTTTCTATTACTATCTGAGATGTTACAGATACACAAATTTGTTAACACAAATTGAACTTTAATCCAATTTTTACTAATGAAACACTCTGAAAATCAGTCCTCCTTTTGGTTATTCCTGGCAAAAGGATGACAAGGAAATAGACTGCAGTTAGAATAAAGAACTTCTTCTTAAGTCTCAATGTATTGTGCCAGAATTAGAGGTTTGGCAAAATAAGAGGAAAGACATAGTGAATCCAACTTCTCTCAAATTTATATGTGGTTTTGAATTTGTACCCATTAAAAACAGGTAGAAACTGAGGAATGTATTGTGTCCCTAGTACTTTTCTAGTATTTAGTTTTTAGTTCTAATCCCTTAAATGATTCAGTAGGTTAGGTATGATTCCAATTTTACATATGAGGAAACTCAGATTAAGAGTAAATTGACAAATTCTCCAAAATAGTACACTGTGAATATAGTTGGCATGTTCTATGTTCTAACATTGACTATAATCTATCTCATTGTTTATTAAAAATATTAAATCTAACCCATAAGTATTTCTGGATAACATGTATTTTGTTGGTATTCCAACATGTTCCACCACACAAACTTCTTAAATGTCTCTTTTAAATATTTTTTTTTTCCCTAAAGATCCTCACAAGTTCTCACTTTTAAAAAGTATGTACCAATACATAGGAAGCCAGTAATGGGCTTGCTTATCAATTTCTTATCATAGAATATCCTCTGTATCAATTGGAAATGTATGTGTATATGCGTTTCTTATATATAGAAATGTTACAGCATACAAGTTATATTCAAATTACACTATTTTGAAAAACCTGGGAGAATT
The DNA here is from genome assembly GCF_004115265.2 of Rhinolophus ferrumequinum. NCBI lineage: Eukaryota > Metazoa > Chordata > Mammalia > Chiroptera > Rhinolophidae > Rhinolophus > Rhinolophus ferrumequinum. The sequence continues at coordinate 34,217,349 of NC_046285.1, read as the reverse complement.
ATTTGAAAGACTCAGTTTCTTCACATGTGAAATGGAGGTGATACCTATGCTTCTGAATAGTTGTAAAACTTAGAAATAAATGAATACCATTCTAAATTAATTCTGTTAATTTATTAATTTTTATCTATTTTTTTAGTTCAGCAAAACAAAAGGGCTCCAGGACTGCATCCATTTCAAAGGCAGGAAGAGGCTGGTGAAAGCAATTACAAATGGCTACACAATTAGCTCTTATTTTCTATCATTCTAGAAAACAACCAGTCAAAATTAAAATCCAGAAATGCAGAACTCCAAAGCCCATTTCCTTTCTTTTCTTTTCTTTTCTTTCTTTTTTTTTTTTTTTTTTTTTTTTTGAGATTTTGTTATTGGGGAAGGGGAACAGGACTTTATTGGGTAACAGTGTATACTTCCAGGCTTTTTTTCCAAGTCAAGTTATTGTCCTCTCAATCTTAGTTGTGGAGGGTGCCGTTCAGCTTCAAGTTGTCGTTCAGCTTCAAGTTGTCGTCCTTTCAGTCTTAGTTGTGGAGGGTGTGGAGGGCGCAGCTCAGCTCCAGGTCTAGTTGCCGTTTTCTAGTTGCAGGGGACACAGCCCACCATCCCTTGCGGGAGTCGAGGAGTTGAACTGGCAACCTTGTGGTTGAGAGGACGCGCTCCAACCAACTGAGCCATCTGGGAGGCAGCTCAGCTCAAGGTGCCGTGTTCAATCTTAGTTGCAGGGGGCGCAGCCCACCATCCCTTGCGGGGCTCAAGGAGTTGAACTGGCAACCTTGTGGTTGAGAGCCCACTGGCCCATGTGGGAATTGAACTGGCAGACTTCGGAGTTAGGAGCATCGAGATCTTAACTGCCTGAGCCACCGCCCACCCCCCCATTTCCTTTTAAAAGACCAACAGTTTTACAGTCTGTTCTAAGATACCTGAGGATTCAACAGTGGTAATTTAAGAAGTTTCATAATTATAATATATATATATATATATATACACACACACACACATATACATATATATGTAAAATATATATACACATATATACATATATATTACACATATATATTACATATATATTACATATATATAATTACATAGTTATATTGAAATAAAAAATATAATGCTCAAACTTCCAGTTAAACAGGACAGATTGTCCACATATATTTATTTCTATTCTTTCCCAAAATAGGAAATCACAGTAAAGCCATTTTAAAACATAAACTCAAAAAGATAAAAAGCACAAAACAAAGCAGATTAGGATTAGCTTTTGGAATGTGGAATGTACAAAAATACTAAATGGCAATTGACTTAGAAGATCCAAATACGCTGAAACTTCATCAAGCAGTGGTGTAAGCCAAGAAACGATCTAATTCCTCAAAAGTGAAGACATGGCAACAGTATAAGTATCTGAAAGTGAGGGTAAAAGTGGGGCTAAAAAAAAATGAGGATTTGATAAATCTGTGAGAAAAGCAGTTAGAAGTCCAGATCCCACGCAACACCTCAGCGGAAGACTGGAGGCTTATTTTCTGAGAGTAAAATGGAGAGTTCCTGATGTCTCAGTAGGCAAAGTGGTGGGAAGGGTACTATACCCCAACAGGGTTATTCCTGTGAATGTATACAGAGGGTGCCAAAAACATGTCTACACATTTTAAGAAAGGAAAAAAACTGTATTGAAATTGTAATAATATATACCGATAACAAAAGATGAATACAAGTGATGTGTATACATTTTGGGGACACCCCTGGTATGCAACAGTGAAACTAACCATGTGTCTTTCCTCATTCATTTTCCAGAGACTGGCACCCAGACTCCTAACTTTAAGTAAAAGCTATTCTTCTCTAGGTAATCTAAAGAAAAGATATTGTCAATTAGGGTTTTCCAACAAAATATTACAACCAAATCACTACAGTGAAACCTAAATTCAACAAACCTATAGCTTTTAAAGCATTTTTGATATCCCACTTAATACATAAATAGCCAAGAAAGCATCTGTAGACACCTCACTCAAGCCTATAACGCAAGTGATTGAGGCAAAACATGCAAAAAAACGAACAGGGGAAAAGCCCAAGGAGGAAACAGTAGGTAAGAAGAAAAGTTTAAATGTACATGTACTAATAATCTCAGAAAAATAAAAAGAATCATTGCGTTCATGGGACAAGAATAGAAATATAATGTGCTTGTTCAGAGTAAGAAAACTATTTAAAACTTAAAATATGACAAAAAGGAAAATCTCAGTGTAAGAGTTGAAAGATAAAATTAAGGAAATCTCCCAGAAATTATAGCAAAGTGACAAGAAGATGAGAGTTAAATGGGGAAAAAGGTAAGAAAATTAAAGAACCGATTCAAAAAGCAGAGCATTAGAATGATAGGAGTTCAATGAAGAAAGAACAGAGAAGGCAGAGCACAGGAAATCATTACATAAACAATTGAGAATATTTCTCTGAACTAAAAGACAGGAATTCCAAGACTGAAAGTGTCAATTAAGTACTTATTGAGCAGATATAATGGTTCTACTCCAGAGCACTTAAGAGTGAAAATTCAGAACTATGGGTTACACAGAAAATTCTAAAGTTTCCACAAAGATAAAGTAGACCACATACAAAGGACCAGAAAACAGGATGGCTTTGGACTTCCCAAGAGCAGTGCTGAAAGCTGACAGACAATGAAAATAACTGGAACTCTGAAGTAAAAAGATTTTGACTCCAGTGTTTTATTCTTAAACCAACGACAGATCAAGGGTAAGGATAGACATTTTCAAATATTCAAGAGCTTCAAAAAATTTGCCTCTCATGCATTTTTTCTTAGGAAACTTCTGAAGGACTGCTGTACTATAATGAGGGAGTAACCAAGAAAAAGGAAGACATGGAATCCAGAAAAAGAATTGTCTTCCTTTAAGAAAGAGGCAAAGACTCTCTCTCCAGGATGAATGTGATGGAATATGCTAGGAATGTAGGAGGTCATCGGATACCAAAAGCAAGAATAGAACGACTCAGAAAGTTCCAGGAAGATTATCTTTAAGAAAACAAAAATAACAGAAGATCTGATGTCATTGGAAGAGTTTGGGCATATTTTGGTGGTTAGTACATATAACATCAAATCAACAACAAAAAAATGAGACCATTATTAGCTACAGAGAAAACCAAAACTTGCTTAAAGTCTTGGTTGATACATAGCTTCTCTGTGAATAGTCCTTACATAAACAAAATAATGTACCCTGGATAATTTTAATCAAAATTATATAATAATTTTAGTGGAATGATGGAAGAGTTGGGAAGTATGTATGTTTCTCTCTGGTGCCTAGTGAGTAAAAGAGAGCTAAATCTTTATCTTCTATTATGGGAATTCAACAGGTACTATCTAAACCAGGAAGATCAAGCAATAGCTTGAGACAAACTATCCAAAAGTAACAGCTACAAAGCTAAAACAGTTGAAAGAATGCCTCTGAGGAAGCAGAAATGGAAGGGAAAGTTGAGGAATTGTTATTTTTCTTAATAAGTATGTAGAACTCCTGGAGTCTTTGAAATATGTGCAAAAATAACTTCGACAATCATAAAAATCAAGTTTAAGAAAATGTTTACACTGAAATGTTTTCATTTTTAACAGTTAGAAACAGATTAATTTGGCTTATGCAGCCAGGGTAATTGATTTTGTAGAAATCTCATAACACAGCTTCTCTTAAAATGTCTGTTCTTATGCAACTTCTTGTAGCTGAGCCATTAATTAAAAGATTGTAGCTTCACACTGTTATTATATTATTATTATTATTATTATTAAATTCAGGATTGTATATGTTCATTCACCTAAAATTGTGGTATTACCTATTAACTACTTGGGCATGTAAAATAGGCTTTTTGTTCCCTCAGACAACTAATTAAACTAATATAAAAATTGAGCAAAAATCTGAATGCAGAAAGTGATATAGATACTCATATAGTGCCATATGGATACTAGACTATTTGGGGGGACATCACTGCATAAATTATGTAAATGTATAACCACTGTACTCTACACCTGAAAGTAATATAAAATAATATTGAATGTCAACTGTAACTGAAAAAAATAATTTAAAAAATATTGCTAACTTCTTCTCAAGATTCATATCAGCATACCATTTTTTTAACAGGGCACATGTGATACCAAAGTGTGGTTTGTACAGTAAAAAGTAGTACATGGCAATTGTATGTTCACAGTCAGGCTTCTGGCAAAATGTCCTCTGTGTCACTCAGGAGTTTTTAACTGGAAACTACAGAAACGGATGCCGGTGAACCCAAACAATAGAGGGTTTCCTGGAAAGATCCTCAGGATGCTGCTGGAGATGGGGAGACCACTTGACTTCATGGCTGGAACAGCCAAGAAGCCTTCGGAGGACGAGGGCGCCCATGGCAGGCTGTGTTGGTCGCAGGAGTGGTGTGTTGGGGCCACTGCTTCTGTAAGAGGAAACTCCCCCTGCTCTTGTCTCTGCATCAATTGCTGAATATTGAGAGTGTATCTCCATACAGTTCAGCTGGCTGAGCTTCAGCCATTTGCTTTCCCGTTGGCTTACTAAGGTGGTGAGAGAAAAGAATTGGCATTTTTGCTTCTTTGATTAAGGACCAGCAGACTGACTTCTTTGCCACCAGACTACACACTGGGGAAATGCTAGTAAGAAAGGAGAGAACAATTAGAAATGTCAAAAAGCAGCTTCTTGTTAGACATGACTGAACTATTGAGTTTACTCAGTGGTCTACTCAAAGAGCATTGTTAATTGTCTGAAGAGCAGGTTGTTGAGAATGTTACCTTTTTGGCAAACTGATAGTGAAAATCTTGTGATCCGGGTGACATGGGTCCCAGCAAGACCAAGTTGTTTCCTTTTCATATATTGGAATTCAAACGTAACTTAGGTGAAACTTTTGGCTTGGCTCAAATGTAGATATCTATGTAGTCTACCCAAGAGAAAAATGGGGCATTTACCCACTGGTCTATCTGGTGATACTTAAGGATTTGGCTTTCTGTGTGGTTCTATGTATATGTCTGTTAGGAAGAATAGAAAGGGCCCGAGTGGCTTGGAAATTCTTTAAATATATTGACATCAAGAAAATAAGCTTGACTTCTTTTAAAAAGCCATTTTTTATTGGTCTCTTAAGTTTACTGGTTTTTTATAGTGCTTGCTTTATTGTTTCCCTTTCCATGGTAAAATAACAGGCTCAGTAAATCATCCCCTAATCAGAAGAAAGAGTGATGACTAGTAGAATTTAATTTGTTGCCATGTCTAGGAAAATCAGGAAGTCTAGACTAGAGAGAGTAGAGAAAGGGAAAGCAATGAGAACAGGCAAGGCTTTAGCTTCAACTTTTCTACACCAATAACTTGTACAACATTATCTTTTAATAGTTCTGTAATTTCTTTCTGTACTCTAAATTCCAGCAAGGAACGTACTGAAACGGTAAATCCTCTCTTCTACAAACAGTGTCAAAAAGCTCAGCAAAGCATTTACAAATAATAAAGGAACTGAAGACAAAATAAAAAAGAAACCAAAAATGAGGAGAGAAGAAAAATTTTCAAATGAGATTGAAATTCAAGAAGGGAACATATGAACTAGATCATTAAATAAACAAGGAGCAATGGAAGTCATTTAGGAAACTTACAGATAAAGATTTTATAGATTTTATAGATGTGAGTAAAGTGCCAGCGAGTCTCCTTAAGTTTGGTATACATTATTTGAAGTCAAATTTTACGGTGAGGTGGGGAAATAGAATCCCATACTCGCTTGTCGCTGGTTTCTCTACTGCAAATGAAGGTGCCTGACTTTTTCTCCCTTGCATGCAACATCTGCACATCTTGAGGTTGCTTACAAAGTTCCAAATGCCTCAAGTTTATCTTAGCTGGCTCCTAATATGATGAGAGTTTACTGATGTAAAAGGCTTTTTAAAATGCAGTGCAATCCTATGCTAGGTAGACCATAAATAACTTTTGACTGTATATTCTATAAAGAGTAAAGCACCTAATTATGAATAAAACAAGCCATTTCTCAAATGTATGTGGCAAATACCAAGATTAATTTACTTTTAGTGTTCGCGGTAATAAGATAGAATGTAACTAAGGTGAACTCAAGTGAAAATACTATAATAAAACATAAACAGCATTAGCTGTTCCTAAGTTTGTAATTAAGTTTTTGTGTTCAACAACAACAAAAATGTATACACATGGTTTCATGGGTGAAACATTTCCATAAGAATTATGAAATATGAGTCAGTCACCTGTCCTCCCTGTCTCCTGCATTTCCCATACGCCAGAGTTCACCTGTGTATGCTTATTTACCTTTCAGATTGTCAAATAACATTGTTATATTGGTTCTTTTTTAAAAATAAATTTAAACATAAATTTGTTCATTTCCCACTATGGGAAATGTGAATTTAGATTTTTTTTTCACTCTCTCACCTTCCCTATTGCACAAATTTTCCCATTCTAGAGAGTTATAATGTTACTTGGACCAGTATTCAGGATTCACATGATTATATTTTTGTAAATGTTGACACGGCTATATTTTATACTAGGGTTATTTTTCCTTTCTTGAACAACCTTCTGTATATCTTATTGTTATTAAGGGTACTGATTTTTTTTTTCAATTTCAGTTGACATTTAATATTATATTAGCTTCACTTGTACAGCACCATGGTTCGACATTTATATAACTTATGAAATGATCACCCTGATAAGTCTAGTACCCACCTGGGTACTGATTTTTATTGACTTGATTTTCTATGTCCTAACTCTTCACGAGTTGTTCCAAATTTGTTAGGATTGTATCAAGATCTTCTTGGAGACAAGTCTTCAGAAGCTTCTGATCTGCTCCAGCTGGATTGGTTGTGCTCTATGCCTTGCAAATGCCATGATCCTGAGATTTCCCTTCAAGTTCAACCTAGAGAGATCCCTTTCTTTGCTGAGTTGGAGCTCCCATTCCCTGAAACTCTCACTTTCCTCTTCCTTGATTTACTCTCATGCTGGTGAAGCAACTTTTTCAGGGGCTTTGTGAGAAAGACAGCATGAGAAATAAATTGCTTTTGAGAGGTTACACATCTGAAAATATCGTGAGTCTATCCTGATACTTCACTGATAGTTTCCCTGGGTATGGTGTTATTGATTTAAAATAATTTTCTACAAATTTGAAAGGCATTTCTCCATTGTTCTCTATCTTTGCTATAAATTTGACAGATCAAAATCTTTTCCAATTTCTAATTGTGGAAGCTTTTACAATCTTCCCTTTATCCCTGAAGTGCAGAAATTGTACAATTAAATGCCTTTGTGTCAGCTGATTTTCAGCTGTTTTACTGGGCACTATCTAGGAGCTCATATCCTTCATTTTTGGGAAATTTTCTTGAATTATTAATGATTTTTTACTTTCTAGTTTTTCTGTTCTTTCTTTCTGGATTTCCTATTAGTTAGATGTTGGATCTCCTAAACTAGTCCTCTAATTTTCTTACATTTATTTTAAAATAATTTTCTCTCTTAAAGTTTTCTAAAAAATGTTTTATTATGTTATACTTTCTGTGAGAATTTCTTTACCTTATCTTTCAAAATTTTCTCTCATTTTTATTTCTGCTGTTTTTAATTTTTAAAAACAATTATTCCCTGCTTGTTTGTATTATATAGCATTCATTATTTTTTTCATGGATGCAATATTTTCTTACTTCTGAATATAGCAATATCACATGTTTAAAAATTTCCTTCAATCTGTGTAATATCTGCTCTCTCTGCATTGCTTATTTGTTTTACTCTCTGTCTGTTCATATTATAAGTGGTAGATTAAAAGCTTTTTTGAAAACACATACCTAGGGATAGTTTTTCTATTGCAAATGTCACAGTAGGAAGATCTGGCTGGACTGTTTTATTGAAAGACTGTGAATTTTAGTATTTCAGATCTTTCTCTTGGTCTAGTAAAATTTCCCAGAAAAGAATGTTCCAGATATATGTCTTCCTGCTAGCATTTTGAAAACTGAGTGGGGAAGAGGGCTAAAGGGAATGCTGAGAAGCATTCATTACGTAAACACCGATTACGCCGGCCCCCCAACCCATAACCTGCCCTCAGTGGTGGCTGCTCAGCTCCAATCCAAAGACCTTCCGTTTTATACTTTCCAGGTAATAAACCTACAGTTTTCTGTCTTGGTTAGTGTGTAGTCTGCTCAGGCTGACATAACAAAATATCACAGACCACATGGTTTAAACAACAGAAATATATGCTGTCATAGTTTTGGAGGCTAGAAGTTCAAGACCAAGGTGCCAGTAAGTTGGTTTTTCCTGAGGCCTCTCTCTTTGACTGGCATACAGCTGTTTTCTTCTTGTGTCCTCACATGGTCTTTCCTCCGTGCATATGCTCCTTCTCTCTCTTCATGTTTTCATTAGGATACCTGTCCTGTTGGATTTGGGCCCCACTCTTCTGAGGTCATTTAACCTTAATTACCTCCTTAATGGCCCTTACTCCAAATATAGTCACATTGGGTGTTAGGACTTCAATATACGGGTTTGGGGGGTGGGAGAGGACACACAATTCAGTCTGTAACAGCTGGGGAGAGGCAAGTGTTCAGTTTTACAGAGTGTGATTGGGGAACTTTCTTAAATTCACTCTACAAACATTTTTTTTAATCCCATAGTCCCTCCTACCTCCAGAGTTCACGAAACTATTAGCGATTCCATGATATAAATCATGTTATGCCTTTTTCCTCCTCACTGCCAGCTTAGAATTGAGCTTTTGCAGAGCTACTAAATTAGAAATTTTCTCTTACCTTTCCCAGTTCCAAATCTGTGTTGCTACAACAGATATGATATAAAAATAGGTAACGATTGCTATGTTATTGGAGCCAACCAATCAGAAAGGATGCCTGACTGATAATAATGAACCCAAGCCAGATACCATATAGGAACCTAGCAGCTGAACGCTAGTGCTCTGCTTTTTCCTTCTTTTACTCTTTATGAGTATATGCCATTTAAAATAAAATTCCTTTATCTGTCATCATACTATATGGTTTCTAGAGGAAGCACACTTAAATGTGTGTGTTTAATCTATTATCTTTTGCCAGAAAAGCATTTTTTTCCAAATTTTAAAATTAAACATGAAATATTGCTTTAATTCTGCTTATTCCTGGCTAAATGTGACTATTTAAAATGTTTAAACATTATCAATAGGCCAGATTCATTGGATAGCTTTCAGGAAAGAGTTTAAGAAAAAGTAAATTGAGTGTGTCAGCTGCTTTAGGTGTTGTATATAGTCATCTTGGTGATCCTCCAAATCATGAACTATAAAATTAAAAAACAAAACAAAAACCCTTTACTGTTGTATTTTCAATATTTTTATCAATGCATGAATCCCTTTTAAAACAATTTCCACCTTCTCTGATTGTCCCTGAGATTCAGTACAATATTGATCATTTTTCCACCTTTTGATTTCATATATGCTTCTATTACTTAACTTATTATTTTTCAATATGACACACATCATTAGTTTCCTAGTCAATATTATTCTTAATTCTCCTTTGCTAAGAGAAGTTGGATTTGGTATGTAAAATATTTGCTTTTCCTCGGTCTCTTGTAGCTCGATGTCCATGTGACACAGTTCCAGCCAATGAGATATAACTAGAAATCTCTTGGAATTCCTGTAGACATTCAACATTTTTGGATAAAGAAGTGAATAACTAAATAATCCCAGCAAATTGTCAGATTCTGATGTAAATATCCCAAGTTAGAGACCTACACTTTTATCTCTCATTAAATGATTCATTATTTCTGTAGAACTGAAGATTCTGAATTTTACAGCTCTGGCTCTAATATATATACAGAGGGTGCCAAAAAAATAGTATACAGATTTTAAGAAAGGAAAACCGTATTAAAATTGTGATACTCAATATATACCAATAACAAAAGACGAATACAAGTCACGTTTGACTTCAGTAATTATAAAAGGTGCTCAAAGTGGTTACCATCAGCGTCCAGACACTGCTGATTACAGTGAATTACTGCTTGAGCAACATTGACCAAAGTGTCCATTTGTATATATTTTATTTTTGGCACTCCCGCCATATATACATATATATACATACATACATATATATACATATGTTATATGTATACACACACACATATATACATACATATATATGTACATATATACGTACATATATATGTACGTATATATGTGTGTGTATACACACACACATATATACGTGTATATATACATGTATATATGTATATGTGTATATGTATATATAGCCAAGGGTTCACAAACCATAGACCAGAGACTGTTCTTAAAAATAAAATTTTAGTAGAACATAGCTATACCTTTTATTCATGTATCGTCTATTGTTGCTTTGATACAACAATAACAGTTGAGTATTGCAACCAAGACTACATGGCCCCAAAATTCTAAAATACTGACAATCTAGCCCTTTACAGTATGTGGGCTTCTGTTTCTAAATCATTTAGCCTCTCTGAAGCTACTTTTCTTTATCTTTAAACATTGTGACTTCTGAGCATTTTAAAAAGGATTTTCTGATTTTTTTATTATTATTAGTTTCAGGTGTACAAAATAATGTAATAGTTAGACATTTATACCCCTCACAATGTGATAACCCCTCTCCCCCAATCTATTACCCCTCTGACATCATATATAGCTGTTACAGTTCCACTGACTCTATTCCTCCACATCCACATATATATTAAATTATAGTTGACATTCAATATTATTCAGCTTCAGCCTCAGGTGTACACTGCAGTGATCAGATACCTACACTGTCCATGAAATGGTCTCCCTAATAAGACAAGTGTCCATTGGATATCCTACAAAATCTTTACAACATTGTTGTTATATTCCCCAAACTGTCTTTCGTATCCCCATGGCAATCTTGTGGTTTCTAATCTGATTGTGCTTTCTAATCCCCTCACCTTCTCCCCCATCCTCACCCCCCTCCCATCTAACTACCCTCAGTTTTTCCTCTATGTCTCTGAGACTGTTTCTGATTTGTTTGTTTATTTATTCTATTCTTTAGATTGCACATATAAGTGAGATCATACAGTATTTGTCTTTCTCCATCTGACTTATTTCACTTAGAATGATGTTCACTAGGTCCATCCATATCGTTGCAAATGGTAAGATTTAATTCTTCTTTATGGCTGCGTAATACTCCATTGTATAAATGTACCAGTTTCTTAATCCAGTCGTCTACTGATGGGCATATCAGTTGTTTCCATGTCCTTGCTATTGTGAATAGCACTGCAATAAACATAGGGGTGCACAAATTTTTTTGAATTAGTGTTTTGGATTTCTCCAGATAGATACCTAGGAGTGGAATTCCTGGGTAATAAGGTAGTTCCATTTCCAATTTTTTGACATACCTCCATACTGATTTCCATAGTGGCTGTACCAATCTGCAATCCCACCAGTGGTGCACAAGGAATCCCTTTTCTCCACATTCTCACCAGTATTTGTTGTTTGTTGGTTTATTGATGATAGCCATTCTGACTGGAGTGAGGTGATATCTCATTGTGGTTTTTATTTGTATTTCTCTAATGATTGGTGAGGTTGAACATTTTTTCATATGTCTGTTTGCCATCTGTATGTCCTCTTTAGAAAAATGTCTCAATGTCCTCTGCCTATTTTTTAATTAGGTTGTTTGTTTTTTTTGGTGTTGAGTTGAATGAGTTTTTTATGAATTTTGGATATTAAATGTACCAATGAAAAATATCTTCCCCCATTCAGTAGGATGCATTTTTGTTTTATTGATGGTTTCCTTTGCTGTGAAAAAACTTTTTAGTTTGATGTAATCCCATATGTTTATTTTTTCTCTTACTTCCCTCTCCCAAGGGGAAATGTCAGTAAAAATATTACTAAGGGTAATGTCTGCAAATTTATTTCCTATATTTTCTTCTAGGAGTTTTATGGTTTCAGATCTTATATTTAAGTCTTCAATCCATTTTGAATTTATTCTTGTATATGGTGTAAGGAGCTGGTCCAGCTTCATTTTTTTGCATGTGTCTGTCCAGGTTTCCCAGCACCATTTATTGAACAGACTGTCTTTACCCCAATGTAAATTCTTTCTTCCACTGTCATAGATTAAATGACTATATAAGTATGGATTTATTTCTGGGCTGTCTATTGTTTTCCATTGATCTATGTGTCTGTTTTTATGCCAGTACCATGCTGTTTTGATTACTAGAGCCTTATAGTATGATTTGATGTCAGGTATCATGATACCTCCCACTTTGTTCTTTCTCAAGATTTCCAAAGCTATTTGGGGTCTTTTATGGTTCCTATAAATTTTATGATTATATGTTCTATTTCTGTGAAAAATGTCCTTGGTAGTTTGGTAGGAATTGCGTTGAGTCTGTATATTGCCTTAGTTAATATGGACATTTTAACTATATTAATTCTTCCTATCCATGAGCATGGTATGTGTTTCCATCTATTTGTAATTTCTTCAGTTTCCCTCCTCAGTGTCTTATAATTTTCTGAGTGCAGATCTTTTACTTCTTGAGTTAAATTTATTCCTAAGTATTTTACAGTTTTTGAAGCAATTGTAAATGGGACTGTTAACTTAATTTCTCCTTCTGATATTTTATTATTGGTATATACAAATGCAACTGATTTCTGAATATTAACTTTGTATCCTGCTATTTTACTAAATTCATTTATCAGTTTTAATAGTTTTTTGGTGGAGTCTTTAGGGTTTTCTATATAGAGTATCATATCATCTCCATATAATGACAATTTTACTTCCTCCTTACCAATTCGGATGCCTTTTATTTCTTTTTCTTCAGTCTGATAGCTGTGGATAGAACTTCTAGAACTATGTTGAATAAAAGTGGAGAAAGTGGGCAACCTTTTCTTGTTCCTGATTTTAAGGGGAATGGTTTTAGCTTTCCCCATTGAGTATGATGTTAGCTGTATTCCTACTTTCTTAAGAGTTTTTATCATAAATGGTTGTTGGGTCTTGTCAAATGCTTTTGCTGCATCTATTGATATGACCATATGATTTTTATTTTTCATTTTGTTAATGTGGTGTATCACAGAAATTGATTTGCGAGTATTGAACCAACCTTGCATACCAGGATTTAATCCCACTTGATCATAGTGTATGATCTTCTTAATGTATTGCTGAATTCTGTTTGCTAATATTTTGTTGAGAATTTTTGCATCTATGTTCATTAGGGATATTGGCCTGTAGTTTTCTTTTTTTGTAACGTCTTTGTCTGATTTTGGGATCAGGATAATAGTGAAGTGGCCTTGTAAAAAAAGTTTGGGAGTTTTCCTTCCTTCTGGATTTTTTTGAATAGTTTGAGGAGAATAGGTGATAATTCTTTTTTGAATGTTTTGTAAAATTTACTTGTAAAGTCATCTGTTCCAGGGCTTTTGTTTGTTGGGAGCTTGTTGATTACTGATTCAATTTCACTGGTAGTAATCAGTCTCTTCAGAGTTTCCATTTCTTCTTGAGTTAGCCTTGGAAGGTTGTATGCTTCTAGAAAATTATCCATTTTTTCCAGATTGTCTAATTTGTTGGCATATAGTTGCTCATACTATTTTCTTAAATCTGTTTTGTATTTCTATGCTGTCCGTTGTCACTTCTCCTCTTTCATTTCTGATTTTATTAATTTGAGTACTCTCTCTTTTTTTTTTTGATGAGTCTGGTTAAAGGTTTCTCAATTTTGTTTATCTTCTCATAAAGCAGGTCTTGTTTACATTGATCTGTTGTATGGTTTTTTGGTATCTATTTCATTTATTTCAGCTCTGATCTTTATTATCTCCGTCCTTGTACTCCCTTTGGGCTTATTTTGCTGTTTTGTTTATTTGTTTGTTTGTTTGTTTTTCCAGTTCTCTTATGTGTAAGGATAATCTGTTGATTTGAGATTTTTCTTGTTTCTTTAGGTAGGCCTGCATTGCTATGAGTGTCCCTCTTAGGACTGCTTTCACTGCATCCCATAGATTTTCTGTCGTGTTTTCATTTTCATTTGTCAAGGTATCTTTTGATTTCTTTCTTGATCTCACTGTTGACCCATTCATTATTTAGTAACATGTTATTCAGCCTTCATGTATTTGTGTGTTTTCCAGTTTTTCTCTTGTAATTGATTTCTAATTTCATAGCACTGTGTTCAGAGAAGACGCTTGATACGGTTTCAACTTTATTAAATCTATTGAGACTTGGTTTTTGGCCTAACATGTTGTCTATCTTCAAAAATGTTCTGTGTGCACTCGAGAAGAATGCATATTCTGCAGCTTTGGGGTGAAATGATCTAAAAATATCAATTAAGTCCAACTGATCCAATGTGTCATTTAAGGCTGCTGTTTCCATATTGATTTTCTGTCTGGAGGATATATCCCTTGCTGTCAGTGGTGTGTTGAAGTCCCCTACTATGATAGTGTTACTGTTATTTCTGTCTTTATGTCAGTCAGTATCTGTTTTATATATTTAGGTGTTCCTATGTTGGGTGCATAGATGTTTACTAGGGTTATGTCCTCTTGTTGGATTGATCCCTTTATTATTATGAAGTGTCCTTCTTTGTCTTTTATTATATTCTTCGTTTTAAAATCTAGTTTTTCAGATATAACTATTGCTACTCCAGATTTTTTCTCATTTCCATTTGCATAAATTATCTTACTCCATCCCTTCGCTTTCAGACTGTGTGTGTCTTTTGATCTGAGGTGAGTCTCTTGAACACAGCCTATACAGGGGTCTTGTTTTCTTATCCACTCAGCCTCCCTATGTCCTTTGATTGGAGCATTTAATCCATTTACATTTAAAGTGATTATTGATAGGTACATAGTTATTGCCATTTTATTATTTGTATTTCTGCTCTTCATTAGTTAGATTGTTTTCATCTTTCTTCTGTTTAAAGAAGTCCTTTTAACATTTCCTGCAGTGCTGGCTTAGTGGTAATTCCTTTAGCTTATTCTTTTCTGGGAAGTTCTTTATCTCTCCTTCAATTTTAAATGATAGCCTTGCTGGATAAAGCAATCTAGGTTGTAGGCCTTTGTTTTTCATCACTTTGAATACCTCCTGCCACTCCCTTCTGGCCTGCAAAGATTCTGTAGAAAAGTCAGCTGAGTCTTATGGGAGCACCCTTGTAAGTAACTGTTCGTCTTTTGCTGCTTTTAAGATTCTCATTTTGTTTTTAACCTGTTCCATTTTAACTATAATGTGTTTCTGTGTGGGCCTGTTTGGGTTCATCTTGGTTGGAACTCTCTGCACTTCCTGGACTTGTATATTGATTTCCTTTACCAACTTAGGGAAGTTTTCCATCATTATTACTTCAAATATGTTCTAAATCCCTTGCTCTCTCTCTTCTCCTTCTGGTATTCCTGTGATGCACATGTTGCCCTTGATGTTTTCCCACAGGTCTCTTAAACTATTTTCATTGTTCTTTGTTCTTTTTTCTTTTTGTTGTTCTGCTTGAGTGCTCTGTTATCTTGTCTTCTAAATCACTGATTGGATCTTCTGCTTCATCTAACCTGCTGGTAATTCCTTCTGGTGTGTTCTTTATTTCAGTTATTGTATTATTTAGTTCTAATTGGTTGTTTTTTATGATTTCTCTATGCTTCTCTATGTTGTCACTAAGATCCGTGAACATTCTTATCATCAGTGTTCTACACTCTGTCTCTGATGGGTTGGTTACCTCTATTTCATTTAGTTCCAGTTCTGGAGGTTTCTTCTGTTCATTTACTTGAAACATGTTTCTTTGTTTCCTCGTTCCAGCTGTCTTTCTGTGTTTGCTTCGATGTATTAAGAGATCCCTTAAGTCTTTCAGTCTTTGCAGGGTAGACTTATGTAGTATGTGTCCTTTATATTTTAATTGCACAGTCTCCCTATTCTCCTGTGCATGTGTTCCAGAGGTGTCCCTTGTGTTGTGTGTATTCTCCTGTTGAAGCTGAGCTTTAATTGCTTTTGGCTTGTCCATAGGTGGAATTGACTCCTAGGCTGACTAGCTGTGAGAATTGGCTATGCCTACAGTATATGAGCTGCTGTGTAAAGGTTGAGCCCTCAGGTAAGGCTTGGCCCCTACGCCCTCAGGTAAGGCTTGGCCCCTATGGGTTCTTGTGCCTGGAGAGAATTCCTTTTGGGTGTGTCACTTGTAGGTCAAACCCATAATGCTCTGGTTTAGTCTGGAGTTGGCTCTGGGTGTGTTGATTCTTGGGCATCTTGGGCTGGTTCCTTGTGCAGGTTGATTTCAGAACAAAACAAATCAACAAGCACAGCAACAATAACAAAAAAAAACAAATATACTCACATATAAAAACAACTGACAACCAACACTCAACACAAACAAAAATATCAAAAATACAAAAAAAAAAGAAACAAAACAATAAATAGCAACATCAAAAAAATCATACAGAGAAATGGAAAGAAAAAGGAAAAGTAGAGCAAGAAAAGGAAAAAAAGAAAAGAAGAGAGAGAGAAAGGGGAATATATATATAAGTACACACACACACACACACACACACACGTATAATAAAGTACAAAAAAAAAAACAACAAATGCCAATCTTGGCTTAAGCCCACCAGGCTATCTCCAGGTTGTCCTCTGCTGTACAAAGACTCCTCTGTGTCTTGTGGAGGCAGAGCCAGCCACCTGGTGTCCAGACTGACCCTGGCATTGCAGTTCTAGACGAGTGGGGCTATGGGGTATGGTTGGTAGTTTTTACAAAGTCAGTATAGTTTCTGCTGTCACCTACACAAATGCGCGCTGAGAACACCACAGCCAGCCACCAGAAGGTGGACTTCTTCCCTGTGTGCATGTCTCCTGAGTTTTAGCATGGGGGCTGAGTAGGCAAGTGACTGGCCAGCCCAGGAGTGTCACACTCTTCCCAGCCTCTTCCCTAGGTCACAGCTGCAAAATGGCTTTCTCCAGTTTTTGAGGGCTACAGCTCCTCTGTAATTTGACACTACTCCTGTGTTCATGGACCAGTTTAAGACTCTGGAAGAGCGGGGGTGGGAGAGCTGTGGGAAAGTAGGGGGAGTGGCTCAGGTATAGCGTTTGCTTTCTGTCTGACTGAGAGATCCTAGCCTCAGTTCTCAGCTGAGGTTTCTGCCTCAAATGCTGGATACTGTACTGACCTTTCTTCAGGACTGTGGGGTGCAGGGAGGGTGCCCACTGCCTGGCTGCTGTAATCTCTGGTCTGCATCCTGGGGTCACCATGTCTCTGCAGCCACGGATGCAGGCCCCGTCTCCACACCACTTCCTTCCCTCTTCCCTGCTTGCTCAGTTTGCCCTCCTTCAGGTAAACCTTGCACATGTCTCTTAGATGTTCTGTGTGATGAGCAGAGAATCCTTTGATGGGTTATAGATGATCAATTTGTGGTAACTTCCAGAGGAGAACTCAAGAAGCCCACTTCACTGCCGCCATTTCTATGATGTCCCTCTGATGTATTTTTTACAACTAGAAGCTATTTGAAAAAGTAGTGAATAACCCAGCAAAGTTGTCTTTTTACATTGTATTCCTTCAAATATCTGAAGACAGCAAAGCATGATCTCCCTAAGTTATCTTTTTTTAGGCTAAATCATAGCAGTTCATCTAGCTATTTCTCATACGAGAAAGGACACAGTGTTTTGTAAAGAATTTTATTTCATTTTTCAATTTTACCATTAAAATCTAGAGCTCAGAACAAAATACAATCCCACAGTATGATATGACACGCACAGAGAACAACTTCCAAAATGGTAAATTTTCTTGAAAACTGAATTCTGATGAACTCATTCCAAGATTATGTTTATTTCCTATTACAACTCAATATTGAGTTGTGTGGAATTAAAACTCTTAGATTTTTTTTTTTTTTTTTTTACTGCCTCATCAGTCATTTAAATTGACATTCAGGTTTTTCCATTTATTCCTGTAAAAACACATCTTACTGATTTTAACCCATCTTTTAAATTCAGTGAAGTTGTTTTAAATATTGACTTTGCTGGTAATTATTTTAGCTATTCCTCTAAATCTTGAAACTTAAAAAATTTAATACGTGAATGACAACTTATTGAAAAATATCTTGTTATAGGGCAGAGTTGTGTTATCATTATCACCATATATATATATATATATATATATATATATATATATATATATATATATTTGCTGGTTTTTTTTACTATGTATTAGACCTGAATTAAATCTTTTTATGCATTATCTTAAAATATATTCATGAAAATGTTTTCCTAATATCCCCATTTTCCTAATATATTTTTAATATCCCCATTTTACATATAAAGAATCTGAAGCCCAAAGAAGCTAAATTAAAACTCAGGCAGTCTTGGGGATTTCCAGTCCAGATGGCAGAGTAGGTAAATGCTGTGTTTGCCTCATCTCATGACCACATCAAAATTACAACTAACTACAGAACAACTATCGTTGAGAATCACCTAAAGTCTAGCTGAACCAAAGTCCTACATCTAAGGTGTGGAATGGGCTGGTACAGTATCCATGTGGGACCATTAAGAATCAGGAAGGATATCTCAGCTGTGAAGGTCCCACGTCCCACCCCCCCACCCCCAGCAGGCTCCACAGTCCAGGGTTCCAGAGCTAGGGGAAACAAGCCCCATAATTCTGGCTGTGAAACTGAGTGGAGATTGGGGTTGAGTGAGATGAGAGTGGCTGCAATCATAGGTGTTCTTCTTAAAGGGTCCTCACACAGACTTACTCACTGGCAGACTCATTCATTCTGAGCTCCAGCATTGGGGTACCCATTCCACACGCACCAGAGACATACAGGGAGGAAGTATGTCTGGTTTCAGGGTGAGGGCTGAAGGATTAGCTTTCTCCCAGACAGACGTGCTGGTAGAATCCATTTTTTCCTTGTTGAGTCGTCCCCAATTTCAGCTTGCAGACAGAGGCAGCCACCATATCTGAGTCTCCATCAACTGAACTGCCCTGCCTGGTGATTCCTTGACACCCCACTCCACCCAACTTGCAGGCACACCAAAGCCACTTCCAGTGACTTTTCAATACAAACAGCCTGCCTTGGCTCATGCTGTGGACTTTCCTAAAATCTCTCAAAGGCTCACAGAACCCAACCAAGCAGCATCTGGTTTTGGTGTTTCCCATTCCCCTGGCTGAGTAGTCCCAAGCCCGGCACTGGTAGTAGCTGGCCTCTATTTGAGGTTTGGCATCTCAAGATACCTCCAATCTCAGTGTGGGTAGTGGCCATCTGAACATGGCTTTGTGGCTCATGCCAGGTGTCCCTGAACAGGGCACAGAAAGTGGCTGAACTTGTCCTCCAGTGGGGTCCTCCCAGGAGGCCCCAAGGCTTGCACACATGGTGGCCAGCTTTGGACTGAGCTGTAGAATCACCTGGCCACCTCCAAGGATGACACACTGAGAGGGCAGACTGGGCAACCACCAGAGCCCCACTAAAGCAAATCATGATTCACAGGGTCAGCCCCAGCACAACAGCTCCTCTACTGTAGTTATGGCCAGTCCTCACAACCAATCATCCCGAGGGTCAATCCTTCCTATTGATGTGCAAACAGCAACCAAGGATCAACTGCAACAGGAGGGCACACACAACCCAAACAAGGGACACACCTGCAGCACTCAGCTCAGGTGATCAGAGAGACTGCACCACTGAGCCCCACAATACACATACTATATAAGGTCATTCTACTAAGATGCCAAGACACAGCAGAACTAAATATATAGAAACAGATACAGGGTTGCAGCCAAAATGGAGAGAAAAAGAAATAAGTCTCACATAAAAGAACAGAAAAAAGCTCTAGAAAAAGAACAAATCAAAATGGAGACAAGCAATCTATCAGATGTAGAGTTCAAAACACTGGTTGTAAGGATGCTCAGTGATCTCAATTTGAACTTATCAAAGAGATAGGAAACATAAAAATGGAGGTAGAAAATGTGAAAAAAGAACCAGTCAGAAATAAAGAATACAGTAACTGAAATGAACAATACGTTAGAGGGATCAACAGTAGATTATGAAGCAGAGGATTGAATCAGTGATTTAGAAGATAAGGTAGCAGAAAACACGTGACTAGAACAGCAAAAATTAAAAAAAAGTCCCCCTCCCAAAAAAAAAATGAGGATAATTTAAGGGGACTATGAACAACATCCAGCATACCAACATTTGCATCATAGGGGTACCAGGAGGAGAAGAGAGAGAGCAAGGAATTGAAAACCTATTTGAAGAAATAATGATGGAAAACTTCCCTAACCTGGTGAAGAAAATAGACATATAAGCCCAGTAAACGCAGAGTGCCAAACAAGATGAACCGAAATAGGCCCACACCATGATCCGTCATAATTAAAATGCCAAAGGTTAAAGACAAAGAAGGAATCTTAAAAGTAACAATCTTAAAATCAGTAAGACTGTCGGCTGATTTCTCAACAGAAACTTTGCAGCCCGAAGGGATAGGCATCAAATATTCAAAGTGATGAAAAGCAAGGAGCTAATCAAGATTACTCTACCCAGCAAAGCTATCATTTAGAATCAAAGGGGAGATAAAGAACTTTTCAGATAAGATAAAGCTAAAGGATTTCATCACCACCAAACCAGTATTACAAAGAATCTTAAAAGGACATCTTTAAGATGAAAAAAATGATAAAAAATATGTATAATAAAATGGCAATAACTGCATACTTATCAATAATTACTTTCAATGTAAATGGATTAAATGCTCCAATCAAGAGATAAAGTGGCTGAATGAATAAGGAAACAAGACCCTTACATATGCTGTCTATAAGAGACTTCAGACTGAAAGACACACACATACTGAAAGTAAAGAGATGGAAAAGGATATTTCATAAAAATGGAAACAAAACAGGTGAGGTAGCAATACTTATACCAAACAAAATAGACTTTAAAACAAAGGCTATACCAAGAGACAAAGAAGAATCCAGTAATCCCACTACTGAGTATTTATTGGAATATCCACAATTGTAAATTGTGAGAATTTGACTTGACTTCAGCTTTTAAAGCATTTCTTCACATGTACATGGACTCAACAAAGTCTCATGTACTATGGAGCAGCACCACACATTGTGAGTGTGTAGCTGGCACAAACTGCATTAATTTTCCTCTCAAAATTGTCATGGATTGTTAGCTTTGAATATTGACAGTCTTTTGCATTATTTGTATTGCTTTAAGTTCTCTCTTTTGTCCATACTGTCTTTCCTCTTTTGTTTCTAGTTTTGGGGTTGTTTTTTTTTTTTTTTTTTTTTTTGTACTGAAGGTCCAATTTCATTAACTTTGAGAATTATATATATGCATTGTTAGTGAGCATATCTTAAGTTTAAGGTATTTGCACTATGAAAAAGCTCAAGGAACACAGGAGACAGCCATAAGTTAAAGTAAATGAGAAAGGAAAACTGCTTAACCACTGAAGTGATTTTGTCCCATTTACTGGTATTTAGTGTTTTAGTATTGTAGGGAGAAAAAAAGTGTAGTCCTTCTACTCATATTAGGTTCGTTGGCTGGAGCCATGTAAAATAAACTAACTAAAGACAGGTTAACAAAAGCAAAACAAACAGAAGTTTATTAATATGTATATCATGAACACACATGGAAACAATCAGAGATGATTAACTCAAAATGGTGGTTAGAAGTTGGACTTAACAAAAAAACAATAAACTTTTAGAGAAGTGACAACACAAAAGAAAAGGACTTTGAGTTTGTAGTGGTTGACAAATTGTGGCACAGCAAATATTGGGGGAAATTAATGGTAGGCAAGGGCTAGTTCTTAGCACGGTTTGTTATGTAGATTTTTCCGGTACCTTCTCTGGGCTGGTAAGTGTCTAGAGTTGTCTCTGGTGATTAACTTCTCTCATTCCTGTTAGAAAGGGGAGGGGAAACCCTTTTACAAATCTATGTCCTGCTTTTAGGCAAATAGAGGGAGAGCAGAGAGCTTTTCTTGTACATGCTTCTTCTCAACTGCCTTCAAAGTAATCCTTATGCCAAAGTGGCAAGTTTTGGTGGCAAATTCTGCTACCCTTCATTATAAATGGATGTTAGGTCCAGGTCTCAAGAAATATAAGAACACTTTCTTTTGACTTTAATATTACTTACCTTACAAACTTCTAAAAATGTGTGTCTAAAGAAGCTGGTCAGATAAAACACTCAAAATATATAGATGCTAGCAGGAAGGAGAGAACTTAATGCAAAGAGCTTATAAGGAAGAATACTGACCAAAAGTCAGTGGCCTTGGGTTCTTTCACTTACTCCCAAGGCATCTAAAAGGGCCTTGAGAGAATATGGGGGGTGATGGGGAGCCCTACTGTCTTTGGATATCACAATGACTGTGGAAAGTTACTGGCAATCAATGTGGGGGTCAAATGTCAGACAATAAAGAAAGTCCTGTCTACAACTCTACCATTATTTCCTTTAACCTTAAGGTCCCTGGGAAACCATCACTTATGGAGTCGGTTTAGCTTTAAGGCTGTAATCCCACACTTTGTGAAAGGAAAAAAGGCAACAATAATATGCTTTAATGATATTCATGTCCATTTCTATCATCATAATTGAAGCAATGGGGAAAATTGCCTGAACTCTAAAATGAAAGTTAACAACTCTGGCTTTTACTCCTAATTATCCAGTGATATAAAATATGACCTTGGGCTAGTTATTTACTCTGTCTATGTGTGGAAAGGAAGATAATGTTAATGTCACTAGAAGAACATCTGAATTCATTAACAGTAGTGAAGCATATTTCAAAGTGTAATGTCATGATTGAATGTATAACTTTATATTTAAACAACCCATGTGCCACCCAGTTGTCCCAATGCTAAGCAATCACTAAGGTTGCAAAACAATTAATAAGCTCAGTTATGTATCAAGCATGATAGGCTTTCCCACCTTATAAGAGGCTTTTTTTCCTGATTGATAAGCATGAGGGCTATGCCTATGGATCAAATCAATAAATTAAGAATAAATTATGTAATTGCCTGATATGTGTTCCACTGTCCTCATTTTCAGCCTGAGGGAGGAATGAGCTTTTAAACTTTTCCATATCAGTAGTCTTTTTCAGAGTTAATGATCTACCGATATATTTGGCAATAAAAGCAAAACCAATTGATTTCAAAACAAGTTCAGCCTTAACAGGACACAGGCTCCCCTGGGGCTTTTCCAAGGTCTCCATTTTATTAAAGAATACCAAGAATACCAAAATTTAGGGAGCAAATGTTCCAATTGAGACAAAAGTGTGCATTTGTTAGTGATTCACACAAAAGACCACTATCCTGTAACTCAGGGTCTTGGGTTCTTGTCCCAAATTCATTTCCAACTAGCTTTGTGATTTGGAGCAAGTACTTTGACTTGAGTAGTATGATAATAGTATATTGAAAGTAAACACATACCAAGCTCTACATATCTTTGAAGCATAGTCTAAGTTGTCCTCTTATTACATTATCTCATTTAATTTTCTCAGCAACTGTATGAGGTAGAAATTTCTATTTGTTTGTTTGTTTGTTATAGTAAATGGCTGAGACATTTCTATTTGTTTGCTTGTTTGTTTGGTATAGTAAATGGCTGAGTAATCTTACAGCCAGTGACTACTCTAATCATTCTGGGATATAGCTACTTGCCCTACACAAGATAAATTTAGTCTAATATGTGAATATGCTTTAAGAGTGAAAAGATTTCTACAAATGCAAGTTACTAAGGCAAGAGTTTACTAAATAGAATCTGCTAGTCCAAAAGAATTAATGCATTTGATGTGTCCAATGAAGTTGCTGGGTAAAGATCATGACTTATTCGTTAGTTATTCAATGATAGAGAGATGAGATAAGAACAATAAAGAGGACAGATAGAGACCTGCCAATTAGTGAATAGAAGGGTCTTTCCTTCAGCTCCAGGATCATGTCTTTCTGAGATCTAGAAAGCCATGTGACTTGCCTTTTCTCAATGGGCCCCTACAAGCGTGTCCTCTCATTTGTGATGCCAATATCTATTAACAGTCTCCCCACATCTATAAACATAAGCACTCTGGTATTCCACACCCTGAGGGATGCATCTATCATGAAAAGCACTCTTGACAAGAAGGCCAAGAATGGGAGAAGGTACAACAAGGGCCAGAAAGTTGTCACAGTACAATCAGTCACTACCCACAAAACACTTCTGCAGACTAACAATTCCTAAACCAAGATATTTTTTTTCTTTGAATTCAGATTTAACTATAAATTAAAATATACAGATTTCCAATTATACACTAAATATTTATATATAAAATTTCTTGTGCCGAAAACTTTCTGATCTTCTAATTTGCATAAACTGGATATGTACCTGAAATAGCCAAGCCCTCAAGTTCATTTATAGGGTTTCAGAGCCTGTCTTCGCAAGACTTTCTTTCATGAATGAGAAGCTCTTATGTGCTATCAGATATAAAAGATTCTATGATCTTCCTTCCTTGAAAGTCCAACAGATCACTCAAGCTCCATCTTCCACCATATCCAGAGCTATATCATTGCTAGGTACTGTCAGAAAAAAGCCAAGTTCTAACTTAGCTGAAGAAGCTCTCTATAGAATACCACAGTGCTTGGTCTCGTGTTCACATCAGAGTGGTTAATTATTAGTATTTTTTGAGTCACGGACACTTGAAAATCTACTGGAAATTCTGCACCATACCTACAGAAAAATGCACATGTGTACATATATGCACAAAATAGTCTTTCATTTCAGGGTATTTGGGGACTTACTAAAGTTAATCTATGGACCTAAGTCAAGACAGCATGTCTTAGCAGCTGTCAGCATTACCCTAATGCTCAGCTTGGAACCTAGAACCCATTATGGACATAAATAATATTCCTTGTAAAGTAATAATTAAATGTCCCTAATATTTCCTTGCTCTGCCAATACATAGAGTCGATGCTCATCATCCAGAGATGTTATGTTCTAAGGTCACTATGAGCACTGAATTAGCAAGTACTGAGCTACTGGTCCTAGGGGAAATACAGGGTTGTGTTCCTGGGAACCCTGGTCACAGTATTTTTACCAACCAATCAATAGATAAGCTCATTTCATGTGTGTTTCTGTTTAAAGACAACATATCTAGTATATGCTCTTAATTAATTGACATTGAAATTGAGCTCAGAGTCAAACAGGCTCTAAGTCGTGTCTGAACAAAGCTCATCTACCACATGTATTTTCTCCATGAGGCACATCATAGCCTTCTTGCACTTAGACACACTAGCTAGCACTTCTTCATTGCACATGGGGGCGATTTTAAAAAGTGAAGTCACCAACAATGAGCAGAAAAATGTGAAAAAATGGGCACTAAATAGACTGAGAAACAGATACTTGTTTACAGCATAAGCTGAGATAAGAAGGCAGAACATTCCTTTATGACCTCATCTGGGAATATGAGCAGCAAGCTCCTCACATTTTTCACAGCTCTGCATATGAACACAAATGACTGTGAAAGTATCACGAGTATTGATTTTGAGGTTGCAAATAAATTGTAGCAAGTAGGTAAATTCAGAGACAGAACCTACGATTAATGAGGATCAACTAACTCTATCCCCCACCAGCTTCTTACTACCCATCTCCTTAAGGCCTGTAATGTCTTCATGTCAATATCTTTAATTTCCAAGTTTTGAAGCGTCCGGTGCACTTTTTTCACAAATTCTCAGCTAGTATTTTACAAATAGTCATGGGATAGGCCCTGAATTTGGCCCAATTGACCCCTACTCCAGTGAGCCCTATACCCTGGAGGATTCCAGTCCTGTTCCCTTCAGTTTCTAATACTTGACACCACCTAGCATGTAATTGCTTTGTTGGTGCGTAAATCAGGCCCCATTTCCCCAGTACTAAAGCCGCCATATACTTGAAAAATGAAAATATCACCTATACAGAAATTCTTGGAAGAAATTCTTAAAATAATGAAAGGCAAACTAAGTGGAAGGCTAATATATAAGACATAAATGCAGACTTCATTATTCAGTTTTAACTGTCACCTCCTTTATTGACGGTGCATTTTAATGCTTAATATTGTTAACAGTTTTTCATGATTGCAAGTAAAGGATGTAAGTTTTTCAGGAGAAAAGTAAAATTTGGGTGTTTTTTTTTATAGTTTCTATGATGGTGTGATGGTGAGGATGGTAGTGCCCAGTGTGCAGTTCTCAGTGAATAGAAGGAAGCTTTGAAATAGAGTTATTCTTTGCTTGTTTTCCTGTTTCAAAATAGCACCTTATATTTCCATTCAAATATAGGCTAACTCTATTCTCATAATGGAAGCCACTGTTCCTTCATTTCTTTTGAGCTGCCTAAAAAATCTTGGAAGATATCTTGCAATAAACTCTTGCACTAAGATGCTATTAGGAATTCATAGATAATAAAGGAGCTGAGCCTAAGGAGAGATGGGAAAACTCACTGTTGTGACATCCACAGTTCCAGGGTGGCAGGACAGAACTCAGAATTCTAAGCCACGCTTTAATAGAGAATTCATAGAAGTTGATTCTGCCTATGCTTTTGGCCTCACTCCTTGAAAAGTCGAAGGGAAACCACAGCCTATACCTCTAAGAGTGAACTCGATGGCCTTCTTGATCATCTATGCATGAGTTAAAGGAACTTTCTGCTATGTCATAGGATATAATGACTATAATAGATTCTGTTTTTCTGAGGAATCAAGGTAATAGCCATTTAAATTTACAGTGGCTTTTTCTTGGTGGCTACACACTATTTCTGATTTTATGATGACTGAATCTTTCCCGGGTTAATTGACAAGCATTTGAGTATTTATTATGCACTCCACCTCGTGCAGGACTCAATGAGATGTCATTTACAAAAGCGCTTCTTTCAAAATATTCACAAACTAGAGCTATACTCTCCAATATAGTAGCCACTACCCACACATAGGTGACTATTTAAGTTTAAAAGTCACGAGATTAAAAATTCAGCTCCTCAGTTGAGCTGAGTGCATTTCACATACTCAGTAGATACATGTGATTTGTTGTTACCATATTGGACAGTGCAGATTTCCATCATCACAGATATCATCACAAAATCATCACAGATTTTTTTGGAATGGGCTGATCTAGGGTAATACTCGTTCAAAGCCATTTCAAATGAAATGGTGGATGTAGACTTTAGTTCAATAGTTTAATGTCTTTATTTTAAAGAGATTAAGTTGTGGTTGGTAATCCCTAAAATACAACAAAACTTTTTCCTACAGTGGTGGTAGAATGTGTGAAAGGCCATGACCTTCATTCAAACTAGACCCTTCCTTCCTCGCTCCCTCCCTCCCTTCCTTCCTTCTTTCTTCAGGTTCCAAATAGAATTCTGGGTTATTTATATGTATGTGCGGGCGAGGGAGAGGGGAGTTTGAAGTCTCTGTACTGGGAGGAAGTGAAGCAGGAACTGGGGATTCTCTGGTTCTAAACACTTCCTGTTACTCATATGAAGTGTTCTTGGATTCATTTACTTTTGCATACTGTCTGAGTGATCCCTCTCTATTTACCTGACCAAATGAAATTGGCCCTTTTGGTTTTTGAAATAATTTCTCACAAAGAATTCCTATCCTCTTCAATTGCTCATTACTCCATTTCATTCTTTACGATGTATTTTCTCATACCTGCCTTCACTGTGGATCTGTGCCACACCTGAGGCCTCCCTATACATATTAAGCTATTACTTTTGCATCTAATTTGTGTTCAGCCAAATATTTTACCACAGCACCTAGCACTGTACTCAACACATGGTAAGTTATTAGGAAATGCTACTTATTATTTAGAAGAAGACCCTTACAAAGTAGAATGATAACTGACCTACCGTAAGTGCGATAAAAATGTTCAACATTACAAGATCTGTTGAAAATACAAGATGCAGCCCAACTTGTTATTAAGAGTTAATCTTTTCAAATAATTTTTAGAATATTATGGTGAATTTTGTGCTGGAACTCCTGACCATACAAAAGTGCCTTTTAAAAAAAATAACATGCAAGAAGCATGCATTTTCTGCTTGACAGTTATCTCATCTTTCTTCACAACCACTTCACATTCATCCCCAATTCGTGTCATTGACAAGCACTAAGTCTCCTTGTGTGTATGGCGATCACTCCGGTCTATTAAAACTCAACTCTTTGGTTTAACAGAGGTTTCAAAGTTATGCCAATTCATATGTACTTTTTATTAAATGCAAGGAGTTACTATAGTTTTGTTCTCTCTAATATGTACAAATTTTTATCAGTGTTAAATTTTGTTTGACCCCTAAATCATTAATGAATATCTTGAATATTCATCACAGTAACAATTCTTTTTATAATTTTCTCCACAATTCAGACTAAAGTATTAATTCACTGAATGTAACTGCCCATTCATTTGGTACAGACATCCTCCAGATGCAGGGATTCAGCTGTACACAGCTCTGGACATTTGCCACACTGAGAACTGTCGAGTATACAACTTTGTTTTATTGCTTACTGTTACTCTGGTAGCTACTATCACCTATAGTTTATTTTGCTTTCCTTGTTAAAATTAAATTTATAAAGCATTAAAGAAAGGCATTCAAGACAGATAAGCACCCAGTGGAGTTTTTCAGGAAATAAGAAAAAATTTTCAAAATACAGGCATTTCGTACACTGTCGGTGGGAATGTAACTTGCTGCATTATTTTCCAAATGCAATTTGACAGTGCACACCAAGAAACTCTTTTTAAAAAGTGTTTTTGGGGTGTCTTGTTTTTCTTAATGAAAGGGTAGATACTCGAATAGCCTTTTAAGAAATACTGCATAGAATGAACAAATCAAGGATTTTCTTACTTGATGGGACTTACAGTTGCTGATTCCTGATCTAAGGAGCAACATCTATTGGATTATTTAGTCTTATTTTTCTTGTGTCCCCAGAGTGGTTAACTCTACTACAATAGAGGATTTGTTTATATTTAATATGTATTCCAAAGAATTTATGCCTCTCAAAACCTGCATTTTTCACTGTTGAGAACAGGGGAATAAATGGAGAAACAAAAGTTTATTTGGAAAAGATTGCACAAATGTCTGTTGAGTATAATTTAGTTAGCATTTCTTTGCATATGTGGATCAGCTACCCACAGTTGGAACCTGGTGACTCAGATCTGTTGTACCTGAGAAGCTTACTAGCATTATAGGTCAAGGTTAACCAACTCATTTTGTGGATCCTAGACTATTCTTATTGGATTCTGGAAACAGTTCTTCATAATGATCAAAACTGGAATAAAAATCAGGAAGATACCCTACTCATCGATCTGTTCAAAGACCACTTACAATGATGGGCTCTGATAGTTGTTCATTTGTTTACCTTTATCATTCCTACAAGCATAGTGCTTTATGCTTACTACCATGGTTTTAGATAGGACTTTCTTTCAAGAGACACTTTCTTTCAATCTCCCAAATGACAGTAGATTCATGTATTAAAATATTTGCCCAATAACTATTTCTTGTTGCTCTAAATGCCAAAAAAGGATTTATCAGACCAGTATTTTATATGTAAATTAAATAGGCTTTAGGCTTAGTTATTCCATTATATATTACAAACTTGAAGCAAAATCTGACCATAATAAAATCACTATTTAAGGTTATATTGACTTTCTCTCAGTCTTTGGATGCTGCAGTGTTTAGCAAGGCTGCATGAACTCAATATAGACCAGAACATTACTGCTATTTAAGGACCTCATTTACCAGTGGTATCATGCTAATCAGTTGGTGAGTTCCAGAGGTGCTGATCGAGAACCAGCACCTCTTCTCCCATCTTTCAATTTTTTTTCCTTAAAATACCTTTAAAATGAGATGACTACACATCTTCCTGCCATAAAAAGATTGATATTCTTTTATATCAAGATGTTACATTTTCACCATTCAACTTACTGTGAATATTATTTTGGTTGCTAAAAATGAGACAGAAAGTGGGACTGATCATAATATTTAATAGGCTGTGTTCCTAATTATGGCTATGATCAAATTGAAAAAATAGGCTATGTTCAAATTAATTATATGAAGTTAAATTTATTATTTTTGATAGAGAGTCTTCAAATATAATTGTTTTATAAAAATTAATCCCCTCTGGTCTCATTCAGAAAAAGTAGTATGTTTTGTCATGAGTTTATTTAATGTAATGAGTAACTTTTTGTTTATTGGTCATTAGAATCTTCCAAATATCATCTTTTAAATTATTGCATTATTCTGTATTTTATGACTTAGTGTAAGATGCTTTAAATTATTATTTGAACAAAACCAGAGAGTAAGAAAAAATATAATTCCATTTTTATTTCCATATGCCTATGAATCATCTTCTTTAGCCAGGTTTGGGAGGAGTGGGCAGGAAGGAAGATAATAAAACTCTTGATTTCAAGAACATTATAAGCATTATAATGTGAACATTATAAACATTATAATACATTATATTGTATTCAGATATTTATATTAAAACCTAATTCCTTTAACTACAATGTTCCAGTATAATAGCAAGAGTAATTATTTATCCATCTGTAGAGTACAAAAGATTGCTAAAAATTACAAACCAAGACTGTCACAAGGGCTATTAGCCCCAAATAATATAGGAAATTGTAAATAGCAAAATCTTAGAAACAATTTTTTTTTTAACTTTTTAAAATTTATTTTAAGTGTGTTTTTCAGGACCCATCAGCTCCAAGTCAAATAGTTGTTTCAATCTAGTTGTGGAGGGTGCAGCTCACAGTGGCCCATGTGGGGATCAAAATGGCAACCTTGTTAAGAGCAGCAAGCTCAAACTCCCTGACCTAACCTGCCACCCCTCTTGGAGACAATTATGACATCATTATTTTTAAATTTATTGCCATCTGACAGTATGCAAAAATTGTTTCGATCTATATTTAACAATGGAGTACAATGGATTTTGAGTTCATCTTGCTGCTGTAGTAAAAGCTACATGCTGGGAATGTAAGGAGTCTAGAGAAGAGAAGATATGCTACCTTGGATATGTTATAACACTTCAAATAATTATCCTCATTTGCGAGGTTGTGGACTATACATTGACATAAAACCAATAATTGAAATACTTCCAGCTTTCTGCAACGTAAAGAGTAATCAATCCAGACAGCTGTGTGCGTAGGGATGTCAATATCAATATAAGCTCACTGTGTAGATAAAGAAAGGGAGTCTGTGTGTGTGTTTGTGTGAGCTTATATATGTGTGCAATGTCTAGCTTTTGGAGAAGCACACTGCTAATACAAAAAAAGCATTAGACAAGGAGCTTGTGCTTTTGCAAGTGTTCTATTTTTGAGTCTCATTAACTGGGTATGTGACCTTGAGTAACTATTCAATAGCTCTTTCTGAGCCCTAATTTCCTTCTCTATCAAGCTTTATCCACTTTAAGGGATGTTTTATGAGTATGAAATAATGTGTGGAAAGATTGATTCAAAGGGGAATTTTTAAATCATTTCTCTTCATTTCAGGATTAAAAATGGAAATAATAATGTTAGAGTTAGAAAAACGTTGGAAATTACTCATCCAACATGATTTTACATTGAAAGGAGAGACTCAGAGAAGATGAATGATTTGAACAAGGCAAAAACATTCAATTACAGGTCTCATGGTTTTCGTATTCAGAACTGTTAGAATCACATTTTTTCCAGTTGTGTGGATCCTTTTTTTTTCCAGACAAAAAACAAACAAACAAAACAACTAATTATTTCCATCTATGACTTACAGATTTATGCTAAATCTATAAGGAACAGAAATGAATCCCTACTAACTATGTTGGTAACATTTTTATTTTGTTATTTATTAAATATTTCATGAAAGCTTCTGATGAGAGAAAGAAACATCTGATTTGTTTCAGCTAACCATTAAGTTGCAAGAAAGGAGTTACTCAAAGAAGTTAAAAATGAAAGTTGCTTAGCTAATTTGTAGACTAAACACTGACATTTTTGTTAATCAAGATTTAATTTGTTATACTCTCTCTTTAAATACTTTAGAAGATTGGGGATGGTACATAGATTTTGAGGTTGTTCTGTTCTTCAGAAAAATTGTTCTTATCTATGTCAGTCTTATCAATAATAGTTAAATATATTCCTTGTTTAGGGTTTAATAACATTTTTAAAGTAATTATCAGATTAAAATAACAATATAATGCTATGGAAAATAAATCAGAAGAATCTAAACTACAGCCTAGAACATGTCACATTCATCCATTCATTAATGCAGCCAAATTCACTTGGGCATCTACCATGTTATATACTGTCATATATTTAGTTACATGTTTTTATGAATGCAAAGGTGAGCCAGAGAGGTATTCTATCATCAGGGAACTCATTATTGTGAGAGGAGCACACACACACACACACACACACAGAGAGAGAGAGAGAGAGAGAGAGAGAGAGAGAGAGAGAGAGAGAGAGAGAGAGAGACATAACGCACTGTAAATGCATGAAATACTTAAGAAAGCATTAAACTAGTTCTTGAAGCCTAGATTGGATTCCTGCATGCAATTGGCATCATAAATAACAAAGATACAGCAGCAGGAAAGCAAGTAAATTTGGAAGGAAGACAGGGTATGTAAAAACAACCAGTAGGAAATAACTATTTTCCAAATGCTTCTTTGGGCCTGACCCCACACTTACCTTGTTCGAATTTTGCTACCAAATTTTATTCTTTAGCATGAGAGCAGCATGGATGGTTAAATTGGCAAGTTAAGAAATGCAATATACTAAATTTGATTATATACCAAAAAAGTGCAGAAAAATCCTTTCTAAATTCATTAAAGTATGTATTTTATAAAGACAGCAGCCAATATTCGTAGAGTATTTGATTGCTTTTCTTAAAGCCACAAAGCAATTTTACTTCTCATGGCCAAAACAAGAAAACCCCAAAGGATAAAGTGAGTTTTCTGCACCACTATGCAGTTCTCATCTTACCTCTTCTATCAGTAGCTTGCACCTTATAGTAGAGATTAAATAGGTGTGGAAAAAAGAAGAGGAAAAAAATGGCTAAACAAACTGCTTGAATTGAAAAACAAAATATCAGAAATGTTACAACCCTATAAATATTTTTTACCTAGTTTTCAATCATTATTACATTGATTCTAGCAAGAATCCATAACATCTCCAAATCCAGCTACAGTATAGCCTTGTTTCTTGGGAAACAAGGCAATTTTGCGGGATCATCAATGCTGATGTGTATGTGACCTGATAGGAACTGGGACCTGTTGCAGAGGTCTTACACACAGACAACCTGAAAGGCTGGGGCCTGGCAAAATAAACACTCGATCTGTCCTCCTACCTGCTGATCTCCTACTTATTAGCATCCACAGGAAGCCAGACAGTGAGGAAGTCTTTGATGAGTCCTTGGGGCCAGCCTGCCTGTGTCAAGAGGGGATTGAAGTGTAGAAGATGATGGATCAAGTTAACTGTCTCATTAAACACCACTTTCCACCAATCTACCTCCACTCCCAAACATAGCCCCTACCACTAGCTAAGAGAGAACTTCAAAAAAAAAAGTTCTTTTATTATGTGGGTAATTCCATCATTTAAGAAAACATGCCCTACAAATTCTGACTTCTAAGACTGATCAATGAAGATGTGATTACTTACACTGTGAAAGAATTTACACAGTACTCCCTTTACAAAGAGCTCCCTTAATGAAGTTATGGAACTGATTTATACAAATGATTTTAGGTATATAACAGGTACAAAGTACTGATAGGAAGAAATCTACTACTCATACAGGACTGTATCACTATTACCTATTTCAGATGCCTTGCTTCCTGCTTATTTTATGTTTCCTAGCACTAGCAAGGGCCTCATTTGTGGAACTAAGTGTTTAACAATAATTCTTCTTTATTTTCTTTTGTGTTGAATCATATTGAGATGAAGGGGAGGTTGCTGTCAAGACTTTTGGAAATGAGAGATTTGAATTCTGGTCTTCTTTAACATCTGGATAGTTGAGTTGTAGGTTAACTCCCCATGGTCTTCTCTATAATGTTAAAAAGAAGAATAACTAATTTGAAAAATGAAGGAAATATGACTAATGTAAGCCACCTCCAGTAGTTCAGTGACATCTCTTTACCAAGGCAAGAGAAATGGAATAAAGGCCCAAGATAAGAAAGATAATGGGACTTCTTAGGAATTGCTACACTAGAGGTTTATCAATTTTTAATGGTGGAAAATAACCCTATTTTTTCCAGGGCCTTTTTCATGGCTCCTCTTACAGTAATTTCATTTTGCTCTTAATAATACACATTAGTTTCGGCTATTATGTAATGTCTCTTTTGTTTATCTCAGAAAATAGAAGAGTTCTTTTTAAAAGAAAAGTGGACAGAAAGACGCTAAAAATGAAAATGGGGAATAGATGCCAAAACCAAAATTAGTACTCAGAAATTCCTAATGATGCTGTAATTCCCAGAGGAAAATATTTATTTATATAAAGACATTCAGTTAATTATTTGTAGAAGTAAAAGTCAGGAAAATTCCACTCTCACTCTTTTGATCTATATACACTGTCCCTAGAGGCCTTTTCTCCTACCGTATGGGTTTCCATTCTCAGAACCAGAAAGTCCCTGTTTGCTCCTGAACTTGATATTGCCTTTTTTAAAAATAAAATTTGTAATAGTCATAATGACACTGATTTTCTGTGTTAATAAATGTCCACTATTTTAAAGTCTGATTTTCCTTAAAAAAAAAAAATTTCCCCCGTATATACAAGAAAGACATAAATTTGGAATGTCCTAAGGGAGTTCAGAAGCCAGGACGAACTGTATGTGGGTGCTTGACCAGCATCACCATTTGGGTGACACCATTTAGAATCTAACACTCAATGACCTTGCTGTACATGTTTGATAATTCTAGACACAACATCATGCTCCAGAAAAGGCAAAGAAGGGCCAAGGTAATATCAAGTTTGGCAAATTGGAGGCAGGGGAAGGGGAGAGTGAGTGAAGGCAATAATTTATTTAAAATACACAAAGCTTGGAATTTCCTTTTTTTCAATAAAAGAAGAGAGAAGAAGCGTTCAAATGGGGCAGGTTTTTGATGGTGAAAGTATTCTAAAAATATCAAGTGTTTTATGGCAATATTTCCCAGAAAATTATAGAGCTCCCCATGCAAGAAAAGCACTTTCTGCATGAGTACTTTCCACCTTTGTACACCCCATTTCTTTTTTCTGTGACTTTAAATCTCTATTTGAAAAATTATAATTTTATAATAGCCACTCAAGTGAAAAGTATTAAAAGGAATCATCTGATGTTAATGACAATAATAGTCAAAGGTACAGATCTCTCCTACTCATTTTCACATTTTAGTATAAAAGCTTTTAAGGTTTATACTGAAATTTTATCATAAAAGAGCATGATTGGTAGTCATTACCTATGAAAATATAATGTTCCAAACACTTTATTATAAAAGACTTAGGCTTGTAACAGAGACACACAACTTTACTTTGCCCTTCATGCAACCAGTAATCCCTAGTTCAATCATTTGAAATAATATTTTATTCAAATGATTTAGGCTTTTATTAAAGACTCACACTTTACAGCATCCCTCATAATACCAACAATCCCCAATCCAATCAACTTACTTAAAGCGTTTTTATTTTGGGGGAAAGAACAAAGCAATTTTTCTTCTTTCTGATGTCAGATAGGAAGGCCATTGCCATCCTTCTGTACCTCCATCTTTCTAGCCTTGTAGAAGTTGCACGAAAAACTTGAACAAGATCAGGATTGTGATTCAAACTCTTCAAGCGTGTTGGATGGGGTCCTATACTGATGATGATAATTTTCATATTCTCAGGAAAAACCCAAATATTGCACAATGCTAAGACAAAAATGATAGGAAAAGGAAGCCCAAATTGTGGGCTGAATGTGGCTTTTTGTTTTTTAAAACATGACCTTTGATGTGTTGCAACTGAGTGCCTGGAGATGTCCAAAGAGAAAGAGAGAGATGCTTGCTGAAGTTATAAACGTAGTAGCTACGAAGAGACTGACATGAGGTTTCATCCTCATAACAAAGAACATTCTTAGAAGAATTACTTACAGCGATATTGTCCAAAGCTTCACTAATCTCAACATCAGCTTTGCTTCCTTCTCTTGAAATTCTACCAAAACATAGTACTAAACTCTGAAATGGTGGGCAGTTAGACAATTTGTAACTAAACTCTAACATGGCGTTTTAAAGGACTGTTTCCTTCTGTTATCAATAGAAGAGGATATGGGAATATAAGAAAGACCATGGCAATTGCCTTTGAAAGAGGTTAAGGCCCACTCTTTCTAGTGATTTAGAAAGGATTTTTCTAGACAAAAATATTGCAGGCATAGAATTGGCATAGATAGTCAGCAGTAGTGGGTGACCTTTGGCAAGGGAAGGGATGACAATCTAAAAAAACCATGAACTGGGGCCATTGCCAAAAGAGGAAAAACTGAAGTTAACCAAAAGTGAATTCAAAAGAAAATCCCTGGGTTTAACACATGTAGTAAAATTCTAAGACATGCCGAGAGACTAAATAAAAAAGTGAAGGTATATCAAGCCTCACAAAACTGCATGAGAAAAAGATAAACCAATGGTTTCAGTAAAGATTATTAACTTGTAGATTAAGTTTTTCCAGGAAATTTGAGTCCATGTGTAGAGGGTGCTGTTAATTTTGGAAAATTTAGGTAGTATTTTCTTTTAATTAAATATTTTAGTTGTGTGGCTAATAGTAGATATTCCCAAGACTGAAGAGAATGGGGGATAGAGACACATGCTAACCAGCAATACCCATAAAATTAATTATGTGGGAGAACTTATGAAAAAGTGTGACTATGGCTGTATTATATATTGTAAACAGGTGTTTGGATCAGATTGCTGGTTATTGTTACCGATACTTTCATATTCATCGTATTCACAAACCAAGGCTCCAAGAATATAAGTCACTAAAATAACATCATACACATTCTAAGTGATCCCAGTTAAAAATTTAAACTCCTATATTAAGAGTCAAGTTCTGGAATCCTCATGCAATTTATGCTGAATTAAATTTCAGGACATGGAAAGGAATTTACATACATCGTTGTGGAAAAGCTATTAATGATAGTTGGCCTCAAAAAAGATAAAATATGAATTCTCTTAATGATAAATTTGAATTCCAGCTGAAGATTCCCAAAATATCACAAACATACCTGAAAATATTTAGGGTGGAATTTTAAATACATGTCTTGGTAATATTTACCAAAAGAAGTTGGTGTTCACCAGAAAGCAGAACAGATTCACTAAAGACACGACAGTCTTTACAACAGCCATTTGGAGAACTCTCCCCCGAAGATAAGCGAGAACAACATATGTAGTTACATATGTTTGTAGACAATAATCTTATGTAAAAATAATTACCAACAACCTGTAGATCATTTTCTAATGGGATGGAAAAGATTCACTACTTCACCTTGTTTTATTGCCATATAAATACATAGATGACAAAGAATCATAAGATAAAAGACTAAGGTCAAAATTAACAAGGTAAAATTTAATAAGGATAAGTTCAAAATTCTGCAATACTCTTCAAGTAAGTTAATTAAACAGTTCACTTCAAAAAATAAGTAAGCACTTTAGTTAACTCAAACTCAATCTAAGCCAACATGTGTAATACGTTGCCAAAAAAACTCATGAAATTTTAATATGTATACTAAGAAAAGAAGAAAACCCATGCTTAGACCACTCTACTGACTTGGTCAGATCACGTGTAGTGTATTATATTTATAACTGATTACCATGTTTTAAAATGCACTGTGAAAAGGCTGTAGAAAGTTTTGAGAATGATCAATAGAATACAAAATGAACCTTGCTATATTATGTAAGAAATATCTAAAGGAACCAGAATGTTAATCCTGGAATTGAGAATACTTAGTGGGGGTAAGAGAGGTGTCTTAAAGTACTACAAAATAGCTTTTGTAGAAGTAGTAACAGAAATGCTTTGTAATTGGTAATCTTAAAGCATAGACTGATGAAAGAAAGTTTAGAAAGAAAGTTCATTTCAGTATCAGGGAGAACATTCTTATATTTAGCAACTATTTAAAATCAAGATTTGTTTTCTTTTAAATCCAGGAGCTCTCCATTACTAGATGATTGACAGATGTCCTATTAGGAAGGTCCCAAAAGAAGGACAGACTAAGCCCAAAGGTAGTTGAAAAAAGAAAATAATAAAGATATGATTGGAGATTAATAAAATAAATAAAAATTAATAGGAAAGATCAATGAAACTAAAAGCTTTTTTTGAACACATAAACAAAATAGACAAACCTTTAGCTAGACTAACCAAAGAGAGGGAGTGAGAGAAAGAGAGAGAGAGAGTGAGAGAGAGAGAGAGAGAGAGAGAGAGAGAGAGAGAGAGAGAACTCAAATAAATACAACTATAAATGAGAGAGGAGACATTAAAATTGATACCCCACAAACAAAAATAATCATAAGAGACAACTATGAAGAATTATATGGTAACAAATTAGACAACCTATAAAAAATGGATAAATTCATAGAAACTTACAACTTATCAAGACTGAATCATGAAGAAATAGAAACTCTGAACATACCAATCACTAGTAGGGAGATTGAATCAGTAATCAAAAACCTCCCAATAAAGAAAAGCCTGGAACCAAACAGCTTCACTGGTGAATTCTCCAAATATTTAGAGAAGGGTTTGTATTGACTATCTTCTATTATGTCTTCAAAAAGTAGATGAGGCAGGTACACTTCCAACTTTCTTTTATGGGGCAGCATTACCCTGATACCAAAAGCATACAAGGACACAACAAGAAAAGAAAATTACAAACCGATATTTCTGGTGAACATAGACACAAAATCCTCCACAAATATTGGCAAACAAAATTCAACAGTACATTAAAAGGTACACTATGGTACATTAAAGGTACATTAAACAGTACACTATGATCAAGTGGGATTTATTATTCCAGAAATGAGGACGGTTCAACATCTGCAAGTCAATCACTATTACACCACATTAATAAAATTAAGAATAAAATCGTAATATTATTTCAATAGATGCAGAAAAAGCATCTGACAAAATTCAACATCCATGCATGATAAAAACTGTCAACAAACTAAGTATATGGGGAACATAACTCAACACAATATAGGCCACATATGTCAAGCCCACAACTAACATTATACTCAATGGTGTAAACCTAAAAGCTTTTTCTCTAAGATCAGGAAAAAGACAAAGGTTGACTAGTCTCATCATTATTCATCATAGGACTGGAAATCCTAGCCAGAGCAGTTAGACAAGAAAATTTTTAAAAAGGCATCCAAATTAAAAAGGAAGAAGTAAAATTGTCTCTATTTGCATATGACATGATATTATATATAGCAAACCCGAAAGTTTCCTAAAGACTCCACCGAAAAACTGTAAGAACTAAAAAGCAAATTCAGTAAAGTTGCAGGATAAAAATCAATGTACAAAAATTAGTTGCATTTCTATACACTAAAAATGAACTATCAGAATGGGAATTTTAATCCTATTTAAAATAGCAGCCAAAAATAAAATATTTAGGAATAAATTTAACCAAGGAGGTGAAAGATGAAATTGGTGAAAGAATTACAAGAAGACACAAATAAATGAAAAGATATTTTGTGTTCATGGATTGGAAAAATGAATATTGGTCAAATGTACTTACTACCTGAAACAACATGCAGATTCAATGATATCCTATCAAAATTCCAATGGCATTTTTCACAGAAACAGAAAAAAAAAACACCTTAAAATCTGTATGGAACCACAAAAGGTCCTGAATAGCCAAAGCAATCTTGAGAAAGAAGAACAAAGCTGAAAATATTATGCTTCCTGATTTCAAACTATATTAGAAGCTATTGTACAAAAAAAAAAAACACAAAAAAATAAACAAACAACAAACGAACAAACAAAACCAGTACAGTATTGGCATAAATACAGAATACATAGATCAAAGGAATAGCATAGAGAACTCAGAAATAAACCCACGCATATATGGTTAATTAATTTATGACAAAGAAGCCAAGAATACACAATGGGGAAATAATAATCTTTTTAATAAATGGCCTTGGGAAAAGTGGACAGCCACATTCAAGAAATGAAAATGGAGGGCCGGTGCGGTGGCTCAGGCTGTTGGAGCTCCATGCTCCTAATTCCGAAGGCTGCCGGTTCAATTCCCACATGGGCCAGTGGGCTCTCAACCACAAGGTTGCCAGTTCAACTCCTCGAGTCCTGCAGGGATGGTGGGCTCTGCCCCCTGCAACTAAATTGAACAGGCACCTTGAGCTGAGCTGCCTCCCGGATGGCTCAGTTGGATGGAGCGCGGGCTCTCAACCACAAGGTTGCCAGTTCGATTCCTCGACTCCCACAAGGGATGGTGGGTAGCGCCCCCTGCAACTGGGATCGGGCAGGCACCTTGAGCTGATCTGCCGCTGAGCTCCCACATGGCTCAGTTGGTTGGAGCCTGTATTTGACTCCCGCAAGGGATGCTGGGCTGCACCCCCTGAAACTGGCAATGGCAGCTAGAGGTGAAGCTGGGCTTGCACCCTCCATGGCTGGGATTGAAGGGACAACAACTTGACTTGGAAAGAAGCCCTTGAAGTACACACTGTTCCCCAAGGATGTCCTGTTCCCCCTCCCCAATAAAAAAAAAAAAGAAAGAAATGAAAATGGAACCTTATCTTACATGATACACAAAAATCAACTTAAAATGGATTTAAAACTTGAATGTAAGACCTGAAACTATAAAAGTCCTAGAAGAAAAGCTAGGCAGTAACCTGACATTGGTCTTGGCAATGATTTTTTTTTTTTCCCCAGATTTGACCCCCAGAGCAAGGGCAATAAAAGCAAACATAAACAAGGAGGACTATATCAAACTAAAAAGCTTCTGTACAAGCAAAGGAAACCATCAACAAAATGCAAAGGCGACCTACATAATGGGAGAAAATATTTGCAATTTGTATATCTGATAAAGAGTTAATATCCAAAATATATAAAGGACTCAGACAATTCAACAGCAAACAAAACAAACAAACAAACAAACAAAATCTGGTTAAGAAATGGGCACAGGCACTGAATTGTCGTTTTTCTGAAGAAGACATACAAATGGCAGACACCTAAAAAGGTGCTCAACATGACTACTCATCGAGGAAATGCAAATCAAAACCACAATAAGATATTACACTCACACTTGTTAGAATTGTTTTTGTAAAAAAAAAAAACAAGCAATAACAGTGTTGTCAAAGATGTGGAGAAAAGGAACCCTTGTGCCCTGTTGGTGGGAATGTAAATTGATGCAGCCACTACGGAAAACAGTATGGAAGTCCGTCAAAAAATTAAAAATGTAACTACCATATGTGATCCAGCAATCCCACTTCTGGGTATATATCCAAAGGAAAAGAGTACAGGATATCAAAGAGATAACTACACCCACATGTTTATTGCAGTATTATTTACAATAAAATATGAAACAAACTAAGTGTCTGTCAATGGATGAATAGATAAAGAAGATGTGGTACCTACATACAATAGAATATTATTCAGCCAAGGGAAAAAAGAATAGCCTGCCATTTGCGACAACATGAATGGAACTTGAGGGCGTTATGCTAAGTGAAATAAGTCAGACAAAGACAAATACTGTATGATATCAACTATATGTAGAATCTAAAAAAGCCAAACTCATAGAAACAGAGACTAGAATAGTAGTTACCTGGGGCTGGGTGCTGATGGAAATGGGAAGATGCTGGTCAAAGAGTACCAACCTCCAGCTCTGAATAAGTTCTGGGGGTTTTAATGTTATGATAGTTAGTATAATATTGTTTTATACACTTGAAAGTTTGATAGGAAAGTAGATTTGAAATGTTCTCACCACAAAAAAGAAATGGTAATAATGTGAGGTGTTAGGCAATGCTGTGGTGGTAATCATTTTATAATAGATAAGTGTATCAAATCAACATGTTTTACACCTTAAACTTTGTGTCACGTCAATTATACTTCACTGAAGCTGGTGGCGGGAAGCTAAAAATGTGTTTTCTATGCATTTGGATTCTGCCTTTTTGAACGAGGAAGTTGTTCTT
The DNA here is from genome assembly GCF_004115265.2 of Rhinolophus ferrumequinum. Lineage (NCBI taxonomy): Eukaryota > Metazoa > Chordata > Mammalia > Chiroptera > Rhinolophidae > Rhinolophus > Rhinolophus ferrumequinum. The sequence continues at coordinate 34,175,419 of NC_046285.1, read as the reverse complement.
CTGAAGCGTCTGTTTTTCCTGTTGTTTCCACACCAGTGTGTGTGTGTGGGGAGGACGGGGTTGGGGGGGAGGTGGCACCCAGCAGGAACAGAGCACGCTAACACTTGCCATGGAAGTCCCTCCTCAGCAAATGATCTGATGAGTCCCAGTGGTTGGGGCTAGTCTTTGAAGCGCCCCTCTGCGTGGCAAGCCTCACATCTGACTTGACTGGTTTGCTGCAACCCTGATTAGATGAGATTCCTTGAAGTGAGAGGTCTGCAACTTGACTCTTTCTGCTGATTTTTCCCTCTGACAACAGCTTATTTTATCTCTTCGTCGCAATACAGATGAAACACAGCAGTTCAGTTTGTTTTAAAGATCATCAGACTCCCAACCCTCCCCACCTTACCTCCTCCCTCATACTGACAGTCTGCACAGCATTTCTAAATGTTGCATACCTGGGCAATTTGAGATAAAACTTCCCTCTTTCCATCCAATCCTCTGTTCTTGTTTGAAAAGGAAATCTTGCAGGAAGAAACTGAAAACAAATGTGGATGAGCTGGTGATATTCCTCTTTTAGGCCCCCTTCGAGTTTTAATGATCCAACAGACGACCTTTGTTAACAACGCTTTGTTGTTTCTGTACTTAGAGAACATCATAATGGAAATTGATTTAGTAAAAACAATCCTAAGTATACAGCATCTGATACTATGCATCATAAATGTTAACTTGCTAAGAGGTAGAGTAGAGATGGTGGTTTTTATTTTTGTTTTTCCAACAGTCCTTAGGGAAAACAAAAATTGCTAAAATTTCAGGGTGGATCTGTTAAAATTCAAAACTATAAATTCCTGTGCAGGTTAGCAAGAAATCATCTCAGAGTAATATTCTAATACTTGCCTCTTTTTAAAGAACTGCTCAAAATGAGGCCCGGGAAAGGATCATAGCATAGTGCCTTTGTGTGATTCTCATGTAGGCAAATCATCGCTGGTTTAATATGGTCACAGCAGCCTCTCCAAAACAATGAAAACTACCCTCCACATCCTCAGCCTCCTCATCCCTTGGGTGGGAGGGAAGGACTTCCAAAGAATATATAAATTTGACAAACTTTATTAGTGTTGTACATAGAATGGATTACTCTCCCCTTATTCTATGGGACTATAAACGGGGTTCCTTTGGGATGACTTGGGAGATACCAACTGAGAGGGGAGACTAGGTGCCAACCCGGTGAGGCTCTGTTAATCCCTAATAGGCTTTAGACCTCTTGATGTATTAAATGCCTACTATTAAAAGTAAAGGATAAGTTAAGGCACTGTGTACTCTAAATCCTTAAATATACCTGATCTAAAATTACAAAACCACTTCTAACCCTCATAGTGATCGTTTTACCTGCTTAATTCAATTCAACAAATATTTGATAATTTTCTGGTGGGTTTTATTTTGTTTGTTTATTGCTGTATCTTTTGAACCCACCCCTCCGTACTGTGATAGGTCCTCAAAACCCTCCAGGTCTTCTCCCTCTGCCTCTTTCCCAGGCTCAATACTCCGCCACCTTGTCCTCTTGCGGCTCAATACATGCGATACTACCCTTCTCACTCTTCAGGCTAGAGCTGCTGCCACAAACTGAGGAGATTATTATTTTTTTTCCCTTTCAGCCCTAGAGCTCTTTAGGTTTACAAATTGCCACCTAAAGTTTCAGGTTTTATAGTCTTGCTTATTCGGTAGTAAAAGGAGTTCTCTAGAAATAAGATCAAAGAGAATTAAAAGTTATAACCCAAAGCTGCGTATTTTCCTTATTGATCACAAGGCTTGTGTGTGTCTCAGGCCAAAAACAGACTAAAAAATTCCCACATCACTCCCAACCTCAGGAAATGCTTTTGCATAACCTCCTCACGGTCATTCCTTCTTTCTCTTTTGTCCTGAGGGGCCTAATTATTTGGCACCAAATCTCCTTTCCTTACTCCCAGAAAGCCAATGAGGTATTCCTGAAAATAGTGCTACAGATAACCCGTTACCATCTCAGAATTCCTAAGTGGACATATCTTACAACCCACTATGGCCTTCATTTCAGTCTCCAGAAATTTTTGGTAGTCATAAATACGATTCCTATAGATAAAGACATACAGAACCAATGGAGCAGACATTTTCTACAGTTTCATATACGTTGCCTTTTGTAAGAATGATAATCCTAGTATTACATACTCTTCTAATCAAAATTAACAATCACTTTTTGTTTATCTGATACATTTTCTCAAATACAACTCCGTATTTCTGATTCTTTTCATCTTTTCACTGATTTTTCTTATTTCAGATTATGTGCAAACAACAGAGGGGTTGTGTTAAATTCCCTAATTATCTCTTAATTTCTCAGACTTAAAACCTAAAATTGAAAATAACCAACAAACTGACACGGCTGATAATAATGGTGTTAAGTTAATAAAACAAGGAAGCCGGTAAACCGAGGGCACTCTAGTGCCATGATAGCCTACAAAAGCACACTAAAATCTAAGCCTGGGAATGCCTCAAAGTTACAAAATCAAAACCTAAGAAGAACTAATCCCAAACAGCCACCTAGCCCTTAAACTATCAATCATTACCTTGCTTTGTTTTCACCTTTTCTCCATAAAATCTCTCTGCCCAGTTCCTGACAGTGGCATGTTCCTAACCACTTACTATTTGATGTTGCCTAATTCAAAGCAATTGTTGTTCAAACAATCTTTAAAAATTCTTAATATGCCTCAGTTTATCTTGTAACAGTGAGAACTCAATTAGTGTTATTTGACAATGTAAAAACCAAAGTTAAATAGCTTTTATTCTACCAAAGTAGTACAGCCAGGCTATTACATGCTTATCACCCAAACCTTCCCTCCTCCCTCCTTTCTCACCATAATACCTTGTTTGGGCATATGTCATGGAGTCAGTTTATATTAATTAAAATAAACAGTTACATCCAGAAATAAACTAGAAACACAAACTTCATGTGAAAATGTACATTGATATAAATACCATGTCATAGCTGTAGGATGTTTAAAGTTCATTCATGAAACATCCTTCAAATGATCGTTCATTAACCACCAATTCTCAAGATAAAAATTATTTGGCATAACAGAGTCAAACAATTAAAACTGCAACAACAACAACAACAAAATCCAGTAGAATCTTCCACTGAAAAAAACAGTTTGTATTTAGCATAGTCTTAGAACAGATAGAACTGTGTACTTATTTTAAGACTTGGAAACTGGTTGTATTTCAGACAGAAGAGAAAAGATAAGTCAGATGCAATTAAAAGAGACATCTGCCTTGAGGATAAAGGCTACAATCCTTTAGCTCTCTAAAATGTTTCTGATTCTTTGTTTTACCAGAGATATTCAGAATCCATAAAGAAAAATGTAGGATGTCAAGGTTTCCAAAACTATTGCCCAAGGGTGGCCAAAAAATACAATTAAAAATCAGTGAGCTGTGAGCTGTTTTTTTCTCTATTGACATCTTTTTCTAGTATCACTTTTTCCAAATAGGCATCAATTTTTCAAAACTCAGAAATATGTCATGAAAACACTGGTTGTTTTTCATCTAGAGCAACTATATAACTATCACCAGCACAAAATCATCTCATTTTTTAACTAATTTTAAATTAAATCCAGTCGTGTTAATATTCTTTTATGTCATGAGTTTTTATTTTCTACATTATCCAAATGTTTGCTAATTTGTCAAATATCAAAATTAGTTTGAATATAGAACAACATATATTTATATTGATCTCACATTTTCTAATATACATAATCATTTGCTTGGGCCAATAAGCATTTCTATTCTTAATTTTTTATAATTAATAAATTATATTTCTTAGTGCAGTTTTAAGTTCCCAGAAAAACTGAGCAGAAAGTACAAAGCAGAGAATTCCCATATAGTCCCTGTTCACACACATGTACAACCTCCTCTGTTAGCAACATATTTGTTACAATGAAACCTACCCTGACACATCATTATCACCCAAAGTCCATAGTTTTCACTAGGATTCACACTTGGTGGTGTACATTCTGTGAGTGTGAGCAAATGGGTGATGACATGTGTCCATCATTGGCATATTATACAGAATTTTCACTGTCCTAAAAATCCTCTGTGCTTAGAAGACATGATGTACTAGGTAAAAGGAACTGCAGTCAATAGGCATTTCGTAATGTGGTTGTAGGGTCTAGGGGGAGAGGAAGCAGTCTGTAGTCCAGTGGTTAAATCTCAGCCTTTTGGTAAACCTGTGCCCCTGGCCTGGGAACCTCATCAATGCTTCTCAGGTTTCCCCCACCTTGGTTGGGACAAGATCGCTAGAAGATGCTGGAGTTTCCCTTCCCCCACTTGGAAGGTGACAAGAGAAAAATTGAAATGCCCTCAGTTAAATTACAGCAGGCCGAAAGGAAGATACGAGAGGTTAATTAGCTTACAACTGCAGGGTAAATAACTTACATTCCTGAATATATGTTGGAACTTTGTATAAAATTAATTGCAGGTGACTATTTCTGTGATTATCTAAAGAGAATAGCCAAGTGCCACTGACCACCAGGCATCTCCATTCTTGGTTATGCATGAACTTTCTGAACTGTTGTCCACCAGCAATTCAAAGGAGCAAACACTTTCTCCTTACAGACTCTTCTCCTTCACCTTCTCCCATCCCCTTTATCTAGAGAGAATGTAAATTCTTTCAAAACAACTTACATTTTTCTTCCCCATACTGTTTCCGTATAAGACTCTGTGAACTCCAGAACAAGAGACATGTTTGTCTTTTCTACCTAGCCCTGCTGCTGGTGGTTTACACTGCATGCCCCAGGACTGGCCGTTTTCTGGCTAGAAGGAAACACAGTTGAGTATTTCCCTTCCGCCATGTAAATTAGGTTCTGAAAACACTCCAGTAGATTAGGCTCCGGTAGAATAATTTCTCCTGGAAGAAGGCCTTGTTAAGGACAGAATGTTCTGGTGCATTTCAAAATGGTTCCTTTTCCCCCTGCTTGAGGGTGAGCTTGATGGACCTGGTGGAGCTCCTGAAGGTAAACTCACAAAAATGTACCCCTCCCCGACAATGACAGGATCTCCCTGGAATTTTTAACTCTCAGACTTCTGTACACTGAGCCTCCAGAAATTCCTCAGTTACAGTTGCGGTTCAGGTTTTCCTTCCCTGGCACAGGTTCCCATGGTGCTTGTGGGTTTCTGCTGTGGTAAGTTGTGATTCTCTGTATTCTCCTGTCAGACTCTCCAGTTTGGGGCACAGAAGTTGCCCTGTAATATCACTTTTCTGATGTATCTAAGAAGAGTTATTAATTTGTCAGTTTCCTCAGCTTTTTACTTGTTGTTAGGATGGGATGGCAAATTCTAAGCTCCTTTCATGCTGGACCAAAAGCCAGAAATCACTATTCCCATGAAAATATGAAAAACTAAGAACTATAGGAGGTATGTCACTTCCCAAAGATCGCACAGATATTAGAGATAGAATTGAGACCTGGGCCTACTGACCCCAAGTCTGAGTTATTAATCTGTTTTGTAATTGTGTAAAATGTCTGCATTCTTATCCAGTCCAGAAAAGAAGTGACTTAGTTGGGATATGCAATCAATTTCTTATATTCAGGAAAGAAAGTCACTAAAAGAGAATTCTGTTCCTAAGAATTCATCTTACTTAAGTTATTATATGAAAACTTATGTACACAAATAGGCTTATTACAGTGTATCTTATAAAAGAAAAAGGTAAGTAGCTGAAATGATTACGGTAATTGCTACACACATTCTTACAGTGGGATATTAAGCATGTTAACAAAGTAAACTATTTATGATACGCATTAAGTGAAGAATGCTGACTATAAAACTGTCTCTATTTAAAATGGACAATGAAGGAAAATTTTAAAAACTACTAGTTGTGAGTATTGAACTTTTTAAACAATTGTATCACATATGTAAATTTTTTTTAAAATGCATGGATGACACTTTTATATGCAAATTAGGGACACTGTACTAGTCTTTGGGGAAAAAGGACAATTATCTTGTACAAGTTTAGCTTAAAATTTAGAATCATAAATATCAGCCTTTGACAGGGATATGTCATTGTTTACAGTGGAGGAGTATGCTAGCATAATGGGTGCCAGGTTGTTCCCTTTGCTATAAACATGGATTTAAATGAATGGCTCTCCAGACGCTTACTAAAATGGCATCATGTGTTATTTTAAACTAGGTATTTATGATACAACAATATAGAGAAGAAAAAGAATGGAACATTAGGCAGTTTCTATAGAAAAAGGATTTTAGTAATGTTGTTGGATGCAAGGTACCATTACTGTGGGACTATATCCACCTTCATTCATTCAGCACACAGTGAAAAAGGCATGCGCCTAAATCCAAGAGACTAGATAAGTCTGACTTGAAATGTGTTTCTCTCTTCGGTATAATGCTTTTTTTGTTGTTGTTGTTCTTTTTCAGTAATTCTTTGGAGCTCCTGCTTACACACAGTGAATTGTTGACTTCTTTATTGACAGGCAGGGGGAGGAAGAAAACACCACTTTCTAAAGCCAATATCAAAGAAAATAACTCCTTTTATGTAAAGAGGGATCAATAGTGGTCTGTGTGTTCTTTCCATTTCTTGTTTGTATTTTCTATTGATGTGTACAAAACCTAGACATTTGTCTTTAAGTGTTGTTTTAAAATTTTTTTCACAGGAAGAAAACAGTAATTTTAACTATCATTGACGTACTTTTAAAAAATTCCATTGTATTCTTAATAGCATACCCTGAACAAAAGAAAAAAATCTTGATGTATGTCTACATACCAACGTATTTCCTAAGTTAAGTTTTATTATTTCTTCTAGGACAATGAATAAAATTATGAAAGAGATCTAATTGGCATTATTTTAAGATCAGAAATTTCTAACCATGATAATTATTTACCAATGGTCATCTCTGCCTTTAATTGTTAGGAGAAGGTGATTGTCTTACTTTGAACAAGTGGCTGAGTAGAATGGAAGGAGGAGCATTTCCCTTCCATGTGATCCATTTTCTGTACGTGAGTCCTAATTGCTTTTATACCAAATTGGGAATGAAAAGGCCCCAATCCACTGGAAAGTCTAGTCTTTCTTTCAGGAGTAATATATATCAAAAAGTCACTGTCCTTCAGAAATTTATAAACTGAATAGGCAAACAGAAAACAATAAATTGTTATATAGATAGACCGAAGGGTTGAATGACTTAAGAATCACATTCAGTAATGTCTATCTGGGTTTAACTTATCTATTATGTAGATAATAGATAATTATAGCTAAATATAGCCAATTATAGCTAAAATACATGCACAAATGGTTTATATGATGGAAAACAATCTAGCTATGTCTCTGATTGGAAACTTGATCTATTCTTTCATTTATTCAACAATTATTATTCATTATATACTAGGTGTCAGGCACCACAGTAAGGACTACGGATAAAGGATGTAAAGGAAAGGCATTATTCCTGCTTTCTCAGAACTTAAAAACTGACAGACAATTATAATATAGAGAGATACACTCTACAGAGAGACGGAAAGGAAACTAAGGGCATAAATTCATAGATGAAGCTACCTTACAAATAGTGGGTGTATTAGGGTTCTCCAAAGAAACAGGAGAGAGAGAGAGAGAGAGAGAGAGAGAGAGAGAGAGAGAGAGAGAGAGAGAGAGAGAGAGAGAGAGAGAGAGAGAGAGAGAGAGAGAATGAATAAGGAATTGGCTCACGTTGTTATGGAGACTGAGAAATTCCAGCTTGCAGTTGGCCAGCTGGAACCCAGGAGAGCCAGTGGTGTAGTCTCAGTCCAAGGGTAGACGACTAATGTCTCAACTCAATCAAGCATGCTAAAGAAGTTCCCTCTTACTCAGCATTTTTCTGTTATTCTAGTCCTCAATTGATTGGCTGAGGCCCATCCACATTCTGGACAGCCATCTGCTTTACTCTGCTCTACCTCTTCACCTGTTAATCTCATCCAGAAACACCCTCACAGACATACCCAAAATAATGTTTGACCAAAGGTCTGGGCACCACATGGCCCAGTCAAGTTGACACATAAAATTAACCATCACAGTGGGTTAGGTCAAGAAGGATTTCTGGAAGAAGAGAAACCTACCTTGAATACTGAAGGATAGTATCTCATAAATAGAGTATGAAATTGCTACTTCTTCATAATTAAATTGTACCACTAAAGTATGTAACAGAGGTATATGTGTCTTCAGAAATGCAATGTTTCCTTCCATTTATAGGGGAAATCATTAGGTCTTCACTATATTAGGTTAAAATCCTAGAGAAGACAGTATTAGAATTGAATATATAAAATGAAGTTTTCATATGGCATGTTGCTATTCTATTAATAGAATATATCATTATTTTATTTCCATAAAATGTTTTTACCTAGATTATTTTATGCTACCAGTTTTCAATGAGATGTTTCATTACTGAGACATATTTACATTTTAAAACATCTTTTATTGGAAATAAACTTTTCAATTGACCACAAAAAAAAAAATGAGAATACAGAGCTCTTCATTTAGTATTTGTGGATGGTGTTTGGGTGCTCTTTCTAATAATTTTCAGATGTAGAGAGATCCTAATTGGAGTAGCTCTTAGGAAGTTAAAGGTTTATTTGAATGATTACAGCTAAAAAGACAAAAATTCTGAGGTACTTCCCTTTAAAAAAAAAAGAATTTAAAACATTAAAGTGTTTGTTGATTTCAATGTTTGATGTAGACAAGTAAATCCATATACTCAAAATTACCCAGTTGCTTTTTACATACATTGCTTCCCCCACCTTCACGCCCACCCCATATATTCCATCTTTAGCTTTTTTCACTGCAGAGTTCTTGTTGCTCAAAGGTGCATTGCTTCTTGTGGAAACATACATGCATACACACACACACACACACACACACACACACACACAAATTGAAAAGAAGACAGTAGTAGCTCTTCTCTTTAATGGACTATGTGCCATTGCTTTCTTCATTTTTCCCGGTATTACTTTTTTTGTTAGAAATAATCTGCACAGATGTTTGAAAAATTTATTGAGACTGTTTTATGACCCAGAATATGGTCTATCCTGCAAAAAGTATCATTGCACTTGAAAAGAATGTGTATTCTGCAGTTGTGTGATCTATTAAATATAAATTAAGTCAAGATAGTACTGTTCAGATCTCCTATGTCTATATTGATGTTTTTTGTCTAATCCTATCAAATGCTGAGAAAGGGGTTTTTAAATGTCCTATGGTGATTGTGTAAGTGTCTATCTATCTATTAATTATGTAAACGTACGCTTTATATAATTTGAAGGTCTATAATTACTCTATCTTCCTGATTAATTGACCATTTTATCTTCATAAAGAATTTCTCTTTATCTCTGGTAACATTTTTGTTTGTAATATATTTTATCTGACATTAATATAGCCACTCCAGCCTTCTCATTCTTAATGTTCCCATGGTATATCTTTTTCATCCCCTTTACTTTTAAAATATCTGTATTTTCATTTTTAAATTGTCTCATAGAGTCAATATATAGTTGGGTCTTGTTTTACGTTCATTCAGAAATCGTCTTTTAATTGGAGTGTTTTGGTTCTTCATGATTGATATAATCATTAAAATGGTTGAGGTGGTAGGCAGAAATATGGTCCCCAAAGATATCCACTTTCTAAACTTCGGAACCTGTGAATATGTTATCTTGCATGGCCAAAAGGACTTTGAAAATGTGATTAAGATGAAGAACACTAAAGCGGGGAGATTGTCCTGGATTATTTGGGGAGGCCCATTCTAATATCATAAATTCTTTAAAACAGAGAACCTTTCTCAAATGTGATCAGGGAGACATGTAACCACAGTGAAAGAAGGTTCAGAGAGATGCGACATGAGAAGGGCTTAACTCACTATTGTTGGATTTTAAAGACACAAAGTTAGCAGTAGTTTGCTATGACTGCAATAGAAAATTAATGCAGATTTTAGTACCTGAAAGTAGTGTTTAAAAAAAAAATGGAGCCACTTTAAAATGCATGCATTTCCCTTACCTCTAGCTCTAGCAACCACCATTTTATTTTCTGTCTCTACAAATTTCACTATCTAGGTACCTCATTTAAATGGAATCATACAGTATTTGTCTTTCCTCTTAGCATAATGTCCTTAAGTTTCATCTATGTTGTATCATGTATCAGAATTTCCTTCCTTTTTAAGCCTGAATAATATTTCCTTGTATGCATTTATCACATTTTGTTGATCCATTCATCCATTCATGGAAACTTGGGTTGCTGCCACTTTTTAGCTGTTATGTATAATGCTACTATGAACATGAGAGCTTTTTCTTTTATAAAAAAACAATACTTTGAAAATGTTAAAACCATTTGTAGCTTGCAGGTTGATTTGGCCCACGGGCCAGTTTGTTTACTTCTGAAACCAGGTCCTCCAAACTCTAATTTTTTTTCTAATTTTTTTTCCTCTGTTTATCTTGAGTAATTTCTATTGTGTTTCAGTTCATTTACTCTTTCATCTAGCATATTCATTTGGCTGTTATTCCAGCCAGATATTTTTTTTAATTTCAGAAAATATATTCTTTAGTTCTAAAATTTCCATTTCAGGTATTTTGATTCATTGTAAACATGTTTAGTTTTTAGCTTGTTGATGATAGTTATAAAAGCCATTTTTAAATCCTTATCTGTTAGTTCCAACATCATTTTTTTCTGAGTTTGGGCTTGATGCATTCTTTTTCTGCTTGAGGCTGTGTGTGTGTGTGTGTGTGTGTGTGTGTGTGTTTTCTTTTTTTGGCCATAGTGGGGGTTGATTTTGTTTATGTTGGATAGTTTTTCATTGTAATCTGAACATTGCCAATGTTAAATTTTAGAGATTTTGAATTTTGTTATTTTTCATTGATGTGTTGTTTCCTTTGTTTTTGCTGGTAAATATTCTTGACTTGGCGTGAACTACAAACTCTGTTTCTTGAGAAGTAGTTCCCTTCTGTTTGAATATCTGTGTTTAGTGCAATTGCTTAACCTCTGTACCACACATGCATAGTTCAGGGGTCAAACAAATGAGGTAAGCAGAACCTAGGAATTCAGTATTTGATTTATTCTCTTCTGGGATTCCTCTACTTTCTTCCACATTCACAGTTTCCAAGCTTCAGATTTCTGGGTCCCTAACCAGAAAGATTATTGGTTTTTCCATGTGTGTCCTGCCACAGCTCTGCTCACCATATGGATTGTACTTAGCACCAGACTAAAAGCCATAGAGAGAAAAATGTAATTTAGACCTTCAGCTTCCCTATGAGCATGCACTCCTTAGCACAGTATGCTAAGGAGTGAATAGAAATTCTTATTTCTATTCACTCTCCTTCAGATAGTTATACCTTCAGTGTTGCTTTTTGTGTTGTCTAGTTATATAGTTATTTTCTATAGAGGTGTCATTTGGTAGGGTCTGTGTCTACAGATTTAAGCAAAGATTAATAAATCTCAGTCATTGCGGTAGCTGGAAGGCAACTTTTTTTCTATATTTGATGCAGAAAAGCTATAGAACTAACTGCCTAGCCCCACCCCACCCTCATGAATTTTGATTGAGAGTCTTATTTTGGTGACTTAATGCTCAACAAGAGCTCTTATGAACCAGAGTGGAAAAAGCACTAATAAGGCAATTCCATAAAGAAGGACTCCATGAGTACGAAAAGTATTTTCCACTAGAATTCATAAGAAGATTTGGAATTTTATACTCCTAGAAATGTTTCTATTTAATATAAAACGATTAGTAATTTAACATAAAATGTGGCCAATACTGCATTTACACAAGACCTTTAATGTACTTCTTCAAATATTTGGTTTTGAGAATAGCATGACCCTATTTTAAGTGAATTTGCATTTATATTATTCATTCCACTTGCCTCATTTCTTAAATTACAGAAGTGATAAAGTATGAGTGGAAAAATAATCTTTTACTACATAGTAACAGCCTTTGCAATATTCAATACCTTTATATTAAACAGTGTTTTTTATGTTTATGTAGAGAAAGAAATAGTATCACCATAGTATTCACCAATGTGGCACTCCTAAGTCTATGGCATTTAAGGAGGGGAAAAGACAATAATATATCTAAGAATCCAAAGCAATTAAAAATTACTTGTCCCTTATTAATTCTTAAGTTGTTTATGTGTTAGTTACATTTTACTTGTGTTGCCATGTCAGTTTCACCGCAGAAAAACATCCATTTTAGAGACCTCAAATAAAGTAGAATTATTTTTTTCTTTAATAAAGTCCATAAGTGTAAAAGTTCAAAGAATTTTCACAATGTGAGCATACTTATTTAACCAGACCAGAAATCAAAAATAGAATATTACCATAGCCTCAGATAACCACCCCCACCCTTTTTTTTTTTTTTTTTTTGGTCCTCTTGCAATCACTGCTTTGCCCCAGACAGCACTATTCTGATTCCCCATGGCAAAAATTTCTTTAGGCTGTTTGCAGTCATTCAGAAGCCATTCCTTATTCCTTACTATGTTATGAGTTTATGGAGGATTTTTCCCTACTAATTTCTTTTTCCCATGTAAACAACACGGGCTTGTTATAGTAAGTACTCGTTAAAAGTTTATTGAAGAATGCATTTGAGATAGTTGAGAGATATGTAGATACAGATTGTAGCAATGCTTATTTAAAAAGACTACTACTAGCAAGCAGTACTTGGAAAGAAACTATTTGAGATATTAACCTAAGTAGCTCAGTTTTGCCTCGCTTTTGAAGATTTATAAAATTATAGCCCTGAAATGTTGAGGATTCTTAGCTAATACTGGTTTTATTGATTTGAAGTATATTTAGGCATATTCAGCCACTGAGAAGATTAGAAAAAATACTACAAGAAAAAAAGAAATGAGGAACTTTGGCTATGGAAGTCTATATAGTTTAGCCAGCAGTCTTCAATAAATGGTGCTGGGAGAATTGGAAAGCCACGTGCAAAAGAATGGAAAAAAAAAAAAAAAAAAGAAATATATATAGTTAGTAACTCACTCCAAAACGTTTTAGAAACTTTTTCATTTGGAAAGAACTGTATTCACACTAAAATATTTCAATGATAAAATACTATGTAATAGGATAAAACAAGGAAGTGTAAATGGATGAAAGGGAAAGTTCACAAAACATTGATTTTTTTCTGTAGTCCCTTTTTAGCATGAGTGGGTGGGTAGATTGAGATCATAAGAATTACAACACCAAGAAACAATTACTACACTTCAAATTTCTGAAGCTAATTATTTGGCCAATTTTTATAAAACTAATATTTAATAGTCATTCAGTTTTCCAAAGGCAACCATTTATTTTTAAGCTTTCAATTAATCTAGGTTATATTCCTTAAATTCCCCATTAATTATCAGTGGATTTGAAAAGGATTGGTTTACCCATTATATCAGGTAATGGGAAAGGAGTACGAAAGAAAATATAGTTAACTGGCAATGCATGTTATTGAAAAGAATCATTGGGAAACATTCAGATTATTTTACATACCAGAAGACAAGTTATATTGAATTTTTCTCTCACATAACGTGAATAACCTTTGCTTATACATTCACATTTTATTGATCACGTTTTAAATGTCAGACACAGTGCCAGGTGAGTAAAAGAGTCATGCTTCTGGTTATACACAGCTTAGAATCTAGTAGAAGAGACAGATTTTAATCAAATAGTCACAGTGGTGAATGTGTAACTATGAAAAGTAAATTGATTGAAATAAGTGTGGTAATACAATAGCATGTAAAAAAGCATCCTGGCCCAACAGGAAGAGAAAGGAGGTTCCATATAAGGCTTTCCTAAAAACATGACTTTATTGTTGAGAAATACTAAGAATTAACCATTGATCAGGAGGTTAATTCGTCAGTTGTATTATTTTAATTTGTGTAGTAGAAAATTTAATGAACAGGATACCTTAAAAAGCTGTATTACCAAAGCACATTAATAATTGCAGGTACTTGATACATTAATTTTTCATCAACTTTTGTTAGAGAAAATGTCCACCGAATAATTTTATTTTGTCCTGATTGTGATAGAGATTTATCACAATTTTATTTTGTTCTGATTGTGATAGAGCTTTTTCTCACCTATATGAGATTTTTCTCATCATTCAGTTGTAGTTTAGTGTGTGTTGTATTCTAGAAATAGGCAGAGACAGGCTCTCTTCAAAGATAGTCTTGGAATAGGTAACGTTAGGCTGTGTTTCTTAGGTTACAAAAGAATATGCTTAGGTTACAAAAGAATCATATTCACTTCTGCAGTCTAGAGCTGTGCGGTTCAATAGGATAGCCACTAGCTAAATGCAGTTATTTACATTTCAGTTAAAATTACTAAAGCCTTAAAAATATTCATTTCTCAGTCTTACTAATCATTTTTCATGGATAAAACAAGGATAATAGCTATATACGGTCGTGTCTTCTGTATTGAACAACACAGAATATATCCATCACCCACAAAATTTCTACTGGGTAGCACTGGTCTAAGTATATAAAATGGAGTGGCTTCTGTGAGTAAAAAGAGAGAGAGAGAGAAAGAAACCTTCAATTATCAAATGGCTGTATCAAAATCTGTGTTGATTTGGCTGCTGGGAGCAGAGGGACTCCCCTGGCCAACCTTCCACTGATCCGTTTCATGTGAGACTCTTACTCCATTTTTATGAAGAAAAACAACAAATAAAATGTAATTGCAGGTAAAATTCAAAGAACAGCCACTAATAAAGACAGCAGAAAAGTGATGTTATCTTGTGGGTCATTAGCACTGATTGAGCATCATCTGCCTCAAGCACATGATCAAGAAGGAGGGTCCCCTGCAATAGAATATCTTCTTTATTTCACCTTCTTTATTTCACCTTCTTTATTTCACCTTCTTTATTTCCCGGTGGTCTGGACAGAATATATTCACAGGTATTAACTGTTTGTCTTTGCCCCAGGCTTGCAGAAAATTGAGCCTGAAAAGGGATGAGAGAGTTTATACTTCATTAGTAGGTGAAAGTCCCAGGCAGTGGAGATGAAGGAATTAAGAGAGACCAGGCAAAAAAAGATGCCAGCTCTCATTCTAATTATCAGATAATCTGCTTTTCTCCCAGAGAAATTTTAAGGTTTTCTCTTTGGTCATGATGTGGTACAGTTTCATTGTGCTTGTCAAGATACAGAATTATTTACTTTTATCTTGCTTAGCTTTGTATATGCTAAATGAGGATTCAGTTCTTCAGTGTGGATATTTCTAAGTTATTGTCTCTTAAATATTGACATTTTCTCTAATGAAAATTTAAGGGGAAAAACATTTTTAAGTCAGACCATTCTCCAAGTCTGTTACAACTTTGATATCACAGTTCCCCTTCTTTTAGTTTTCTTTTATATGTTGTAGGACAAATTCTCAGTACTCTTTCTAATTCATTAATCTTCTCTTCAGTTCTTCCAACCTGATGTTTATTCAGTTTACACAGGTTTTTTACGTTATTGTTGTTGTATCATTTCAAGGGCTACATTTTTTATTTCTAGGATTTCTCTTCAGTACTTTTTTATAGCCACATGTTTCTTATTCTTAACCATCTTTTCAGTATTATAATCATTTTTTTCTTTCCTTCTTTTATGCATTTTAAGACTTTAAATATGCTTATTTAGGTCTTTTTCAAATAACTCAAACATAATCATGTTACCAGATTAACATCTGTTTGATGGCTATCTTTCATGATTAATATTTTTCTCTTTGTACGCTTTGAAATTTTAGTGTGTTTTCTTCAATGTGCCTTTCCTGATTTCTGTGTTTGTTTATTTTTGTTTAATCTCTCATTCCTTACCTTTGCATGTGTGACTGTTTCACACTTGTCTCTACCTGCTTTGCTCTTTTTTCAGCAACCGGAGGTCTAATAATGTGAGTATATTATCGAACTATTATTAAGCTAGTTGGGGTTTAGACAGGCTGTGGTGGAGGATCTATTTGTGCTTCCTCCCAACCCTCCAGGAAACTACTTATTTGCCTGGGACCATGGGTGCCTTGGACCTGCGTCCTATTTCACACACTGAAGTTGGCTCTGTTCTAGCACCCAAGCTAGGAGCTGAATACATGACCTCTGCTGGCTTTTTTCTTGTCCTGGAATTCAGAAGGCCTATGCACTAAACCACATTTCTAGTTATGTCTTTTTATTCTGCTTTTGGTCTTTAGAGATGTTTATCTTGCTTTTGGCTGTGGCCATGTCTTTTAAATACACATGTGAAATATTATCTATCTTTGTTGTGATTTTTGGAGGAAAAACGGGAAATATTCTACGTAAAGTCCCAGTGCCAACTTGAGCAGCAATCTCATCACAGGTGACTTTACCTAAACAAAGGCCATCAGAAGCAGTTACAAATCTAAATACAAACTTTGTAGGAAAGTAGTAACACATCAGCCCTTCTGTTACAGTCATAGTTCTGGGTACTACTTATTTAATTGGGGAGGATCATTTATGTAATCAGATTATTGATTTGTTCCTTTAACCTACCTGTATCCCAATGTCTGAAATTTTGGGAAGAGTTTCAAGCATTTCATATAGATTACAAATAGTATTTTCCCCCTGGTAAAATACATCTCCTTGTGTTAGATATGAATTTAAGACTTATGAGTCATTTATGTCCTTCAAATTCTTTCCTGAGATCAAGTTTTGATTAGAAAGAAAGAATATGAGGACAACCTCTCCTTAGCTTATAGAATTAGATGAGAAATAGTGCTGTTTTTGAAAGAAATCTGGTCTTGGAGTTACTAACTAACTAGGATGTGCCATCACTTAACAGATGTATCATCTTGTACAGATTTTTAAGCTCTATGCAATTCGCTTTCCTTGGTTTCTAGAATAGAATATCTATGAAGATTACATGAGGTGATACATGTAGTAGCACTGGGTATATACTAGATACTCAACAGATGTTAGTAGAAAGAAAGTATAAAACAGGCAAGTGAAACTTGGAGCTCCAAAGAGATTTCCAAAATCATCTACTTAATTTTGCGCTTATCGGTCACAAATTCTAATATGCATAAATAATTTAGGTACTATTACTGCAAAATTAGATATCAGGTTATTAATTTTAGGGACGTACTTTAGGGATAAAGATCTTATAGTCATGGCTTCAAAGGAAAATATTCAAATTAAATAGGCTTGGATTAACTAGTGAAGTCAAAGATTCTGCATAGATTTCATTGCACATTTATTCCTTTCATTGACAATTAGTTTTCAGTGGAGACTCTATAAACTAACACATTTGCAAAGAGCAAAACAAATCACTCTGCAGAATGACAAAGGAGGCCACAAAGGGTAACTGACTTTGTTGCTAGTTAAACATGTTTGCTTTCATTAGTCCTAAGAGAAATATCTTGGCCCCAGACAGTGCCATTGAACTAAATCTTAAATTACACATTTTAGTGTAATTACACTAGTTTAGGCCCACAAATTAGCCCCAAATCCCACACTACTCTTACGAAATATTCACAATTAATTGCCATGTTATCAAAACTGTGCCCAAAGGACAGTAATAACCATATCTTATATTTTCATAGTTCCTTGCAGTTTGCAAAGCACTTTTATAGGCATTGTCTGATGTCAGCCTCACAATAAATGTATAAAGTAGGAATTACTACTGCTAATACACAGATAAGGGAATTGAGGGTAAGAGAACTGAAATGATTTTGGAGAGTAACTTGGAGCTTCTTCATCTATATTGTAGTTGGAAGAGTGATCAAAATTTCCAGCGCCTACCACAGTGTCATCTACATTAGGTATTTACTTTTTTATTGCAGGCTATAAGATTCACTGAGTGCTCTACAATATATTCTATATAGTATTCTCAAGATTACTTAGATGATTCATGTTATAGACTACAATTAAAATGTGTGCTTTTGGCATATAGTGAAATTCACTGATTTCTAAATCTCTGCTTTTGAGAAATTATGTTTTGCATTTTTTTATTTTGGAAATTTCTAGCATTTCATAACTTTTTAAATAGCTCCCAATTAGTCATGAAAGCAATTTATAAATACAATTTTGTACAATACCACAAAACCAAGCAACAAGAAAAACTCCTCTTTATTCTTGGTTAAGTATAACACGTGATATATCCAGAATTATCTTATTAGAGTTCAGATACTGATCTCAAATAATTATACTAAAAAGGATGAAGCCCAAGGCTTGCCTTAACAACAAGTTCAGATTCTTTTTGTTAAGATTTTGCACTTGCATGTCAGCATGTTTTAAATATAGCTTAGTTACTCTTGAGCAACAGGGCTGTTGTAATAACTGTAGCAGCACATATTTCTTTGACTTCATATTTCTGTTCTCCAGTGGGTTTTAAAAATTATTTGTATGATTTTAAATGAGGAGTTGTTCTTCATATCTGAAGAATAGTAAAAATTGTTTCTGTCTTTATAACACTTTCCCTATTATCTGAATTATTCACCCTGGCCATATTCACCTACATTTCTGTGTACTGTGTCCTACCATATGCCAAAGTTACTGTGATGATGTATGTCAATATCAGCCTGAGAAAACCATGCCTGGTCCACTCTAACAAGATAAGTCCACCCCTCCACCTAGCCATCACCACTCCCCTAACACCCTCCACCAACAACCAAGCATAAAAATAAAGAAAATGTTTCTGTTTCCTTTTTAAACTGACTCACGGTCACCTAGGGAAAATTCTATTACCTGCACATTTTAAGCAGGGTTGCACTGTGTTTTTTAAAAGGCTTTGGCAGTTTTGCCTTCTTAGGCTCCTTCATCCATAAATTTATTTTTTTAATGTTAATTTATGACTGCATTGGTATGAAGATGAATGTGTTGATATTATATATTGAAACTCTTACTTTTTTTTTATCTAGAAGTTCACATTTTTCATACAAACTGCCTGCCTTGGTGCATGCAGCAGACTTTCCTAGGATCTTTCAAAGCTTCATGGAACCCAGACAAGCAGCATCTGGCTTGAACATGTGCCATACCTCTTGCTGAGCAGCTCTAAGCCTTGCACTAGTGGTAGCCAGCAGCTGGCATAAGTTTGCGGTTTGGCCTCTCAAGGCATATCCAATCATGACCTGGGCAACAGCCATCTACAGGTTGCTTTGTGGCTCCTGCTGGGTGGCGCCTGGTGAAGCACAGGCTACAGCTGATCTTTACCTGCAGCAGGTTCCCTCTTAGGAGGCCTTGAGGCTGGCATACCCAATGGCCACCTTTGAAATGAGCTGGAACATCACCCAGCCACCTCCAAAAGTGACAAACCCAAGGGGTGGATTGGGCAGGCACCAGAGCCCTGCTTAAGCAGACCCTGCTCTGTACGGTCAGCCCCTGCACCACAACTCCTCCACTGTAGTCATGGCCAGTCCTCACAACCAGTGAGCCCAAGGGTCTTTCCCTCCCATTGATGGGCAAATAGTAACCAAGGCTCAACTACAAGAGGAGGGCACACACAAGCCACACAAGGGACACCTGGAGTGAATGGCTCAGGTGACCAGGGAGAATGCACGACTGAAACCCACAGCACACCTACTACATAAGGCCACTCTGCTATGACTGGGAGATGTAGCAGCTGTACCTAATACATAGAAACAAAAACAAGGCGGCAGCCAAAATGGAGAGACAAAGAAACATGTCCCAAATAAAAGAATAGAACAAAGCTCCAGAAAAAGAATTAAGCAAACTGGAGAAAAATAACCTACCAGAAGCAGAGTTCCAAACAGTATTTATAAGGATGCTGAATGATCTCAGGGAGAACTTTAACAAAGGGATAGGAAATATAAAAATGGTGATAGAAAATATAAAAAAGAACCAGTTGGAAATAAAGAATACAATAACAGAAATGAAGAAGACATTACAGGAAATCAACAGTAGATTAGATAAAGCAGAGGATTGAATCAGTGATTTAGAAGCTAAGGTAGCAGAAAACACCTAATCAGAAGAGCAAAAAGAAAAAAGAGCCCCCCCCCCAAATGATGAGAGTTTAAGGGGCCTCTGGGAAAACATCAAGTGTACCAACATTCACATCATAGGGGTACCAGAAAGAGAAGAGAGAGAGCAAGGAATTGAAAACCTATTTGAAGAAATAATAATAGAAAACTTCCCTAGTATGATGAAGGAAATAGATATACAATCCCAAGAAATGCAGAGAATCCCAAACAAGATGAACCCAAAGAGGCTCACAACAAAACACATCATAATTAAATGCCAAAGGTTAAAGACAAAAAGAGAATCTTAAAAGCAGCAAGAGAAAAGTACTTAGTTACCTACAAGGGAGCTCCCATAAGATGATCAGCTGATTTTTTAACAGAAACTTTGCAGGTCACAAGGGCTTGGCAGGAAATATTCAAAGTGATGAAAAGCAAGGAACTACAACCAAGATTACTCTACCCACCGAAGCTATCATTTAGAATCAAAGGACAGATAAAGAACTTCCCAGACAAGAAAAAAATCAAAGAGTTCATCACCAACTAGTATTACAAGGAATCTTACAGCAACTTCTTTAAGATGAAAAAATAAATAAAAATATGAATAATCAAATGGCAATAACTACATACCTATCAACAATTACTTTCAATGTAAATCGGTTAAATGCTCCAATCAAAAGGTACCAGGGCTGAATGAATAAGAAAACAAGACCCTTACTTATGCTGCCTACGAGAGACTCATTTCAGATTGAAAGACACACAGAGACTGAAAGTAAAGGGATGGAAAAAGATATTTCTTGAAAATGGAAATAAACAAACAAAAAGTTGGAGTAGCAATACTTATACCAGATAAAATAGACTTTAAAACAAAGACTATAACAAGAGACAAAGAAAGACCTAGTAGTCCCACTTCTGGGTATTTATCTGAAGAAACCTAAACTGCTACTTTAAGGGGATGTGCTCATCCATATGTTTATTGCAGCATTATTTACAATAGCCAAGATATGAAGGCAACCTGGGTCTCCCTGACTGTATGAATGGATGAGGAATATGTGGTACATATATACAATGGAATATTACTAGAGGGTATTGTGCTGAGTAGAATAAATCAAACAGCGAAAGACAAATGTCATTTGATTTCACTTATAAGTGGAATTTGAAGAACAAAATCAACAAACAAATGAAACAGAAACAAACTCATAGATACAAAGAACATCATGTTGATGGTTGCCAGATGGGAGGGGGGTTGAGGGTGGTTGAAAAAGGAAATGGAATTAAGAAGTACAAATTGGTTGTTACACAGTAGTCATGGGGCTATAGGATATAGCATGAGGAATATAGTCAGTAGTATTGTAATAACTATGTATGGTGTCAGATGGGTACTAGATCTAGATTTATTGGGGTGATAGATGGAAGTGGGTTAGGGGCAGGGTGAAAAATGTGAAGGGATTAAGAAATACAAATTGGTAGTTATAAAATAGTCATGAAGAGATAAAATAAAGCATAGGGAATATAATTAATAATATGGTAATAACTACTATAGTGCCAGGTGGGTACTAGACTAGTCATCTGGGGTGTCACTTCATAAATTATATAAATGTCTAACCACTATGCTTTATACCTGAAATTAATATAAAATTATATTGAATGTCAACTGTAATTGAAAAATGTTTTAAAGGGGGAAAAGGTAAAGGGAAAAAGAAGTTCAATTTTCCATGTATAAAACAAATACATCTTGGGGATGTATAATAATATACAGCATAGGAAATATAGTCAATAATATTGTGATAGCATTGTACAGTATCAGATGGTTGCTGGGCTTATTATTGTGATCACTTCTTTAGCATAGAGAATATAATCAATAATATGGTAATAACTACGTATAGTGCCAGGTGGGTACTGTTGAATAGCTATGATGTACACCTGAAACTAATATAATAGAACTTTTTTTAAAATTAAAAAAAAAGAAAAGCAAATTTTTTTCTTAATGAACAAAAGCATGTTCCTACTAATGAAAGAATAAACTTCTTTCATTATTTTGACTAAGGGGTCATATCAGGTCACAGTTCTGCTGCTATCCACAACCCATTAGCTCCACACAACCTCTATTCAGCTAAAAATAATGTGTATGAAAATAATTGCATATTACTTGCCAAAATGAAAAGAGAGGATAATGCAAGTGGGCAGATTTGTAAGCGTGTTGGATGAAGAACTGTCACCAACTAATGGCCTGAATTTGCACTAACAATTTGGAGTAGTTGGTGCGAAGGTCCCACCCAGCTGCATCGAAAAGAAGCATGATGGGTAGCCTGGATACCTAATGCCCAGGCAACTGTGCCCAGACTTCTGTCCTTACCCACAAACATTTTGTTGCTCTAATTCATGTGCACTGTTTTTGGATGTTAACATATGTAAAGAATTTTTAGCAGTATCAATTAACTTTGAGGGGGGACAATGAAATAGTTGATTGCTTGTCATTTTGCTAAGGTTCAACATGTAAATCTTTAGACATAGTTAAGCAGAACAGTGATAAATTCAGATTATATTCTTTAAATGTTGTAAATATGTACTAAATGGGAGAGTGGTACATTCAACATTTGCATTGATTTGTGAAGCTACATTTTACTTCATGAACATCTTGCCTGAGCAAACACTGCTGGTATGAGGACGTCATTTTCAAAGGGTGTGTCAGGGTGCACAAAAAGCAGCACCATGCCGATTGTACTCATTGCCTTTTCCTATCCATGCCCATGCAGACAGGGGCATCCTGTCTCTGGAGTGAAAGGCAATTCTGGAACAAACTCCTCTCATCTGGAAAGGGAAGTCTTAGCTTAAAAAAAAACAAAAGACACACACACACACACAAAAACCCCACAAACAAAAACAACAACTGTATATAGGCAACTATAATATTCTACATAAGAAATAACTAAGTATTGTCTAAGTTCTAAAGAATTATTTTCTCTAAGCCATATGTAGAATTTCTTCCTGGATCGAGATTATTTTAAAACTTCAGAGTTGACAACTGTTAAGTTGGAGTAAAACTCACATAGAGAATGGACTGGGAAAGTTAGAACATGACGTGATTGCAATGGTTTTCCACACTGTAAATCCCTGCGTACTGAAGTGTTTAATGGCAGGTTGAGACCTGGAGTGGAAGAATCTGTGGTTTATACTTTTAGACCAGTCTCATCCAAACTTGAGCTACAGAACAACTTCTAGAAATGGAGGCAGCCTTAAAGGCCACTTTCAAAAGTACCCTCAGCACTGGACATGCCTTCCAACCAGTCTGCCATTTCCCTATGCACTTAATAATTTAGACTCGATCATCTCGATCATTCTGGTTTCTTATCCTACTCGGCTGACTATAAAAGTTCATATTTTATAATTCGTAAGTATATTGAAATCAACTGGAATCTGAACAAAACCATAATATAAATGAAATATTATATATATAGAAATTTACAAAAGCCGTCAGACATTTAAACATACATGTGTGAGCAGAAGTGGATTTTTAGCTATCATGTACTCTGTTCTATGTGTGAGGCACTATACCGTTAGTTTATCTACAATTTTCAGATTGTTGCTTAAGTTCACATAGCAAGAAAATGACAGGGCTAGATCCATCTTTACTACAAAAAAAAGAGGGTTGAGAAGAAAACTGGATTTGATAAAGAGTGGATTACGAATCAAAACAAAACACAAAAGCAACAAAAGATAAATAAAACCAAGGACTAGGTTAAAATTATATATTATATATTAATACCAAAAAGATCATGTATTTCAAAAGAATTCTTAATCCAAGGAAGCCACGAGGCTCCTTTCACTCTCATTTCTTCTTTTCACTCCTGTCCCCAACTTCCTCTGTTTTACACAATATTTTAGGGTCCATTCAGAAATCCATGACTCTCACAAGATATTTCAAAACTCTCTGTCAGAATTCTTCTTCCCCTCCTCTGTTCTCATGTTGCATTTGTGGCTTGCGTGTGACACGGTGATACAAATATGCTTTATCTCTCCCACTAGACTGAAGTGAAGTAGTCCAGAGTATGCCACTGTGGCATAAAAATTGTTTTGAGCGGAAGACATTTGAATCCTGGAAATGTCTTATCTGTCTAAAAGTAGAGACTCTCAATAGAATTTAATTAGGAGAAACCCCTGCTTGGGAGCAACTGGGAGATGAGAATTTCCCACATCACACCTAAACAGACATTGTCACAAAACTGTATCTCCCATCTATTCTCCTAAGGGCTCATTTCTCTTTCTTAAAAGTCATTTATTTTCCCATAAGTTTCCTTCTCCCCCTCCTCTTCTCCTATTAAGACTCATGCCCCAAATTCTAAACACCTTCTTGAGTCACATTTTTCTGTGAAATCTCATGCATACTTACATAAAAATCAGTCTTCACTCTTGCTCATCTGTCATTTGTTGGTTCAATTTGTGAGCACCCAAGACATGAACATAAAAGGTAGAGGAAAAGATTTTCCTTCCCAACAGAAGGCAACGAGGATCAGTCATCTCTATAGTCCCTTAGTGGCACGTCATGGCAAGTATCCAATATGGTTTTGCTGAGGTGAAATCAACTTAAGTGAACTGAACTGAAATGTATACTAAATTGGTGACCAAGTATATTGAAGCCTATGAGAAGGAAAAATGCAACTTGTAATTAAGAGGGAAATGAAGCCAATGTTATTTTTTTTTTAAAAAGGATTTTTTTTTTTACGAGACCTTTGAGAGTTCTTGTAATGCTAAAATAAACATGAATTAAATAGAGTTATAGCATAAGATATCAAGAGTCTAATTGATAGGCTAACATTTGACAAACTAGACTAAAATTTGGCCTTGCTTTGTAATTATGTATCTATATATTCGTCGTGTTTTTAATGTTCACACAGTGTGGTACTTTTGCATAGTGACCAATTAGGCAGGGCGACTTTACTGAGAGAATAGTGCGGCTAATATAATGGCTAATATATGGGAAGGCAGATTGGTGAGGAACCTCCCACCCTCCCACCCCTATGTCCAAGAGATTTGGATACCTCATGATGAGGAAAAGCGTATTTGAAATCTGTGTGTGTGTGTCTTTCTATCTTGTGAGTCTCTTGTAGGCAGCACATGTAAGGGTCGTGTTTTCTTACTCATTCAGCCACCATATGTCTTTTGATTGGTGTATTTAATCCATTTACAATGAAAGTAATTGTTGGTAGATATGTTGTTATTGCCATTTTATTATTCATATTTTTTATCTTTTTTTCTTCTTTTTGAAGAAGTCCCTTTAACATTTCTGTAATACTAGTTTTGTGGTGAAGAACTCCCTTAGCTTCTTCTTGTCTTGGAGGCTCTTTGTCCTATAATTCTAAATGATAGACTTGC
This sequence comes from Rhinolophus ferrumequinum, assembly GCF_004115265.2. NCBI lineage: Eukaryota > Metazoa > Chordata > Mammalia > Chiroptera > Rhinolophidae > Rhinolophus > Rhinolophus ferrumequinum. Next base: position 34,150,161 of record NC_046285.1, on the reverse strand, counting down.
TGGCTAAAGTGATCTTTGTTGTAGGTCCTTTCTTTTCATCACTTTGAATATTTCCTACCAATCCCTTCTGGCCTGCAAAGTGTCTGTTGAGAAATCAGCTGACAGTCTTATGGGAGTTCCTCCTTGTGGGTAATTAAGTACTTTTCTCTTGCTGTTTTTAAGATTCTGTCTCTGTCTTTAAACTTTGGCATTTTAATTATGACGTGTCTTGGTATGGGCCTCTTTGGGTTCAGGTTGTTTGGGACTCTTTGCACTTCTTGGGCTTGTATTCACCAGGTTAGGGAAGTTTTCCGTCATTATTTCTTCAAATAGGTTTTTAATTCTTTGTTCTCTCTCTTCACCTTCTGGTACCCCTATAATGTGAGTGTTGGTACACTTGATGTGGTCTCTTAAACTCTCATTATTTTGGGGGATTCTTTTTTCTTTTTGCTGTTCTGATTGGATGTTTTCTGTGTCTGATAGATTACTTGTCTCCATTTTGCTTAGTTCTTTTTCTGGGGTTTTATTCTGTTCTTTTATTTGGAACATGTTTCTTTATCTCCCTATTTTGATTGCCTTCCTGTGTTTGTTTCTGTAAATTAGGTAGAGCTTCTATGTCTCCTGGTCTTAGTAGAGTGGCCTTATGTCATAGGTGTTTTATGGGCCCAGTGGCACAGTCTCCCTGGCCACCTGAGCTGGGGAGTTCCAGGTGTGTCCTTTGTGTGGGTTGTCTTTTTCCTCCTGTTGTAGCTGAGACTTGGTTGCTCTTTGCACATCAGTGGGAGGTATTGCCCCTCAGGCTGATTGGTTATGAGGACTGACCATGACTGCAGTGGAAGAGCTATGGTGCAGGGGCTGACCCTACAGAACAGGATTTGCTTTAGCAAGGCTCTGGTGTCTACCTAGCCTGTCCTTTGAGTATGTCATCTGTGGATGCAGCCAGGTAGTACACAGTTGCAGTGCAAAAATGGCCACCAGGTGAGCCAGGCCTGGGGCCTCCTAAGAGGGGCCCCAATGCAGGCCCAATTTAACTGCTGCCTGTGTCCTGCTAGAGACCATTTGGCATGAATCACAAAGTGATCCACAGACAGCTGCCACCTACGCTGGGCTTAGAGGTGCCTGAGAGGGGCTAAGCTGAGAACTGAGGCTCGATGCCACTAGTGCCAGGCTTCGGGCTGCTCAGCATGTGGTATGAGGCATGCTGAGGCCAGATGTTGCTTATTTGGGGTTTGTGAGCCATTGAGAAATTTTTAGGAAAGTCTGTAGCATGAGCCAAGACATGCTGTTTTTATGGAAAAGCCACTGGACGTGGACCCGCAAGTTTGGAGGGATGGGTCTCAGGGAATCACCAGGGGTGGGCAAAAGGTGTTAGCCAGGTTGATGGAGACTCAGACATGGCAATTGCCTGTGTCTGAATGTTGAGAGCGGGGAGAGCTCAACAAAGGAACAATGGCTTCTGCCAGAACTTCTCTCTGGTAGAAAGCTGCCCCTCCATTCTTTGCTCTGAAGCCAGATAATTCTGTTCCTCCACATATATCCCTGCCACCATTTGAGCTGCTGCCCCAGCACTGGAGCTTAGAGCGAGTAAGTCCGGTAGCAAGTAAATCCATACGTAGGCCCTTTAAGAGGAACATCTGGGACTCCAGCTGCCCACTGTCTCCGTCAGCTACAATCTTCGCTGGTTTTCACAGCCAGAAGTTATGGGGACTTTTCTCCCTGGTACTGGAACCCTGGGCTGGGGGAACTTGTGTGGGGCTGGGACCCCTCACTCCTCAGGGAGGACTTCTGTAGTTAAGATATCCCTCCTAATTCTCAATCACCAGGCATGGGTATGGGGACCAGCACATTCCGTATCTCTGCCCCTCCTACCAACCTCCAAACGGCTTCTTCTATATATCCTTAGTTATTAGACTTCTGTTTGGCTAGTGTTCAGGTGATTCTCAATGATGCTTGCTCTGTACTTTAGTTGTAATTTTGATCTGGTCATATTAGGATGCAAGCAGAGCACCTACCTACTCTGCCATCTTAACCAGAAATGCCCTATCATGTTTTTTTTTTTTTATAATAATATTTAATCACCTTAGGGCAGCCCCCACTTAATACTTTCTGTACCTGAAATTCTTCTCCTATACAGCTACCCTCTATTACTACTATCACTACCATTGCTTCTGTTATAACTTTTGCAACATCGCCACCATGAAGACCCTCACAACTTTTAACTGCTGAGACTTGTTCTTCAGGTTTCAGACTTTTCCAATATCCCAGACAGGATGGGTCCTCAAAACCAGTGTTTTCTTACCAATTACTACAGCCTAACGAGTTGCTGATATTCTGAGGTATTACTCTCCTCCACTCTCTTGATCTCAACTGCTAATCACATACCATCATATACCATCACATCTAGTAGCGTGCCTTGACAGGGAAATAATGTGAACTCTGCTCTAACAGCTCTGTGATTCTAGGCAGGGAACAACACAAGGACAGTGACTTACACAGTGCAAATCACCCAGGCCCTGCAGTGTCTGGAACCCAGTGTGTCATAAATACATAATTGTTAAATGACTATATTACTTGGCCATGTCTACATTTCATATCCACTGTAAAGACAAGGAGAATTTTGGAGGGTCTCATCCACCTTTTCTGGAGAACTTAAATGACAGAACCAAAATAATAGTCCTGTGCTGGTTCTGAGTGTGGGGGATTTCAGAAGGAGGATTGTAAAGAAAGAGAACAGGGTAATAAGAGAGAAGTGAAGACTGAAAATATGTCAGTAAGCATTAAATTAAGTACTGGTGAAGAAAAATTGTTGCTATGCTTAGCTTGTCATGATAGGTGGGGGAGTCAGATTATTGTTTTATGGGGGAAGGAAAGGGAGAGAGTGGGATGGATTTTAAACAAAGGAAACCAGAAAAGACACAGGAAATGTACATTAAGTTTCTCTATACTGCAGTGGAGCTCTAATTTTTAAAGTTAGGTTATTGAGATATGATTTACATACTGAAAAAAGTCACCCATTATACAATACAGTTCTATGATTTTTTTGACAGGCACAAAGAGATATGACCACCACACAATTATGATTGTTTCCATTGCCTCTAAAATTTCCCTCATTCCCCTTTCTCAATTTCCTTCCTCCGTCCTCACTGATCTTCTTTCTGTCTATTGTTTTTACTTTTCCAGAATGTCATTTAAATGGAATCAAACATGTATAGACTTTTTAACCTGGTTTACTTCACTTAGCATAGAGCATATGAGATTCATCTTGTTGTATCAGTATGCATATATGCATTGTTTTTTTTTTTTCACTTTTATTTATTTATTTTTTTATATGCATTGTGTTTTTTTTTCTTAATCACAAACCAATTTAATTATTCTAAACATAATGCGATTGATAATCTTGTTATATTTTAATTACTTGAAAATTGGTCACTGATTTGTATTGCATCAATTAGTCTATTGGTATACCCAAAATAATGCATGGTTCTGGTGTTTATTTTCAGTTGGTCATTTTTAAAGGTTGAATGTTTTACATCCAAACTCACATTCTGTAGTGCAGGGGATCCTGCGGACTACGCCAAGTGTCATGTGGGGCGTCCGGCGGGGTCTGTGGTCCCGCTCCCCACATAATATATGCATTGTTTATGTCTTTTTTATTTTATTTTATTTTGCTGAATACTATTTCATTGTGTGGATATATTACAGTTTATTCACCAATTGGTGGACATTTGGATTATTTTTAGTTTTTAACTATTGAGACTAAAACTACTGTAAACATTTGAGCACAGGATTTTTAGTGGGCACATGTTTTCATTTGTCTTGGTTAAAAACCTAGGAATGAGATTGCTGGGTCATAGGACGACAACATGTTTACCTTTGTAAGAAACTGCCCTTCTATTTTCTGAAATTTTGCCTGAATTTTATTTTCTTAAATTACTAACATCCTATCTTTTCTGAAAACCATTGGCAGGGCTAATTTCCTGCAGATGGCATATGATATGTGTATGGAAAAAACAAGGATTCACAGATTTGATGGGAGGAAAAACAGATCATGTGTGAAAGTGTATGTACCTGGTATTTTCTGATCGGGCCTTACATTTCATAATTTGAAGACATAAGTCAGGATTAAATCAAGGAGGGACAATACTGCCTGTCAGCTACCATTTACAGATACGCATTTCTCCACTCCTGGTTCTAAGCCTTAGCAGTTCTGTCACATACACATCCTACCACCATACACCATCCTGACTCTGAGTTCTATTAAAGCGACTGAGAGTGTAATTCTAGAAATTTAATATGTGCCAAGAAAAAGCAATCATGCCACTCTGTTTGACAATATTAACAGTGTCCTGGAGGTTCTTTAAAAGAAAAACAAAAGCAAAGAAAGAAAATCTTGCTCATAGTACATTATTATTTTTTTTCTTCTGGCACATTTCCTGAATTCAGCAGGAACTGGAAAAGCATGTGCCAAAATGCAATTTGGAAAAGTGTTCATGTTTGTGGGTGTTTCAGTCCTGACTGGAACCAGGAAGTAGCAGAAGTCATAAATGGGAATAAATTTTCCCTTGAGCTTTCCAAACCAGTTTTACAGTATTATTTTGCTATGCATTATTGTTATTCAAAGCTCTAACTCCAAGTCTCCTGGGATACAATTTCAGGCAGGAAGGGTCTACTTACATTAAATCAAAGATTAATGAAGATTGGAGTGGAGAATGGAGGCTACTTCTCTACTTCTGGTTACTGACAGTATCAGAACTTTGTATGAAATTTATAAGGCAAATGCCTTCAAGAAGAGAGGGAAAGGATTTAAGGCTCAGATGAGCTCTGTCCCCGGAGGTCTTGGAGCCCTGAATTGGTTTACAGATTTTCCTATGATTTGAAGGAGCAAATGAGCTCCTGTCTATGTGTCATTTTTGAAATTGGCAGGGGCCATAACGGGTTCAGATAACTTCGCGATGTAGAGTCCTTTAAAATAACTTTTCACAGAGTGAAAATAGCACTCTTGACGAGTAGCTCTTCACGAACACGGATTGAGAGTCATACTTTAGTCACCGCACATGACCTACCATTTATGACTTGTAGAACACAGCTGTTTGTGAGTGATCTCTGATGAGTTGTCTTAATAGGAGAAGTTGAGCAAGTAACTTACAGGCTTGTTGCTCATGAATTCCTCCTTCAAACTATGTGAGAGATACAGGAAGCTGCCCAGAATAATCATAGGATAATAGTTATAGACCTTATGAAAAAGGAATAAACACAGAGAAATGAAGCCCTTTAGAGTCGGTCAGTGACTTTCAAAAACAACCCTCAGTTTCATAAAAAATGTATTTATTCAAGTTTAATGTGCTTTGAAATAAATTTATATTTTATTAAAAACAAAATATATTTTCATAATACTTTATCAAAAAAATACCACTCCAGAAAGTTCACTTATATGCTGTGACAATGTCAAATGGGTTAGGTCCTAAATTTTACATGGTTGAGTATTAAATTCTTGTTCCATAAATTACTCATGATAGCATCTTACCTTTACAATACAACATAGCTCTTGATGAAAGCCCTCTTAAAATACACCTTGCGCTTCAAACTCATTTAATCTGAATATACCCATTCCTAATTCCTATTAAAGAAATATATGTAATATATGTTATACATTTCCTGAAAATGCATGTAGTGAGACAGATGAGAAATTGAATTTTTTGCTTGTAAAATAGTCTTGAATGCTAAATGGACTGTCATGCAAAATTTTGACTTACAGATTTATAGTTCCAGATATTTTGACAAAGAACTGCTGTAATCAAACTGCATAGCAATTTTGTAGAATATTTTCTATTTCACTAAAGTAGAGTTATAACGTGTTAGACTATTAGGGGAAATTTAAATATTATTTAATTCAGTGGTCTACAAAGTATGGGCCATGGGCCAACCACCTGTTTTGGAAATAAAGTTTTATTGGAACCCAGACACTTCTATTCATTTAGGAGCGTCGATGACTACTTTTCTCTATGGTGAAAAAGTTGAGTAGTTCCAACAGAGACCATAGAGCCCACAAGCTTAAAATACTTACTATTTGGCCCTTTAAGAAAAGGTTTTCCAAGCCATGATGTAGTCTATCTTCTATATTTTATAAAAAACACAACACAAAATAGTTAACATTTTCCATTACTTCTCGAGACAATACCAAGAAATAGATGATCATATCATGAAATCTTAAAATTCTAAAAATATGTGCTGATTTACTTTACATTAATACATATGGGGGGAAACTGCCTTATATCCCCTTGTATTAAAATGAGTTTAAACTAGCATATCTGATGGGAAAAGAACATTGACTCTATGGTTTCTCTCAAAAATCCAGATATAAAAAGCTTAAGGAGCCTACAGCAACTTAGTATTTAATGAATTTAAACATTCTGTGCAGAATTGAATTACTGATCAGAAAAGAAGGAGTTTAAAACAAAATAGTCACATGCACTGAAATCACATTTCTCCCTCCTTATTATGAAAATTGCAATAATGAGGTCTGAAATAAATCAATTGCACAACACTTCTTATAAGCCCTCTCCTTTTTTTTCTGTTTGGTAATGACAAAAAAGAAGAACCAGATATTTGGAAGAGTAGGTGGAACGTTCCTCAGTTAAACTGCAAGCTGATAGCTTTCTCAAAAGGAAACGAGGGCCATATTTTAAGAAAGTCTATAAAAGCATTTGACTCTATTGTGCCCTGAAGTCAAAAAGTAATGGGGATAGTCCTTATTTTAAGGACACTTAGAAAGGACTTTTAATACCAAGTAAAATTGTGATAAAATCATATTGTAGAGTTCATGAAGGGTACCCCCTTGAGTTGTGCAGTGCACACTTGTGTGAATATATGTGACAGTAGTACTGTTTCTGAAGTACGGGCACTCATATTTTAAATTTAAAAGCTAATTTTATGATTAAAAACTTTACAAATAAAAGTACTTGTGTAAAAATACTGTTTGTATCGCTAAACAATCTGGATCCTTAAGCATGTGTTTCAATTTATTGAAATTCAGATGCTATAGAACTACCTTTTTATTTTCATCATAGTTTTTGTCTAGCACAAATCTTCTCTTGTGCAATACAAAATATATTTCTAACTCCCAATATATGACATTTTAAATAAAGGCAGTTAACATCATTAATATTTTATAGTCTTAGTTTTTTTTTCTTTTTAGAATAATTTTATTGAGGATAACTTATACACAATGAAATGCATCTATTTTAAGTATATAGTTTGTTGAGTTTTGACAAACATGTGTATAGTCATGACCACCATCAAAATCAAGTTACAGAACATTTTTATCACCTCAGAAAGCTCCCTCTTGTCTCTTTGCAATTACCACCCCACATACGCAGGCAATTATAGGTCTGTTTTTAGTCATCATAGATTAGTTCTGCCTGCTCTAGAAAGTCACATGAATGAAATAATACTATACACATCCTTTTTAATTTGTCTTATTTCACTCAGTGTAATGTTTTTGAAATTCATTTATATTGTTACATGTATCAATATTTCATTTTGGTTTATAGCTGATACCATTCCATTGTCTGGACTTACCATAATTTGTTTACCCATTTACCCATTGATAGATATTTGGTTGTTTCTAATTTGGCTATTATAAATAATTTAGTTATGAACATTCATGTAAAGTCTTTTTGAGGATATATGTTTTCATTTCTTTTTGGTAAATAACGAAGAGTAGAATTTCAGTTTTAAGTATTTATCTGAAGTTTTTAATACTTATTCTACTATTTTTATGCGAGAACTCTGTTCTCTATCCTTAGTCTTCTTCACATCTATGTTCCAATTTATATCAATATTTATTAAGATAAAATGGCATTAAATATAATACATATAGTGGTATATGGTGAAAATTCATTAAAAGTGTCAAGTATTTGTGAAATATCTGTTCTTTTCCTGTAAGTGCTCACCAAAATAGCTCTGCTAAAATCCTCAGAACAAAATTCAAACCTAGAAGGTACTGATTATATGAATTCTTCTTTATTTGGGAGGAATCACAGAACAAAATGAAACTGTGATGTGCAAGACCTGAGCAGAAAAGGTCTGTCCCCAGTGTGAGAGAAATTAAACTTTCTGAGCTTTTTAGAGTCTTGGTGACACATTTTCATGACCTATGTGGTGTGAAACTTTACTTATTACAATTCTTGGCAGGGAGAGGAGGGCATGTAACTGAGATATGTGTGAAAAGATAACATGAAAATCTCTACTCTCAAGATGACATGAGTTTAAAGGTCTCTTGCCCTAAAAGATGGCTTAGTTGAACACAAGTACTACTTAAAACCCAAAGGAACCCCTTAAACTTGAAACACACATTATGAGTCAAAATAAAATAATTTACTCAGGAATAAACAACAAATGAGTACTTAGGTACCAAGACTGTCAGAAAATGTGAAGGAAATGAGATTTTACTTTATATGCCAGCTAACTAGTTATCCTGCCACATGTTCGTAGGTGATGGCAGAATACATGAGAAACCTAGTAAATTGGTCTTCTGAGACTCAATTTCCAATGTGGAGGATGGGTGAGGGCTCCCCACACCTCAAACAATTCTCAGACACCCGTAGGTTGTCCAAGAATTCAACTCAATTCTGACACTAGGTACCCAGAGATAGCTTCAGATTTCGCAGGTTAAGGGTTCAGTCCTACAAGGCTGCTTCCCTACCCTTGCACCTCATGTGCCAGTCACAAGCCCAAACTGTTATCTGTGCTTCTAACCAACTGGCTATAACATCAATGGTTCACATGACCTCCTCTTTGGGTTCGATTAATTTGCTAGAGTGGCTCACAGATGGCAGAGAAACATTTTACTTACTAGATCACAGGTTTATTATAAAAAGCTCCGGAACGGCAAGATAGAAGAGATGTACAGGGAAGGCATGGGAAAGGAGTGTAGAGCTTCTGTGCCTCTTTGAGGGCAGCAATCTCCCCAAATCTCCACGTGTTCACCAACCCTGTCCTTTTGCGCTTCTTAGGGAAGCTTCATTATATACGCATGGTTGGTTAATTCATTGGCCATTGGTGACTGATTCAACCTACAGCCCATCCCCCTCCTTGGAAGTCAGGGGTGGGACTGAAATTGCCAAGGCTCTAATCGCACAGTTGGCTTCATTGGCAACCAGCTCCCATCTTTAGGTGGGTGCTTGTTAAAAGTCACTTCATTAACATAACAAAAGAAACTTGATCACTCTCAACATTTAGGAAATTCCAAGAGTTTTGGGAGGAAGACCAAATATACATTTCTTATTATAAATTACAATATTATACCTGGGTAAGAGAGAAAACAATATCAGTAGCCAGAGCTCAACATTAGTGCTGGCTTCCTGAATAGGGAAATGTGAAGGGCAGGTCCATACCACTGTATGGCAGTGGGTTGCATTACAGGAGAGGGATTCTGAGCTTAGGGAATATAAATACTTTCGTAACGCGTAGTGATGGATAGTAAGCCTGCCTGACATTTGCTTTAAAAGAAAATATTATTTTTATTATACTAGATAATTAACAAAATTATTTTGAGAGAGAGAGAGAGAATGAGAGAGAGAGAGAGAAGAGAGAGAGAGAGAGAGAGAGAGAGAGAGAGAGAGAGAGAGAGAGAGAGAGAGAGGCTATCTCTATTTTCCAAGGCTCTTTGCTATAGAAAACATCCTTGAAAAGACAATCCAGAACAAAGACAATCAGTGGTCAGCGTCTCTGCTCTAATATGCAGAAATGCAAGAGACCCACGAAGACTTGCTTTTCAGTAATATGTCATTTGATTTTCCCTTGTCAAACAATCTATCTCCACCCGGGTTTCTTCAACATATTACAGATAATATGGAAAGCTGCAGCATCCCAGAGACCAGCATTGTGCCCCTCCTTCTGGAGTTTGCCATAATTTCTATGCTGCATCTTTTCGTACCATTAATACTTCCAACGCCATCAGGTCTGCAGGATTGTACAACCCAAGCTGGAGGATGACTCTTCTGCAGACTGGACATACTTGGCGCCCCGCACAAACCTAACAGCTTTCCACGTCTCCTGCTACACGGGTTGGAGTAATATTTCTAGGTATGGAATGTGTTGCCTCTGGAATCCAGAGAAGCCTGCCAGGCTATTTTGTCGTAGTGGATGCAAGACACAACAATTTATCTTTTACTTTAGAAGGGATATTTGAGTATAGCCCTGACCACTAGACCCTTTAAACCATTATTGAGTGTCTATTCCCTAAATCTGTATAGGATTTATCTCCAACTTTCTCAAGTGTCTTACTAAGGTCACCAGCATACCAGGCACCTCCTACTTGTCCTGTCCAGTCAGCATGATGTCAATCTAATGCAGTGGTTCTCAAAAATATCATATTCCAGGATAAGAGTGGGAGTGATGGCAGAGATTGGGATCACCATTAAAAATGAAATGAGGTAGGAGTGGTGGTTCCTGTCATATCTCCATTTAATCTGGCCCATAAAGCAAACCAATGAAAGTAACTGTAGACTGCCTCTTACTTAAACATGAAGTAGCCATGATAACAGCTATAACTTCCACACTATGATAGAAGTATCCCAGGGACCAGGGCTTAAATGTTGGTGTTACTCTAACTGTCAAGTATAGGAATTTCAATTATGCACTCAGGAAATAGGGAATTAACTACAGTGGGCCCACTGTGAGCTGGATTTGAGTCAGGACTCTATTTATTACCTGACTCACCCACTCTGAAGGGGACTTTTAAGCTCTGGATATCAATGTCAACTCAGACCTTGCATTCAATACAGGCATGCCTCATTTAGTGCACTTTGCTTTATTGCTATTCATAGATGTTGCTGGTTTTTTGTTTGTTTGTTTTGTTTGTTTCTTTTGTTTTGTTTTAACCAATTGGAGGCAAGACCCTTCATCAGCAAAAAGATTACAACTCATTCTCTTTTGATACTTCCTTTATTGCAGTGGTCTGGAACTGAATCCACAACATCTCTGTGGGGTGCCTGTAATTATCCCCAAAGTAGATGTGCACTCACCTAAGTGGTCGCAAGCCTCTTTGGAGAAAGACTGGGGGAATCATGCTGGTATATGTATATCTGCCATGGTCTTGCAGGGTCATTCCTCCCAGAGACCCAGCCATCACTTTAGTCAGTGGCTTCTGGATCTGAAAACTGGCTCAGGTATGGAAACAAAATGAAGGATCACAACTTTTTTATTGAGACCACCCTTACCCTCATGATCCACTACTCTTGATTTGATTTATTTGGTTTTGATTTTTAGTTACAAATGTTAAGGTAACACTATGTTCATGCACAGATGAGAATTGAGGCAAAGATTCAAAATGACCAATGTAGATTTCTGGAATTCTTTCCCTGCCTAGCTCCCTCCTGTCTCATAATTCATCCTGAAAATTCAGGTCACCTCCGTCTCCCATACTTCCAATCTCTGTCTCTTCAATTCCACGGGACCACTTGCTTTGCTTGAGATCTAGAAAGAACATTCAGACGGAAAGTTCACCTCATGTGCTCCTTGATGTCCAATGTCTGAAAACAAATGTTTTTTATGTTTTGTTCAGTTTTCTAAGTTGTTTATAATGAGAGGGTATGTTCAAGCCCAGCGATTCTACAGTGGAAAGAGAAAAGTTTTGTGTTTGAACACTGACATTTATTTTTACCATATTAATGAATTGATTTTATAATTTAAATAATCAGTTTTAAAAGCTAACGCTTATCCAATGGGTTTATGACAAGAACATTATAGCTTATATATTTTTCAAATATTTTATGATAAAAGTCTACCCTGACTTATTTCCTCTACCTTCCATCATTCCTTAGCCAATTCATAGGTATACAAATAGTCTACATTCAAAATTTTCATGGGGCTTCAAAATACCTGGAATAGACTGTAGTGTCTCTCCCAAAGTCTTTTTCTTTCAACAATATTTTATTGAGTCACTCCCACAGTACTTGGGACGGCACACTGTACTACAGGACTAAGTGATCTGAATGAACTCTGACCCAAGTACTTCTCTAGCCAGTTGGCTCAGAGCCTGTTTCCAATTTCCCACATTTCCGTTAACAGACTACTGTTCTTTGTCTTACTTCTAATTAGTTATCTCCAGCACAATTCAAGCTCTTCACCCCTCAAAGAATTAATCTCCACCTTAAGTAGTAGTGCATTTTGCGGAAATTCTGATATTCTAAGAGTCTCACACTCATTCTTTCTTTCAACTTCTCTTTTCTGGGTCTGAGGCCAACTTCTCACCTTCTCTGTTCTTTAGAGAGACCATGGAGAACAAGCTGTATTTGACTCCTGGCTTCATCAATTTCTCTGTGTGATCTAGGGTAAGATATGTACCATTTCTGGGTCTCTGTCCCTTTCTGAAAATGGCGTTATTAATATCTACTTCAAAAGATTATTGTGACGATTGAGCTTATATATGTAAAACACTTAGAACAGTATCTCGCATATAGTAAGCACTCGATAAGTCTTAGCTACTATTATTATTATTTCCCAGAATCATCAACACCTGGCTTACAATTAGCTGAGCACCATAAGAATTATACACTGTTATAAATGTTATGCCTTACTCATGAATTTAGATGCTCTCAGTTCCAAGAATTTTTGAAACAAAATTCAGCCTGGGCCCTTTTAAACTCCTGGCCCAGACCCCTGTTGCCCTCTTCACATTGAGTGTCTGCAGCCCAGTCACTTTATTCTGTCCTTGAGCCCTCCATTTTCAGCTTGCTCTATACTGGTGGCCAGCCATGTGTCCTCAAGTCACTGGTACCATTTCTCTTGTACTGTACAACAACCTAACTTACAGCAATAACATTCACAAGGCCACCATGAAACCAGTCTTTGACTCCTGAAGTGGCAGTGAAGGCCCCTGTCAGCTGTGATTGTATGCACTTAAAAAAAAAAAAAAATGATGAGAACGGAGAATAAGAGGTGACAGGCAAGACAGGCAAAGACTTGTGTATTCAGCCCTAAAAGGAAAAAGAAATAAGCAAAGAATTTATCTTGGTCAGAGCATGTTTTGAAAGAATGTTGTGCAGCATGCAATAGAGGTTTCCATAAACTAAACTGTAATTATGCAATCTGTACCTTAGAAGAGAGACCCGTTTGAGAATCACAGGGATTTAGGGCATGACTATAGCTAAAATGTAAAATCTGTGTACACAAATAAGTAAAATAAATCAGTCTTATTTTATTAATAAAACAGATATTTGTATCCCAAGTATAAGCACTGACTTCTGCCTCCGCTAGAGGAATTATAAGTCAGTAATGCATCTTATAAATCAAGTGCATGAACCATTCACCATTTCCTGAGATTATAAATCAGTCATGTTCTCAAAGCAGTTGCATGACTTGGAAACAACTCCTTGAATGAATAAATCAGTCACTTCCAGATATATGAATAAGTGACATGACCCATAAATCACACGACTTACATGCTCATGCTTCATCAGTCAGAGAATTTTATTTATAATTGAAAACTTAAAAACACTTATTGTGAACCAGTCCTGAATTCCCATGGTACTATAAATTGATATGTATAAGAAATGCAGAACTTTCCCTGTGCCAAATAATGTTTTTCACCGAATACCAAATTGATATGTTTGCCAGAGTTCGCTAGTACTTGTGATTGTAGTAACACCTCATTGTCCTGTATGGAAAACATAAGCAAGTACAACTCATGCACAGTCAGATCTTTCAAACAGGGTCTTTTGAGATATATGGATATAAATGCACCAACTGTTAGAAAACTATTTGGGTTGTTTTGAGAATGTTTTAGAAAACAGGTAAAGAAACGGTAATTATAATTCAAAGAAAAATAAAGGTAAACATTAACATAGATAATTAAAAGCCTACATGCTAATATACCATTAGTACATGTAAATTTTACTAATGTAATAATGTTTTATGTTTGCATAGCATTTTATACATTTATTGTTTTGACTATAATTGTTATACTAGTGATCACCGTTTTATAGATGACAAACATATGTATGATGATTAAAATCCAAAGTCACATGTCTAGCCCAGCTAGAATTCAGATTTCTGGTCTTCCCTTTCTGTATTCTTTCTGTTCACCATGTCACTTTTCATACATTTTTCTGCCATTAGAAAGGTTGGATAATTTTTAATCTTTCTATGAATATATGAAATTACTAATTCAGGCTTAAAGGTCATTAATTTAAGCTTAAAGTTTACTAATTTAAGTTTACTTCTACAGGCTTAGAGAAATCACCCACATTCTGAAGTTCTTACCAACTGCTGGTTTTTAATGGCAGAATTATAAACTATTCATACACCATTGTACATCTGATATGAGCTGAGGCCAGGATTTTATGTTTGTGATAACAAATTTGTCCCAGGGATCAGGGACCTCTTCTATATAGATTCTTTCTAAGCCATTACAAATTTAATGACTTTTGTCATTGAATTAAGACCACCATTGAATGCTGGAATTTCATGTGTCTTCTAACTCTAATTCACCTGACTGCATAATCACGTACTCCTGATAATTTAATGTCTATCCAAATGTGTCCACACATATTATCTGATGATCAGGCATTCTCCCAGAAATGTCAGGCCTCTCACTGAGATTATTCCTGTGACTTAATGTGGTTGAAGATTCAAATACTTCAATCTCTTATTATCAGACAGGCAGCTTATATAAAAGCAATTCAGAGTCTAGCAAGGGGAACTAATTTTCATCTTCATAAAGAGTACAATATTCAGTGTACACCATAAAAAGCGCTAATTAGAACTCATTGTTACTTATTGGCTTGAGCATTAGTTTGACTCACTTTAAATGTCAGTTTTAATTTCAGATTTTTTTCCATTAGAACTGTTGTCTTAATTAGCTTACAGACTGTTTTGGCAACTCTTTTCTGCTCATGTCAGTTACCTTTTGGGAAGGAGAAATTGAAAATTGTACTACAGAATTCATAATATCAACTCTAAAGTAGGGCATTGAGAGTTATACTCCTTTTGAATTGCAGCTCAGTCATTTGCTAAAGAATGCTAATGACGTGTCCGTCACATCTCTGGAGGGAAGGATATCACACAGTCATTAAGTCTTGCTTAGTTAGCATAATTCTGTGGGATTCAGCATAATTTCAGTTTTATCAACAGAGTGAGTCACTTGGGAACCGTGTGGGCAATGTGATCTAGGGGAAGATTGCTAGTCAGGAAGACAAAAGTTAATTCTATTTCAGGTTCAGATGGTGCTTTCATGATCTCTCATTCTGTCTCAGTTTCTCTGTCTTTAACTTGAAGATTAGGTTTCTTCCTTTGTGGTTCTTAGGAACATTGTAAGCAAACATTAATAAAATGGATGTGCTCTGAATTCATCAGATAAGAGATATTATGGAAGTCTAAAAGTGTGTGTGATTGAGTCATGATGGGTTCAGGGTTTAAAGATTCCAGATGGTGTACATATTCAAGGGAACATAATCCATTTTAAGAGCTTGGAATTCATTGCTATTAAGCTTTCTTGAGAAACTCATGCCATTTGCTTTAAACCTACCCCACGTATAAATTTGCATTCCTCTTTTAATTCTTATTGTTTTTTTCTTAGTAGTGAAAGCATACATCCAGCTTCCATCTTTGTTACACTAATATAGCAAACACAGTTGTCCAATATGGTGATCAACTTTGCAGCACTTCTATGAAGCTCTTGGATTTGATAACGTTGGTGGAGAACTTCCACTCTAAGCTGAAACATGTTTAACCATTACAATGTGCTAAGCATGTGACAAATGCTCAGTTAACTCATCGATTAAATATAATGTTAAGTTGAAGTCTTTTTAAACAATAACATTCATAGGAAAATTAATATTAATGAAGTTCTATTCAGGTGAAATATCCTTAATCTAGCTTGTTTTATGGTATCTAGGCATTCTAGCATATATGGCAGGATTGTATTTCTTAGGTCTCTGTTTCCCTCCCCCACCCCCCAAGAAACAGACTATAAAATAATCCTCACTTACCAGCCCATCTGTACAGCCCTTCCTGTCCATCTGGATGTCAGATGGAAGCAAAGAGATTCATGGCACTTTGAAATAACTGAGGTGGCCTGGGTAGCATTTCATAGTGCAATTTACAAAATCAGGTTCTAATATCCACATTTCTGTTTGAACTGTTGCTAAGTGGCTAATGGAGGCCACATTTTCCTCCACAGTCATTCTATTACCAGATCTTTTAATTCATTATTCTTGAAGTACTTGGAGATAGCTAGAATAAAATTAAATTTTAGGCAGCACTCTTTATTCTCCAACAAAGTACATTGCAGAATCATCTTCCCTAAGCCCTTGACCTTTTCCCAACAGAAACATTTCCCTTGCCTATACTGAGTCAGCTTATGCTTTCACGTGAAATTTGTTATTCTTGGAGTGCCTATCCAAGAGAAAGGGGAAAAGGAAAATGGAGAAAAAGGAAAACAAAGGAAAATCAAGCAAGGCAGCATAACTCCAAGAAAATTCTGAGAAGAACATAGGAATAGTCTTTTCCCTCTAGCACAACAGATGAGATTCAAAATGTTGACTAGTCAGTTAGACTAGTCAAAATGTTGACTAGTCAGTATCCATGATGAGTACCTGGCAATGTGCAGTTGTCAAGTAGCATGGGCAGGAAATAAACCTTTATAATTTTAACACACTAAAGTATGGGGTTGTGTTTTATGGCAGCAGAACCCATACTATTCTGATTATTACAGATACCCATGTTTGTTAAGAAGAATTAAAGTACGGTCCTCTGTAAGTACTTTCCAATGCTTTAAACTGTGTTCACTCTAGTTCTTAGACCTTGATTTGATATTAAATATAGTGATGGCTTAGACTCATACAATAATGCTCATTAGATTTGTAGGGACAAATAAATTATTCTCATGTAGTAATTTATTAAATGCTTTATAGTATTCAATAGATCTGTTCAGTCATTCCATTCATATGCAGAATGAGTCGATTCCAGGATGAAAAATATTTACCCCTTATACAGAGGGTGCCAAAAAAATGTATACACATTTTAAGAAAGGAAAACTGAATTAAAATTGTAATACTCAATAGATAAATATAAGAAAAGATGAATACAAGTCACGTTTGAATCCTGCAATTACGAGAGGTGCTCAAAGAGGTTACCATCAGCGTCCAGACACTTCTGATTACAGCAAACTACTGCTGGACCAATGTTGACCAAAGTGTCCACTTGTATATATTTTTTTGGCACCCTCGGTATACTGAAATGGGTTCACCTGCCTCCAGGTGACAGGTTGGTCCCCTATGAGGTGCTGTTATATAAGAAGCTCACCACTGTTCTCTAGTAATGCCGTATTTAACACAACACAATATAAATAGTCAGATAAAAAACTTCAATGAGAAGATATGTGGAGTCCCTGTCACTATGCCCACTTTGATCATGAGCCCCATGGACATGAGCTGGATTGGTTAGAAAGATGCTAACATCCACAGTGTGGATCACAATGGTCTACCTGAATGAGACTGCTCAGAAAAGGAGGCTGTTTGGTGATTATTTACATGAAAAACAAATTATCCTCCATTCTAGTCCCATTTCAAGAGATCCATTCAAATATTACCTCCCCCAAACTGCATTTTTTCAGTTCTAGAAATTCTACGTACAATTAGTTTCCACCAAAAATAACTGTAGATCTAAGTACTTTTATAACCACGTTGGTTCTGCTGCCTATTAGAGGAACTATTACTCTTGTCCCCTTTCATGAAGTGCTGCTACCTTGCCTCTATCAACTAGGGATTCCATAATCCCTTTGAAATCAGGGATTTGTTTCTAGGTCACCATTTCCCACCTTCATTCATGGATTACAGAGAACAGACACTATACGTCTTCAACTAATGTGTTTATTTACACTGACATATTTCTCAGTTCTGTGGTAAAGGGAGTGTAAAATAGGCCCTCTCAGAAGACAGAACTAAGAGTTGACTGAGCCAGTTGCCTATAAAAATAATCCATTACAGCTGTCCTATTTCCCCATGACATTATTTTTTTAAATATTTTATACTAAGAAAATTCCAATATCCCAATCTCAACCTGGCCAATAATAGGCCAATACTGAGTTCAGGTTTTAATCAACTCACTGAGAAAATATTTAGAAGCACTCCCAGCTGCGCAAACTAAAATTCTAAATTAAGAATCTCTCTAGTTAAGTAAGCCCTAGTTATATAATACCATATTAACAATAGCAATCCTTTCTAGAGATGATACCCTTCTCATCCTTGTCTAGAATCTCAGAGTTTATTTCCATAAATATTCCTCAGATATTTTCTTTACAAATTAACAAAATCTTGTAATTATTTTCATACAGTAGCCTTATTTCTCCTGGTTTGCTTTGTAGTTGTCTCCCTGTGGCATATTGAAATCTGATACCATTTCCAGGCCTTGAGGCAAAGAATGGAAGTAGACATATTGAAATGAGAAGAATTGGCATCCACTTGCAAGATAACCAGTTCATGTGAAAATAGTTATTGGCATTTCCTGGGTCATCATGCAAGAAAAAATGAGACACATGGGTCAGAGAAGGAAAGGTTGCTTCTATTAACACAAGAGGCACACTAGAGTTAGGAGACTCAAGGAACTCATAGTTATCCAGTTCACCGAATGTCATTGATCAACAGCCCAAGTCCTTCTCATTTCCAAGTTTCTTGATTTTCACTCAAGAAACCCAGTGTAGCTGTGAATTCTATCTAAAGTGCAATTTAGCTATTCTGGTTCAGTGAGATTTGGGTGCTGATCAAAAAAAAAAAAAAAAAAGACAATGTGGTGATGGAACCACACAATGAGCTTTATCTGGGCAGCACTTTGACAGATTTGCGTGTGAGAGAAGTCCCTTACAGCATGAGACCATCCAGAGGTTATGGTACAAGGACCACTATTCAGATGGATAGGAGGGTAAAAGAACACCCAAGGGGACTCCCAGGAAAGAGAGAGCGAGACACACAGAGAGAGAGACCAGAGGATAAGCTTTGTGTGTTTAAGTAATGTCACTGAGCTGCCCAACTGGGAGTCTGGGTCAGAGAATTTTGAAGGGCAGCAGCAGCTTGGCATCTTTTATACCTGCAGGATTTATTTAATCTATGGCTAGCAGATGTTGGGTGTAGTTTCATGGGGTATGGAAAGGAGGTAGGCTGTCAACAGCTAAAAATATGCTTATCTGGGAATGATTAAAACAATTGGATGTGTACAAATTTCAGATTGGCAGGCTTTTTAGCTAAAAGGACTCAGTCTGCTATAAGCAAAAGCACAACACATGACCAATATACCGAGGCCCTATTTGGCTCATTTACGCAACACCAGGAAATCTGAAGGCTTCTGATTTTTTACTACTTCAACTCTGCTGATATAAGAGATATCATCTTAAAGCAGGAGTGAAAATTCTGTGATTCCCTGGTGATATTTTGAAGCATTCAAAACGCTACAGTATAATTAGAGTTACCCCATTCCACCCACACAGTCCTTTTATGCTTGAACCAGCATTAATGGACTATCCAAACAGTCACTAAATCTGGATAGCTTTGTCTTCAATGGGACTTTATTCTAGGCTCAACACAAGAGATCATTTAAATAAGTGTTTTTACTACTGGTTGTCATGGGAACATATCCACCTTCCAAAGATAATGTACTTGGTCATATAGCCAAGCAAAGATTTGAATTTCTTTGAATGTTGATTACCTGCAACCACTTCATGAAGCAGTTATGGTATCACTCAAATTTCACCTGCAGTTAGACAACAGAATTCTAGTTCAAGCAGAAGAGATTTAATAGAGGAAACTGGATGAATGCAAAATTGTACAGGAGCCGACTTTAGACTAAGTTCTGGGGAAAACTCTCACTCTCTAGAATTCTCTATTACAAGTACAAAAAGTTAAACACTAACTGCTATTGCTGCTCCTGAGTATAAAAGCACATCACCTCTGCCACAATCCAGATCAGAGAAAAGAGGATGCTTCACTTCCTCCCTCTCTTAATATTATATAATCCAGTTCCTAATGAAAGTTTTTGGAGATTGTATCTTACTCATTCATTTATTCCTTAAACACCTAACATATACTTAATCACTGCCCAAGATGCTGGGGATACTGCAGTGAACAACACAAGCACATATCTTCCTTACAGAGGCAGGAAATAAAGTGAAATTTCTTTACATACTGTGCCATATGGCAATAAATGATTTTGAAGAAATTAAAATAGTATAAATGGAAAGGGTAGTGTTAAAAAGGAGAGATTACTATTCAATGTGCCTGTATTAGAGAAAGCTTTGATGATGTCTGGTAATTACAGTAACATTTGAGCAGAGACCCGAAAGAAATGAGGGAACAAGCTATAAAAATATATTTGAGAAGAAGATTCTACGAAGGGAGAAAAATGTGTTCAAAGGCGCTGAGGCAGGAGCCTGGCAGGTTCAAGAAATAGCAAAGAAGTCCTGTTGAGGAGGATTAGAGTAAGCAAAAAAGGGAGTGGAACAGAATGAGATTAGAGTGGTGTGAGTGGTAGTGATTTTTAAGCCATTCTAAGAACTTCAGCTATTCTTCTACATGAAATAGGAAGATATTACAAGGCTCTAAGTAAACGAGTAATATGATTTTACAGTTTTGTATAATTTTATTCTAGCTACTATGTGGAGATATGAGTAGTAAGGTCACCAGAGGAATATAGAAACAAGTGAGGAGGCTAGGGCAATCCAGTCAAGAAGTTACAATGCATTGTATCAGGATAGTGGTGATGAAAGTAGCAAGCTGTCAGTTTCTGGGTATGTCTTGAAACCAGAGTCTATAGGATTTGCTATCAAATGTGACAGCGTAAGTCAAAGATGACACCAACATTTTCAACCTGACAAACTAAAAAAATAAAATTGCCATTAATTAAGATGATGAAGAGAGGAAGTAGAACATGTTTGGAGTAGAGGAAATATAAGGAGTTCCATTTTGACATGTTAAATTTGAGAAGCTTAATAGAGATCCAGTAGAGATGCTGGATGTACATTTGGAGTACACAGGAGATACCTAGAGATATAAATTTGGGATTTATCAATATAGAGAAAGTTTTTAAAGCCAGGAACTAAATAATACTACCATAAAGTACTTATACATAAAGTAGAGAAGAAAAGAGATCCAAGGATTGAACTCCAAAATACTGTAAGGTTGTTATGGAAATGGAGAAGAATCTATCAAATGAGACTAACCAAGCACACTCAGAGTGAGTAATTTTCTGAACACTAAGTAAATAACATGTTTCACAAAGAAATGATATTCTGCATTAAATGCTATTGGCAAGTCAAATACAATAACAATAGGGAACTGACCATTAGATGCAGCTATGTTGAAATTATTGGTGATCTTGACAGCTGAGTCAGGAGAACTACAAGAGCAGGTTCAAGAGAGAATGGAAGGAAAGGAAATAGGAGACAACAAATATAGACAACTCTTTCAAGGGGCTGTAGCTGAAAGGGATGTGGGTCAAATGAGTTTTTAAAATAAGAGCTATAGTATATTTATATTCTGATGTAATGATTCAATAGGGAATGAAAATTTGATGATGCCATCGCTAAAGTGGAATACAAATAAAAGAAAATCATTGAGAAGTCAATAGGTCATAGAAAACAAGTAAAAAAAAGTGAAATTAATTGAAACCAACAGAAAACAAGAAGAATATACGGTGGTGGTTTTTGGAAAATCTTTTTTGATTGCTTATATTTTCTCAGTGAACTAAGAGTGAGGATGGGAGCGGGCAGAGGTGGTGGTGTTTTTGAGATTTGAGAAAAGAGGGTATGTAGTATTCTTCTAGGTTAGGAGGAGAGTGAATCGAATGGTGAAATGCAGAACTGCAAGGCAGAATGAAGAATGCAGTTAAGGTTAATGGTTATAAATGGAACTAAGATTAATCAGTATGGTTGTTTGATTTTCTGTAACCATTTTTACTGCTCACGTGCTGGCAAAGGATGAAGACAGTTGCATTTTATCAGCACTAGTATTTTCCCAAGTGAGTGTGAAAGAAGAATAGAGAAGCAACCCAGTTGAAGTCATAAGCAATGGTGTGCTCAGAAAGATGAACTTTACAATAATAATAGTAAACTGATAGTATTACTAAATTTTATGTTTTAGTCATATGCCGTTCTTGCAATTGGGGTAATAGAAGCAAATGTGCTAGAAACATAGGAGGCAGTTGACAGAGTGAGGCATTTGAAATTAAGAACACAGAGTTAGTGCAGTTTTGAATAGTGAAACAATCTGGTGTATGATCTTAATAAGAGAGGCCTGGGTCAAAGCCAGGAAGATCACTGGAAAACAGAAGACCAAGAAACAGTAAAACCCAACATATGAAAGGATTATCTACATGGATATTGAAATCACTATATTATTCAATGGGCTGTGTTAGAAGGAATGACAAGAAAGCCAGGAGCTAAAATCTTCACTCAATGTCAGCAGTGGCTCTGGTAGTTGAGGATGGCTTCAGCAAGAATGGAGAGTGGGTAGGATGTTTTGAAAAAAATGAATTCCAAAACTGGAAATGGAAGTTTCAAAGACACCTACAAAAAATAATTTTAAGCTTTTTAGCCTTTGTACACTGGAATGGGTTTGGAACAAATGTTGAGTATGCCAGTCCAGTATTTCCACAAAATCTCATTAAATTGTATGCAAAATTCTGTGTATATGTCCATGTGCATTTTTGTTGTTGTTGTTGTTTTTAAAGAATGTAGCTTTGCTCATATTTTCAGTGGGTCCATGAGCCTGAAAAGTTTTACTAACATTTATAAATGTTAAATTTAATCAAATATTTAGTGGCCATATGTTTGTCAAGTATTATTCTTGGAATTTGGTCCTAAAGATATGTAAGATAGACTATCATAAAATTTCTTATAATCTAGTTCTCATGGGGTAGGAGGGCTGAGGGGACTTATAAAAGGGAAAGCCATAGTACAAGGTTAATTTGAATAGTGCTAAGGGGAGCAGAAGGGACATGATATAGAATTGTAAGGAACAAGTTATTCATGGTGACTGGGTAGTTAAGAAAAACCATAATGAAAACAATAAAATTGAATTGGACCTTAAATTTGAGGGTCCTATAAACAAAGAATAATTCAGGCTTAAGAAACGATATTTTGAAAGAGTCATAGTCTTAGAATTTCATTATCTCCTCCAAGATAACAATAAATCTAGTATGATTGAATTCTAGAGTGAAAAGCATGCTGTAGAATACGAGTTTTCTTTTGGGCCATTATAGGAAATGTTTGGGATACTACATGAGAGTATACAGACTTCTGAAGATAGCAAGAATCCACTGAATATTACTTGAGACAACCCATGACACGTGACATCATCCAACCTGTGATTTAGGAAGAAAAATCCCAATAGCAATACAAAGGATGAATTAGAAAGTCAGCAAATTAGAGGCAGAGAAAGATTGTTAGATGACTAATATAATAATCTAGACAAAAAAAATGTGAGGCTTAAATTAGTATAATTGCAGTGAGGACACAAAAGGACATATTCATAAAAAAATGAAAGAGTTGAATCATTAGTACCTAGTTACTGACACATTTGCTCAGGTGGGAGAGGGTATAGATTAAAGAAAAGGGAAGAATGAAAAATTATTAGTATTTATAGCTTTTGAAATTGGGTCCTTGGTAATGTCATTACCAGAGAAGAGACTCAGCAGGGAAGAGATTTTCCGTGAATGCTGAGAGTTAAAGTGTTCAATCTTAGTCAGCTTTGGAGTTCAGGAGAAGTCAGGGATAAAAGTAAAGATTTGGAAGTCCTTAGGTTTGAAATTATGTTAAAGTCATTTATTTCATTGGATAATTTAGTCGAGGAAGAAAATAGAACTCACAGAATACTAATAATTTGGAGTTGAACACTACAAGTAATGATTAAAAAATACCTCCAACCCAGGCTGATATCCAGCTAGCACCACACAAGAAGGCCATTCTCATTGTCTCCAGGCCCGCGGCTGCTCTCACTGGTTGTTGCATCTGCTCTGATTCACAGGGCCAGAGACCCACAGTTGGTTAGATATTTATCTTCAGCCACTATGGACTAAAATAATGTGTTTTATTTAAGGAGGATCCAGAGTGATGAAGTCTAAGGATGAACAATCAGTGAATAAGAGGAGAGGAATTTTAAGGTGTCAAACATATGTGGCAATTAGGGAATTCTTGGTAACAAAAAAAGCAGTTCCAGGTGTGAAGTGAGGGGATCAATGTCAGATGGCTTGATCATGACCAAGAGTGTGTTTGTGGTGAAATGGAGGCAGCAAACGCAGATTTGATTTTTCACAAGTTGGTGGAGGAAGCAAAGAAAAAGGTGATGTGCCAGTCAGGATTTTCTTGGTGATAAGTGAAAGAAACCATGAATTCAAATGATCTTAAACCAGAAGAACAAAACAAATTCGGGTGGGTTTGAGGTTTACAACATACCCATCTTGTAAACACATTTCAGGCAAGGCTAGATCCAAGATCTTTCAGGGATGTAATCAGATTCCAGTTTTTCTTTTTTCATGTAGCTCCTGGGGTTATATCCTACCTGGATTTCATGCAGAAGAAAAAGGAAAATCTCTTTCTCAGAATTTTCAGCTATTTTATTTTCAAATCATTTGCCCAGGTTTGAGTCAATGGCTCTTTTTTGTTTGTGACACATCAGCCCTTATAAGGCAGCTTGCTTTAAGAATATATGTATGTGTTTATTTATGTATTTCTATCGCTATGTGCTAATCCCATTCTGCTTTCTCTATGTAAACTATTTAAATTTGTTTAATGTATCCCTTTTTATTGTGTTGTGTTTTTGCAAAATGTATACTATTTTGTGTAATTGTGTTTTAACTTCCTTAAATGGATGTTATATATCCTACTTTTTCACTAAGCAGTTCCAATTATATTACTATTGTACATCTCATCCATTGGTTCTTGTTATATAACACCACGAAGTACACATCTACCATGTTTTCCCTCTCTCACTGATAGACATTCAGCCTGTCTCCAATTCCCTATGCTACAAACAACTTCTTTATTAACAATGTGATAACGCGCCAGGCACTGTTTTAGACACATGAAACACATCAGTGAATAAAACAGACATTGCTGCAATAAACATATGTATACACAGTCCCTGTGTATCTGTGAGAAAATTTGCTTAGAATGTATACTTAGGAGCATAATCCAGCAGTGGCTTTTATTTGGCCATAGGCCCCATCCATGTACCAATCACTGTGTTAGGGAAATATGGTGGGCTGATTAGCTTAAGTTAGATAAATGCTCATTCACCCCAAGCCAGTGAGTGGGGGTGTTGTGTAATGCAGCTCACTCGAGCAAATGAGAATGGGGTATCTATCCCACAGAAGGAAATCGGGGAATGCAGATGGTGAATAAATGCTGAGTAGCAAATACAACAGATATCCTCTATATATGGGAAGGCAGATTGGTGAGGAACTTCCCACCCTCCCACCCCTATGTCCAAGAGATTTGGATACCTCATGATGAGGAAAAGCGTTTTGATATCAAAACACACAAACTCAGTTTCTGATTCAGTACATGTGGCTAACACCTAAGTCCTGCATTTCTATCAAGCTCCTAAGTGATGTTGATGTTGCTGGTATAGGCAGAGTAAAGATGAAAAGGTACTAAATGTCATCGTTTACCAGTCCTGTGAGTATTAAAGGGAATAATATACAGTACGGTAAAGTGCTTGGTAATCTTAAACATGAAACTTTTTAAATGATTATTATTATTTCACTTGTTATGTGAATCTTAAGATGAATAATTATATGAATCTTTGATGAGATTTTAAGAAAAAAATATAAAGAATGGAATGATAAGCCTCTTAAGTCTACATATAAACTTTATTGACTCCACAAATTTTCCAGTGATCATCTAGGTTTTTGTTAATGACTGTTGTTGATCCTTCCCAGAATTTGAAAAAAGACTGTGTAATCATCTATTTAATTTACTGACAAGGTCAGGTCAGAAAACTCACTCTTTGAAATATAACCTAATAAAATCAATATGAAATGGATAGGTTCAGCCATCTATAAGATGGTATCTGAAAGGGATATTAATGAGACTCAGCCAGCTGTTTGCAAAACAAACAAGTCATCTCTTGTGTCTAATAAAACCTGGAGTGCCTCAATCTAACTACGGTGATCAGAATATATTCTCAAGGTGACAATTTACACATGGGGGAAGGAAGCTGTGTTGTTACCTTCTTAATATGATGGTGAGTTAAAGTAAGGAGGTGGTCTGCATGAAAAACACAAAAATATATAATTGAACAGTAATAATATATTGATATATATCCGGTACTGTCCAGAGAAGGGGGTAGATGTATCTGGTAGACATAATATACTAGAGAGGAATTATTTTTAAAAAAATAACGAGGACAATCAGTGTTAACCTTAGCTTTTAGTAAATAGTTGCTATGACCATGAATAAATAATTTTCTTAAATTAAGCCATAATCTGGGGTTTTGTTCCATTTTTTGGTGTGTTTGTTTTTGCCTTCTGGGTGCCCTGAAAGAGAAAAGCAGTACCTTGAACCCTAGGCATTGAGGTTCTGTAACATTACAATAACCTAAATATAATTCCCTTTTCCTTTTCTGCCATTTAGCTAGAAGCTAGATCTCTAGTACATTGACTCAGAAGAGGCACATTTAACACCTAGGCCCTTAAAAAATACTTTAAATAAGGTTGGGAAGGAAGTAAAAGGGAAAAGGGGGGATTTGGGGAATAATTAAAAGATATATCTTCGAGAAGCAGCGGATAAAGGAGGGCTTAACCTATCCTTTCATTTCTAGAAACAAATTCTCCTGAGCTATGGTTTCTGAAACATGTATCATTGCTCATATTGAGAGTTTGGTGAATGAAAATCCACTTTCAAGCGCTATTCAATTTTGGGTTAACTGACAAGTTTGTATTTCTGGGACAGTAAAGTTAAGGGCCACACCCTATGGCTTATACCCTGATAACCACACCATGTTTATCACCACCTGAAGAGTCCCTGATTTAGCAGCTCAGTTACTCCTTTCTTTAACATCTTTGTTGTTGTTGTTGTTTATACAACAGTTTAATGCATTTTCTTTTCTTCTCTAAAAATTTTTTTAAATATATTAGCATCTTTATACCTACCAATTTGGTGAATAAAATATGCTTGGGTTTTAAAAACCATAAATATTACAAATATGATGCTGAATCTCTGGCTAAAAATAAAGCTGTCCCGTCATGTGTGAATATGTTAATATTAATTTAGAATATCTATCATAATGCTTTTTATATTGATGTAGTAACATACAAAAAAAATAATAACCACATGCAATTTCCTAACCATTAATTATGAGGCATAACTAGGCAAATCATCATGATAAACCTCTACATTTGGGGGCCATCTAGTTAAGCACCCAATTTTGAGAAATATGTGAGTCTCAAACATGGCTCCATAATTAATTGCAATACTTCTACAATGTCAGAGTGATTACACTTATTTTGTTTGGCTCCAGAGGGCAAAGTAAGGGCCAGTGAGTGCAATTATAAGGAGTACAATTCTTTTAGGAAGATATTTCTAAGAAACAGAACAGCTGAAAAATTGAATGAACTTACCCAAAACTGAAAATCTTCAGGCAATGATTGTATGATCACTTATAGGTGATGTTGAGGCCATTTGGATATCACATGAGCAGTAGGCCACATGACCTCTGAGATTCAATCCCGTTTGGAATTTATGATTCAGTGAAAATAGGGTCTGATGGCTTTTCTAATATTTTGAGTCCATTTTGTTTTAAAATTCAAAAATCTAAATAAGACTACAAAAAATAATTCTGAATTTAAATTTATTCCCTGGTAAAATCCTTTTTCTTCTGTATATGCTCCCACAAGACTATGAGAAACTCTGAGACGTGGCAAATGTCTTGCTTATCTCTGAATTCACAGCACAGGGCTGTGAATATTGAGATATTAATATTCACATATTCACATATTAATATTGGAGATTAATATTGGAGATACGATTAATATTGGAGATATTAATATGCATTGTTTTTCTTAATATATATCTTTCCTTCCTTCCATTCAACTAGAATGGATCTCCATTATATTGGTTCTGAGGAGGTGTGTGGTACATCTAAACCCTTAAATACTTCAAATGTTATGAAGGAAGTAAAGAGAAGAAGAATTCTTGGGAATAGAAAATGTACCTCAGAGAAGTAAGGGGTGGATGGGAGCTTAACTTATCCCATCATTCCCAGAAACAAATTCTTTTGGGCTCTGGTTCTGTGAAATTCAGGACCAAGTTTTGTCCGCCACTAGTGTAACTAGCAGGCAGAATTAGCAAGATGGGTAAGCGGACAGGCCCGGGGTCGATATATCACTGATTCTGTCCTTCTCCCCTTATTCTCTGAGGCCTAGCCACCTTGCCCTTCCTTCAGTTTCTTAGCAGGGCTGTAGTCCTACTGTCTCAGTGAATTCACACAGGCCATTTACCTGGACTTGGGCCCTCACTGTCTCTCCTTGTTTTCTCTCTCCTCTGGAAGCAGAAGTAGCCAAGAATCTCTTTAACCAAAAGAATCAGGCAGACAAGAACAACAACATATGCAGACCAGAATAATTGACATTAACTAACCCTCAGTGTGAACCCATCACCGAGAACCAGAAGCAAAACAGGACCTGAAAAACTGGACCCTGACCTAACCCTGGGGAAGAGAAAGAGCCCCAAGAGGAATGAGGTTAACATTTCCCAATAGCCCATTGAAATATAAAGTCAAAAAATAAGTGGTTATAGAAAATAAGGGATCCCTCTTTCACACCCAAGTTATGTACTGAGATTTAGGCCAATCACTAGTGAACGAAAAGAACCTATTACCTATTCAACCAGCAGATATTGAAAATTTCAAGGCTTACATTCATTCAGTTTTTAATGTTTCCACTGAGAGTTATGCTATTTTTTTCTTCCTTTTTTTTAACTTACTGACTGAAGCTCCACATTGTCACTCTCTCTGCTTCTAATTGTTTTAATTAGTGATAGCACAGAGTCTAAATCACATTGTGAGAAAGTTCATAAGGATGTGGTTTATATAGTGTGTCCTCCTTTCTTCCACCACCTCACTGAAAGTAAAATATAATCAAAGAACAATTTTTTATTCTTTAAAGACACTGAGAGTAAGTTTAGCATGTAGAGTACTATTTAATCTTTCTTAAAGAAGGAGTGCCGAGTTTCTGCCTTGAAAATGTAGAAATACAATGGCTTCTCAGTCCTCCAGTGACTACTTGTTTAAATGTTCTTTAAGTTGAAATTTTCTCTGTGTTTGACCTAAATATTCCCTACTGCAGCACATGACCATTATATCTTGTTTCTTTCCTCTTGTCTGGAGGAAATAATAGCTCCCTGGCCTGTACTTAATATCCCTTTATGTCATTATACATCGTGGTTTTTATCTTCTCTGTCTCATTGTGAATAGGTCGACAGTGCTTACATCCCTTAACCTTGACTTCTTGCTCTCACTTTCCAACCTTTTCTGCTGTGTAATGTGTGAACTCTCCCAATGTCATTCATTTTCACCGCAAGTGTACATCTATTTGAGCTAGCTAAAGCTACTACGATTTTACTAGAGATTAAAACTGAAGGCGAGCTATTAATCCCAAGGTGGCACTTCTGAATTTTAAAATCAATTTGAAATGATGAGCCTTATGAACTGCTTTCATGAGGTTTCTAGAGCAATTTGAATTAAAAGCATCTTGCTTCACAACATGATAGAAAGTCGCTGTTGAACTTGAAGATTAACTGAGGGCTGTGGAATACTTGACTGCTTTGATCACGTTATTCCCTTGCCTAAAGTTCTCGCCTTTACCTAAGAACCCAAAAGGCCATACCTTGGGACTGAAGGACTCCAATACATGTCTTCAGTTTTACTACATTCTACTTCTAGTACAGAAGCCTTCCCCTCGATCTCACTGGGCTACTCAGTATGTACTCATTCCAAGTTATATCTATAAATTCATATTTAATATATGAGTATAACCTACTCAACAATTAGTTTAATCTTTTTTAGTGTCCTACAATTCCATGTGCTAAATTGGTATATGTGTTACCTCCTTATGGTAAAATCTCACTGCTTGAGGATAATGGGTACCTGCCTTGGTGAACTCTTCGAAAGTGATCGTTCTGAAGGTACTTTAGGTGATTTTAAAGTTGATACCAAGAAAGGATAAAATATGTGGAGCCGAATGCATAGCTCTATTCATTCAGCCTAAATGAATAGCTCGGTTCCACGTAAGGATCCCTTACCCTTCTGATTAAAGCCACCATGGTCAGTATATTGCAGATGGATTTCCAGAGGGCACTCTGTCTCCGCGACTACCAGGTACCTCCAGAAAAGGGAAATGAAAGATGAAAGTGAAGGCCACTAATAGAAGAGAAAAAAGGAGCATGCTTTTCTCATCCTATCAATCTGTTTACATTTCTAGTCTTGTGAGGGTCTTTCTCAAGGGTCACCTGAGACCTATACACAAGGTTGACTCTATATTAAAATGTCATTACTAATATCAAATAGCTAGGCCCACTTAATATCAGCTCCTCTAGCAAAGAAAGTGCCTCAAAGGAAATATATTTCAATGAACCAATATATTTAACACTAATTTGGACCAATTGTGCTCACTCAGGAGTTATTCCAAATGTTCAGGGGCCTGAAAATCAATCTTATATAAAGTAACAGCATGGACCATCTGGGACAAGCATTCAATTTGGATTTTTGTATGAAGTAAGAAACAAGAGAGGAAAAACCTCTGCACTTTGGAGATTTCATTTTTCAATTGGATAAAGGTCAGAGTCCTCGGTGGAATCCGTGATAATGCCTAGAAACCTTCCAACCAATTTATATTGGCACCAAATGGGAACTAATTCATTTGTTAGTTGTGGAGAGAATTGGCATATAGTTTTTTAATGTTTAAATTATTATTTTCAACTACTTTTGTACATAAACTGTCTCAGTAGACTTAAAAGTTGTTAGTTAAGTAATAAAGGCTATAGTTCACAGTTTAAATGAATTGCCTTTCTTTAAAAATTACCAAGATGTCATATGTGATTATAGCTGAATGCATAACAATCAAATATAAAACAGCATTTTTAGATAATAATCCTACTGAATTCTGTCAATCTCAATAATTCTATAATTTTAAAAGCAATTATTTTTCTTGTTTTTCTATAGAATTACATATCTGGTCAAACAATTGAGGACTTAAAATTATATTATCAACAACTTTTATTTTCAAACGGTAGATGCTAGATCTCTTTAGCCATCATAAATTGTCACTAAAATTACATAGATGATGAGTGGCGAGAACATAAGATAGTAGTGTTAGACCATCTTTCAGAAGACTTTTGGAACTTTTAAAAATCCCCTTGGCAAACTCAAAGAAGAAATATATAACTGGGATATATATATACATATTAAAAAAAAAAAAACCCTGAACAACGTACAGTGACACTGTATCACAAAATAAAAAATACTGTTTTACAAATATGTGCTTTTCTTCAATATCTGTTTGGTACAACTTTCAAATATGTTCCTACAGAGATCTGTAACACATAGTGCCTGGAGTTCCAAGTGTCTTTTAAAACATTATAAATGTATATGAGTCACATATAATCATTGCCATCATTAAAATACAAGCAGCAAATTTATAGCTAAAACCTCACCACCCAGGTGTAATGCTATTTTTCTTTCAAACGGAAGGGAGATGAAACGGAGACTAATATAGAGAACTAATATTTTCCATGGAAATATATATGGACATGAAAAGAATAGACACTTCTGGCAGTTAGCATTTAAATTACTGACTTTTATGAAAGATTTATCAGATAAAAATGGTACTTTTCAGGTAGAATGAGGTATATAAATGCACCTCAAATGCCTGCATAGCTTTAATATTTTAGTGAGCCTTTTTAAATAGAAAAACTGCTAAGGACATAAGTCAGTAGATTACTAGTAGTTCTATTTTTTATCCTTGACACTCCTCTTCCTGCAAATTCTTTTCCTTGTGCCAAGAACTTTATGATGTATAGAGGCAATGCAAAGGAGAAAGGTACAGAGAATAAGGAATGAATGAAACAAATATATAATTAGCCATTTAATATTAATTGAACATCTCTTACTTAGAACTGAATCAAACCCAGTGATAGAAGGTAAAGAGGTCAAATACAGTGTCCCAGCTGTTAAGTAGTTGTTCATTTCAAAACTATTGTTATAATTACAGATTAGTCATTGTCTAAATGCCAGGCACAGTATTAGCCTCTGAGGATGCAGATCTAAAAGGCACTAGTCCACTCTCCAGAAGTTTAAAGCTCAGGAGAAGAATAAAACACAGGTAACCAAACACGAAGGAGTGGAAGTGTCCTCAGGGCAGAAGTCAGCATTGTGATGCTCTGGTGGCGAAGTCACATCAGAATGTGAGTGCTGTGGGGGAGGGGAGTGCAAGACCCAGTCGGTGGATAGTCAGTAAAAGCCTTCTGATGGGGTTGACCCTGGGCTAAGTGTTGAGAGATGACGTCAATTAGCCAATGAAGGTAGCAGGAACATCCAGGCACAGAGAACAGTCTGTGGGAGGGTGCCGAGGTTAGAGGAAACATTGACCTAGTCCAGAACTGGCAAATTTATATGTATGGCTTAGTCTGAGACTGAGAGGTAGGCAATGGTAAGAGATGAGATTAATGCATCTATGTATTTATTCATTCGTTTAAGAAACACATATTGAGATGTGACTATAGGTCAGCATCGTCATTAATGCTGGGGATACAGTGGTAAACTAAATAATCCCCAACTTCTTGAAGTTTAAAATACATCAGGTCAAATGGAATTTATATAAGTAATTACAGAAATCAGTAATTGCTTATAATTACTGTTATATTGCTTATAACAAAAATGCAAAAAAAATGGAAACAGTACAACGTATTTTAAAGGCATCTAATTGGGAGAGGTGGCTAAACCAGTCTGGGATTTCAAAGAAGATGACTAATTTAGAATGAGCAGGTGTTAGCTAAAAGAAGAGGAAGCGAGGGAAGAAGAACTGAGCATCCAACATAACATCTTATAGGCTATATAATGGCTTTGGCATAATTCCAAAAGCACTTTGGAAGTCACAGAAGGATTTTTAACTGAAGACATGACATGATCCAGTTTGCAATTTGCGAAAGATCCCTTGGTCACAGTGTGGTGAATAGATTGTAGTTGAGCAAAGGTGAATATGGGATGCTATTTAGAAGGCTATGCCAGTAAGTCAGACAATGTCTTATACTAGGAAGGTGGCCGTAGAGTTGGAAATAAGTGGGAAATTTTTAACAATATATTTAGAAAGGTGCGTCAACAGTTCTCAGTGGTTGATTGGATCTGATGAGTGAGAAAAATGGAAGTATTTAGTATTTATTTTCAGGTTTGGCTTCAGTAAACAGGTCATTCATCACTTATTGAAATGGGAACACTAGATATAAAGAGGAATTGGAGGAAAGGCAATGATTTGATGTTGTATGTATTAAGTTGAGCTGCCTATGATATCTTCAAGTAGGAATATTGAGTAGGCTGTTTGGATGTGTGAGTCAGGAACTCAAAGAAGATTGTATCTTGAAGAAATAAACTTAGAAGTCATTAAAGGATAAGTGAGAGTAAGGTTATAAAAAGGAATGAACTAAATCACCTGGGGAAACAAAATGTTTAGTAAAGAGAAAAGAAGTCCTTGGAAAGTCTTGAGAGTTTTCAGCACTTCAAGTAAGATGAATTGAAAGAAGAAATAGAGACAAGGACCAACTAACAAGGTATAAGGAAATCTAGGATAAAGTATTGTCATGGAGATCAGAGTCGGATAATATCTCAGAAAGGGCACAGTGATCCATTGAATATTATGAGAGAGAAAATAAGATTTAGAACAAAAGAGGGTCTGCCAGATTTACTACCATGGCTATTATGTCTTGTCCAGGACTTTCAGTTGTATCTTGGAGATGGAAATCAATGTAGAACATAAAGATGTGTGAGTGAGAGATGACAAAGTGAAGATGAGAAAGACATTTGGGGAAGTTTGTTCCTCAAGAGCAGAACAGTGGTATGTATCCCTGTAGGTAAAGGGAATATGATGTCAAGAAAACTTTGTGGAGAGAGGCAGAGGTCAGATCATAAAGCATTTTGCACGCCATGCTAAAACATATCCACTTTAATCTTGAAATGGAGAGGTGAAATAATGGAGACATCAAGCATGTCTCTGAGGTTTCTTGGCTTGCAAACCTAGCTGGGCACATGTGCTATTTACTGAGAGAGGGAATAAAGAAGAACAGTACATTTGGAGACTTTATGTGCTCTTGCTGAGCTTAAAATGTCTTCAAGACTTCTGAGAGGTATTATCCTGTGGTTGGTACATTTATATGCTTCTCAGGAGAACTGTCTGAGTAATCTAGTTAGGGAGAGAAAACAAGAAGTAAATATATACTATATGTAACACTGAGTGGCATGGATGCTAAGCCTGTGGGGGATTCAATGGGAAAGCTTATCATCAACCAGAAATGTAAAAACCATCTTCACCAAAGAGGTAGGATTTCAGTCGGTTTTGTAAGATAGGTTAAAAACTGTATAACTGGGGCAGCAAAGTGGGGAGATTACAGAGTGTTACAGAAAGTCAGAGCAACATGTATAAAGGTATGGAGGAAGAAATATACGTGATCAATTGGAAAGAAAAAAGATTAGGTTGGAAAATTTTTTTCCAGAATCAACTTGAGTTAAAGTCTACCATCATTAATCAATACACCCCGTGATTGCGAAAGAAACACACACACACACACACACACACACACACACGCACACACTAAATTAGGGCTGAAGAATAGAAAATTTGTGGAAGGGGATGAATGGCAAGACATCTGGGTAGGGAGTCATATTTTAAGCATATAATTACTATAACTGAAGTGAGAAAAGGTGATTTCTAATAAAATTCCTTACCCTCTGTCATAATTAAGTTTTCAAAGTGTCTTCATATCTGCTTCGTCATTTTATCCTCCTCTCCACTTTGAGGTACAGAGACACTTAACAATTACCTAAGATTGTAAGCTAATAAGTGACCAACCGAGATTTGACTGAGTTCTTCTACCTCCTGTTACAAACCACTTTCACAATATAACTATATTGTGGCCATGTAGGTCCTTTACATGGTGTATACACGTAGTTTGTCCAGTGAATATTCACTCATTTTGTTGTGTTTTTCTAAAACTAAATGCTTCAATTACTTTAATGTAGATAAAGATACATGTTTTTCAAAGATAAATACATAGCTACCTCTACCAAGGAATCAGTGATGGCCATAATATCCAGCTTATCTGTAGTTGCCTCATTGCCTTAAATAAGAATGGTGTCCTTAGAGAGGTAATACTATTTTCAAAAGCTTTCCAGCTCTATGACCATGTAAAATGCATGTGTGGCTACAGATGGTAGCCTGCACTGAGATGTACCTGTTGCTGGGGTTTCCATGGAAATAGAGAAACTTACCATGTTGTAAAAATGCACTTACAGAGGCATGTGGAAATCAACAGTGACAAAATTCTTAATATGTATGTATATATATATATATATACACACACACATATGTATGTATATATATATATGTGTGTGTGTGTGTATGTGTATATATATATAAATATATAATATTATAAATATTATATTATATAATATATATATAAGTGTATATATATATATAAGTATATATATATATATATATATATAAAATTTCCCCTTGGAAAAGGACAAGCTGTGTTCATGCTTCAATTAATAGCAACAATGGTAATGATACTTTCAAAATAAATTTTTGAATCTGTCAGATAAAAATTATATCTGTATTAAAGAAATATTACTAGTGTATACATAATAAATTCTGGTTTGTCATACATATTTTTTCAGCCAGTGTATATTTGCTAAACCATCATTTGTAGTCAATTTCTCAGTTTTCTTCTTTAGGAAACTTTTTGAATTTCCTCCATTTAATAAGAACTTTTATTAAAAAAAAAAAAACTTTCTAGTATTTGTTTGATTAATTGGACCCTTAAGAGGGCCATAAAATGACATGAGTTCTTAGCAAATACCTATCATTTATTAATCACATTCAGCATTTAATCAGGACTGGTCTTACAGAAAGAGATTGTAGGGAGAAAGAATACTGTATGTTGACATACATATTTATATAGAGGATAGTAATAATCTCCAAGAGCTGTTCTGGGGGAAGAAAAATCACAGAAAGGTAACCTGAGAGACATTAAATTTGAACTCAAGTTTCCTTTGTTCTGATGGTGATTATCAGTGTAACATAGTAGATAAGAGAGACTTGGCTTCCTGCAATCTGCTACTTAAAATCTGTATAGCATATAGACTAAGTTTCCAGCTAAGACAGAGTAACGAGGCCTAGATTTACTCTTCTACCTGAAACAACCATTACAACCAGATCAAACATAGGAAATAAATGGTTTTCATGATACTGGACATCAGGCAACAAAAGACAGATGGGAAACAAGAGAAGTAAGCCCTACTATTGCCCTGATAGAGGCAATAAGAACACAAAAAAGATAAAATTAAGTCATAAAACATATTCAATCCAAAAGAAGAAAGTAAGAGAAAAGAGCAAAGTTCAGATGAGACAAGTAGAAAACAAATAGCAAGATTTTAGACTTGAACCTAACCATATAAATAATCACATTAAGTGTACGTAGTCTAATCATTCCAGTTAAATACATAAATTGTCAGATCAGTTAAAAAAGCATGATGCCTACCATATGATCCAACCATTCCACTTCTAAACATTTTCCCAAGGGAAGCAAAATCATGTGTCATTACAAAGACTTGTATAAAAAAATGTTTATACTACCTTTATTTGTAACAACCCCAAACTGGAAACAACACAAATGTCCATTAACAGGTGAATGAGTAAATAAACGATGGTGTATCTGTACAATGGAACACTGCACTGTGATAAAAAAAACAACAAAAAAACAACTATTAATAATGGTATAAAATGAATTAATTTCAAAACAATTATTTTGAGTGAAAGGAGCCAAACAATACAAAAAATAGTACATACCAAATGATTTCACTTGAAAGTAATTCCATGAATGCATATTAACGTATAGAGACAGAGCGCAGATAAGTGCTTGCCTGGGAATATGTCAAGGGGTGGTGGTTGCAGAGGAATGAAGGCGGGTGGGTTTACAAAGGAGCATGAGGGAGCTTTGGGATGATGGATCTGTTCAGCACCTTGATTGTGCTAGTGGTTTCACAGATGTATACACATGTCAAAATATATTAGATTGCACTTTTTGGATACTTGCAGCTTACTGTGTGTCATTATATTTTAATAAAGCTGTTTAAAAATTCTATATGGCCTTGGACAAATTTACTCACCTGTAAAGTGGTGATGGAAACTGTCAACTTTATAAGGTTATTTCATGGCTAAATGGGGTATCCTAGCACATGAAAAAGCCACAGTGAGAATCTCCAGGTTTCTCTGCAGAGTACCAGATGGTATATATCCTCCTTCCTTCTATCCCCCCACTGTGTGGATAGCACGGTATACATAACCATGAACTTTTATCATGCCCCATAAGACAAGTCATAATGATAGCACCTCTGTGAGTTTATTGGCAAGAAATTAATCTTCTAGCATTGATGGGCTGTGTAGTGTTTGGCTGCAATAAATTAACTGTTGTGTGCTATCCCTGCCCTGAAATCTGTCTGTGGGAACCAAACTGCTATTATGCCAAGATTTCTGTTGGACAAAGTGACAGGAACAGGATGGAGTGGGAGAAAACTGCAACTGGAGTAATTCTGATAGGTTTTTTGATATTCTAAATCTGAAGTGTAAGGATTCATCAAAGACCCCAGTCTCATGGCTAGTTGTACATAGCTAGAGCGTATTTTAATAAGACTAAATGACACATCTTTGGGACAGATTGTTGTAGGCTGAGTTGTGTCCCCCCACCCCAAAATTAATATGTTGAAATCCTAAGCCCAGTACCTCCATATAGCCATATATGGACAAAGGATCTTTAAAGAAATGATTTATTAAAATAAGGTCATTAGGGTCAGCCCTGATCCAATATGACTGATGTCCTTATAGGAAATGGAGATTAAAATACAGACACTCACAGAGGAAACAGGATGTGAACAGAACGAGAAGATGGTTATCTACAAACCAAGGAGAGAAGACTCAGATGAAACCAACCCTGCTGACACCTGGATTTTGGAATTCTCGCCTCCAGAACTGAAGAAAATGAGTATCTGTTGTTTAAGTCACTTAGTTTGTGGTATGTCCTTACAGCAGCCCTAGCAAACTACACATGCACAGATCATTTTTATTAGTCTTAAAAAACATTAGTACCCACTATCTTTTCTCTAGCCCATTGAGTTAATAATTTTTCTTGGGAGTATTCATCACAGCTATATATGGTTTTATGTAGGTACACAAACTGTACTCAAAATTTCTCAGTCTACCATGTGTGTGATTTTTCCTTCTCTAATGCCTTTCTGACTGACTGCTGCTAATTGTTTTTCTTGGAAGTGTTATTCATTGTTTGGCCTTGTACCACACTCATTTTAGAGGCACAGTTTTCAGGAATCCTACTTCTCTTTTCCGACAAGTGATCATTCTGGCTTACACATTGAAATATTTTCCTCCCACTCATTAAACTTAAGAATGTTAATTGTGCAATAGTGATCTACGAATCTTCCTTCCAAAGCATCAAGCAAGTTGAAAAGTAAAACACATGAGATGTCAATGCTTTTTGTTTTTTAATTGAGATTTTTACCTGTCCCCTTGCTTAATAATTCAATGCTATGTTTTGGTATCAACTTTGGTTAAATATGTATTGGCATCAAAGCTGAATAATTGAAGTGCTAATTGAAAATAATTGAAGTGATGGCATCTTCTTTGACTGCTAATTTAAGGCTTCCCAAACAGCTATAACTTTGGGGAGGCTCTGAAAGAAGAAAGAGAAAGAGAAGGTCTTAGAGGAGAAAGAAAGAGAGAGTGAATTTTGGTGGTTAAAGTCAATTGTTTTCCCCTTTGCAGTAATTTTCCCTATCTACAACATGTTTATATTAAAGTCTTTAGCATTTGTCCACTATATTTTATTAGTATATTCAGAACTGGGACTATTAGTTACATTAATGATCCTCAAACCATGGTTTCCCATCCTCCTGCATTAGACTGACTTAGTGTGATTGGTGAAATTGCAAACCCCTGGGCCCAGACCTATTGAATCAAAATTTTGAAGAGGACATAGCTCAGGAATCTGTATTTTTATTATGTTTCCAGAGTCTTTTTCTTTTTCAGTCTGGGAACAACTCTTTTAAGTTCTGTGATGGCAGGGAAAAGATGATGGTGATAACACTTTAAAGAGAAGGGAGACAAAGAAGGTAGACCCCAGAGAAAGTGGCAGTAAATAGACCAGGTAAGTCTTCTGGTACTCTGTCAATGCTATTATGAAGACAGAAAGTACTGTGAGGCTGGAAATAGTTTCTTATTATAAATAAGAGGACTACTTAAGAACATATTGTTAATAGTTCAAGAGACCATATCTTTATGAACTAAGTTCAATATACCTATTTATAGTCAAGTTTTATGATATTTAACAGTGATCCTTGAGAATATTTTAGGCTACCAAACAGAGGTTAATCTTTTCCTCTTAAATCAGGAATCAGAATACATTAATTGCATAAAGTAGTTTAAACAAATAAAAATTGGGGTATTTTTGGTGTTTTCCAAAAAAAGAAAAAGAGGAGAGCTTAACCAGTGGGGATTTTAGAAATTATAAAGATATTTTCAGTAAACAGCAGGAAGTTAGCAACTAATTATTTTCTTTTCTGAAGAATAAGTTAGGGCTACTATCACTGCTATATCATCATGCACTAGGCAGGCATTTGTTAATTCAGCTTCTGTGATTCTCTGACTTTCATGTCCACTCTGTAAAATCACTATTAGGATTATTGCTTAGCAATTATTATAATTATGACATACCCAGTATCATGTAATTTTAAAAGTTTCTTTTATTCATTATCTACCTTGTTCTTCAAGGTTCCAAGCCTCGATCTATCATGTGTTACCTGATCCAAGTTACTATCCTGACAAATCTTTAGGATCCTACCTTATTTGTCAGTTTCTTTGTACATGAAAGAGGCTTTGGAATATTTCTACCTGCAGAAAGACTCCTCTTTCAGATGTCAATTAACTGCCTGGATTTCTAAATGCCTCCTGTTTCCGAAATCACTGTAACTATATCCTAGCCTCCCAATAGAACCTCATCCCTCAATCAATATCGGGCCCTTTGATGATTATGCCAAATTATGTGGCAACTTATGTGGTAAGTATTCAGTTTTTGAATGAATGGATGAATAAATGCATAAAGTAGCGTCACAAAAGGTGAAGCCCATGCCTTACTATTCATACCATTTTACAAATCTGGAAGACTTTTATATATAAGATCATTTCTAATTCCTTAAATAAATCTTTTTTAATTTATACTTAAAAAGACAATACAACTTTCTAATTCTGACTTAGCAAAATAAGAAAAGCCCAGTTTCTCTAAGCATAGCAAATGGAGAGATTTTGTCTGGATTTGGGACACGGGGTTAATGATAAAATGACAGGGTAAACCCTGGTTCTCAACCAAGGGAGATTTTTTCCCTTGGTCAGCATTTGAGAGTGTCTGGATACATTTTTGATTGTCACAACTGGAGGTGCTACTGGCATCTAGTGGGTAGAGGCCAGGGTAATGTGAAACACCATCTTCAACAACGAATTATCTCCAGCCCCAAATGTCAATAGTGCAGAGGTCAAAAAACCTTAGGGAAAGACTACAGTGTTTGAGCTGATCCTGAAAGGATTGATAAGATCCTAAAGGCATACCGAAAAAATTTTGTTCTAGTTAAAGGAAATGCCATAATAGACAGAAGGATAACAAAATATGGAGGTAATTTACAGAACCATGAATAGTCAAACTTGTAAGTGGAGAAGAAGTAGAATATAGTAAATTCAGAAAAGTGGGCTGTTAAGACGTAGAGCAGTGTTTCTGAAATTTTAGCACATTAGAATCACCTGACAACTTGTTAAAACAAAGATCACTGGACCCGCCACCAGAGTTTCTGATTCTGTACATCTGAAATAAGGCCTAAGAATTTGTCTTTCTAATAAATACCCAAGTGATGCTGATGCCACTGGTCTGTGGACCACAGTGTTCAGAACGAGTTTTCACAGTCAGGGAAACCATGGAAAGATCTTAGGAATTCGATTTCTACACAAGAAGAGGACCATTAATCAGAACAATTCTTTAGAAATATTAGTCAGATCACAACATATAGGACACATTAGCTTAGGGAGAAAATCAGTAGAGAAACAAACCAATTGAAGGTCATGCCAAGAGTCACTGAACTGCTTATATCCCCTGAATCAATGACAGGAAGCCTGGGGGACCTGGGGCAATGCACCTTCATACATATTTTCCCTAGTCTTAGACAGTTAGGCATGATCCTTGGTTCTTTGCAATGAATCTCCTGGGATAAACCCTAAGATGACATTGTTCAGACAGGCTGCC
The DNA here is from genome assembly GCF_004115265.2 of Rhinolophus ferrumequinum. Classification (NCBI taxonomy): domain Eukaryota; kingdom Metazoa; phylum Chordata; class Mammalia; order Chiroptera; family Rhinolophidae; genus Rhinolophus; species Rhinolophus ferrumequinum. Next base: position 34,108,574 of record NC_046285.1, on the reverse strand, counting down.
AGGCTGCACTTAATAAGTGGAATTGAGGTTATGAAAGCTAGGTGACAGGGCAAGGAGAAGCTCTCTTAGAAAACCAAATCACTTAAAATTGCATTTACTTCTGGGTCAAAGCAAAGAGCAAAAAATATTGCCTCTGCTCCTGCCTCATCTCATTTTCCAAATTACGCTCACAGGGCTTTGATAAAATCCATACATCATAAAGCTTTTCTGCAATAATGCAAAATCGGAAGGGCCTGTCAAACAGATGATCTGTGTGGGAATCCCACATAATACGGTACCTAGGAATTCTAGCAATCAGAGGGGCTCAATCTGAACTGATTTTAATGCTTTTCCAAATGCAATTTTCTCTTCGTGGCTGGAAAGTATTACTTGCTTTATCTGTGATGCTTGGTATCACCAGCCATAGGGAGAAGGAAAAAGCAAAGTTTCTTCTAAGCAACTGATCTGACCCTCCTGGGGCTTAGAAGCTCTTACCACCAAACAGAAGTCTGCACAACAGACAGCTGGAGGCTGTTCCCTCTCCCGAGAGTCCCTCCTGCCCAAGGGCTTCTGAACACCAACAACTACTAGAAAAATAATCAGACAAACGGAACATACATCAAATGTATCTGTTCCATCTTTTCTTTCCAAGTATTTTATCCTCTATCCAATAAAGGAACAGACTACATCTTAATTAATGGTAAAACTAGCATCTTCTGACCAGGAATTTTGCGTCATCCTTGGTCATCTATTTTGTTCCCTTCAGAGATCTTATGACCTGTACCCCTCTCTTAAAGTGTGTTTTTCCTTCTTTTGCCAGCCACTCAGCATTACCCCATGCTACTATACTGCATTTCCCTGAAAATAAGACCAGGTGTTATATTAATTTTTGCTCCAAAAGATGCATTAGGGCTTATTTTCAGGGGATGTCTTATTTTTTCATGTACAACCATCTACATTTATTCAAATACAGTCGTGTCATCTTCTTCTGGACTATGGTCATACCGTACTAAATGCGTCCGTCTGGCTGAAGATCTTAACTGGTGCTTACTTTAGGGGAAACACGGTAGCATACTCACTGTCTTATACTCTGCCAGTTACGCTGATATGTTAATAAACAGAAAACTAATTTATATTTCTAGTAAAATACCTATATTAATAATATTTTAAATTCCTGACTTGAGACTTCAAGTGGGAAAAAAGGGAAGGAAGGAAAGAAGGAAGAAAGGAAGAGGGAAGGAAGGAAAGGAGGGAAGGAGGGAGGGAAGAAGAGAAGAAGAGAGGGAGGGAGGAAACAAGGATGGATGGATGGGAGGGAAGAGGAGAGGGAAGAAGATAACCACAAGTAAAACTGCAATATAGCAGCACTGCGATTTGTCCAGTACTCCAGTGGTTCTTGAACTTTGGTGTGCACAAATAACACCTGGGATAATTGTTATAGCTGCTTATAGGACCTCAGCCCTAGAAGTTCTGATCTACTAGGTCAGCAATAGGTCTCCACAATGTGCATTTCAAACATTTCCCCCATGCATTTCTGGTGTTGGTAGCCTGGGGGAACGATACCTTGAGAAGCTTTGCAGGTTTCGATTGTCTGTTATGAACACTGTCAGGGAAACAGCCTGTGCTTGTTGTCAAGATTTGCCAGCTGAGAGGAGGGAAGGATGATAAACAGCAGCTGCTTAGATTTGAAATGTCTGGGGAAATAAGTACAGGGGGTAGATTTACCTTCCAAGTAAATCTTCTCCTAAGGCTCCAAGCACCGTCTTCTGCAGGCATCCCTCATCCAGGCTGGTCATGTCCCTGTCCCCAGCACTTGGACTGTTTTCTCAGACCCCTCCCCACTTTCTTGTACAAGCTCCTTTTGTTATAGACTGAATTATGTCTTCCCCACAATTCATAACCCTCAATGTGACTGCATTTGAAGGCAGGGCCTATATGGAGGTAAAGAAGCTTAAGTGAGTAGTAAGAGTAAAGCCACTTTCTGATAGAATTCTGTCCGTATAAGAAAGGAAGACACACCAGAAATCTTTCTTGTTCTGCAAGAGCACAGAATAAAAGCCATGTGAGGACATAGTGAAAAGGCAGCCGTCTGCAACCCAAGAGCCGTCACCAGACAGCAACACTGCTGGCACCTTGATCTTGAACTTCAGGCCTCTAGAACTGGGAGAAAATATATTTCTGGTGTTTAAGCCACCCAGTCTACGGTATTTTGTTATGGCAGCCCAAGTCAACATACCTTTCTTCAAAGCTCATTTAGGTGTTCCTCTGTCAAAAGACTCTCCTTCTGGGCACTAAAACCTTAATTCCGCTTCATTGCTCAAGTTTCAAGGGAACTCAGGTCCCAGAAAATCTGTGGGATATGGTTCAAAAACCCTAAAAAAGTTGAAGCGGGGAATAGGGAGGTGCTCGGACCTACCATAAATATTCTGGATGCTACAATATAAGTTATAAACAGGAAATTTGTGTCCTGGCTTCTAATCTCATTGCTTTTATTACATAGTTTCTTCAAGAAAATACATTCCCTAATCCAAGTGGCTGACTTTCAGCTAACTTTCCTAAGTCTTGGACTGGTTCTTTTCCTGGTGATGACATACCCAGGAGTACTGGAATAGTTCTGATTATAAATATCTTTATATTTTTGGTTTTTTTCCTTATAAATGTCTTCATAGTTATAAAAACAGAACATACAGTCATTGTATCTATGATACGTAGTTCAATTTATTCAACAAATAATTTCTGTGTACCCACTGTGTACTCAATGTTCCAGATACAGAAAAGCAAAAATGAGTACGACAAAGTAAACAGACAAACAAAAACAAAGAAATGTATGTCAATACGATAGTGGTAACTGCTACAAAGAGAAAACCTGGGGAGGAAAATGCGAGAGGGTTCTTAATTTGTATGAGACGATCTGAGAAATCCACTCTGATAAAGGATGTTGCATCAGTGACCTGAAGAAAATATGGGAATCAGCCATGTGTGCCTCTGTGCAAAGATCACTTCACAGAGAGAAGGCATCCTAAGAAAAGATTCTTAGGCAGGACCACATGTGCTATTTTTTAATAACAAGGAAGCCCAGGCAGCTGGAATGGAGTAAGTGAAGAGGAGTTGGATAGATCTGAAGTCATGGAAATGTCTAAAAGTGAAGCCACGCAAGGTCTTCCAGGCCCCTATAATGTTGTCTTTACTTTGAGTCAAATGAAAAGCCATTTGAGGGAGGAAAGCAGGAGAGCCATTGATTTGACATGGTTTTAAATGATCAATTTCTTGTTATGTGAAGAATAGTCTCTAAGGTTCAAGAATGGAAGCAAGAGACCAGCAAGAAGGCTATTGCATTATTGATCAATGACAATGATTTAGACGAAAATGATGAAATGGTATAGGGAATTGGTCAGGTGCTAGATGTATTTAGAAGGCAGAAGCAACAATATTTGCTAATGATTAGATGTATTATGTCAGAGAAAGGGGAGCAATAAAAATGTTGGGAATTTGGTGAATTTAGTAGCCTTATCCAGAATTAAACATTTAAATAAATGAATGCATTTATCTGTTTGTCTATAATAGTTTACAAGCCAAAACATTAACAATGGTCGTCTCAAATGATGTAGTATAGGAAATATTTGTTTGCTGTATTTTGCTTATTTGTAACGGAAATATTATTTGTGCAATTTTTAGAAGTTGCAGACACATGAAAAACATTTCTTGGTCATTTGAATTTTATGGGATTAAAGATAATGTTTCTATTGCAAGGGGACCTTTCTGACTTGTGAGACTAAACAGAGCAGCTGAAAGTAATTGATTCTATCCCTTTATTTCTTTAATTTGGAGATAAAAGACACTAAAATAGTACTAAATGTTTAAATGTTTTAGTGATATTAGTTTTCAAATGCCATAGAATGTTTTGGCTGGTGAATAAAATAAAACCATGAGGGAAAAAAATAGACATAAAGTCTGTGAATCTTTTTGAAGAGGCTTTTCTTCTTTTCTTAAATAGCATTGCCTCTAGCAATTCTCTGGTTCCTAGAGATAAAATCAAAAGCATGACTCACTTTTAAAAGTGAATTCAGCACCCTTTAAACTTTGAATCTTGTCTTTGTGTTTTTATAAGTAATGTATATTCACACACATCTATAGTACTTGTATTTACACACACACCTGGTTTGTGGTGGTTTTAGCATTAATGCAGATGAAGAAAAGATTCATGAATATCAGAAATTAAACACATGTGACTTTTGATAGACAATGAAGAATCATAGGATTATTTTAAATTCATATAAAAGCTTTATTTTGAATACCATGTAATATTTTGTAGACATTTAAAAAATCTTTAGGTATATATTTTATCGGTAAAAACAATCTCTTGAGGGGCAGAGATTCTTGTTTTAAGAAATTCTTAATAACTTAAGTTATTAGTATAAAAAAATCAGATAAAAAAGCCAACTATAAAAATATAGTCCATGGAAAAGTACTAATATGAAACAAAAAGGCCATAGGACACCTGAAAGTCTACTTTGAAGAAATAAAATTATATTAATCTTGGAAAGGTTATATATCAGTGTAGCAATGGATATGTGAAGAAAAAAATTTTTTTAAATAATTGCTGAAAAATAACATCAATTTTAAAATTTCAAGTAAAATTGTTTGCTATAGAGCTAAAGGAATTGTTAACTGAATCAATCCCATACCTGAATTATATTTCTAAAAGGATCATGCAGCACTGGGGGGGGGCAACATAAAATGGTATAAAAACAGGTATAGCATTAGGCTTTGAAAACAAAAAAGCAGAGAACCAAATTTCAAAGGAGACAAGATACGTTAATTCAAAAATATTAACAGGTATCTTGAGGATAGTATAATATAAAATAAACTTTTAGAAAGAAAAAACATCATGTCACAAAAAAATTGCTTTTTTTAGTTTGTAAAATCAGTAAATGAAAAAAATAATAAAAACTAGATCTAAATGTTTACCTCATCTTTTGTGTGTGTGTGTAAAAATAGCAAAAGAGGAAAACAGAGACAAAACACTAATTGCATTAATTCACAATATTCCACTTACAAAATTAATTTACAAAGGTGACCATATGTTGAGCCATACAACAAATTTCAATAAATTTAAAAAGACTCACCACATAGAAAGCATGTTCTCTGATGACAATAGAATTGAGTTAGAAATTAATAACAGACAAATATCTGGAAAAATCCCCAAATATTTGAAAATGAAGTAACATAGTACTTCTAAGTAAGCAATGGGTTCAAAAATAAACAAAAAGGAAAATTAGAAAGTGTTTTTAACTAAATGAAAATAAAAAATACATATAAAAATTTGTGGGATGTAGCTAAAAAAGTGATTACAGAGAAATATACATCACAAACTCTCCCTCCATATTAGAAAAGAGAAAGGTCACAAATCAATGGCCTTAACTTGTACTTTAAGAAACTAGAAAAAAACAAAAACAAACAAAAAAAGGTAAATCCAAAGTAAATAGCAAAAGCATAATCAAGAGAAAAATGGAAATCAATACAACAGAAAATAGAAAAACAATAAAGAAAATAAGATTAGTGTAATGTACAAATCTCTAGCCAGACTGACCAAGAAAAAAAAAGGAGAACAAATTGCCAATATCAGGAATCAGAGAGGTAACATTGTAATAAATTCTACAGGTATTAAAAGATAATTTTAAAATATTACAAACTATTTTAAGCAAATAAATTTCAAAATTTAGGTTCAGGGGACACATTTTTTTAAAAATACAAATTATCAAAGCTCAATCAAGAAGAAAGATTAAAAACGGAAGAGCCTTATATTTATTAAAGAAATTTAAGTTATAGTTCAAAACATTCCCCACAGAGAAAGCTCCCATATTTCTTCACTGAGAAATTATACCAAACATGTAAGGAGAAATAATACCAATTACACAGAAATATCTCCACACACTTTAAAAGGAGGGAATATTTACCAAATTATGAATTTAGGTCAGCATTACTCGAACAACAAACATAGCCAAAGACATTAAAAGGAAATAAAACTGAGGACATCAGAAACATGGCAGCATGAGGGGTACCCTTTGATCTTTCCCCCTGAAGTTACAACAAGTTGACCAGTTATAATTCAACAAAGGATTCCCTGCACAACACACAACATGTCTGAGAGACTGCACATTGGTACATCTGAAGGTGGGCAAACCAGGGTGAACAGGGGAGGAGGGAAGGGAGAAGTGCAGAGATGGAGATGGGGGACAGTCTGGAGGGCACTGCAGTCCTGGGGGAGGGGAGGACTGAGACTGCAGGTGCACTCTCTGTGACCCTGAGTATTCCTGCCTGTGAGATCAGCATATAATATGGCTGAATCCTGCAATTTGGTCAGAGACCTTGGGGCAAAGACCAAATACAGGAGTATAACAGCTGTGATCTAACAGCCCTCACTGCCAGGAAGAAAACAAATCTATGAAGCCTGGTTGCCTACCCACACCCTCCCAGAGCTCACCTCCCCCATACCCTCCCAGTGTTGGCAGGGAGCCCCAGAAGAAAAGGTAGCCATTTCAGGTTAAAGAACAGAATATCTACACCTTGAGAACTGGAGAGAGAATTCCTGAACAGAGGAGCACACTGCAGCGAATTCCAGTGACAAGGAAGGAGACAAAGGGGTGAAGCAGCTATGGTTTGGCAGTCACCATTACTCAGAGGAGAACAAAAACACAAACATACAAGCTGCCTCTCCCAGCCCATCCAGACCCGACCTTTTGCAGCTAATCCCCGCGGGCCACCCAGAGCTACTAAGGTGCATAGCCCTGCATCTGGCTACAAAGGCAGCACTGGAATTTCAGGGGCTTTGAAACCGCATGGCCCACCATGTCCTCCCACGGGGGTGATGCCCAGAGACCAAGGTGACCTGGTCACAGAGGAGATGCCCTCCCCAGAGAATCTTCCATAGCAAGAAGCTGGAACAGGGCCAGAGAACATGAAATTCTCTAGTGCTACCTACTGGAAAACAAAAGAAAGACCTATTTGTATTAACCTGCTACAGAATTTATTTCCATAGATGCCCAGGAAGAAAAATAATCCGTCAATTACTATGAATAACCAAGGTAACAGACAGCTCAGAAGGAAAATGAAAAATCTCCAAAAAATAAAAACATGAAATACATGACTTAAATGACAGAGAATTCAAGATTGCAGTTGTGAAAAAACTCAATGAGATGCAAGAAACCTGAGATAGGCAGTTTAATTAACTCATAAATGAAATCAACAAACAAACTAAATATTATATAAAATTTCAAAATATTGAAATTTTAAAAAATAACCAAATAGAAATTTTGGAGCTGAAGAACTCAATAAAAGAGATGAAGAATGAAATAGCAAGCATAGGAAATAGAGCTGGCCAGATGGAGGAAAGAATTAATGATATTGAAGATAGAAATCTGGAAATAATGCAGCTGGAAGAAGGGAGAGTCTTGAGTGTTAAAAGAAATGAAAGAACTCTACAAGAACTATCTGACTCCATCAGAAAGAGCAATATAAGAATAATGGGTATACAAGAAGAAGAAGAAGAAAGGAAGAAGGGCGCAGAGAGCCTATTCAAACTAATAGTTGATGAGAACTTCCCAAACCTATGGAAAGAACTGAATCCTCAAATCCAAGAAGCAAACAGAACACCTAATTACCTCAATCCTAACAGGCCTTCTCCAAGGCACATTATATTGAAGCTGTCAAAAATTAATGGCAAAGAAAAAATGATCAATGCAGCAAAGGAAAAGAAGATGGCAACCTACAAAAGAAAGCCCATTAGATTATTATCAGATTTTTCAGAAACTCTACAAGCCAGGAGGGAGTGGAATCAAATACTCAAACTACTGAAAGAGAAAAATCACCAGCCAAGAACAATATATCCAGCAAAGTTATCCTTTAGATATAAAGGAAGAATAAAGACCTTTCCAGATATACAGTTGAGGGAATTTTATACCACAAGACCAGCATTACAAGAAATACTGAAGGAGGTTATTCTACCTGAAACAACAAGACAGAAGGATACAAAACTATGAGTAAGATTACTAACAGACAGACAGAAGCAGGAAGTGGCAACTCCTACATAGAATAGGGCACTATACACTTAAACATAATATAAAGAGTAAAGGAACTAAAAACATAAAAAAGAAAAAGACAAGAAAAAGACAATTTGCTACTGCAATTCAGAAATTAACTCACACCATAAATGGGGATAATTTGTGACAAAAAAAAAGAAAACATAAAAGGGGAGAGGGGCAAGGTCTGAATTTGCAAAAGAGAATGGAAATAAGATGCAGGCTGAAAAAAGCACTACTGTATATGTGAAACTTTCTTTTACATAAACTTAATAGTAATCACTCAAAAAAAAAATACAGAACTGAGACACATAACATTAAAAAGGAGGAAACAGAAGGAAAAAAATCATAACGTGCCACCAAACTAAAATAACAGACAGAAACACAAATACAGCGAAACCATGGAGACACCAAGCTACCAGAAAACAAAAGATAAAATGGCTGTAGGAATTCTTCAAATATCAATAATCACCCTAAATGTAAATGAGCTGAACTCACCAATAAAAAGGCACAGAGTAGCAGATTGGATCAAGAAAGAAAACCCAACCATATGCTGCCTTCAAGACACACATCTCAGCTGCAAGGACAAATATAGACTTAAAGTGAAAGGGTGGAAAAAAATACTCCAAGCAAATGGCATCCAGAGAAAAGTGGATGTAGCTATACTTATGTCTGACAAAACAGACTTCAGGATAAAAAAGGTAACAAAAGACAAAAATGGACATTTTATAGTGATAAAGGGGAGAATACAACAAGAAGACATACACTTATCAATATATATGCTCCCAACCAGGGAGCAGCAACATATATAAAACAACTAGTAACAGAACTAAATGGAGAAACTGACAAAAACACAATTGTAGTAGGGGACCTAAATACACCATCGACAGATATGAATAGATCATCCAAACAGAAAGTCAATAAGAAAATATCAGCTTTAAATGACACATTAAAGCAAATGGAGATAATTGACATTTACAGAGCCCTTCATCCTAGAACACCAGACGTTATATTCTTTTCTAGTGGACACAAAACATTCTGAAGGATAGGTAGACCATATGTTGGGACACAAAACTAGCCTCAGCAAATTTCAGAAGATTAAGATCATACCAACCGTATTCTCTAACCACAATCCTTCGAAATTGGAGATCAACTGAAAAAGAGAGCAGGAAAACACACAAATACGTGGAGCTTAAACAACATGCTACTAATGACTATGTCAGGATTTATGGTCAAGATGTCAGAGTAGGTAAATTCTATGCTCACCTCCTCTCAGGACCACATCAATTGCAACTATGCTACAGAACAACCATCACTGAGAATTGCCTGAAGTCTAGCTGAACCAAAGCCCTACAACTACAGCTATGCAGAAGAAGCCACCTCAAAACTGTTATCCACAGAAGGCTTTATTAGAGGCTGAATGTTACAGGAGCAAGAAGCTGGCAGCAGGCCTCAGAGTGTCCTGGCTTTTTGTGGAGCTACCCCAGACCCAATACTGGTGGCAGCTGTCCTTGGTTCACAGTGTGGCCTTTCCCACATTCCTCCAGGTACAGCACAGGGAGCAACCAACCATAGATCACTTTGTAGCTCCTGCCAGGTAGTCTTCATCTGGTCACAGGGAGTGGCTGACCTGGGACTGCACTGGAGACCCTCCCAAGAAGTCCCAAAACCAACATACTTAGATGTTGGCTTCAGACCACAGCAGATCACCACCCAATTAGTTCCACAAGCAGCACACACAAATGGTGGTTGCTATAGGCACCACTGGGGCAAATTCCACTCAGTGGGGTAAGTCCCCCACACAGGAGTCCATAGCTGTGAATGTGGCCAAACCCCACAGCCAGTCAGCCTGAGGGTCAATCCCACCCACTGACATTCCAACAGAAGTCAAGGCTCATCCATAACTGAAGGGCACACACAACACACAAAAGACACACTCTTGGAACACCCGGCTCAGGTGACCAGAGAGACTGTGCCACTGGGCCCCACAGGACCCCCTACTTCTTAAGGCCACCTGGTAAGACTGGAGACATAGCAGCCCTACCTAATACATAGAAACAAACATAGAGAAGCAACCAAACTGGGGAAACAAAGAAATACATCCCAAATGAAAGAATAGGAGAAACTCCAGAAAAAGAAATAAACAATATGGAGGCAAGCAACCTACCAGATACAGAGTTCAAAACAATGGTTACAAGGATACTCAAGGAATTTAGGGAGAACTTCAACAAAGAGATAGCAAGCATAGAAAAGGAGATAGAAAACATACAAAAGAACCAGTCAGAAGGGAAGAATACAATAACTGAAATTAAAAATGCACTGGAAGGAATCACCAGCATAATAGATGAAGCAGAAGATCAAATCAGCAATTAGGAAAACAAGTTAACATAAAACACCCAATCTGAATAGCAAAAAGAAAAAAAAAATCCAAAAAAATGAAATTTAGAAGACCTCTGGGACAATTTTAAGCATAACAATATTCATATCATAGGGATACCAGAAGGGAAAGAGAAAGCAAGGAATTAAGAATCTATTTGAAGAAATAATGACTGAACATTTTCCTAACCTGTCAAAGGAAATAGATATACAAGTCCAGAAAGTGCAGAGTCCCAAACAAGGTGAACCCAAACAGGCCCACACCAAGACACATTGTAATTAGAATGGCAAAGTTTAAAGACAAAGAGAGAATCCTAAAAGCAGCAAGAGAAAATCAGTTACCTACCTACAAGGGAGCTCCCATAAGACTTTCAGTTGATTTCTCAACAGAAACATTTATCCATTAAGATATATGTACCCCTTATGTTCTTTTCAGCATTATTTACGATGGCCAAGACATGAAAACAACCCAAGTGTCAATCGATAGATGATTGGATAAAGAAGATGTGGTACATATACACAGTGGAATATTACTTGGCCACAAGAAAAGATGAAATACTGCCATTTGTGAAAACATGGATGGATCTTGAGATTATCATTCTAAGTGAAATAAATCAGACAGCAAAAGTCAAAAACCATATGATTTCACTCTTATGTGGGTTATAAAACAAACAAGACAAAGCAACAAATGAACAAGACAAGCAAACAAAAAAATGAAAACTCATAGACACAAGCAACAGTTTAGTAGTTACCAGGGGATAAGAGGGAAAAAAAATCTAAAAAAATGAGGATGGTGGTAGAAGAGGGAAAAGGGGGTCAAATATATGGTGATGGAAGGAGAAATGACTCTGGGTGGTGAACACATAATGCGATATATAGATGATGTGTGATAGAAACGTACATTTGAAACCTGTATAATTTTACTAATATTACTCCAATAAATTTAATGAAGATTAAAAAATAAAGGGATAAGTCAATGAATAAATAAGTTTTGTTAAAATTCCAACCAAATAATAGAAAGATAAATAAGAAAAAAAAGAAGGAAGGATGGGAGGGAGGAAAGAAGAGGTTCTTTTTTGTTTTGTTTTGTTTTGTTTTTAATTGACAGAAATATAATTGCAAGAGGAACCAGGTAATATGTCTGGCTGATGCAGTCACTGCCTACAGGCACACTACAGAGGAAGCCAAATTTTAATCATACACATATGTTTACTTGGTGTACAAATGATAAGAAGAGGGTTTTTTTAATATAAAAATTACTAAAATATTTTCAATCTGAATTTTTTTACTTGACAGCCCAGGATTCCTAATCTTATTTTAGTTCCATAGGAGAAGTTTCCACATTTTTTTGTACTTTTGAGAAATGAGAAAAGAAAGTGAAAAAATGCTTGGCTGGATGTAAATCAAGTTTCAACATTAAGCCTTCTTGAGATACTTAAAAGAGAATGGAACCCTCAATCTGCAAAATCAAAGGTGCATGATAGACTCATCTGAACTCAAGGAGAAGTTCCTCAAACCAAAAGAAGCATGACCCTGGACTGAGTATAGGTTGTACCACCAAAAAGTGACTTTGTCTAAAAATGGGACCCAGATACATAGCTTATATGATTGTTTTGAGAATATACGCTAAAGTGCTTTGTCAACATTCATCTACAAAATTAAATAGAACACCTCAACAGGATTTCATATAGGGTTCTCTGTCTCTTCCAGGTTAAAGGTTGAAGTAAAACTGGTTATAAAGGGAATTTCTGTGAAATCTCTTCTATAATAAAATTAGAACTGGGCTTTCAAGTAAAAATTCAGAATTAAAATATTTTAGTAAAAAAGTATTAAGACTCACACAATGTGATATAGAAATGATGTATTATATAAATGTACACTTGAAATCTATATGTTTACTATCCATTGTTACCCCAATAAATTTAATAAAAATTTATATTTAAAAAAAGTATTAAGTCAGTCAATGAAAGTATACTTCTATATCACTTTTAATATTTTACATTTCTTCACCATAATTCTAGATTCTGAAACATCCCCTTGGTTATTGTTCCTCCATCTGGAAATTCTGTTTTCTTCCCTTCTCCAGTTTTAAAGATTTATTTGTATATTGATTATATTTATTTAGGGCATTTAAGATGATTAGTAGAGCAGGATAGTAATACCATATTTCCCATTAGGTGGAGCAACATATTGTAATAAAATCTGAAAATTGTTTAATTTTGAGGATCCAAATTCTAAAATCACATCTGCGAGCTGGAAATTCTGTAATATTTTATTAAAAATGAGGAAATCTTCTGAACAGGAATCTAATTCATGCGTGTTAGAAGCCACATGACATGTTTAAGATATACCTACAGAGTCAGTTCACTTCAGTTTACAAAGACTTACTGTGTTTCATTTCTTGAGATGTCGAATTCCAAGAATACAGAGATTAATAAGCTACAATTCGGGCCTTTGTGGAATTTTCAGTCCAGTGAAGGAGGCAGATCTGTAAATATCTAATGTCAATGCAGGGAGCATTCGCCGTCTCTGCATACATACCTTCTCCGATAAAACCAGCGAAGGCAAAAAGGGATCCAAATTCAAATGAGTATTCCAGACTCCTTACACATCTGTTTCTGGGACATTGCATTACACCTGGACCCCAAAATGAGAAATACCCTAGCAGGTCACAAGCATTTTATTATTATGAAACCATGCTCTTGACCACCTCACTTCAGACTACTGTCTATTCCTCATTTTAGCCTTCTCTTGACCCTCTCTCTAATTTGATATATTGATTTATTACTACCTAAGTTTCCAAATCAGCTCTGGTTATTGATATTTTCTCTCCACTTCAGACTGAGGATGCTCCAGGCTTTGGAGGAGTACATTAATTTCACCTATGGCAGAGACTAACTTTTTTCTCTTTTTTTTTTTGTGCATGGAGCTGAACTACTTTTGCCACCATTTTTGCAGTTATGTGGAATCATATAATTGAGTTCTTTTCAATAGAATGAGAATGGAAATGATGTGCACCACTTCCAGGCCTGACCCATTAAAAATGTCTCATGCACAATCCTCTATGCTCTTTCATATTCTGCAGATAGATGTAAAATAAAGGGGAATAATGGTAGGCAGACTGGAAAGAAGAGTGAATTGGTTTTGAATCCAATAAACTTCATCTCGTCAGACAAAGAAACAATTTTATTTAAATTAGTGCAATAAATGTCAACAGGTAAAGTGTTTGTTGTTTGTTTGAAGGGGATGGCAAAATTTGCATTTGCATCATGTACATGCCTTCAGGTTTAAAGCCAAATTATAAACTGTTACTTAAAATTGCTAGTGAATGGTCAGAATCGTTAAGGGATTTAAATGTAATTTTTCTCATTTCCTTTCTTAGTTCCACAAGGAATAGAAAAATATAAATTTAACTGCCTTCAGAATTTTAATCACCTTGTAGTTTAATTTAAGTTTCTGCGGCCACAAGGCATTCTTTGTAATAAAACTAAAATGATATGAAGGGGAGCAGCTTCTGGTAATTGATGATTTTTTTCAGGAATTTTGGTTATATTTCTAATTCTGCTGCAGACACATTAGATTGCATTAAGTTCGTCAAGTTACAATTTCTTTGTTAGGCGGTTCTGTGGGTGGCGTAGCAATATTCTTCTAAAATACTCATTACTAAGATGGGAACTCCTGTGGACACAGCATCCCGAATATATTCCTGTTCCTTTTATTTTATCCTTGTAGCTGTTCTCTTTCACTCTTTCTGATTCTTCTAGCTGACTTTTCCCAGATTGTTATTTCAATAAAAGAATGATAAACTACCCATCTGGCAGTTGTTCGCAATGAATTGAAAAGGTTTGGGAAAATTTCCTGGCAGAGTGGCACTTAACATTTGTGTCATTGATGACAGAAATACAATAACAACTCTGTTTTCCTGAAAGACCTAGCCGGACCAGCAGCTCTAATGTGTCTTTTGGAGCAAAAATTAATACAAGTCTTATATTATATTATATTATATTATATTATATTATATTATATTATACCCAGTATTATATTACATTATAATTTATTATATTATACCCTGTCTTATATTATAGTAAAATAAGACCGGGTCTTATATTAATTTTTGCTCCAAAGGATGCATTAGAGCTGATGGTCTGGCTAGATCTTACTTTCGGGGAAACACGGTATGTTAACATAAATATGTCCCTTCTGAAATGTCAAAATGTTTTCAGGCTTCACCAATTATTTTAGATATTATAAATGATGGTGGTTCTTCTCTCAAGAGAGTGATCATTTTCAAGCTTCCGTAAAAGATAGATATAGTGCATATTAGTGTTGAAATATTTCAAATAATATGTGCAGAGGAAATAGCTTCATAAGTGTTTAACATAAATCTAAAGTATTAACAAAAAAGTAAGCTTGCGATGGAACAGTAGCAGACCTGCCTTTGTCAAAGATGGCAATACCCAGCTTCGTTTTCTTAACTGTTCATTAGGCTGCCAAGACCACAACTTCCATTGATTTGTTAATTAGTTGAACCTTAAATATTTAATTGTAATGATTTACTGTTTTTTTACATTTTACTTTATCCTTACTCACATGCTACAGCACAATTTTCTTTGAAAAGATCTATAAAAGTAATTAAAGACAAAATACTCAGAGTACATATTTTTCATAACTGAACTAAGTGATGGACGAGATCCTAAGTAGAGAAAATTGATGAACTGAAGAAGCAAAACAGATGGTAGAGCTGCATACATGTGCCAAGACAGTCCAGCATGCAGTCTGTTCCAGGTTCTGTGAAAGCCAAAAACATAGTGAAAGTGATACTGAGAGCTTGATTCAGCAGAAAAAGCCCAAAGTTCCCTTGGGTCCTTAAAAGCAGGCCTCCTGGCTCCAACACAAGTAGCCTTATGCAAAACAGTATTCCATGGAAATGCTGTGTTTTGTGACCTTCTGGAAGCTTGTATGTTAAAGCATATGGTCTTTTTCAAGGGGAGAAAATCCTCTCTAAGTAACAGTCAAGGCAATAGACGATGGAGATGAATGGCTATACACAGACAAAATGGTTCTTTTCTTATGTATGGCTATCAATTTTCTTCCTACCTCGGATTAATCTTTCATTTGATTTTCACTAATATGTAGCGGATACTTCACTAATCTTTCCGAGTTACACAGATGATTAAAATGATAGTTCTACTCATAGAACTATCACTACTTCAATGTGCTAAGAAAAGCTTTGAAAGAACACTATTGGGACAATAAGAATGCTGGTAAAGTGAAAAAAATAAGTAAATGGAGACCTTTTTTTTTTTTTTTTTTTGGCTTTATAATGTCTTTTCAGCTGCCAAGATGGTGTCAAATTTATAAGGGTATCCTGAGCTCCTAAATCAAGGTCATTTTCTATTAGTGTTCCAATTAGTGCCTTGTGAGTAAAATACATTTGATTCATCAATAAAATAAGCATGGAACAAAAGTCAGGTGTTAGTGGGTTTTAATATTTAAATTTGAACTAAACATTAGTTTTAACTTAACATTTGGAAAGAAATTAAATATCCAACACTATGAGATTGGTAAAATAAAGCATACTATTTTATTCTATGGAATATTAGGCAGCCGAGGGAGGCATTTTCCAGGAATAAGAAGTAGGTTAGAAAAATGCATATGATATAATATTAAGTGAAAGAAACCCAAATCAAGTCAGCATAAACTGTTTTGTTATTTGTCTGTCTAACTGACTAAGAACAAATAATAGATTCCAGTAATGATTTCGGATAGTCATCTCTTAAAATTGACCTTAGGAGGGAATGGAGCAACAAAAGTGGGGCAATGGATTATGGGGGGAGGGGAAATCTACTTTTGTTGGACAAGTTTTTGAGGATGGTTGAAGCACAAGGAGCATTATAAGGGCACTCACTGAGGACGAGGGGCATTACTGTAGGGCTATGAGCCACAATATGTTTGGTCACATAGCATTATGATCAACGAAGCCTTCATGACTCCATGGAACAAGTAACCAATTATTTGGTGATCCAGCAGCAGTACATTATGACAATTCCACAGAACTAATAGATCCAGTACCTGCCACTGACCTTTACAATATAGAGGATAACCAGTCCATGGGTGTATGTCTGCATTAGAACCTAAGACCAAAATTCATATATGGGTGATACATGACTTTTCTATCTTTTTACTTGTCTGTCGACAACACCTTAATAAATCAAGTCTTTTTAACTTTTATATATGCCTGGTGGAAAGTATGCTTAATGAATTGGCCAAAATAAACAAGTAGACTAGGGAGGCACATAGGTCCTTAAAATTCTCAATTTAGTTCAGAAGATACTTTGCAACCTATACAAACTACTCTAATGAAACTTATACAGTATCTATTAAATATACTTATTCAAAAATAAATAGGGGTTATTAGGATATATAAGAACATCAAGGATGTGAAAAAGAAAATAAACATTAGGCCAAATATAGACAACACTAATTTTTAAATTAGTCATCTCTGGTCACTTTGTCTAGCCAAATCCCAGGTAGTATTTTCTTCCTCCTTTCTGAAAATCGGATGTAAGAGAGATGAGCGTCTCATCTAAGGGATTTTATTAATCTACCCTGGAGCCAAAAATAGGAGTTAAGTTGACAGGCTTTTGTTTACTAGTTCAAGGTCAGAGTAAATACTATCTCCCAATAAGCCCACACGTTCTCTTAATTAGGTCGCCTTGTGGGTGCCCCATAAAGCATCGATTTTTATACCTCACTGTGTAATATTCATTACTTTGTTCAGATAATCAAAACAATAACCAGCATAAGCTTTTACAAAAGTGTCTTCACTGGGGAGGGTTTGGAGTGAGAAGAAGATAAGAAAGAAAACGGAGGAACATTAGACCTTTCTGGTTTGGGCATATCTACTCTCGATAGCTCTACTTAGGTCCCTAGTCTAGCATTTTGAATCCATAAAGACAACATGAAGACTCTGGGATCTGAGGAGTGCAAGAAAGATATATAGAATGGCAAGCAGAAAAGAAACAAAACCTATTGGTTTTTTTTTTTTTTTCCTATAGCCCAACATCAGTTTTCCACTTAAAACGATCTTTAATCTTTGGCAAGCTCTTAATACCTGGTATCAAGTAACCACATTTTTTAGGAGTCTGATCACACTGAAAGCTCCTAGCAAGCGGGGCCTAGACTTCACTTACCTTCTTTAGCCCTGGCATATAGTAGTGAGATAAGTCAAAGATAAACAAAAATGAATAAGACGGTGACTTCTTTCATGAAACTTACTACCAAACAGGAATCAATGAACAAAGTATTATAGTTAAAATTTATAACAGGTATGTGTGCTGGGTGCAGAGGGAACACAAAAAGGAGTAGGTGAAAGTGGTCAGTTTTTTGGGGGGCGGGCGGGGGGCAAAGTCCAGAGAGGCTTTGATAGAACAGCTTATGTTCATGTTGATGTTTCATGTTCATTTTAGGAAGAGAATTAGCAAAGGGTATTACAGTATAAGTCAAAGTCATGGGTCTTACTGGGGTCCAGTTGCACCTCCAGTGCTATTTCATTCAATTTCAATTCAACTACTATAGTAATTTGTGAAACTGTCTCACTCCAAAGCTAATCGTCAGACATCCACTCACGTATTCATAATGCTTTTTCAGCTCTATATTTATAATGCATCTGTCAGACCAGGACTTCTTCCACCAGTTCACAAATATAATGCATATTTCTGAATCTGCAACATGTATTTGATACTATTGTCCCGCTTTCTCAAGAGAGGAAAAACTAGGGAAAGAAATTCCTTCTCCTAGCTTATAAAATGAGTCTGTGACATCTGTGATTGTTAATGCAAGTCATGTTTCAACTTAGAAAGTTCCTTCACGTTAAATTTCAGGTGACCTCAGTAATAGATTTACTATCAGACTCCCATTTGTGTGAACCTTAGTTCAAGGCTGTTATTTCCTGGCTACGGATTAAACTTTATCAACAGTAGTTATATAACCATGCCAAACAATCTGGCAGGTACTCTACAACACTGATAACTTTGAGAAATGATGGTGCCATTCTGTGGCAGAATGGTACTTTCAGAGTCAAAAAACTTAACTGTAGCTGTAACAAACACATTTAGTAAGTATGGGTCATATATTTGGGATTTTATTGACATACAGTGTGTGAGTACAGGCAAAAAAGAAAAAAAAGGCCAAAATAGCCCATAAAATGATGACTTCCTTAAGATAGTGACAAACAAAGATAGAGCAGCTGTATGTTTGACTTTCTGAAATAGCTTCTTGTAAAGCAGAAATCTCTTATTCAGTATGCACACATGATAGTGAAGGCAGATGTTGTGTAGAGTTCTGTGATTCTGTGCCAAACCTAGATTTTCAAGTGATAAGGGTGTTTAGAAAGTTAAATACTTGCTTTTTTTTTCTCTTTCTTTTTTGAGTACTTGCCCATACGTGTTTCTAGTCTCTGCTTGGTGAAATAGAAATGTTCTTTTAATGAGAGGAATGAGTGAAAAGTAAGCGGACCTGGTGCTTAACGTTTGGACAGCATGCCTGCAACTGATATAGCTAGAGGCTGCTAAGCATTAAGATCTTTAGTGCTTCATGGGAATTTTTTCCCAAATTCTTACATAAAGATATGATTTTTTTTAATTTTTAATATAGCAATCACAAAGGCCATATAATTCAACCACTCATTTAGCATTTTGGGAAACTGAGACACAAGGAAGTAAAGAGGCAGAGCCACACAGCTGGGACTGGACACAGCTCTCCTGGACTCATAGGGTGCCACGTGTGCCAAGGACATTAGAGGTCATCTAGCTCAGGCATTTGCCAACAAGAGTTGTATTTATTATTTCTCTCTAGAGACCCCAAGTTCAAAATAATATCTTGACTCTAAGTTCCTGCATGTGTTATGTAATAATTACCCATATACCTAATCGTCCTTTATTTGTTCTTGTAACAAACATTCATCTAGTACTTATTGTAAGCTAGGAAATGCATTGTGAACAAAAAAACAACAGGGTCTCTGTCTTCATGGAACTTAAAACACTTTAGGTACTACACAATATACCTGCATTATATACTATCATACATACTATCACATGACTTCAATTTGTAGTAAGTGCTATGAAGAAAAAGAACAGTGTGCAATGAGAGCAAATAGCGAGGGCCTAGTAATTTATTTTAGACTTGATGGTCAGAAGAGGCTTCCTCAGGAAAATACATTTGAACTCAAATTGCAAAGCTGAATTAAGGTTAATCAGATGGAGAATGGGAGTGAGAAATCCTGGCATAGGGGCCATGGCATGTGTGAGGCACTAAAGGGAGGATATAGAAGTAGAGAATGGAGAGTCAGGGATGAGTGATAGAGAAAGAGATTGGATAGGCAGTTAGGGACCAGATCACATAACGCCTCATAGGTGATGCTAAAGAGTTTTAATTTAATTCCAATGGGAATTAATGCAATGGGAAGCTTTTAAAACATTTTTCTAGCAGTGATGTTCATATGATCTAATTTACATTTTTAAGTGATCAGCATTTCTGGTCAGCATTTGATAATTATTAGGGTTAATGTGACAGCTAGAATCACAGAAACTTTAACTTATACTGCGTTGGTGCAGGATTATTGTACAATTTCCACAAGTATGAAAGCCCAGCAACCAGAGCAGGCAAGATCTCAAAAGTGCAACCACAGAGATGCTGAGTTTTCACAGAGGAAGCTCCAAATCTCACCATTTCACCAATTGATTCCTTGGTTCCCAACCTTGTACCACTGATCCTCAGTTACTTCCCTTCTTTTGATCTACACATTGCCTCCTTCTCCAGGAGCTAAACTTTGCATTGCTTCTGCGGTTTTGAATCTCATTTCTCCCGTCATCTGGTATTTTTATAACTCTAGTGATTTTGACAGTTCTTAGAATATAGTAAATTATAATGCTTTTTGAAGGAATAAAGGATGAATAAATATTATAAATAGAAACTTGGATTTTGCTAAATACAAAGACTACCAATCAATGTATTGCATAGTGGTGTGGAAATAAAAATAGAAACTATAACATTTCTCTTTTGTTTTGCTGCTTCCAATTAACTAGATGCTTTGAGCAGTCTTTCTAATTTTTTTTCTTTCTTTTTGCCAAATCTTCATGGTCCTCATTCAATTGAAATTATTGATGCTCAATAACTAGTTATATGACATTTTAAAATCCAATATGAGATAGTGTAATATGCCTTTACATTGGATACACTGTCCATCTTTTTAAAGAGTACTTTTGAAGTTTGATTTCTCCTTTGGGAGTTTGATTTGACTTATGACCTCTCTGACTCTTTGTTCAACTTTTTTTCCTGGAATGAAAGAGCTGTCAAATAGTCATACCATTAAAAGTGTCATGCAACCTAGCCAAAATAGTCTCCTGCTGTCTTGGAGTGCTTAAAATTGATTAATACTCACTTTTCTGTTCTCCTGAGGTCATTTATAATGCTGTGTATTTGTGGTCTCCCTGCTGGGATTCATTTGACTTTGAGATAACACACATTACCAGAAGAGAACACATCTGACACATCTGAACTAGTTATGTCTTTTTTTTTTTTAAGCAAGCTAAAAACATTGTAGAGTAGTATGTTTACTTTCTTAAATGATTTCTATGGCAAATTCACAATACCCTATCAAAAACTAATATTTTTCTAAAGGTCAGAATTGATGTCTATCTATGTACTGAGCAGATAAAAGTTGAGAAAACTGTAAATAAGTACTGTTTATTATTTGCTGCCTCACATCCATTGTGTGGTTCTCATAGTATTTCTTATGGAAAAACCTATACTGAATGCTTTGTCTTAATCCTTGAGGACTGTGCTTTCTGTTATCTGTCACCACTGGAAATAGTTTGGATCAACAAATCCCCTGAGGTTTTACTGATATTGACTCACAGCATAATACTCTAGCAATAGTGATATTTTTACGAAAGGACTTGAAAAGGCCTAGAAGCCTCCAGGAAAGACCCTAAGGAATATATTTTAAATTGTGGCCTTTCATATGGGGATTTGTATTGGAGTTAGTCTGGGTCTGAGTAAGTCTTCCTTTCTAGTGCCCATCAAATCAAACCAGCTAAGCCATGCCAGCCCATGGGAAAGAGAATCAAAGCAGATTGTTTCTTTCTTGCAATACTCTCGTTATTAAAGTGGGGGAAGCATGAGATCTGGAATCAGATAGACTCATTGCCAAGTTCTGAATAGTTGGCTTAGTCTTCAAAGTGTGTGTGTGTGTGTGTGTGTGTGTGTGTGTGTGTGTGTATTGTATAATTTAAAATTATTATTTAATTACAGTTCTGCCACATAGTATCTGCATAATCTCCTTCAGCTTACTTATTCTTTGTGGAATTAATCCCATCCTTAATTTAACTTGAATTAATTTAAATAGACTACGTATAGCAACATGTACAGTGCCTGACACATAGAAGGTAGTCAGTAAATATTAGATCCCTTCATCGAATAAAAAGCAATTTCACTTATGTACCATTTCTTTGAAACTAGCATAACAGATTTTTATTTTTATAAATAAAATACATAAATATGATCCAATTACAAATCAAGAACAAACATTTGGTAGACATGTGTGATAGTGTTAAGTAGATTTGTTGACTTTCTTACTTTAAGCAATGCTCACTAAAAAAGGAAAGAAATTAACTTTAAAATATCAGAAATGTATTATGTATATTACAAAAATCTGTCAAAACTATAGTAGTAACAAAATAAATAAGCAAAATTCAACCTAAAATTGGTATATAAAAATTTTGCTGAGCTATATACAAATTTTTATCTTCAAAGTGGCTTTGAAATTTACAAACCACATCTTGAAATTTACAAACCACATCTTCATCTTTAGATGAAGAAAAGAAATGATTTCATGACAAAGGGCTTTCAAAGGAAAACACCCTGCTTCTGGGCACCCATGAATAAGGCCATCGACTCATATGCACAGATGCATAAAGCAAATTGTCAGAGAACTCGCATGTATGTGCTTTTTCTACCCAGTTTAGGAAAGAGATCTACCATTTACTGCATTCTTCTACAACCTCTTTCGCCGTGACCTTCTCTTCTCAGCTCAAACACTTTCAAGTAAATGCCCTCTCCCCTAGAGAGAATGGAAGGCTCTTATGATTAGAATTCTTTTGCTTACTGTGGTCAGCATGGCCAGGCTGCCTCTAAGTTTAGTGACACATTGGAAATAGATCCAAAAAGTAGGTAACAGTCACAGTGAGGAATGTGTCTCCCAGCTGATGTTTTAAAGTACAGCAGAGCCAAGTTCTTGGATCCTCTGACCTCGTGAAGTCCTCAAAACATATTGATTGCAGTGACCACTAAACTCAGTGTCTAACTCCATGAAGAAATAAGGAGACGCGAGGGAGAAGTTTCCACACTTATCCTTAGTCTGAGGATGTTATTTCCATTGCCTTTTGCTGGCTTAGTAATAAACTGGAGTAAAATTAACCTGGAACTAAATCTAAACCTACCATCCTCCAAGCTAGTTAAGGATTCTAATAAATGTGGAGACTTGAATGTATTTTCAGCCCGATTTTAAATGTTAGATGAAAATTCTAAAAGTCAGTAAGTGCATTAAAACCTGTTTGAATCAGTTGTTAAAACCACTTAAGAATGTGGTAGAATGATGGTGTTGGGGTAAATACTTATTCCCAACTAGTGATATCTTCCATGAGCCACGAGGATAGAAATAGGAAGACATTTTTATTTGTTTTGGCTTTTGTTAATTTCTGTATTCCCAGAAACTAGAATAGCACCTAGTAATAGCTCAATAAATATTTGTTGATTGACTGATTGACTGACTGAAGGAATGAACGAATAGTAAAAGAACATACATAATACTTCAAAACAGGGTATATATGTGAGAGTGTAGAGGATTCCAGTCTTAGAAACAGTGATAAAACAGGGCGTACCATGTGAGGATGTAGAAAAGTGAGAAAAGGCAGGGGGCTGATCGACATATGAGAAATGATATCTACAGAGGGAAATCACATGTCATTAAAGAGGACCAAGTGCACACATTTGAGTTAAAGTAAAAACAAAGGCAATCCTAGGGTGTTCACATAGAACATAGTGGAAGGGCCTAGTGCAAAAGAAGAGCTGAATAATTTACAAATGTGAATATGGAAAGAAATCCTAGAGTGACTTTTTGTCCTTGGAGAATAAGTTTTAATAACCAAGAAAAAGATACTGGTAGTTGAAAGTTTAACTAGAGACTTAGAGTTTGGGACAAGGGAGAGGAGAAGAGAAAGAAAGTGTAAGAATTTAATAAGCCACGGAAGCCAATGTGCCATGAGCCATGCTCATGTTTCATAGCTTCTAGGGGCTGCAAATTGAAATACTTACAGAGGACAGGTAATGAGTGACGAAGGCCAAACGGAAAAATAGAAAGCATAGGCCCTTCTAAGGGCAGCCGTCAATATAGCTTCTATGACTGCCATATAGAAATACAGACTCAAAGAGAAGCCAACAGTCTGCATTGGTGTGTAAAATCTTCTAATTTGTAAATGTTGGGAACTGATTCAACTTTTATAAAAATAGTTGATGGCGCATAGCAACGTGGATTTATAAAACATAGCATTGAAGAAAAAAGGAAAAGGAATGAGATTTATGGCATATCATTTCTATAAATTAAAAACACATTCACATAAAAAAACAACATGAAGTATTCTATAAGGTTTCATGTACATTAAATGACATAAATCAAATACATTAAAGTCCTGCCTTGGGTATTGGAGTCAAGACTGACTATGAGAAATGAAAGGAACATCCTAAGTTGTTTTTTTTTTATTAAGAAGAGTTTTACTTGGATATATGATAACGTGTTATGAATTGAGGAGTGTGATTATCCAGCTCTCTGTACATAAGATCCAAAAGCAAATGAATAAATATGTAATTCAAAAAAATACACAGTAACAATCCAAATAAACAAAAACATGTTAGTAGTTGAATTTAGTCTGTGAGCCACTGGTTTGAAAATCCTACTTTATATCTTATCCTCTAGGAGCTGCTCCTTAATGTAGTTAGAAAATTGGAGAATTTTGAAGCAAACTGGCTGGTAGATGAGTTCAGAGGCAATGGCTTATGAGCACTGAATTGTTGTCACCGCTGTTGCTGTGTCATCTGCTAATGCTTTTTTGGAGGGTTTTGTGCATGGGGTAACGAAGAGGATAAGGAGCAAAAGATAAAGAAAATATATCAGAAATAGCAGACCAAATCTACCTCTGATTACTCTCATCCAGCAATAAAGACTTCACAGCATTTTCATGCAAAGCATTTTTATAAGTTCTCCGATTTGGTTCTTTTTTAAAATAATTATTGTAAATTCTTTCTGCACATACCTCGTGATCATAGGTGATGGTGTTTGGGCAACATTTATTTCCAACTCCCAATATCTTCTTCCGTGTGAAGCTACATCACTTAACATGACACCCTTGGCTGCTCTTCACCCTCTTATTCATTCTTCCCCAGGGGATAAGAAGTGCTATATCTTTGGGAGGAGAAATAGGGCACGGAATGGCTCGCCCTTCTTCTTCCCCCTTCTTTTTTTAAAGGGACAGGCTGAAGATTCCCAGTACTGTCTATACTTTGGTTGGTATGTTTGACTCCTTCTGAAGAGCTGTGCACACAAATTCAACTTGCCTAACAGAAACAGACCTAGTGCCATATTGTTGAAAAATTATTATGGGTAGTAATAAAACTGATATTTTGTTATTCATGTGCTTTTTCTCTAACTCAATCGTTTCAGAGCACAAGCAGGAAAGAGGGGTGCTATAGTTAAGGAAGCCAGTCAAAACCAACAATAAATGGAAATATGTATTTATAAAAAGTGTTTTGTTTGAGGTCAAGGGTCATAACATTTATTATTATGCTTTATCAACTCCTATCAATCAAAATTTACATAAGAAGATTAATATTCTAAGACTTTTAAGAGAGTATATAAATTGAGTAAAATTTCAAGAAATTTCATGCAAAATTATTAATGCTAAACACTTAAAGTATTTAATTCCTTTAAACATTTAAAATTCTTAAATTGTATAAATCTTTATTATAAGCTTACATTTTCATTCACAAATAATCTGTCCAGGAACCTACTTGATCATTATTAATTCCTATATTTATTTTGTTGTTCATCAGTTCCAAGATCCAAGAATCACCTATGTTTAAAATTTCAAATTGTGTCCTTATTTCATAGATGTCTTGATTTTCATCCAAGGAGATTTTGGGTCAACACTCAAGGCTAGAGAAAGTTTGTGGGAGAGTCAAAACAGCATTCCTGTTCCTGACCCAGTGGTTTTCCTCCTCTGTTACATTTCCTCCAAGAATGACCTGAAAGTGGCGGCTAGAATTTTTGAATTAGTTTTATTCCAAAGGAAGTACCTCTAGTAATCTATTCAGCAAAGATAAATTGAGATACTCCTTTGTCTCATGTGTTCTACTTAGGACTCAAAAACAAAGAAAATTAGTTTTAACATCAAGGGCAAACAAAATATAGTTTTGACATCAAAAAATTCACAATCCACTAGAAGACATATGATATATATCATGTCATATATATCACATATATGATACATACGAATAGCTAGGAAAAATATAATAATGGCATAGATGGGTGTAAAATTGACCCAAGAAATAAAAAGATCCACTCTGCTTAAACAACTTAAGGAAAGTTTTAACAGAAGGAGACTCTTAAACCAGGTCTTGAACGCAGATTTTACCAAGAATTTGTAAAAGATGTAGACTTTCTATAAAAGACATTATAGATACCAGTAACTACTTATTGGCGTTTATTATTCCTGCAGTTGGGAAGTAGTTGTGGAGCAGACATGGAGCAGGCTCATGTCCCAGAGGCTTCACATATAGCAAGAAGTTAGGAGTTTATCATGTAGACATCAAGGAACCATTTTCTTCATTAAAACACTGAACCTGTAAAATTTTGTATTCTCTACCTCTGTAATAGTCTCTTTTCCATCATTAACAAGCTTGGAGATTAAAGATTAATATAAGCATGCTTCTGTGTCTATTCATGAAAATAAGATCAAAGATAAGTATATACAGATCCTGCTCCATATGAAAGAGTTTGTGTATGTAGTATAATTTTCCAAGCACTGCTTTGTAAACTCAACACATGCTACTCATCAGGGTTCCTCTGTAAATCTGACTCCTCTAAAAGATTGTGGTTTAGGGGGAAAAAAAACGACACACATGGTTTTATTTTTTTATATATTAAATGAAGCCAATATGTATAAATCAATTTGTTGCCTGGCTCATGATGAAACCAGTTTCTCAAAACTTTTAATCAAATTAATAATCATGAACAATGGTCATTTTATTTTTTCTTAAAGACTAAATTAACCTTTTAAGTTAAAAGTGTGTTGTGATTAGTGCCCAAGGCCAGCACTGTTTAGAACAATACATTTTTGTATATTATATTTCAGTTTGTCCGATGTTAAGTTTTTAAATAACCATTCTCTGTGGAAGTGCTTCTGAAAATTAACTTCTATTGAATGGTAATTGCAAATGATGAAATCCTGGATTGCAAATATAATTACGTTAAATACATAGAAATGCCACCTATGAATTTTTTTCAAGTTTTTGAATTGAACTATTACAAATATATTCTAGTCCTTTTTAAAGTAAGAGTAATTCTTATGTTATTTAAAAAATCTAGATAATGGACTATGTTTATATTTGTGAGAGATAACAGTGTTGGTTGGGTTTCACATGACTTGCTATATATGTGAGTTACTCAACACTATTTCAGTTTTTTTATCCATAAAATGATGAAAAAAATAGGGCCTCCCTCTCCAGTTGTTGTGAGTGTGAAATTAATTACTACATGAAAAGATCTTAGAATCCTGCCATAAAATAAATGTCAGTTACTATTATTAGTCACATCTGACAGTCAAATTCTTATTTGAAAGGGTGCAGTACATTTCTTACAAGTATTCCAAATATATTTATTACATTATTTGCAATTATGTTCATCATAATCTACTAACAAGTGCTAATCACTTATATCATCATTTAAATTTAGAACTAGTAACTTTACAGTGGAAAAGTATTATCTTCACAATTGGCATTAAAGCTGTCATATTATGAAAACTATAGTCTACCATGTCATTAAATGAAACATGTCTCTCTCTGGTAGTGCTCCCTCCCCCAGAAATATGAACATATTTCATATATGCTACTGATGGTCAACACGATGAGAAGAAAACTTCCAAAAACATTATTTTTTACAATGTATATTGCAGAAAATTTAATAACGACTATTCACCGTGGCCTAAGTTTAAGCAGTAATGAAAATTATTACCTTCTTTTTCTCCTCCTCCTTTTCCTCTTCTTCTTCTATTTCTCCTTCTTCTTCAAAAGCGTCATCATCATCTTCAACATGATTATCATCTTACCTTAATTCACTGTGAAGTTTGAATTTTCTAATTCCCTGAAACAATACAATAGCCTGAATTTTCTAAGTTTGTCCTTAATTTACTATTTTAGCATCTTTTCCAGCAATGCAGAGTTATTTATTTTACTTTTATGTAGCATGATAAGTAATGAAACTAAATTATTAATTTAGAATGAAACCCACATAGGTGTGGAACGATAAATTATGTAACCTTTGAGATAATTCTATGTCACAAAATTTTATGAGTATTTTATTTATGCAATAATGACTACAGGATCTCCTAGCACTGACTTGATCAGGGTAGACGCTCAAAATGTTGAAATTGCTATGATTGAGGGTTTTTTATTTGTTTGTTTAATATGTAGCCATTTTAATGGTTTGCAAGGTAATCACCATAGATGCGCACTGTGATTTATTTAAGAACACACAACTTTTATTAAAGCAAACAAAATGGCAACTACTTAAATATCCAACAACTTTAGACCCAATAAAAAACTTTAAAAGAAAATTTAAGAGATTCTATTTACAATCTAGAGATTGAAAAGAGCTTCCCAAACCAAGAAAAGAAATACAGATGTTATAAAAATGTTTTATGCAAAAATTTGTTAAGATTGATATACAAATACCAGTTTAGAAAAAATTGCAATGCAGATGACAGATAAGAACAAAATCACTCTGCATAAATAAATTTTGCAAAATGGTTATCAAAAGCTTAAGAACATGACATACACAGATGAAAATGATATGAGTAGACAATGCACGGAAGAGCAAATCCAAGTGGCTGGTGAATATATGAAAACATGCTCAGTCTTCATAGATGTTAGGAAAACATGAATCAAGTAAAAAAGATAACACCTAATGCTGAAGGGAACCAGAATGAAAGAGGTAATATGATACATTATTGCAGCAATTTTAGAAAATAATTCTGCAACATCTGCTAAAATAAAAAATGTACACACCATTCATTCCAATAATCCAATTCTGGGATTTGTTTCATCGGAATAAAAGTGCCCATAGGTAAGGATATACACTCAAAGAAGATCATCAGACTACAGTTTTATGGGCTATAAATTTAGAAATTAACACACACACACACACACACACACACACGCCCATTAGCAGTGGCATAGAGCATGGTGTGCTGGTAAGCTGGTTCTCTGAAAAACAAACAAACAAACAAACAAACAAAAAAAGCCCTGATTTGTTGCATTTGATGTTTTTTCATATTCCCACCATATCAACTTGGGTAGTTTATCTTATGGTTTCCTGAAGCATGAACAAGAAATGAACCTGGTCGGGTTGGTCTCACAAAATAAGATGAATTGAGCTTTCTTTGTATGTCTGGACTGGTTTTGGCTGCTTGAGGAATTTTAAAAGCTGGTCTCCGTTTGCTTTCTCTTTTAAAGGACTCTAACTGAACTTGCTTCTTTCCGTTCCCTGCCCAAGAATACAGCCTACTCCAAACCCTCAACAGGCTCACCTGTAGCTTGCTATAATTTGCATGTCCCAAATTGCAATTCCTCTGCTATTCCTGAATAAAGTCATCTTTTTGAGCTTGCCTCAGTTTACCTCTCTATTTAGATTGACATCAGCAATAAAGTTGCTAAAGAAAGACGATATTGTAATGCAAACTGAAGAGAACAAGCCCAGAGGAAGGAACATTTGGAGCTGTATCAGCACTATTTATTCTCTGAGCACTACTTGGCAATGGTTTATCAGTTCCTTTGAAAGTAGGAATTGGAAACTAGTATGAGAACTCACTTTATATGTTTTATCCTTGAACCTTAAGGAATTGTGTTTTTATTTTTATTTTTGTAGACTCAAAACAATTTGAATATTGGCAATTTCACACGGTTCATGTAATATTTAATAATATATATATGTGTATATAGTAAACAGTAATCTCATTAAATTTCCTTAAGTTAAAACATTCTAAAAACTCTACATTACAAAGCACAGATATGTGAGAAGAGTTAAAAATCAATAAGTAGGATGAATGGATAGATAGATAGATATAAAAACCCAGAGATTTTTGGTATATTGTGCTAAGCATTTAATAATCACTTTCAAATGTTCCTGCCACAACCAGAAAATAAATAAAACAGTTTCCATAGAAGTGTTACCTGGTTCTATGCTGCAGTTATCTTGCTCAAAGAAACCAAGATGTCAGAACACAGGTGGTATTTTTGTGAGTTTGCTTACAGGAAAGGTAGTGGGGGAGATGGCTCTTTAGATCCATGCTTTGATCAGTACACAAATGCACTTTGTTTATCTTTTGCTGTGGCAACACACTCAGCAAACTTCTGAAGATGACTATATCGTGCCATTGAAGAGGTAACATCTATTTTATCCTAAGTACTGATAGTTTTATAATGCTTCACGACTTGGCAGAAGCCTCCTTCCATTTGTTCAGGCTAATGCCTGTGTGCCTTCTCAGAGCTTCCCTTGAACTATCTTGAATGCTGTGGGACTTTGCCTCTTCCCTCCCACAGCCCCTTCCCTCCCTGCATCAGTGAATACCATTCTTTCACTTTCCTCTTACAGTTAAATGAGCAATATCAGGTTTTGTGCAAATGTATGCAGAGTTTTCCTGCAAAAAACAAACAAACAAACAAACAAAAAACCCACAACCAAACAAACAAAAAAACCTTCTCTGTTTCATTTATATTCCAAAGTCTTCCATTTAGCTTTTCTGTACACTAACATTGTTTCTTCTTACATGTGTTCCAGCTTCCTCTTCCCTCTTGCTTGTTGCTGAAAGGACAGTCACCAAAGGAATGGTATGGCCTCAGACTTCTCTGGATTCCAATGTCTCTTCATGCGATGAGTGGTGGGCAGCCGCACACAGCCCTATGTGTCAGTCTAAAGTGGTAGCCTGGGCAGACATGTTGCATCTGTATGCATTTCCTCTGTCCCTCCTGAGTATCTCACACCTGAAGGTGTTCCTGTGAAATCTTCCCCAGTCCTCTGCTTCACCATGAAGCCCTCTCGCAACAGGATTTGAGAGATGGAAACAATGAGATCAAGCAGTTAGAGCAGTTCAGAAAGGAAAGGCCTTTCTACTCCATAAAATGAAATGAGGAGGGTGCTTAACGAACTGGGAGTAGAGGAAACTGGTGCAGGGACTTTCATCCAGGCTGTTCCAACCTAGGACGGAGGAGTGGTTAGGATCTTTAGGTTCTGCTTCCTCTTGAGCAACTTGTTCCTAAGGAAATAGTGAGAGTTCCCTCGATAGTTTTTTTGACCTTCTCTTTCACTGTGATATTATTTAAATCCCTTATGATGTATCTAACTGTGCTGTTCAGTATGCCATCCAGTACTTTCGAATATTGCTGCTCCCTGTCTCTCTTCTTCGGGAGCTCATATGAGACACATACTTGCGCTTCTCATTCTGTCCTCTGCCTCTTTCATTTTTGTGCTTCCCATCTCCTTATATGTTTGCAATTTCATCTGAATCAACCTCAACTTTCTCTTCCAGTTCAGTAATTCTCATCAGCGGTTCTAACCCGTGCCTGAATCTGTTAACTGATAATAGTAATAATAATAACATTAATTTCAATAGTTTGGTTTAATTCTTGTTTTCTAGGTAACTTTTTAAAGTATTTCCATTATTACTTTGGGAGTGCTAGTCCTTCCTCTATTTCTTGGAAGAAATTAAATATATTTATTTTAAAGTCCCTTTCAGATTTCTCTCTTTGTCTTATCTGTGGACTCATGGGATCATGCTTCTTCATATGTTTTCTAATTGTTATCTGTGAGTTCATTTCAGAGAGAGTTATGTTCTATCAGATGTTTTTGTATGGGTCTTAAAGACCCCCCCCGTGGGATCCCTTCAAAGCTGCCTTTGCCAGAAGCTTACAGAGATTACCAGTAACGAGCAAGATTTGAAATTAGGTTAGGCTTTTCACCTGTATGCAATATAGGTTCTGGGTTACCATCTCTCTTGAATGACTTTTTGCACGCTTTGGGACAGAAACCGTTGGGCCAGGGGATAATTCTTCTGTCCTCATTTACAATTAGAAAAGCCCATTACCAATTCTTGACTTTCTCTATGCAGAAAGCCCCATTCTCATGTCATGGCATACCCTAGCCCAGGGATTAAAAGCCAAATCCCCAGGCTGCTGGAGGAACCACCTGCATCATGATTTCTGAGAAAAGGCAAATAGAACACATCTTCCTTTCTTTGCCGCTCCCCATTTCCGCAAAGATTCCACGACCTATCAGGAAGTCATGTGGAGGTTGCCCTGGCTTCAAGAACTAGTAATAACAAGGCAAGACCTCTGTCTTAGAGAAACTGAGACAGGTTATCAAAGCAGGATCTCAGAGATGAGAACTACAACACAGGGCCTCTGTTACTGGCTTTGGGGCACAGGATGGCCACTTGTTGAACTTCTGATCTTAAATGCCCTTCTCCCCACCACCCCACCTCTGAATATGGTTCAGATCTGGAGCAACCTCACCACTGAGTATAGGGTGAGAGCCTAGGATTGTGACATAAGATTAAATGAAGAGGCAGCGAGCCAAGAAGGACATTCATTACAGTGTTGACTGTCTTTGGATTAGTGCATAATTATATTCTTTCACTTAACGAATAAAAGGAAGTATCATGAGTACTTGTATCATGTTTTTCACATATTTCTGTGATAATATTTTATGAAATGCAACTTTACTATTTATCGTATTTTGAAAAGATCCAGACATAAAATTCCCGATTTTAGGAATGAGAGAATGAGACCAGGAACAATATCTTATGAATCTTATCTATCATTTAAAAATAAAAATAAGGTATTGCATTATTTTTGAGAGGGAAGTCTCAATTCCTAAGGATTATGGTACTAAGAGGATATCAGGAGTACCCTGCTTAAGGAGTGTTTTCTTTGGAATAATGAAAATATTTCAGAACTAGATAAGGGTGGTAGTTATACAACATTGTGAATGTACCAAATGACACTGAATTGTTCACTTTAAAATAGTTAATTGTATATTATGTGAATTTTACCTAAATAACGAAAAGTATACCAGGAAATATTTTTGATTTGTACATTTTTTGCTTCATGCCCTTATTTCCTGTTGTAGCCCAACTATATTCGATGTCAGTGGTTATATGCTCAACAAAACAATATGAAAATGGAAAATATTGCCATCATATTGAACTCAACATCTGCCAATTTTCTTTTCCCAAGAGATTTTCATTAGGATTTTTGTCAGTATTAATAGCTGTATCAATCTTCTCTAGTCCTAGTTTTCATATTGACCTTTCATGTCACTGTTCTTTCCAGAGTTATTGGTAGAGTCATAGAATTTAAACACCTGGTTTCCCAACACAGACCATGGAACACAGAGGTAAAAGGGAAAGGGAGAGGCAATAAGTTTTGAGTGAAGGAGAAGAAGCAAAAGGATTTCACATGGCATTCCCAATTCAAAATAGGCAGGTACTTAAGCACATAGAGCATGTCTTCCAGATTGGGAGGAAAAGAGAGAGAAAGCTGTATGTGTCAGAACACTTTGGGATGTAAATACCAGGAAACCCATGCTATCCAGCTCATGAAACGAAGAAAGGCAGAGGGGAAGCTGTCCAGGAGTAAAATCAGAATCAGATTCAAACACCCTCTGGACTCTCTCTTGATACTTCCTGCCTTAGTGTTGACCTTGATTTTGTGTACTGCTGACATGAGAAGAAAAGATATTTCCCTACAAACTTTAGCTGGTAAGTGCTGGAAAAGAACTCTGATTGGTCTTCCCAGAATAGTCATTATTCCAGGGAAGTGAAACACTATGATTGGCCTAGCTCAGATCATGAGGTGCTGGGTCTGTGATTGACGCCTCCCACAAGGTTGTAATGCAGGAGAAGCAATTCTACAAGGGAAGATGGTACTGCTCAGGATATACTATAATACCTGCGTTTTCTGTAAAGTAAACAAGTGTTGCGGTCCTCTTCTGCATCAAGCACTTTATAACTGTGTCACACACTGCCTCAATACTTTGCATTCCTTATGTCAGTTAGTCCTCAAAACCTCGCAGGAGATAAGTGGTATTATTCCTGAATTATAGTCATTGAAACTCAAGTTCAGAGAGGTTGAGACTTGTCCAAATTTAGTACATGTAACAAGGATTGGAGGTGAATTTGAATTCATATGTTATTTCAAAGTTTCTATTTTTTGGCTGCATTGATGAACTGCGGAACAGGGAAGACTGGGAGAATAATAGCTTCTTTGCTAGTTCACATGCTAAAATTTCTCGTTGTTGTGCTTCCAAATAGCTACTTTTGAAAGGGACATGCTGGCTGCAACACTGACCATACACCCTTCTGAAGTTCAAGCAGCAGAAGTAGCAGATCTTGGAGGGCCTAGAACTCTGTGAGGTTCTACCTGTGTAATAAAAAAAAAAAAAAAACAGAATAAAATCTTCCTGCCACCCCCTCTCTGGAAATCAAAATCTAGAGCAACCTTCTCTCAATGAAACAGATCTGAAAAGAGGAAAATACAAGTTTCCCCTTGTGTAAGTGCCCGCTCTCGCCTGGCTCAACCAACAATAGGTTCTCAGGCTCTGCGGCTCCCATCTCTCCGATTGTCCCCCCCCTTTTCTAGTATGTGATAACCTGGTGGCCAAGAACACTAATTGGACACTTGAGCCACTTTCTTGGTGTCTGTGACACTTTATTTCACTTTCAGGGGAGGAAATAGATGTCTTTGAAATGGAAGAGGTTATGAGAAGTGGAGGCTGGAAACATCAAAAGCCAATTTCACCCATCTCATGATTTTGCCCAAGGCTACCCTGTTTAAACTATGACCTTTCGATGGTTATAATTTATTCCTACACCCCTCATACATTTATTTTGTATATGCATCATTCCAGGCCCAAATGCTGAGCCCATGGAGCTAAAGTCCCTACCCTCTTTCCAATATATAAGCAGACAAATAAACGTTATAGGTGAACGTTTTTGTAGATTTTCTTTCTTTCTGATTCGAATCTGCCTGAAGTATAAGAGGGAAATCACACCTAGGGGGTCAAATAATTACCTTCAAGGAATTCATCTATCAGATGAGGAGTGAAGAAATGAGCCAAAGAAGATTAATGAATAATACAAGACAATAGATGCTAATTAATAAATGGCCTGGAGTATCAATGGGTTAATTTCAAGAAGTAGAGATTCTTGTTTATTACTCATTATAGAATTGCAGTAGAGTTTGATCAGGTAAATAAAACAGTGCTTTTTTTAATAGCTTTAAGTTACAGATCCAAATTTTAAGAATTTTATTTACTACTTAAAAATATAAATAGCTATACTACCAAGAGTTGACAGTAGGAATACCAGTAATCTAGTCTCAAATGTAAAGCGTGGGCTAGATCTGACATTTACTATAGGACCATGCATTTCCTATTACATTTTTTTAATGAAAACTCTATCAATGTAAATATAATTAATAGTCACTGAATCAAATATTCTTTATAAAACAAGACTTATAGTGTAATAAACGATTAAGGTTTCTGTTAATGTCTTTCTCAATAATCTTTTTTGTTTTTCCATATCAGCTTCTGACCCTCATAATGTACAAACTATTATGAGCCATCTATTAATTGAAATCATCTTTCTAATTCACTTCACCCTGAAGTCATTTGTTGAATTAAATTTTACATGGGACCATTCAACAGCCATCTTATTTCCAGAGCATCTGCCATCAAAAACGCTTGAAGGTTTACTCATCTGCTAGCTTTGAGCACGTCAATGTAGGGAAAAAATCTAATAAGTTTCTATTTCACAGACTCTTTGTGAAGTAAAATGACATATATTTAAACTATCTGACTTCCTTTTTTTCCTTAAGTCAAAGTAGTAATGGTGAACATTTATTGAGGACTTGCTATATATTATCAACATCATCTCCTTTAATCCTTGTGATAACTCTGTGAGTTTGATGCTATTATCATCACCCTCATGTTATAGATGAGGAAATGCAGGTACAGAGAGGCTAAATAACTTGCTTAGAAGCACATAGCTCATAAATGGAAGAGCCAGGATTTAAACCCAAGCAGACTGACTCCAGACCCCCATCTTTCACTATTCTATGATAACACAGACTTGAAAATAAAGACAGATAGACTTTCTTTTTAAGAGTCGAACAGCATTTCTCTTCATCTACTACTTTATTCCTTGGATAACTGCCAACATAGGATAACAACTTTTGGATATCATACTGCTGTTCCTACTAATATCTTAGCAATTATTTAAAAACAAGGAAAATACATATTCATTTAGTATTAGATTTTCAGCTCCCCTACATTTCCTCTGACTTCTCTGGAATTCATTAAGATGAATTTTAGTGACAGGGGAGGCTGAGAGCTTCCTGTAGAGAACTGAAGGCGAGTAGGGAAGGAAGAAAAAGGTAGTACCATGATAGTGTGATTTTGGGGGACAGTTTTGTTTTTGTTTTGTTTTGTTTTGTTTTTGTTTTGTTTTGTTTTTAAGTTTGGAGAAGGGGAAAAGAGAGATAAAGGAGCACTTGCAAGATTTTAAAATAGAGAGAGGCAGAGAATTATAGGATGTTTGGTCTGTGACATATAAAAGAAATCCTGAAGTGTACTTCAACTCTATTGTGTTATATTTTGATCGAATTTGTTAGACATTCAACTTCCCTCTCTCTGTCTCTGTCTCCATCTCTGTCTCTCTGTGTGTCTCTATCTCTTTCTTCCTAACATCGGGCTAGTGCTGGTACTCCTTTGGAATGCCTCACTAAGCAGAACATCGACATCTTTATCTGTGCTACTCTTTCAAACTTCCTTAGTTAAATATAGAGCTCTACAGCAATATTTTGTGAGGGGGGAAAAAAATCTGTATTGCTTAAACAAGGAAGAAAAAAATTGTAAGACTTTATTCAAGTGTTTGAGTGACACCTTTAACTTACTTTCCCAACAAATACCCTGACGTGTCTTTCCTTCTTCACTAACTCCCTATTATCTCTGTTAAACTTCTAAAGAGCACATACTACCTCAGTCTTATTTGTAAAGTAACACTTCTTCTGTTTTTGGTTTTCACTTTAGTAGAACAGAAATGAAGAAGTAACTAATGAGAACAAAGCACTCTATAGACACAAAGATTATTATAAATGCTAGATAATATTAAGGTCTGGCCAAATAACCCGTTAGTCATAGTCTGTTGAATAATTTCCCTTTAGTTCCCTGCTCAAAATCCAATTTTTTTTTATTTTATTTTTTTAGGCCCCTCTCGTCTTTATTTCCAGCTATCCTTAACAATTTTATTTAACAATATAGAAACCCCTATAACAAGCTTCTTATTTTCCTCTATTTTCTCTCAAGCTATCAGGCCTCTCCTACAATCTGACTTCTTTACCTATCTCCAACTCTGTATCTGATTATTTAAATGATTCTTAGATTGCCCTTTTTTTTTTCACATTCTTCTTCCTCTAATGCCTTCGTTCAAAAAAACCCCCAAACTTATATTAATGCTAAAATGTGCTTTCTGTGCTCCCATACCCTAGGCACTGAGCACCTGTACGGAAAACTACCAAACCAAACAGACTGTGATTACCTCTAGTACACAGTTTTAAAACTCAGCTGGCTCCTCTACACCAATAGTTAATGTGTTTATTTGTCTTTGGCCAATTCCTGCTTCCATTTCCATTAATGATTATCCCAGATCCCAATCTCTCTTCTTAAGTTTTCTGATCAACTCCCTCCACCTTTCTCAGCAGAAGACTTTGTCTCCAATTGCACAGATACCATTGAAGACTTCAGATATGATCTCTCTACTTTCAGGTTCCAAATCTACAAAGCTGTCTATAAACAAAGCCAAGCTCATTTTCTTCTCCCCGGTATCTAAGAATTCAATGGCTTCTCACCTACTTTAAACCAGTAAGCCTGTGCCCTCCTGACTTCTCTGGAAACTTGTGCTGTTAGTTAAGGATTATCTTACCTTTTACCCTGTATTTTTAACCTCTGCCTCCAATGCTCTTATCTCTGAGCCTACAAATATACTCAGGTGTTCCCATTACAAACAAACTTCCTCTTCATGAAATATTTTCCTCTAAGAATCACCTAATCTTTCTCAGTCTCTCATCCAAACTTCTCAAAAGATTAGTTTATATTTCTGTCTATACTTTGTCAGCCATGCAATCATTCCTAATGCGTAGAAATAGGGATTCTTCCCTATAACGACCCTGTATGATCCCTCACTACGATACTAAAGATACTAATGACTTCCTTATCATGGTATCCAGAAGTAAATGTTATTTCTTACTGTTTTGGATTTTTCTGTTGCAACCAAAATCGATAATTGTCTGTCCATCTTTCTAGAAACAAATAGAAACACATATGTGGAAGGCTTCATTGATACTTTATTCTCCAGTTTAAATTTCCTAATATCGCATAGCAAATTCTATTCCGTCTCTTTATTGGACTTTTCCTTTTCTAATCACTTAAATCCTTCTAAAGACTGTGGTGTTGGGCCACCGGCTGTATTCTGTACTCTTTCTCTCAGAGATCTCAGTACACACTTATTATTTTAACTATCAGCTATATATAAATGATTCCTGAATTGATATTTCCAGTTAAAAGTCTCCTTTGAGTTTTCATGTTGTATATACCAATGTCTGCCAGATTCCACCACTTGAATGGCCTAAAGCCCTCACTAAATGTCTTAAAATGTCTCAATATCAGCCATTCTCTCCCTCTCTAAATCTATGTTAGGTGAAATGACTCTCAATATACCATGTTATGAAGCAAGCTGACAGCCTGTTCACCCAGGGAGGGGTGGGCTCCTAGCACTTGAAAGGACTGTTCTTGCATTGATAAGTGGGCCCATTATGTTGTTTACTGCTTTGGATTACACAGCTCTTAACAAGCATGTGCCATGTGGCTCCAAGCCACCTGTGTTAGCCCTTGGCAATAGCCACCTGTGTTAGCCCTTGGCTACAAGCCACCTGTGACAGGCCTTGGCTACAAGCCACCTGTGTTAGCACATGCCACTTGGCTATGTATAATAAGGCCCATCCCCTTTTGGGAGTGGAGATCCATATCTTGCTGTCGCCCAAGACACTGCTTCTCTCTGCAAGTACCCTTAATAAACTCTTAGTGTAATTATGGACTTGTTAGCCTTTCTTTGGTCTCTAGGCCCCAGGAAATTTTTACAACAACCTAATTCTCTAGGATCTTTCTACAAGTTAGTTTCTTCACCATCTACCTAGCAACCCACACTATATTTACTCTTAATTATGCCTGCACCTTTGTCTTTTCCCATTCAATAAATATCCTGCTGATCTTACCACCAAAATATTTCTCAAATATATCTAGTCCTCTTCTTTCCTACTATTACTGCATTATTTTTAAAATGAATTATTTTAGGAGCATCCCAACTGGCTCCAAGCCAAACCCTCAGATTCATTCTCCATAGGTCTATACGTGCTTGTAATCTTTATATATCTCTCCATTGCTTATAAAAGAAAGAACCAAGACCCCAAACATGACATAGAAGGTCCTCCACAACCTGGTTTTCTACCCATCTCTCTAGCCATCCATTGGCTTTTGATCTTCTATTTTACACGTTAGCAACATTAGTGGATTCCCTAGATACCATCTGTTTTAAGCTTCTCTATCTTTGCTGACTCTATTCCTGGTCTCAAATGACTCTCTCACCTTTATTGACCAATTCCTGCTCATCAATTAAGCAACAGCCTCTTGGAGGAGGGAGATTCCCCTCCTCTATTCCCCATCATCCTGAATCCAGGTTAAAGTCTCCTCACAAGTATTCAATGACTGTACTTACTTTGCTGTAGCTCATTCCTCGTTGGATGATGCTCTATTTGAGAACAAGGGCCATAACTTTCCACTACCTAGCATGATGCATAATAGTCCCTTAATAAATATTTGAACAAAAACGAACAAATGAGGAAATGTATTCTGCCACGAATAATGTTGATGTGCCACATTTAACTTAAAAAACTCCTCCATCAATATCTTACCCTAAGTCCAGCTACCTCCATGTATTTTTGAGAGAGCTGTCATCCTTTGACTTTCTCCTACTAATGACCATAAAGGTTAATTTTAATAAAATAGTGTTGAGCCTTTATGTTCTTTCCCCCCCAGGAAAGCTCCTTGTCACAACATCTGGAAATATAAAATGATGTTACAAAATTGTTAAAATTATTAAATTTTTATGATAAAAATTCATCAGAGTGATAAAATTATGTTTTGAGTGAAATAATGCATGATAAGATACACAGATAAACTAAAAGTTTATCATTAGCCTACTGTAGATTTTTTTCTCTACCCAGCTTCTTATCCAGGATACATTTTTATTTTTATTTTTAATTTTCTTAAGTTTCCTGCCTTACGATATGCTGGCATATAGACTTATAATGAGAATAAGGAGAAGAAAAGAATCAGGAACATTGAAAACTATTTATGAATAATCTCTCCAAGATTGTGTGTGTGAGTGTGTGTGTGTATCTATCATGTGCAATAGGAAAATACCCTGCTACTGAGTAGAAACTGGGAAGTTTATTTCAATGGCAAAACCATGGGTATCTCTTATCCTGTAAAACAAAGGCCCTTAGCCAAGAAAGGCCCCTTATATAATGATTGGTAGGGGCAGGACCTGAATTCAAAGACAAATTATGTACTTTGAGTGATGTCAAGTAAGAGATATCAAATCAACAAAACTCTATTACTTGAATTTAACAGCTGAAGTGAGGTCATCCAACCTTTCTATTCCAATTCCACAAATTGTAAGATTCTCTCTAGCAGCACCAGCAAAAGAGCACCATTCAATAACTACAGACTCATATTATTTTAAACAGTTAAAATACAGTATTATCTAAAGAAACAGAAATTAGCTTTTGCATTAACAAACTCCAAAATGAAACTCAGATTCTTTTTTAATTTTTGGCTTTAAAATAGAAAACCACCCATAAATTTATTAACATATGTCAAATATAATAAAATTTTAAAAAGTAAGGAGGGTGAGTTAAATTTTGTCAAAATTCAATCATTAAGCTCAAACTGTATTTGTCAGGATGAAATCAGTATCTACGGTTTTATAATATCACTTTCTGTAACCTGTACAGAAAGAAACGAAGTTTAAGAAATGAGTTTAAGATGACAAGCATATTAAGACTTAAGGATTATTTTATCAATCTAACCAGCTAACATTTAAAACATCCTGGATCCTTATTCCAGGAGTGGGGATCTTTACTACCTTGAACTTTCAGTGGCATTTGGAATCTCTTTCAGAAGGAAGTGGGGTAGTGACTTTTATGTTTTAATGTTTCCAAAGACTTTCATGACATTATATGATAAGACCTCAACAAATCCTTCCAACAACTAGCTTTCCAGCAGCTTGCCTCTGCTTTGTAACATTTAAGGACATGAAACTTAAGTCATTAGAGACCTTTCAATATTTATCAACCACTAATTTGCTTTCTGTATTTGTCTTTCCCAGTAAATGCCAACATCTTTAGGATGTATATTTTCCTTTTCTGTTCCACAGTGACTTTCTTCTGCTATCAAGAGGTACCAGTGAGCCTTTGGCTTTTATTATGAAAGAATTAGGTGGGCAGAGTTACTAGGAACCATCCTAAAGGCACACTCAAGGCAGATTACTGGATAGGGTTTCCTGATGGATTTCCAAAAGAATGTGAGCAAATAACAGTTTACCTGTGAGATGAATGTAACGTATTACTCTAAAATTTACCCTGAATTATGTTTTGAAGTTTGTACTTTTCTTCTGCATTTTTACCAATTAAGCTAAAAAAACAATTATGTCATTGAGTTACCTTACTATACTTAGGATAAAACAATATTAAAAGGATTAAAAAGATGATATTTTACATAAAACACAAAGAGTTATACTCTCCTGATAATTATTTTATAAACTGGAGCAAATTACAATGAACTAAATTTAGTTTAAAAAAAATACAAGAACCATACTCTCGTGATAATTATTTTAAATTGGAGCAAATTACAATGAATTGGTTTTAGTAGCTTTTAATATGTCAAATTATAGAATCAAAGTCTCTTTTTTAAAAAATTAAAGTTTATTGGGAAGACAGTTGTTAGTAAAGTTACATAGGTTTCAGGTGTACAATTCTGTATTACTTCATCTATATATCACATTGTGTGTTCACCACCCAGAGTCAGTTCTCCTTCCATCACCATATATTTGATCCCTTTTACCCTCATCTACCACCCCCCTCCCCGCTTACCCTCTGGTAACCATTAAACTGTTCCTTTGTTGTTTTCAGTTGTATATACCACGTAGACCAAAGTGTCTTTACTGAATTGTTTTGTAGAACTGAAACCTCTCTGGAAAAGATTGTGATACCTTTACATTGGGCAAAGGAAAATCAGTGTTTTTCAGCAAACACTCCTGACCTTATAAGGCTTCGGGAAGTGTGTAGAGGTAAGCTCTTTCCTGAAGTGTCATCATCTCTGAGGATATAAAAAGGGATCCAGTTGCCAAGAGACGTAATTCTCATGATTGGGCCTGCTGTCTGGAAAATAAGTCATGCTCCATTTAATAATTCCAGTGTTTCTTCCGCTTCCTGTAAATGAAGGGAGCAGAAGTGAGGAATACATTCATTCACAAAAAAGGGAATAGAAATATGTATCCCGTGGGAAGGAGCCATTTATAGAACTATCTAAAAATATGTACTTGGGCAGGACAGATGATATTTTGCAATATTATTGCAATGACCACTAGGTTTGTACACTGACTTTGCACATTTGTTCATTCCTGAAGCAGGAGTCGTTTTGAAGAATTAAGAAAATGAGTTTGCCAAAGAGATACTTTGTTATATAGCTAATTTCTTTATATCTAGTTCAGATCAGCTTCCCTAAGCAGAACTTACGGATATCTGTGAAATTTAAAAAGTAATAGTATACTTAGGATTTCTTACCAATGACATTGTCCTCATAATATAGTCTCACAAATTATAGTCTTTTTAATTTCATATGTAATTTTATGGTATTAAATAGATCATAAAAATAACTGGGCAATGGGAAACAGACATTGTAAGAGAAATTAGGTCATAAAGCTCATCAGGCACAGTAGACTAGAAAACTGATCATTCTTGGACTCTGCTGATTTGAGACATGAATTGGTTTTCATCACAGCTAAAAGGGGCCATTTGAGAATAGGTGCACAACAGGTGCACAATATACTCTGGTTCCAGAACACAGATTATAGACAGGCGTCTTGGTTTCCAGGCATCACTACATCCCTACTTCTCATCACACAGTGTGATGTGGGACAAGATTTTAACATCTTTAAACTTCAGGTTCAAAACGAGGAGTGAGGACTGAATAATTTCTAAGGCTTTTTCTGACTGTAAATTCGGATTCCTTGTTGTATTATCTTTAGTTCTCTCTCAATTGTGAAAGAAGACCATGTTTTGCTTGTGTTTCTATATTCATTCAAGTCCGTATTTCGAGTGAAAATGAACCACAGTTTGAAATTCATCATTAGACTTTCTGACTCACATAGATTTTAACCATGATGCAAACAGGACATGCATCATGCCCTGTCCTTCAGAGAAAAGTGGCATCTAGCCAGCCTAAGGATTGAAATGGGAAGGACTGAGGTTCCACTCTTCCTGACGTGATGGCCACGGTGTGCATGGGATGCTGCCCTCTCTTAGGAGGGTAAATCAGGTCATCCTACAGCTTTACCACCTCATTTCTTTACTTCCTCAAGACCATCACACTACATATACATCTACATATGGTTTGCTTTACTGAAGGATTGGTGTCATTTAAGATGATAACTAAATAAAAGAGAAAAACTAAAGATTTATGGCCAGTAGTATATTCTCAGTTTCCAAAATGAAAATACAAGAGGTGACTTCTTCTCCAAGGAGACTATTCAGAGGCAACTCCCCCCTGCGTCCTAGCGTACCCACCCCCACTTCCCACACACATCTAACATAATTAGCAATCTCTTCTAGTGCTTCCTTTTCCAAAACTTCTCTTGGCTAATCTTCACCTCTCCCCCCTCCCACCCAGGAAACTTTAGCACTACTTAATCCCTGGATATAGCCATCAACAGTGCATTTTTCCATATCTGAGTTATACAGTCTGGATTCTTGAATGGGGAAGTAGTTTGACCATATAATAAAGAGGCAGGGACCAACTAATTGTCTGAAGGACTCTTCCTTATGATGGAGGAGAAAAACAAATGATCCCATCTATAAGTCCTTATGCATGTCCTAAATCAGAAAAGCGAGGGGAAGATCATGTTCAGATCAAGAGATATTATCATGCCTTTTTCCACTGTCCTGGTCATTTGGAGGTGTCTGGTCTATGTGGAGGAAGGAGATGCTACATGAAAGGTGGTCAGGAAAGATCTCATTAAAATCCAGCTTTAGCAGTAAAATGCAGGAGCCCATCGAACCATCCCATAAGCAAGATCCAAGTCTTGATTGCAATGTCAACCACAGGAGAGGTTCCAGACTGCTGGAATGTCTAAGGGGTTTCCGGTGGTCTGGTGGTGAGGAGAAAGGGGTGTGCCTCAATTTCACAAGCTTTGATTTCTGTTTTTCGAATAGGTTTCTTAGGAATAGAATCTAACTACCCTATTTCCATGGAATATCTCCTACCAGTTCATCAAAGTAACCCCTAGTTATACTCTGGTTCCAATATTTAGTGGCTCTGCCATATGAAGCACCAAAAGAGTGCTTTACTACATATAAATATGTG
The DNA here is from genome assembly GCF_004115265.2 of Rhinolophus ferrumequinum. Taxonomy (NCBI): domain Eukaryota; kingdom Metazoa; phylum Chordata; class Mammalia; order Chiroptera; family Rhinolophidae; genus Rhinolophus; species Rhinolophus ferrumequinum. The sequence goes on along the minus strand of NC_046285.1, from coordinate 34,064,000 downwards.
CATTTATGAAGTTTATTAAGTGGTGTTTGGTTTTGAGAGTAGTACCCTCACCCCACAAAAATTCTGTACCAACTAAGAAATGAACAGAAGAGCCAGTTATAGATGAAAATGTATTGCTGAGTTATATCTGATTAAGCCGGATTGGAAAACCTCTCTTGATCTTGAAGCCAAAATGGGTTTCTTCACATCTCTGGGCATTGGAACTTACGTTTGGAGCGAGGTGGGTCTGCAAAGTAGCACACATTCTATTAGCTGCCCCATATCGAGCTGCACGCAGAGAGCTCAAGAGGAAAACTCACACAGGCTCAGCACACTTGAACCCACTGACATTGAGCATGAGCAGAAAGAGATGTAGATCAATGTAAGTCAGACTCTCACCATTGCACCCATCATATAAATCATTCCTTCTTCCAAGGAAAGGAACAAGTGAGAGGTCAGAGAAACGTAAATGTTTCATTGTAATGTTCTTGAAAGAGTGGGAGTTCCTTACTTATGAAAAAAGTAGAACATAGGGAGAGAAAGTGGATGGTTTCACTTACAATGTTAATGAAACTGAAAACTTTTAGCAGATTACCTGAGTTAATACTATGAACTGAATGTAATTTTTTCAAATTAATGATTATGAAATCTGGGCCCTATCTAATAATTTGAATAGTGCTGCTATTTATTTATTTCTTTAGTGCGTGTTGTAGATTCATTCCTTTATTTACTCAACATGGGTAGAGTGCTTACTTTGTGTCAGATACTAGAGATACAATAGTGCCTTTGAAGAAAATACGATATTTTTGAGGAGATAAACAAGTGAGGAAACAGCTTCAACATACAGTGGAAGGTGTTACAGCAGAAGAGTGATGGGGAAAGCTTCACAGAGGTGGTGATAGAAACAGACATTTAAAAGGCGAGTAGGAGTAAACTAAGTGAGGGTCAAGTAAGGGGAAAGCATTCTAGAAAGAGAGAGAGCAACATGACTCAAAGTGGGAGAAAGCTATGTTACTTCAGGGAGCTTTGGGTAATGAATGTGTTTTGCCTGAAATTAAGGGACAGGGAAAAGGTGATTTCTTCATTTACCTCAACTACCATTATACCACTTCCTTCCTAGGACATCACTTCATACGTTTAAGCAAATGACTTATTGGGCCCTTTTTACCCTTCAAGGTTAAGACAACAAAAATGGAGCCATGTTACTCATTAATGGTTTTTCCCTATTTTCACAAAAAGAGAAGCATTGTAGCAAGGAGGGGGTTTATTTCTTGGCAGTGCTTTCCTTAATATCTATCTGTGGGAGGAAAATAAATTGGAAAATATTTATGTTTTGTTTAGAGAGTAAACCCAATTTTTCATATATATATACACGTATATATATACGTATATATATTTAAATTATTTACTGTTGTGTCTATTCCTGGGGGTATTTGCAGAAGTTCTTTCTTAGGACTCTTGTTTGCCCAACTATGCTTTAAATTCCATGAACTCATAAAATAAATTGTCTTGTTTGGAATAGCAGAGGTCATAAGTGTACTATGCCTGAGAATTTAGAACACATATGAAAAAACAGGACAAAATGTGATCATGGAAAATTAGACATGGAGCAGCTGATTAAGAGCCTTTAATTCTTCATAAAGAAGTCATTTGAAGGAAGCAACATGCTCATATCTGTGTCTTAAAAATTTTTGTGAGAAATGGACTTTAATTGGAAAGACTTAAGACCTGAAGGGAAACTAGTTGTTAAACTGCTGCAGTATTCATGGGAATAACCTATGATTGGAACTTGAGGATGAGGTTAAAAGAAGAGAAGAAAGGGGTGGAACTAAAAGATGTTTAAAAGGACAGTTTGACAGGATGAGGTGGGGAGGTGGGGTCATCAAGGGTAGAGAGCGTCCTTTGCTGCCATCAGAAATAGCAGGAAAAGAAGTCGATTGGGCGGTGAGTGGGGAAAAATATTGAATTAAGTTTTGAATATTTTTAGCGTGAGACTTCTATGGGAATCAGATCACAATTCTTTCGGAATATTTTCAAAGCTAGTAAAAGGTCCTATAGGAATCGATAAGATTTTTCAAAAACTGACAAATTTACCTCAGAAGTAGAACTGCTATGTAAAGTGTATTTGGTGTGAAACACTCTTTTGATTCTGTTTCCAAGGAGTGTGATTATAAATCCCTTATGTATGTGGTTTTCTACAACGTTACTATAATGTAACTTACTTCTTAACCCAACATGAGGCAACGTGGCGTAGAATACAGACACATAAAAATGGGTATGCTTAGGCAATCAAAAATAAGATTTAAAAAGTATAAAATCAGAAAATAAAGGCAAAAATTCTTAGCAGAAAGATAGATTATTCAGTCAAATCTCCTCTATTTCCCTCTCATCTGCCAACTCAGGGCCAGGACATATTTTTATTCTGTCAAAGTCTCAGGTAATGTTTCCAGTGACACACTGTTTCTTGACCCTTCAACATATCTGCCACAATGAGATAAAATGTCCTTAACTAAGATCCATCTACTTTTGACAGACTCTAAGAAGACTTTAAATAATACAAGAGAAATGTATTCTTAAATATGTAAATCCAGAAAATGGCTCTTCTCTTAAGATTTTATGAATAGCCTACTTTTGTGGGCTATCATCAAGAATTATCTGAGAATTACTCAGAATACTAAATTGAAATTATCTATGTGACTAATGATGAGGTCTGAAAATGCTATATTTTTCTTCAGGGGCTTGAAAATAAGCAAATGAATGTGCTCTACATCTCTCTTGATTCACGTAGTCAAGGTCATCAATTGCTATAGAGAAGCTATTCGCATCCTGTAAATACTGCATTTCCGAAAGGAATAAAATTCTGTCTTACAGTTTTTTTCAGATTAGGCAATGAATGATATTCCCAGGAGAACTCTGTTTTCACAACACAAGTGAGGGATAAATTGAAGTTTATCTAAATGCCCAGTAGTCTAAGAAATGGAAAATAAATAGAGGATGGCTATACAATATAAAATTCTGGCAAGGTTTGAAATTCCTAAGTAATAATTTTTAAGACTATAGAAACTTATGTCCTGAAGGAAAAAACAGAATTTACTATATTTTCTCCTAAGACTGCATTATGGTCTCCTATAGATTCAATTCCTATAAATGTGTAATGTGTTGGAAATGAGCAAATAACATAGTCCTATTTTTTAGGTTCAATGTCAAATAATTATTTAGACATCTCATAACAATTATATGTGAAAGGGGTAAATTTTAGATTATAATCTATACCAGTCCATAAGGCATGTGGAGTGATATTTATTTAACTTCTTTTTAATAAAAATAACACTACATTTATATAGTAAAAAAAAAAAAAATCCAACAGATGAAAGGCAATTAAATAAGAATTAAGTGTTCCTCCTACCCCAGCCACCCAGTACTCATCTTGTTCAGCCTCCCCAAACTTCCTCTCTCCCACCCACCCATAGGGATCTAATGTTACAAGTTTCATGGGGGATTGTTTGTTTTGTATATCCTACCTGAAAAATCCTCTAGATATACAAGTATGTGTTATTTATCTATAGATCTATCTATCTGCTTTTAAACACACAAATGAACAATTTAATTTTATTTTCAGTTAATATATCTTGAATGTTGCTTCATATTAATAAATGAAAAACTATTTTTTTTTCTTTTTTGTAGTATATGCTTGGTGTTCCATTGTATGAATGAGCCATAATTTTAGAAATAGCGTTTTCTAAACCTTATATAGGTTTGGTTAGAAACTGGCCATTGAAGGCTCAAAAGTAGAAAATCCACTTGTTGTTCAGGTCAGTCTCAATGCCATTTTGCTTCTCTCTGAATAATTTTATAAGTAAAGGAAGAGCCCTCCTTCCCCCAAAACGTAGGGATCTTACGTGGAGAGTTAGTTTTCATCTTAAGAATACAGATTCTCAAAACACTTAGATCCTTGATATGTTTAATTGAAAGTGAGTGTAATTACAGATAGTTATTTCCTCCCTCTTTGCATTTAAACTGACCCTTCAAAATGTTTTATACTGAACACATATTAATTGGAAAATTCATTTTTATAAACTTAATAATACAATGAAGAACTTTAAGAGGATTGCAAGGTCAGGGAAAATTCTTAGTCAGAGGAAAGTTGGGCATCTGACTGCTCTCAGGAGTCACAGATACCATCTGCAGGCTCTGCCTGTTGCTTAACAGTTTGGGATTCTTGAGTCAGGAAGTGAATTCCTGAGATAAGTCGTCTGTGGGAATTTCATGTGTCCTTCTCAGATTCTTTTTTGACAACCATCAGCAGAAATCATTTACCATAATGGAAATTAAGGAGGGGATTGATCTCAAAAGTTTACTCAGTTCCTAAGCTTGTATGTCATGAATTCGCTAACTCAGCTCCTACTATCAGAGTTCACCAACCAGTGTAAACAGCAGAGTCGAGAATACTGCTCTTCCCCAGCCCCCTTCTCAGAAGCTGCTTCCCAATGATTCCAACTCCTACAGAACAGTTTGGAGTAGAACCCAGCCCGCTCCTCTAATAAAACTGAGAAGATTTGTGAGACTGTATGTTCCTCTAACAATACCTTTTTACTTGTTTCCTTCTTTGCTATCAGCGAGTTAATCACCTAACAGCATTTTACTGAAAATATTACAAAAACTTAATAGTGTCAAATTCTATTTTGAAAGATTACAGAGGGAGAACAAAGAGCTTACTGCGTCTGCAAGCACATTTTATTTTGGGAGGAAAGAAGGTCCCTAACCATCACGGATTCAGTATAGCTAGGGCCTGAAATATGTTCCCTTCCCAATAATACCGCCTTCCATATACTCCATGTTGATCCAGGCTATTAGACAGGATTCCGTCAGGGTTTCCTCCCCTAAAATTTTACTGTATGTTTATTCTTTTAGACTCCAATGCCTTTCTACCTGGCAATGAAGTCTGCTGAATTCAAAACCCAAGTCTGTGTCCCTCCCCCAAATCTGGATCCTGTCTCCATACTTCCAGTCCACAGCTCTCCTACGTATAGAAAGTTGTCTTAATGCCCAGCACTTCATTCAGAATTCTCTGGTGTATTATTCCATTCACTAGGCTAAACCTTAGCCTGATATCAATGAACAGATTATGTTCATGGGAGTTTGCTATGCCCAATAGGCACTATGCATTGGACAGCCTCTGCATGGAATAGTTTTCTGAGGCAGTATCTGTAGCTAAATGAGTTTGCCTGTTTCTTCTCTGTCTTAATCTTTGACTGAAGCTTGGTTATTCCGTTCTTAACATCTTGCATTATCCCAGTTGAGGAATGTTTCATTCCTGAATCTACATGATTACTAAATATATATATTTGAGGAAAATCTTCATAACAACTAAATCTTCTTTTATGGCCAGTAGTCATATCTAGGCCTGGCAGTATTCCAGTTCATAAAGACATGTTCTCAAGAAAACCCATTCTTGACCCTCTAAGACAGGACTGACTGCCTTTACTATTTTTGCCATAGTAACTTCTATTTTTGCCCATCTTCACTTATCACATTACATTGTAATTGACTGTGAAAAATTGTGTCCTATTCACCATTATTATTAGCCCAGTGTCTCAAGCATTGCCTGGCATATAAAAGTGCTCCATAAATACTCACCAAATGAGTAAAGGAATGAAAGTTGGAGCTAAAGGAGAAAGAACAATCGTAGAGAAGGATATGTGAAAAGAGAGGAATAGAGATGTGGCATAACCACCACAGATTATTTCTCCAAAAGTATGTTTGTGTTAGAAGTTAGTCTGACACATAACCATGAGTAAACCTGCCCATATACAATGAGTGGTGATGTAGTGAGATGGATTCTGAACCAGAGAATAGGGTAACTTTTTAGGGAAAATGTGTTATAAAGAACAATTGGAGAAGTAATATAAATGCACTTTATCACAGATTGTTTAAAAGGCATTGACATGCAGGATCGCAAAATGACATTTAAAGAATGTATAATCCTATGTGCCTTATCTGTGTATTTCCTTTTGAAGTATGAACTTTAATGAAAAATGTATTATGTAATATAAACTGGAAAACAATGATCAAAAATTTGTTAATGATTCAAATACCACTACTTCAACAGAAAAAATGTGTGAAGTGAAATAAACACATAAAAAATATTAACAGATTTGGTTATAAAAAATATTTGGTGAAAGAATTAAGGGTAACATTTTTAATACCATTGAGTATTTTCCAAAATTTAATTTAATAAGCATATATTGCCTTAATCATTTACAAGTTTCTGTTTTTTTCTTGCAAAGATCAATTTAGTAAACAAAAGAATGTGGTTCCCATAGCAACTGGACAGGTTGTAAATTTCATTCCTTGAGTAAACATAACTGAATCATTGATTCTTTTCAACACAATAGGGCAGTGAAATTCTTTATTAAAAGAATTGTTAATGCCAAAGTGAAACATATCATTATACCCTTATAATGATATGAGCACTAATTATTATTACAAAAATAAATTTAATGCTTTAAGATACCTGCAGGCAGAGAGCTGCATTTTTTTCACTTCTCCATAACTAGTGTCTCCAAGGTTTGGTACCCAAACATATTGAATTAGAGTCTTCATCTATCCTTTTCCATCTATGAATGCACAATCTTGCATGCAGAGACATAAATGTATAATACAGACATACTGCTAGCATCATATACAAGTACAGAACTCATTTTGAAAAAAAAGAGAAAGTATATAAATAAGATTTAGCCAAGCAAATAAACTTTAGAAGCTCCATACCCATACTCAGAGTAGGGGTCAGATGGAAGACCAAACACAGTATCTGTGAATATTTTTTAATAGATAGATAGATAGATAGATAGATAGATAGATAGATAGATAGATAGATAGATAATTAGATAGATAAGACATATCCCTGCCTTTGAGAATCTAAATATATCTTAAAATATATAAGAATGAATATTTCTCTACTTTTATTAAAAGTAGTAAGGTCACTGAGAATTGTGGTAATACCACAACTTTTACATTGTGTCCATTTTACTTTTTAGAATTGAGTTATAGAAACTTTGAAAATTCTAATTATTTATATAAAAGAAATAGCTATTGGCTCTGGTCATAATATCATAACTAAAATCACAGAGAATATTATTTCAGGAAATTGTGAACTGAAAGATGCCCTGACTTTTATTAACAGAATTTTGCTCACCATCAAAATTATGAGAACATCAATTACTAGAACGTTCTTCCTTTTAATTAATTTTTAAATTGTAAATTTCTGCTATGACCATTCATTTGCAAAAAAAAAAAAAAAAAAAAAAAAAATCTTAAACTATACAAGCTCCTGCAATGCATCTCTGGCTTCAATAATTAAATTTCAAACCCACAAAAATTAATTGGGATTTACAAGGGAACATCATAGAAGTTAATGTTTTTAAAATGTATAGAAGAAATAATGTAAGTAGTGCTTCATTTCTGGTTTATACATTGAGATTTCTTTCTTTCTTGAAAATATGCAAAATGCTATTAAGTAGCTCCAGGCAAAGTGTCAGGAAAAACCACTGTAATTATCTTTGATTTATGTTTGATTATACTTAAACAGTAGAAAAATGTGTTTTCAGCAATTAACAGCCAGTCTTCAGGTTTAATTCTTTATAGATGCTCTCAAAAATGTTTCTTTACAATTAATACTTAAAATTCTTTACTAGCTTGGGTGAGAACTTAATCCTACAGCTATGAGAAAATTTCAAACTTGGTAATTTTTGTCAACTTCGATTCTCCCTGGTTTCTACTGAATATTCATTCTGTGCATTGCTCTACCTAAAAATAGACTAAAATGTGTACTTATTAGTTGTCATTAGTTTTCCTACATGTATTTACATGGATAACAATAGAAAGATCATAATACCATTGATTAAGTGTTTTCAATATGTCAAGCCCTGTGTTAAGAACATCCCATTATCTCATTTAATCCTCAAAGCAGCTCTCTGAGTAAGTACCATCATTACATCCATTTTCCACATAAAGAAACCAAGACAGAGAGAAAAACAACTTGTCCATCCTCATAGCTTCCAAGAGTCAGAATCAGGATTTAAACACAAGCAGAAACCAATCAAGTTCACATCTAATGAATCTAATTTAAGAATAAAATTCACATGAGGTCAGGAGAGGTGAGTGATGAGAAATGGTTTGAAATTATCTCCATCCTGTTGATACATGAACTATATTATGAAAGTTTTGCTTAATCTTAAACTGGAGTTGTTTTATTTTTAATGACCGAAAGGAAATGATTATGACAGTGACAAGGGTGCTTGGTTTTTGGATCATGAAGACAAGTCCAATAACACTCTCTCCAATGATTTCAGATTTTAGTTAAAGTTTACACTAAGGTGCCTGGATTCTAAGAAAAATCTGGGAAGTATCTGTGTTAGAAACTGTTCAGTAGGTATGAATGTGTGTTTATATAGATTAATACCTTTTCCTAATCGGGTGACTTTGGGAGGACTCTCTGGTTTCTGGAGCAGGGGAGAAGGAAGTAGCATAGGAAGGATCTGTAGCAATGCTACAAGCTTAAGAGAAATTGTGTTATTTGCTGATTCTCAGAAGTCCAGATATAATCCTACCAGAGTCCAAGACTAGTTCTAAGACATAAATAACATCTTTATTTGCCCTCAAGTCTTCTAATGTTTGCAAGAACAGTAAGGGCACAAGGGGCTGCTTCAGAGTCCTCCCTCTTAGGTAGGCAGCTTACGCTGGTACTGAGGTAGCTTGTCTACCAATAACTTTTGTCACAGACCTTACCCTAGGAAACTATTTAATTTTGTAAGGTTTTGGGTTGTTTTCCCATGTTACTGAAAAAGTGCAGAACAAAAAGCTTCTTGCGTTGGGTTTTTTTGTCCAGACCAGGAACTGTGACATTAAACTCAGCCCCCTTTTGACTTAACTGCCTCATCTCTGACTCCTATTCCTCTAAACTGGGATTTACCGATCTGTCAATGTCACAACATGACCAGTGAAATACAGAACAGATTGACTGCAGAAAGATTTGAGACTGAGTTTACATTTACTAGATGTAAAGAAATAAAAGGGGAGACTATGAAGGATGCATGGTAAAATATTTTTCCCAACATGATTTAAGATGTGTAATTTTTTTTAAGTTTAAGCAATTAGAAAGGAAGTTAAAGTAAATATAAATGAAGTAACTAAGGATAATAGTCTCCTTAGAGCAAGAATTGAGGAAGAAAAAAGTTTGAAATTGTAGTTTATATTGAGTTAAAGGATTATCTAATGAGGAATAATTGAATCTATTTAAAATTGAGTTCATTTAATAATTAAGTTCATTTAAAATTTTTTCCTGAGTTTCTCTTTATATTGCTTAGGAGGTCAAGATAATAGAGGTCATTCATAGTTGCCCTGTGCAGTATGGAGGTCATTAGCCACATATGGCATTGAAATTTGAATTTTAATTAATTTTTAAAATTAATGAGCAATTTAAAATCAATGAAAAGATGCTCACAATTATTAATCATCAGGAAAATGCAAATCAAAACCATAATGAGACGTCACCTCACACTTGTTAGAATGACTTATCAAAAAAGACACGAAGTTAGTGTTGGCGAGGAGGTAGAGAGAAGGGAACCCTTGTGCGCTGTTGGTGGGAATATAATTGGTGCAGTTGCTATAGAAAACAATATGGAGTTTCCTCACAAAACTGAAAACAGATCTACCATTCCACCCAACAGTTCCATTTCTGGGTATTTATCGAAAGAAAACAACACTAACTTGAAAAGATGTATGCACCTCAATGTTCATTGCAGCATTACTTATAATAGCCAAAGTACGGAAACAACCTAAATGTCCATTGATAGACGAATGGATACAGAAATTGTGGGTTATATATGCAATGGAATATTATTCATCCATAAACAAATAATAATGAAATCTTGTCATTTGCAACAACATGGATGGACCAGGAGGGCATTATGCTAAGTGAAATAAGTCAGACAGAGAAAGACAAATACCATACGATCTCTCTTATTTGTGGAAACTCCAAACAAAATCTTATATCATAGATACAGAGAACAAATTGGTGGCTGCCAGAGGCAGAGCATAGGAGAAAGGGATGAAAGGGGTCAAGAAATATTAAATTAAGTAAAATTTAAAACATAGTTCCTCAGTACCATTAGCCACCTTACAAGTGTTCAATAGCCACCTTAGGCTACTTTATTGAACCGCCAAGAGAGACCATTTCTATCTTTGCTGAAAGCCCAATTGGACTGGTATAGTGAAAACAGCATGGACTCTAAATTTAAACAAACCTTAGTTAATATCTTCAGCTACAGTACTTACTTGCAAACTAATTTATCTGAGCCACAATTTTGATTTTTAATATATAGTTTTTTCCCCCACTTTTTTCCATTGTTGTTCATATTAAATATTGTGATTCGGTCAGGAAAGCGCAGTTTAGGAGAAACAGTATTGTGAGCGTTTGAAGAATGGGCTCTGGAATCAGAAAGACCAGGGGTTGAATCCAAGTTCTGCTGCCTAGCTTTGTGATTTGCACAAACTACTCGATTTTCTAAACATCTGCACCTATCTCATAGGGGTGTTGTAAGACTTGAAGAATTATCTGAGAAAAGACCAGTACATGGTACCCACTATATATATACATATATATTTTAAATGCAAGCTAATAGGTGCTAATTACCTATCGTACCCAAGGCAAATTTGTACGCTACAAAATAACTTTCATAAATTGCATAAACCAAAATTTAAAAAAACTACAAAATGCTGCTAAATACATAAGTGACAATAACAGTAATAATTGTCGCTGTTGTTGTTAAGGTGTGAGATATTCCATTAATTCAATTCAGCTGTTACTAAAACATGGTCTTTTTCTCAACATTTTACTGATCGCCAATGGATTAAATGATGTTCGTATTTTCTAAATGAGCTTCATCTAAGTGAAAAGAAATTAATAAAAAACTGTTAAATTAATGTTAAAATAAACTCAACTTAGTAAGATTTCTTTGCTGTAATTTCACTTTTAAATAAATACATTTTCTTCTCCCCATCTACTAAGGCACGTTAATAGATGATGGGCCGATTCCCTACCTACATTTCAATTTTGAAAGATGACATTCACTCTTCTGACATTCACTTTTATGACCACAGAGTTAAATTTTGAAATGGTGAAAAGAATGAATTATTTTATCTTTAGACACTTCCACACATGCTCATTAAGTTTACTCTACAGAAAGACTTTAAATGGCTTTAAATTCTATTTGGAAAAGCCTTAAAAAAAACCAGCAAGGATTTTCATGCATTGATTGATTTGTGGTTTTACCTTCATATGTGAGGGTTTTTTTAAAAGATGATATTTAAACCGTATACTATATATTTTCATATTTTAATCTATAAATATTTTATACTGTATGCACTTTATTAGTCATACTGAGGTATATGTTTGTATAACTATGGCTTGGAACTACAGACAGTCCGTGACTTAGGATGGTTGGATTAATTTTGACTTTATGATGGTGCGAAAGTTATGCATATTCAGTAGAAACTGGCTAGGCTCAGCCATGATTTTCAGTAGCTTAGGTGTATGAAATGCATTTACAACTTAATGATATTTTCAGCTTATGATGGAGTTATCAGGACATAACCCCATCGTAAGTCAAGGAGAATTTTTAAATAAAAGACCTTAAACATAAAAAAAAAAATAGTGACTATATGCTTAGTAAAAAATCTTAATACTTAGACCTGGTTTATGTAGAAGTAATACTTAAAATGAAAGATAAAATCTGCTTTAAAATACAGAAGAGTCTTACTAGAAAATATGTGCAAATCATTTGGTAAAGTATATGTATAATTATCAAATATACTATTTAAAAAGCTTAGGTTTAGTGTTTTTGCAGGAAAGAAGATCAGATTGTGCTGTTAGCAATCAAAACCATGATTTCCAGATTGACTACTATGGAAATAAATACAATCAATACTATGATAAATTGTCCTGGCTTAAAGAGTCAACAACACCTGTGTTTAACCTCCCCAAAGAAAGAATTGAGTTGAAAGAAACTATTGCCGTAAAAGCCAACTTAAAGTTTTCCAGGACTACTATTTTTTGCACTTACAGTATCTAATATTAATTTAGATAAACTTTATATCTTTCTCCAGTCTTTAAACAGTTCATAAATTGCATGTCATCTTCGAGTACAGAAAAGCACAAATCTTTAACAAGTGTTTGTGCTCGTTGTTCCTAGATCATAATTTTAAAATCCTGCTCTTATCATTTTGTCATTTTTTAAAAGAGCTATTCTTAAACAGCAAAGCAGGAAGATTTTGTAAAATCTTATTTTGGGTTGCCTTCTCAAAAAAGATATGACAAAACTCTGAAAGAAAAAAAAATACATATGAAAATATTACCCTTCATAGACTGAAGCTGCATAGAAAAATGAAAGAGAAAGGAATGAAGGAATTCATTAAATATATCGATTGCAGCGCATTTGGGTCCAAAGTCCCAGTGTTAATCACTGTAGTCTCTACAATGATAATTATTTAAAAAGTCCCTGAATGTAAGAAGGTAATCTAGAAAAGGAAAGTAGAATTTGTGTTTGAAGTACAAGGAGCTATCTGGGAGAAAGTATTACAGATAAAGTTCCAGAAGTTATAGACACACCCCATGTACTGGGTACTCAAAATACTTCAGTTTGGTTGGAACATAAGAGCTGAAAAAGAGGATGTTTAGAGTTACTTGCATGCTGGATACTGTATTGAATAGATAGTTGGGAATCCTAAAATCATTTTTATCATAGTCGCCACATGAACAGTGTTGGAAGACTAGAAGACAGATTGAGGCAAGAAGAGATTAGATGTGGAATCCAATTGGGTGATTTTGCTGTAGCCCAGACACAGGATGTGTGGAGCTGACCCAGGAAAGCAGTAATGGCATTTAGAAGGTTTATGCAAAGTGTGCTCTGGAGGTAGAGTCAGTGATACATGGCAAACAGTTAGATATAGATAGCAAGCAAGAAAGAGAAGCCAAAGAAGTCTGAAAATTTGGGCCTGGGGTATAGGAGATCATGGTTACACAAACAATTAGAGAGATCAGAAGGGTAAGCATTTGGGGGTGAATAGATGTGTTGAAATGATGAGTTTAATTTTTATTCACACTTTTAACAAATATTTATTGATATCCTATTATGTGTCAGAAACCAAGTTATGTGCTGGGCACAAACAGATTATAGTCTATTGAGGAAGACAGCTGGGCTGTTTGATAATATAAACATATATAAACTTAAAAGTGTAGCAAATGTGAAGGGGAGAGGCCAAGTTACACTTGAGGTGTGTAACTACAATTAAAGGTGTGATTTGGGGGCTTCTAGAGAAGTACTTCTCCCACTACAATGACTCTGAATATGAAACCTGAAGGGTACATGGTGGGAACCAAATAGAAGAGGAGGGCAGCAAAGAGCCTTCCAAATCTGTGTGTGTGTGTGTGTGTGTGTGTGTGTGTGTGTGTGTGTGTGTGAAAAACAACTGCCACCACTGCTACAGCACCTGTGGAGAGAAGGAGAATGGCATGCGTGAGAAATAGAAAGATGGCCATGTCACTAAAGTAGAGACAGTGAGAGAAGGAGAGTCCTGATTTTGGACAAGAGGGAAGAGAAAGAGCTGAACCATGCAGATCCTTGTAGATTATGTTAAAGCGTCTTTTAGCCTAACAGCAACAGGATGACATTGAAAATGTTTAAGCCCAAAAGTGCCGTAATCACCATATAAGATAGTAACACAGGCTAGTGTGGCGATAGCTAGATGGGGAGAAGTGAACATGTTTAAGAAATATTTCAGAGGTAAAAATAATAGAATTTTATCATGAATTGGAAATTGTGCATTAGGGAGAAGGAAGGGTCAGGGTGACTTTTATATTTTTATACTCTCCAACGAGATAGATGAGATGGGGATCAATGGAAAAGGTCCACATAAGAGAAGGAAACTATGAGGTGAGTTTTGGACATAAGCAATTTAAGACACCAAGAGGATTTCCAAATAGATGTATCTGTAGCTATTAAAATTGCATAGATGTTCCTGAGGCAGGTAAAAAATGGAGGTAAAGACTTGAAAGTCACTGGCAAGGAAGTGGTAGTTGAAGCCATTAGAGTAGATGAAATCCTAAAATGAAATGCAGAATGAGATGAGGGAAACCAAAGACAGAACTTTAATAAATATCCACATGAGGAAACAGAAGGAAGACATCCCTGGGAAGGTAGCAGGGAAGGAATAATCATAGAGTTAGGAGTCAAATCTGAATAATGAAATACCGTAGAGTTTCATGAATATGCAATTACCCACATTGTTCATATATAATCCCTGTCATTTATTTAATTATATAAACGGCATCAAAATGCGCAAACATTGCCTTTGGTTGTTTTCTGGATACCCTTTCCCCACGACTGAGACACACACACACACACACACACACACACACACACACACACACAATCTTTTAGGTAAGTATGAGTAAATGGTTACGAAAGTTACTTTTTATATTCCTCAATAACCGGTTTGAATTTAGACCAACAGATTCTTGCTATATTCTATTGAGATCTGAAAAAAAAAATATCAGAAGTAAGTGAAAAATTATCTCTAGCACTAAATATCAAGAAACTACAGGTATTGTTTGTCAGAGCTTAACTTGTTGAGATGTGGCATGGGGCCAGTTTAACTTAACAATGGACGGTATCAGCCTGTAACAACAAAGTCACCGGCTTACATGAAAACTGTAAAAGGATACTTGCCGTATTGTTTTGCCCTTGGAATGCTCCTTCCTTCCTTTCCTGTTTTGTTGCTGTCATAGGATGTCAGCTCAAATTTACTGTCATTGTTGTCATTTGGCCAGTGAATATCATGAAATGTGGTAGGCGCTTCACTTTGTGTGATTCCACAAGCAGGCCGTCTGAAGTCTGACTCCTCTAAGGAGGTTATCAGATGGGCTGAATGTTCGTGGAATACAAATGTGACAGTGAGGTTTGTCTTATTTTTCCCCAAGTGAAATGTACAGAATTTCAGAACTGCATCTCATACAAAAGTTACGGTTTTTCAGAAATACAATCTGCCTTCTCACAAGTTTTCAAAACTGGCCTACAGATGTAGGTAGCATCCTGAAATTCCATAAGCAATTTTCTAAAAACAAAGGCCTATTTTCATGGGAAATAAGCCTAAGGCAGGGTTTCTTAACCTCAGCACTATTGCATTTTGGACTAGACCATTCTTTGTTGTGGGGTTTGTCCTGTGCGTTGTAAGATATTGAGCAACATCCATGGCTTCTATCGTCTAAATGTCAGTGGTACCCTTTCCCCCAAGTTGTAATAATCAAAAATATCTCCAGACATTGCGAGAGGTCCCCTGGTGGGCAAAATCTCCCCAGGCTGAGAGCCATTGACCTAAGAGAAGGGCCTCAGCGTAAAGTAAAAACGAATAGAATTTGTAAAATTTGTAAAATGTGCGTCTGTGGAAACATAATTGAAATTTCCCTTTGTGTTTTTGTCATGTGGGGTAAGTGTACCTAAAAAATAAATAGAAATTTTAAATAGTAAAATCATCTATTTATAGTAATAATATCCTAATCTTTCTTGTATTCATGAAAAATTAGGTAAACACTCTGAGGTGATTGTTTCTGTAGTGTTTTGAATTTTATACACCAGTTTCATTCATTCATTCATTCATTCAATAAGTGTTTAACAAGCTCCCTCTATGCTCCAGTCATTAGGTGTTAGGAAAAAAAGTAATGAGTGAGATAAGCAAGGTTGCTGCTGTTCTTATACACTTTAATTCAAATGAGGAAAAAGGCAGTGTACACATAAGGTGTTGTGAAGCAGAGAATCAAAACAGTTTGATGTAATTAAGCACTCATTGGCAAACTATGTTTGCCTGTTTTTGCAAATAAAGTTTTATTAAAACACAGCCACACTCATTTATTTACAAATTTTCTATGGCTGATTTCGTGCTGCAACATCAGTCAATTAGTTGTAACAGAGAACATATGGCCAGCAAAGTCTAAAATATTGCTATCTGGGCTTTACAGAAAAAAATTTGCAGATGCCTGTAATAGAGTGAGATTGGGTGGCCATATTTTACTACATAATTGGAAAACAACTGTGATACTAAGATTTATGATAAATACATGTCTGGTCTTGGCCCCCTCCTGGCACATAACTCCTAAAACTCTTTGAATTGCCTAAGAGATAATAGCAATAAAGGTGTCTTTGGTTATTCATAACAGGCATTTTCCACACCATATTTATTAACCACACCATTTATTAACCACACCATATTTATGTTAATGAGAAGACTTTTGGAAAGCCCCTAAGGATGGGAGGCTGATTGCTGGGGTACCAAACAAAAAATTAGAGGGTTTGAACTTTCAGCCCTACCCCCGGCCCCTCTTACTTCCAAGATGGGGTGTATTAGTGAGTGGCTTAATCACCAATGGCCAATGATTTAATCAACCATGTCTATATTTTTTGAAACCTCCATTAAAAACCCCAAAAGGATGGAGTTCAGAGAGCGCCAAGTTGGTGAACAAATTCGGTACACTCAAAACTTCACAGCGACAGAAGCGCCTGTGCTTGGGGTCCTTTCAGACTTTGCTCTATGTATCTCTTCATCTGACCATTTGTATCCTTTAATACTTTTTTGTAATGATAAATAGGTAAATCTAGACAATAAACTATTTTCCTAAGTTCTGTGAGCTGCTCTAGCAATTGAATCAGACTAGAGGAGGGGGTTGTGGGAACTTCTGATTTCTAACCAGTCAGTCAGAAGCACAAGTAGCAACCTAGACATGTGATCGGTGTCTGAAGTGGGGGTGGGGTGCGGTAGGCTTCTGGGACTGAGCCTCTAGCCTGTGGGCTCTGATGCTAACTCCAGGTATATAGTGTCAGAACTGAATGGAATTGTAGGACACCCAGTTGGTGTCCATCATTTGGAGAATTTTTTGATGTGAGAGAAAAACTCCCACATACTTGGAGTACAGAAGTATTAAGTGAGTAGTAGAGAAATAACAGGAGAGTTTTTCCTAGACAACAACATTCTGCAGAGATAAAATTTAAACTGATAGCTGACTAGAAGGAATCAGTCCTGAAAAGATGAAGAGGAAGAGTCGTCAAAAAGAGAGGCTAGAAAACTCCTAAAGCAAGAGTGAGCAGTGTGGGTGAGGGATACGAATGATCAAAGATGAAATCTGAAAGCTAATGAGGGCCAGACCATGTAGGGCCTTGTAGGCAATACTGGAGATGAGGGCTTTTACTCGAAGCGAGATAGAAGCTAAGTGAAATATGAGAGTTTTGTGTGATACGAGCTAAATTACGTTTTAACAGGATACTCTGACTGTTCTGCTGAGAATAGGATATAGGAAGGCAAGGGAGGTCAATTAGGATGCTCCCAGTCAAACAAACAGACAATGGTTTCTTGGGCTGAGCTGTTAATAGTAGAGATAGAGGATAAATTGGGGATAAATTTTGAAAATAGAATTTATATGACTTGCCAATAATGTGGATTTGAAGAATGAAGGGAAAAAAAGTATTAAGAATAATGTGTAGATTTTTGTCTTAAGTATTTGCATGAGTTACAATGCTGTTTACGAATCTGTGGCTCACAAGGGAGGAAATGGGCTTGGGAGTATATGATATCAAAATTTCTGTTTTGAGTCTATTAAACATTCACATGGAAATATCAAATAGGTATTTGGATCTATGAGTCTGATGTAAACAGGGAGAGGTCAAAGTTGGAGAATAGGTATGTAGAGCGGATATGTAGATCATATTTAAGGCCACGAGAGTGAGTGAGTTCATTTAAAGAGATGCAGATGGTGGTGAACAGGAGGTGGATACAGGGTAGATCCCTAGTCAGTCCCACATTTAGAGATCACTACAGGAGGAGGATGCAACAGAAGACATGGGTATCTGGTATAGTAGAAATAGAACTAGGATATTTGTTGTTTTCGAATTGTCATACGGAAAACAGAATACTCCATTATTTTGTGAGACCAACCATTGATGTTTCCACTTTAGAAAAAACTGAAGATTAGTGAGACTGGCTGACTAGTTAGGAGACAGTAACCAGTAGAGTGAGGACTAAACACAGATCTTATTCATCTTATATAGAGAGCTCTTTAACCACAAGGTATCTGAGGGTACAGTTGGTTTGTGTCTAGTTAGCATCTAGCCCTCCCCACTCCACTCTCACTCTGTGTGCCTGGAATGAGGCCCCCTATTCAGCCCTTCAATTTCCTGGCTACCATAACTGTGTGACTGTTTGGAGGATAGATTAATGATGTAAGCCAAGCTAATCAGAGCCTTCCCTGGGAGTTTCCTCAAATGATTGGGAAAGAGAGACTCTTTCCACAAGATAATAATCGGTGAGAATGAGGAAATGTTAGAACTACCAGGGGAGAACTTGCTATCACATGGGGGACAGCTGGTTTACAAATAGGACCAACACAAAGGCAACACATGGATGTTTGAACCGTGGCAATCCAGGGGAGCCAGAGCGAAAGGCACCACTCCCAGCAGCTCTTTACTCATTATTCTACTTAAACCTGTTTGAGTTGGATTTTTACCACTGAAAAACAAAAACAAAAAATTTATTTTTTGCTTTTTTTACTTTGTATATCAGTATACCTTCATTTATACATTAAATAAAACTGAAATGCCAGTATTTAATGATAATAACATACCTTGATTTTAAACCAAGAAATCAGTTTAGCTATTTAATACATACAAATTTAAGGATTGTAAAAGCTTTTCTTCCCATTACTACTCAAAAATATTCAGTTATGTGAGAAAAATAGTTTCAACCAAATTGTTGGCCTCTTCAAAATGTCAACATTTTGAGAAAGGAATAATTTAGATTTTTGTTTGTTTGTCTGTTTTTTAACTTAAGACCACTTTTTCTTTTTCTCCTCCCCTTTATTTTCATAGTTTATGGATGGACAAATAAATTTTTCAAGGCACTGTTATGCTGATGGTTTCATTTGACCTTTTAACTAATCTTTAAAGTATACTATCATATTTACCTTCTTTCTTACTCTTGCTTCCCTTTGAGGTCTGATTTAATAAATTGATTCTCACTGTGTTTAGTGTAATGCTTTTTGTATCCCTAAATTGAAAATAAACTTTTAAACTTATGAAAAATATGTAAGTTAATGTTATTTGTCTATTGATATAATCAGTGTCACCATTATTACTATACCGTTGTTTTCTTGAAAATTCTGCTTCTGTAAACCTGTGTTGATATATTTTGAGTAACAGTAATCAGATATATGGCCCTCCATTGTGTGGGGAGTGGAATAGGATTTTCAATGATTCCTCATTTCACTGGGATCAGAATGAAAAATCTGCCTTCTGTATCCAACTACGAATATTGTGGTCATCATTTTGGTGCCTTTTTCCCCCTTCTGAAATTAGACAGTTTCATTTTTTAGTTACCAGAGAGAAAGTAATATACTATTTTCTAGGACTATCTTAAAGACAGAGGTAGTAAAATTTTAGCACCCTGTGGCGTCTTTATTTGTAAATGCCCTCCTTAGAGCCTATGAATATTCTGATTGTACATACCACAGTCACTGGGCTTCTAATCAGAAACTGGTCTTTACATCAGAAACTAAATGATTCTGGGTTTTGGTTATGAACAGGGTGGGTTCCACTGAAGTCCAAGAACAGCCAACCTCTACAGTTAACTTTAGTCACTGCAGAACTCATTCCCTCCACTATGTGTTTTTTGTTACATCAGAAGTTATTAATTCAAGTTCTATTTGCCCTTTTTATGGCCTAATCTGGTCCAGGTTTTTTTGTTGTTGTTTAACACATCAGGTTATTAATTAAATTTACACTGATATAAAACAATTTCCTTCACTATCAATACACCTTACGAATTTTTTCACTATTTGGACAAGCTAGCATTTATTAAATGCTTATATTCACACATTGTGCTTTAATGACTATGCTTAACTCTTTTTCTGTTTTCAATGTGGATTTTATGAGATAAGCGTTATTAAGGCCTCTTTGGAATGAATCCCACCCATTTCATTTCAAACTCCAAGTAAACGTTTTTGTGTCCACAGTGATAAGCTTCCTTCACTAGTTAAGTATTACATACTAGAAGCTGCTATATATGAAAAAACACAAACCTAAAGTATATAGAACAAAAATATTCTCCTCAAATCCTGTTTCAGCACATCTCTTTATTTGTGTTATACATGAAGTTATAGTAATTTTTGTTCTTCTCTTGAATTCCTTTTTAAAGTTTAACCTTTGATGACACATTGAGGAAAATATTGAAGCATTTCTAAATGGCTTACCCATTTCAGGTATTAGCTAAATGTTATCTGGTGTCTTTGTTACATAAATTTGAATTTAATCAATAAGAAAAATTATCTGAAGTGGATTTGAAGCCTCTGCCTTTGATCCTGGTAAGAGGTCCTTTACGGTCTACTTAAAAACTTTCTTGCATTTTGCCCTGCTGTAGGGTAAATGGGTCCTACCCATCCAGAGAGTTTGGGAGGGTGTGTATCTGTGTGTCCATGTTTTAACTGATGGATGGTGAGAAAGTTTATTTATGCAATCAATAAGATAGGCAAAAACATAGCTGAGTAGCATTTTGAATGAAATACACTTGAACTGAAACAAATAAATGAGCACATAGCCCACAACCAATGGTAAAATGACCAAGTCCAACTATATCTGTAATGAGATCATTTCTGATCATCACATTTTTTTAAGGCTTTATTTTTTAGAGAAATTTTAGGTTCACTGCAAAACTGAGAAAAAGGTACAAAGATTTCCCATATACCTCTGCCCCCACACGCATAGCCTCCTTGCTCCATGATCAACATCCTTCACCAGAGGGTACATTTGTTAGAACTGACGAAACTGCACTGACACCTCATAATCACCTAAAGTTTATGGTTTATCTTAGGTGATTATCATATTTTAAGAGATACAAACTGGAGTATGGCCAGAGAAGAAACACCAAAGAGGTGATAGAAACCAAATAACTTGAGGGTTAGTTTAAGAAATTAATTTATCCTAAAGTACAGAAGGTTCATGGGATACATGTTGTCATATTAATATACTGTGAAGAGCTTTCAACCAAAAGGAAGATTGCATTTTTCTTTATGGTCCCAAGTGGCAGAACTGAGGTCACTGAAGTAGCTCTGAATACACAGACTTTGGCTGTTTGTAAGGAAGAGCTGTTTTCACAATCAGAAGTGCTTAAGGAAGAATGGAATCTCCTCTTAGTATGTTTAACCAAAGGCTATTATCTCACTAAATAGGGTTGTATAGTTAGAATTGAAGCATTGGATAGTCTTAATCCAAAGGTTTCCTCTATCCTAAGATGTTTCCCCATCTATCAAACTGATGATCACCTAGCCAGATATTCTTAGATATTATTATATTGAAGAAGGCAGTGAACATCCATGAAAAAGACCTCTTTATCACCTAAAATGGCATCAAGCCCACGTGTATAAAAATGAACTCATTCTAACCTCAAGCCAAGTCTGTTCCCCTTCTTGACTTCTCTATTTTTATCAAATACAAATATGAGCAGATGTTATTTTTCACTTCTTTTTAAAATCATATTTGGTTAGAGTAAAAGTCATGATTCTTCTTCTTTAAAGTGTGTCTCGTGTCCATCCTTTTAATTTTTTTCTCACTGCTAGAGCTACCACATCATTCCAGATCCTAAACTGCTCAAACCAAACCATGTCAATAGCCTCCTAATAAGAGCTTTTGCTACTAATCGCTCCACTTCCATATTTTCTTATAGTCCACCACACGAATAATGTCTTTCAACTATTGTATTTTGCCTTTACCCTCTTCAGCAACCCTTGAAATTCCCTTTTAACTACAGAATTCTGTACAAATTCCCAATTATATAATTTGAAACTTCCCATAATTTAGTTTTTATTATCATTTGAATTTTATAATTTTCAGTATGAACTGTCTGGCATAGGTGTTGATACTTTTCCTTCCCTTGGACAAATAGACTTGATTATTTATTATGAGTCTTATGTGCACTCCCTTCTTCAACCTTTAACCTGCATCTCTGAACTTATATTTTCTTCCTTACACACCTTTGAAGGTCTATCTTACTTCCTCCCTCACCTCTTTTGCCCAAGTTAAACACCTACTTCTTTCTTACCTTTATAGTAGGCACTGTAATTATATGTTTATATCAAGTACTTGTTGAATAAACTAGTAGCAGCCAGTTTACAGTGTGTAAGAGAGAAATTCCAGATACGTAAAGTAGTCCTGTTCACTTTCTACCAATAATATTGCTTAACTGTGCTTTTGTCATCTCAATTCCACAGTAACATTTATTTCCTACATTAGACCCTGAAAAAACATGTGGCAATTCTATGTCAATATCCACAAGTAGAAGGAAAGGCTTCTATCTGATGCATTACAGCTAAAAGGCAGACGGTACGCCGATACGTCAGAATTTAGAAAAAAAAAATGGCTTGCTTGAAAGCTGGGTGGTAGCATCTCAGTTTATTTTTTGCTCTGCCAAGGAACAGCTAATTTCATGCAAGAGTTACCTTGCACCTAACCCAGGGCAAAGCCTCTCTGGCTATTCTTTACATACATTGATGCAGCAGTAGAATTGTTTAATGCTTTAAATACCAAGTAAGGAAGAATATGAGAAAAAGAAGAGACTTGTAGGGTATGAATCGGTTTTCTTTCTTTCTGCCTCTTCACCTTCCACCCTCCCTTCCTTTTTCCTTCCTTCCTTCCTTCCTTCCACAGACTTATTTGTAACTGAAGGGGGAAAAAGACTCAAGAGATTTAGCAACTGGGAAGGTGGTATTTTCCCCAAGAATTTTTTTAAAACTTTTTTTTTTTTGTTTCCTAATGCTTCTTTAGAAAATAGACTAACTTTAACAGGCAGTATCTCTCTCTCTCTCTCTCTCTCTCTCTCTCTCTCTCTCTCTCTCTCCCTCTCTCTCTCTCTCTCTCTCTCTCTCTCTCTCTCTCTCTCTGCTGTTCACATTCAACTCAAACAATTTCCTCATTTATCCTTTTATGTACATTAAAAAAAATCAATGTTCATAATTTTGATTGCCTTCTCAGCAATCTTCTGGTGACTTCTGAGAGTAAGATTGAAAATTGAAAAGAGGTCGTTTAGAGAGCAGGCATAGGGGGAAGAAGAGTAAGAAATCAATTGTATTCACCATCTCAGTCCCTTCCCAGAGAATGCCTTCCAAAATGACGCCTTATACTTTCAAATTCATGTTTCTTTATATTTAGATGCAACTGTAGCTGTGTAAGAAAGCCTTTGATCTATATTTCCTAGGTAAGTATTATTCATGTGATTATTCCTTTTCATTACTATAGAAAATACAAGCAGCACACATATCCTGACTGAAGTCTCTGCCTCTCGTCCTGGCTTGCTGGTCATGAAATTACATTTAAAAACTATGTCTGCTTTTTTATTAACACCAGAGATTAAATAGCAACATGAAGCCTTCTTGATCTTCCTTTTTAATATTGGAAATTGACACTTTCTTCTAGTCAACAGGCAAAACAAAAACAAGACATGACGAAGGGTGGGGGGGAAGAATGTATATAATTGGACCAAGTGACTTCCTGCTAGAGAGGTGTTTGATGTGGTGGTGGGGTGCAGATAACCAAAATCATCAACCCTCCCCCAAGCCTGACACTTCATAAAACACTACCCAATGAAGACATCTGTTATCCTGGAATAAATGTAACTATTTGGAAAAAGGTAACATATTGAGCTCATATACCTACCATGTGAGAAAATCTGTGACAATTTTTCAACCAGGCATGTACAATGTGGGTAAACTTAGTATTAAAGGGCAGACAGCTGAGTCCTAGAAACTTGAGAATGTTTAAGTAAAGCAGGCTGGGTCAGATGGCCCACATCATGTGTGTGTGCACATGCGCACAAAAAAATGTATAGGGGCAACACTGTGAAGTGAGAAAGGGGTGCTAAGTGGGGAAACTACTGAAAATGATCAGATGATATTCATCATACCCAGGTCCAGCAGTGATTGAAAACATTGGAAATCTAGTTCATAAATGGTACAGTCTGATAAAATGTCTATTGAGAGATATTGACAGTTGACAGAGACAAGAGTTTTGGTGATGGACTTAATAATGTTGATCTTTTAGATGATGCCTGGGGGAGCTGGGGCTTAATTAGTCCATTTTCTGATGCTTTGACATGCAGAACCCAGTTATTGGAAATTAATCCCACAAATGAATTTATAGCCTTTCCTCACAGATAGAGATTAACATGACATGTAGTAGTCCAGAAAGTCGTCCTTGGTGTGTCCTATGTTTCTGTATGTCACCTTATAAAGCCACTTTCTTTTCTAGATGATTACTGTTTCACTTAGTGTGAAAGGACACATTACCAAGTTAGTTAGTGGTTAGAATAAACAAATGGATAAAAAGCAAATAACCCTCTTGGGTTTTTTGACTTACTTTGTAATCTGGGGCAACCCATTCATTTACAAATAGTAAAATGAATTTAATAGGTTGTTTTTTAATGTTTCATTGTTTTGTGAAAAATATATTACCACAAACATTTTAAATCAATATTTTATTAATGTGAGAAAATATATTATTTCCTAGTTCACTCTGGTTACTAGAAAATTTGCTATAAATGAAACATAGTATTTAAATATATTTAACTACATAGACTATACATAAGGGTGTATCTAATGATATAAAATGCTATACATAACCATGTAAAATTTTATACAAGCACATGCACACATGTATGACCAAGTGGAATCATTTCTTTTGGGGTTGGATTATTATTACATGGCTTTCCTGGTAGGCTGAGGCATGTCAACACACCACATTAAAAAGATAACCCTCTTTTCGATGTACTATCTCTTCCTTCCTGACTCATCTTGAACTAGTCAATCATCTGAACTACTCTCTCATGAAAAGCCTTGATTTCTTTTATTTTTGTATTTCTGCAACACCTGCTCATAAAAACACAAACCTGTTTTCAAGCTACAGTCTTTCTTTCCCAGTACCTTGCTAGAGAAATTTACAAATTCTTCCAGCTTGGCATCAACCATCCAATTCAGGGTCTCCACAAATGCCACTGTGCCCCTGGAATAGATTCTCAGTCTTTCTCCTACTTGTCCTTTTCTCGTTTTTCAACTCCAAACTTTCACTACTCTCCTCAAGTTCCCTTCAGTTTGAGAACACAATTTTGCCTACTACTTCATTTAGTAGAGAGGGAGACTTATCAAGCATGATCTCTCTCAAGTTCTTATCACCTCTAGAAATGTATTTGTAATTAAAGTATACATTTTTTTATATATTATTTATGTATTTCCAAAATTATGTATTTCCATAAAAGTTTCCAATAAAAAATTTTATTTTCAGAGATCTCCTTTCTTTCTATTCTCATAGGATGAGATGCCCTTTAATCTTTTTTTAAAAATATATCTCTCAACACATACACTCACTCTTAAATTTCTCTCAACCCCTCCTTAAATGTTGCCCTCCCTAACTCCACCAGATTCTGCATTCATCTATAGATACTGTCTAAATTCTCTTTGCTGTCATTATACAGATTTCTTAAAAGACTAATTTCTACTTTTCAGTTCTTCACCCCACATTCTTTTCAATTGACATTGTTCCCACTAAGGTCACTAATGATCTCTCAATTGTTAACTCCAATGGATGCTTTGCAATTCTTTTGTGGGTTTTTTTTTGTTTGTTTTGTTGTTGTTGTTTTAATTGGACCCCTCTCCTGCATTTGAAATCGTAGTTTGCTCCATGGAAATACTGTACACCCTTGGTTTCCACTATACCACACTCAACTGGTTTCTTTTGTGATCTCTCTCTCTCTCTCTTCCTTCTGCTTTTCTCTGAATTTTGATCCTCAGCGTTCAACTCTCAACTCAATGCTCTTCTTTCCCTATATAATCTCCCTTTATGACTTTATAACTCTCAGGAATCATTCACCTGTCAATATTGTCAAAATTATTATCATAAATATCTAATCATCTAACTAAAATTTCCTTCTGTTTACTGAATATTCTTTACTTTTTTATTTTTAAAAATAAAATGAATTCTCCCCTTCCCCTAAATAGACTGTTGTTTGATATTCTCCATGCTAGCTGTTGAGGCTATCTTTGGCCATGTCATTTGTCATGCCGGGCGGCTTGCAGGGTCTCTGGTCCCACTCCCCACATAGGAACACAGGATATGGTGAGGCCAAAAAGGAACACCTGTGGTGCCATAGATAGGGGAGTCATATCACTGTAGTCTCGCTGGTGGCTAGGTTGGAGACACAGGAAGCAGGAGCCAGACAATCCACAACCCGCCGTCCACTTGTCGCTGCCAACCAACCTCACTTGCTAGCTGTAATCTGCCTCTCTGCAATCCGTAATCCACACTCCACCACGCCACACCACTACACCACCCTTTGCTAGCTTAGCCAGGGCAGTTATATTAGTGGCTAATGGCTAACCCGTAACAGCCGATGGCCAACTAGTCACAGCTGATGACCATCTACCACCTGAGCCAGCACCTTTCTATGTGAGGCCGAGAGCCTAGAAACTGCTCTCTGAGGCTCTGTCCCCACATCAGTAAAGCTAGAATATTGACTATGATTCTTGACTCCTCCATTTTCTGCACTTTTCATATTCCTGTAATTATCAGTGACTACTAAATTAACTAAACTGGTTCTCAGCCTCAGTTGCTAATTAGGATCACATGAAGAGCTTCAAAACAATCCTAGATCAATGAAAGCAGACTCTCTGGGAGTCCTAGAAATTTGTTATTCTAAGGGCAGAGAGGATTGGACACCAATATTTCTCCAATATGTCATGTGTGTTTTACCTCTAGTACCATGGCTCCATTTTCAGGTCCTCATCATTACTTACTGCATATGTCCTCACTGGCCACCTGCCTTCAGTCTTATCCTTCTCCAATGTATTATCAATCTGAGGTGTCCTCTGACTAGAATGACCCTTTCGGGATTAACTGTTGATCTTACTTATGTCTTGGCTTTGTAATCACTTTTTCCAAGCTGGGTTAGACACCTTTCCTCAGTTTCTCATAATGATCTCTGCTAAAGAAATTGCTGCTTTTACCACTTGAGTTTATCATGATGTCTTCTTATGACTGCTTTCTTTATGAAAACACTGACTGGCACTTAGTCATCTTTGTATCCCCTGGTGTCTAATCATAGCTGATAAAATAAAGTTGGATGCTGAGTAGATGCTGGGTCCTGAAACAATCAAGATATTTAAAACAGAAAGTAGTAGTTTTTGTGCGTGGAGACTGAGGAACTTGGAAAACAATAGAGAAGACTTTCTGTAGATTTAGAATATATCAGATCTCTACTGACATTATTAGACCTACTCCTGTAGGTAATTTGCTTCTGATTTATACATTTATTTTGAAACTTTGTGGCCTCTTCTGTAGAAAAATGAATATATAACTGGTCTATATTAATAATGCTCTGATTAACAGTTATATATCTCATATAATTACATATTTTTATGTTACCTATTAATCTCCTGTTAATTTGGGTTTATTATCTATATTTTTTGGGGTTCAATCACCCTGGATAAACTTGCGAATATCCAGATCTGCCAAACTGAGTGATGTGATCAGTACCAAGATCAGCCTGCAACCTTGAAATTCTGAATTCATACATTAATTGAAAAATAAAAAATTAAATGTTTTATTAATATGTGTACATCAAAATGCACTAGGACTATAGATAACTTTTATTGTGACAAATTATATCAAATTTTACATTTTTCACACAAACTCTTGAGGGGAAATAAAATTATCCATATTTTTCTGAACCAAGGCATGTTAGATGATCATGGAAATGTACTACGGAACATGAAGACTCCAATGGAGGTGTGAAGGAATACAGAACTGAGAGTAGTAGGTTTATTCAAATTTTGTTTTTATCTTTTTTTAACCCTTTGGTATAAATCCTTTTTTTACTACAAAGAACAATTGCCAAATAAATAATTATCTGGAAAATAATTATCTGGGAATCAATTAGGGAAAAAATCACAAAGAGTGATTTTGAAGATATTATTTTTTTCAGATATGTAACTGTTTAATCTGATATAAACTTCAGAATGGAATATATTAAGGCAATTGCTTACTTAATTTTAACCACTCTGCATTCTGTGATATTGCATTCTGTGATATATTTCCTTTTATAAAATGTATATACATTTCTCTCTCTCTCTCTCTCTCTCTATATATATATATATATGTATATATATCTCCATATTCCATAAAACTTGTAATTTAATGATATGTTTATACCATAGGCAGTGCCAATTTCTTTTTAAGTCATCTCTTTCAGTTGCAAAACTTACATAAAAGAAATGCCACATGCTATCACATGTATTTTACTTATTCTACATTTATCTAGATATGAATATGAGTAATGCACTTAGTTATAATATTCCCTTAAGCCACTGTTTTCCGACATGCTGAAATACCTTGTATACATAGTTTATATATTGTTTGGATTTGTTTAATAGTTGAATGCAATAAGTTTTTCCTATTTTCAGTCTTCCCTCAGTAAATGTAGTGATTGTTACTATGAGGAAAGGAGATCTGTATGGGTGGAGAAGATATGGAGAGACCAGCACTTTTGTAGATAAACACAATGTGAAAACAACGAACTACTCTTTCATTATTGGCATAGAAATAATGGCAAAGAAACAAAATTACTTCACGAACCACATTTTATCACCTTACTAGTTGCAAAGAACACGTTCTGCCTGTTTTAATCAAATGAAAATTTTAACCATCTGAATTTAGGACTGGAAAGTATGTTTATAAGAACTCAGGATCCTTGACAGTAATAATTACAGTACTAAAATGGTTATTTAGGTGGAAAGTGGTGAGAACCATTGAGAAACATTTTATCAGGTTCACTGGTTAGAAAAAGAATAGAAATAAATATATATATATGTGTATATATATATTTATATATACACATATATATATATAAACATATATATATATATATATATTTTTTTTTTTTTTTTTAAGGCACAAAATATCACAACATCTGAGAAGCCCATGGTGTAAAGTTTATTTAACACTACCAACTGTAGTGGAAAGAAAATTTCAAAGCATGACAATCCAGAGCAATTGTTAGTAGCATCTGTGGTAGGATTGAAGTTAAATAGAAAATAATAGAAGGCATTTGCTTAATCTATGATCTTGTTGAAAGAAAGGTCCCAGCACAATAGCTTTTTCCGTGTAAGACTAGCCAGATGTAGGCCTTTCTAAGGATATAGGAATGGAGCCACAAAAGAAGAGATTACAAATGCTGGGAGAGAATGGCGGATAAAATAAGGTTTGTTACAATCAAAAGCAAATGGAGACCAGCCTTGAAGGTCATCGCCTGAGTAGACAAAACCAGTTTAGTCATTAATTTAGCTTATAATTACCAATAACTGTGAAGACATTGCTTTCTCCCTATATAAGCTGCTTTGTGACGTATATTCTGAGCTTCATTCCATGTTTTGGTTTGAGTGCTCCCGGTTTGTAAACTGTCTTTTTGAAATGTGCACAATACATTTTTACCAATTAGTACTTCAGTGATTCATTGGCTTTACTTTGGCTATTTCTAAATCTTTGACAGGTTGTTTTTGAGACGGAGAGAAATCTATATAAAGGTGACTCAAACAAAGAATACAAAAGCTGTTTGCTCTTCAGTTATTTATCCAGAAACTTGTACAAAATAAAAGGGGGCAATGTATATATTAGCAATTCCCATCATGGTTTTTAACTGCCCTGCCATGATTAGTGGAGACTATTTGGACAGTATTGTCAACTATTTGCTTTCTCATCAGCTTGATATTTGATCTGCAATCCCTCGAGAACTAACTGTAAAAGGAAAAAAACTCAGAAATTTAGAAAGTTTTGGTTGGCAATCAGGCGTTAATACTAGTCTATTCTATGTGAGGTTTACACTTCATCTTAGAAGCTGGGTGACTGTTGCTTTTTTTTTTTGATAGTCAACAAGAAGCAGTGCCTTAGACCTGTTTGGCTGCTGTCCTGGGTAGAAGAGTTTGGCAGCCCTAGGGAGATGAAATTCTTCAGCCTGGGACACGCCCCAAGTAGAGAAGCAACACCCTCTCAGCCACTACTCTGTTGCTATGAAACAAAAGACTAGGAAGGTGAGCAAAGCAGGAAGTCCCGCCTTTTAAGCCCCAGTTAGCTTTGGCTCCAGCCCCAATGCTCACACCCACCCGCCCACTCCTTATTGGTCAGCTTCCTAGTGCCTTGCATCCTATCTTCCATTTCGTTTCCCTTTTCCACGTTCGTTCTAGGGTTTGTCCAGAACCCCCTATCCCTCGGAGACCCTTTCCATTTGGGACTGCTGCGAGCGGGCCTTCCTTAAGGGCCATTGTGTACGGTGGAAGACGTGGACCGGGTGGCAGTGCGAAGTGGACGGGCGTCTCCCGCCCATTGGCGCCACTCGCTGTCTGGCAGTGCATGGATGTGCCGGATTGGTCCAGCCTCGTGTGTCCCCGCCCCTGGCCCCGCCCCTCGCCTGGGTTCTCGCTGTGTGTAGCCTACAGGGGTGGGGTGTCCAGCGAGTGGTCTCCTCCTCCGGCTAGTGCTGCTGCGGCGTCCCGCGGCCTCCCCGAGAGTCGGGCGGGAGGGGAGAGCGGGTGTGGATTGGTCTTTACGGTAATTGTTGCGTCTCCCCGTCTCGGTGGCCTGCGCTCTGGGTTGCTCCTTCCTCGGGAACGTGGTTTTACGGCGATTACACGCTCCCTACCCTGACTACCCACGCACTCTGGGCTCGTGCGTGTAGAGTGAGATTCGCGCACACGCGTGTCTGTGGACAGATACGGCGCCGAGAGGCCAGGAGGGAAGGGGGCACCAGGGAGGCTCGACGTTTCTTTCCGGCCAGGGGGCCCCGGGGCAGCCAGGCGCGGGCAACGGAGGAAGAGGGGATAGCCCCGGCTTCCAGCTGCTGTCGCCGCCGCCGTCACAGTTTAAAGAGGGGTATTTAAAGACCGGAACCCAGGCCCGGCCCGGGGAGGAGGAAGAGTGGGTAAAGCCAGACGGGCGGTTGTGATTCTGTGATTGCAGACAACCCGGGGAGGTGCGTCCACTCGGGAGATGAATGCGGAGCGCCCTAGACGGATGGGGCTGCGGGCGCTGGAGATGCGAGGGGATACTTTGTCCTTTTCTGTTCACCTTCTCCTCCCCAGCTGAAGTCCGAAAGTGGCAGGGGAGGGGCCTGAGCTGGGAGGGGGGCCACAGACGTCCAGAAACAAAGCTTTGAACTGACTCCTCCGCCCCCCACCCCCTTTGGGTGGGATGAGAGGCGAGGAGCGAAAGAAGTGAACTCTCCTTTTTGTGCCCGCTCTTGTCAGTTTCTCTCTCACTCTCTTAAAATGTTTTTTTCGTTTGTTGGTTGATTTGCCTCTTCACTTGGGGGTAACTCCTCACCGCATTGGTTTAAAGAACTATGTTCTAGTGTCCATATTCATGTGGGTGTACTTGGTGGTTTTAGTGGGGGGAAATACAAGTCCTGAGCCTTTGTTGACAAGAGACATGCTTATGCTCCTGTAGAAAAATCTTTACGTTTATATAACTTGGTGAAATCGGAGTGAAAGTGTGGTTTTTGAGTGAGGCTCCCAAAAATGTTTCTGGGGGCTTCAGTTCTAGAATTTTGAATTGGGGTTAAGGCAGGGAGGGGGAGAACATTGTGGTCTTCTCTAGTTGGAAGAAGCCTATGTAAGTTGTTTGTTGTTGTTGTTGTTGTTGGTGTGAGTTGGGTAATAAGCCTTACCTACTTGAAATGTGAGAAGGATGCATCCTTAACTCTCAGTGTTCCAAAAGCAAATCTAAGGCCATTGCTACTAAACCTGTTGTGTGTAAAGATTGAGAGGGCAAATTCTCATGCTATTGAAGTTGAATCTGGATTTTGTTCTGATGGAGGAGAATGTAGGGGGTACAAGTTAACCAGTTAAGTTTTCTGTTGTGTAAATATTTTGATGACCTACTAACTTTTATAAAAATTTACCTCTCAAAGAACTAAGATTCCAGATGGCAAATTCTATGAATGGCAGAAACCCTGGTGGTCGAGGAGGAAACCCCCGAAAAGGACGGATTTTGGGTATTATTGATGCTATTCAAGATGTAGTTGGACCTCCAAAGCAAGCAGCGGCAGATCGCAGGACTGTGGAGAAAACTTGGAAACTCATGGACAAAGTGGTAAGTTCTGTCTGTGCCTGTATGTAGCCCTTTTCACCCTGGATATGGTTTCTCCACTTTCATTTATACTGCTAATTAATAATACTTACTCTTATGGCAACAATCTTCTGATTTGGATTGAACATTTTTCTTACATCCGCTTTGTGTGTTTTGA
The DNA here is from genome assembly GCF_004115265.2 of Rhinolophus ferrumequinum. Classification (NCBI taxonomy): domain Eukaryota; kingdom Metazoa; phylum Chordata; class Mammalia; order Chiroptera; family Rhinolophidae; genus Rhinolophus; species Rhinolophus ferrumequinum. The sequence continues at coordinate 34,031,594 of NC_046285.1, read as the reverse complement.
AAAGTTGGATTCAGAGCAAAGACTTTTTTTTAACCTTTTGTCCTACTCTTCAAGGTTCAAAGTTCCTCTATATGACTCAGATATGCAAAGATTTTACTGTTGGCTGGCTGCTCTTTGTTGGTGTATGGCCATAGAATAGTTTGGAAGTGTTTGTTCTATCTTATGTGAAGTTATGTTTTTGTTGGATAACAAAGGAGTGCAAACAAGTAATTTAAGAGGTCTCTGATGGACCACTCTTGACAACCACAATGTATGATGCTGAGAATATTTACAGGGGAAAAAAACAGATTAGTCCTTAAGTGAGGAAGTAGTATTTGAGAGTTTCCATTTTCGTCTTTGAGAATTCATCTTCATTAAGAAACTTTTTTTTTGCTGTTGTTAATGGTAGAGTCACAGTTTCTTTCATCTATTCCATTTTGAAACAGGAAACCTTTTTGATTGCATATTGTTTATTGTGAAAGGAAAATTTATGATGGAGTTGGTGGGGCTGAGAGTATCAGAAACCTCTGTGGTTTCTACATGTTGCTTTCAGATGAACTATAATTTCACAAGAAGAAATCAAGCTGGATGTCAGAACCAGAATTAATAGTTCTTGCTTTTGAAGCGGTAGTACTGTCCTCTATATATTGGTAAATGTTTTAGCACCTTATGGTTTTCTATAATAGACATTTGGGGCTAATTGTAAATTTATTTGATTCAAGTCTCTTGATATCTTTATAATTGTGGAAGTGGAGGTTTAAAAAAAAAATACTCCTTTGTAGGGATATGTTAAAACCCCCATGAAATCATATGGTAACAGTCATCTTTGGTTTGTAACTGTGTGCAAATATTTGCCACAAAAGCCCACTGTCAGAGGTATTTGCAAATACAGGAAGGTGATAAGATTTACTTTATTTTCATTTATCCTTATGGAAAGTACAGATGGATAGATGAATGATAGGCCTGTCATTCTGTGGTTGGTGGTGCTAAATGCAGAGCCAGAATAATTTTTGCCAGATAAGTATCCTTAGTTTTGGGCTTCATTGTGACCTATTTAAGCTTCTGCCAATTTATTCAAATTGTGATATTAAAGCTCCAGACAGAATGATGTCATAGTGTCAGAATTGCAACTTGCTGCTTGAGGTCAGTCAGGTTTTGATTTTAGCATTGGATATTTAAGAATGAGGAGTATGCATTTGGAAAAATTGCATATATTTGGCAGGCACAATACTAGCTGTCTTTGCTTTTCTAAAGAGTATGTAATTGAAGGTCACTCTCATTGCCTAAATCATTATTTGGGCGTAAGAGAAGGAATCCAAGGTTTTTCTCTAATTTATCTGTTATTGACTGGGCAAAAAAAGGGTCAGAGTCTACCAGAGAGCTTCTCCTCTTTCTTCACCCCTTTCTTTGAGTGGTCAGAATTTGTACATTTGTGAGTGAATGTTAGAACATGAAATGAAAAAGATTTATGTAAGGAAGTGGTGAACTATAGTTAATATAAAGTCGTTATTTTTGAAATATTAAAAAATGTGTGCATAATTTTGACCTATGACTGTTAACATAAGTTTTACCCATTTTTAATTATTTCTCCATTACTTATGGTAAAATAGGTGGTTATTTGACAGTTAAGCTTCAATAAACTATTGTTTATTTTATTAACCCTTTTGTGGGTTTGGGTTTAGCCTCTCCAATTGAGAAACTTGCTTACAAGGAAATCTACTATCTCGAGTCAGTACTTAGTGGAAAGCGGGTGTGGGTGTTGGCAAAGGTGCCGTGTATGGCTTTTCCCCATTTGTCTTCGTTATATGTCCATGATGAAAACTGTGTTTACTTATGAGTGAATTCGTGGGCTTTGTGGAGGGACATTACATAAATGTTGTAAAAGAATTCAGTATATTTATTGCTACTCAAGCACACAATAACAAAAAGGCATTGATTATTACTAATTGGAAATATATTTAATTGTGTAACGTCGAAGCATTCCCCACATGTGTTTATATTTTCTTCTTTGTCAGTGGTGAAGGAAGTGGTTCATAATATCAACATTGTCCTAGCGATTACATCAGGAACTTTATTATTAGTCCAAAAGTTAATCCCTTGACACATTACCTAACTGTTTTGTAAAATAACTGCAATAGCATGAGTTTAGCTTGTGAATAACAGAAAATCATAACTTTTAAGTGTAACCGGAAGTTATATAAAAGGCAGGGTTAAGTGTTTAGTTAGCATTTTTTTTTTTTTTTTTTTTTTTTTTTATGAAGCCTCTCCGGTCGTAGAAGTATAAATAAGAAAACAAGCTTTAAGTTCTTTCTGTCTCAACTACATATAAAGTAAAATAACTTATTTTACAGGGGATATGAAGCAGTCTTAGATTGTAGGGGACAGTCTAGTGTGTAGTTTCACCATTCCCGGGCCTCTAGAATTTAAAATGGTCAACTGAGATTTCAGTTCCAACTAATTGTTATGTTTTCAGAGAGCAGGCTTTCTATACAAGGTCGCTGAGAGTAGGAAGGAGAAATTGCTCAGTTGTGTTCCTTACCAGATGTAAATTGTTGTGTAACAAAGCTTTAGTTGCATAGGGTTAGCATAGTACATTCACTGAGAAAAAGAATAGTAGAAAAGGAATGTTCCAAAGCATCCCCTGTAGACATATTTTCTGGCCTTAGCTGCATGTGTCAGTGTAAGTCAGTAGGTGACCCCAGACTCTTCAAGTCAGTGGATGTCTGTTTGATATAGTGACAGAACTACTACTCATGAATACACATCTGGGTTCAAATACGCCCGAAATGTGGAGTCTGTTCTAAAGCTATTGCAGAGATGGGGTTTCTGAAACACATAATAAACATTTGTTGAGGCCCTACTATGTTCCTACTAAGTACTTGTTCCTGGGGATGCAAAGCTATTATAGATAAGGTAGAACTGTGCACTTGACCTGTTGAGGAATTCAGAAACCAGCACGGAGCCAGGCATATAAATGGACCATTGCCATGTCGCACGGAAAGGGCTGTAATACAGACTATACAAAGGGCAGTGGGGGCAAAGTGGAGAACAGCTGCCTTGCTTTTTTGGCCCCTGTTCAGACACTTGTCTGTCTGGATTCTGCCGGCCACTGCCTTCAGAACAGCATTATTGTACTCTTGTTGGAAATGCTGAGGTGAGGAGGGTGAGGAAATGATTGCTAATCAGTATGGTAGGAATGATGATTTATTCATGTGAGGTTCCTGAGCATGGTTTTCACGAGCGTCTTAGCCAGGTGATGGAAAGTGGAAGAAACAATTTTCTGTCTAATAGATACCAAATGTACTGAGCATATGTGGCTGTTCAGGAAATTAAAAAATAATTAATTGATGCCAAAGAGCAAAGCAAGTCGAGTACCTGTCTACATTTTTGTCTTGCTGTCCTTGTCGTTTATTTGAAATTGCATTACTGAAAGAGTTTTAAAAGCCTTTAAAAAGTGATGACAAACAGTCTTTTGCTGCCTTTTCCCCTCAGTACATTTAGTACATTTGTCAGGCTTGGAATATAATTCATTCTCTATCTTTATAATTTTACTGTGACCATAATATATTTTAAAGTTTGTCAACCAAAGTTGCTTGGATTATATGCAACTATTTAAAAGAAATAAAGAGTAAGTGTTCTTTTCTAAGTTGAATTCCTCATACTTCTGGGAAGAACATTGCATGTGGAGTAAAATTTAGGTTTTGGATGCCTATTGTTTGTATTTGTTGGGTTTGAGAATATCATCTTCCTTGGGCACTTGGAACAGGGAATATCATTTATTTGAATTACTCTTCACGTATTTCCTTTTCCTCAGTGAAGTTGTTATGTGTTAGCAGAATCATGGGTCCTGGTAGACTTGGATAGATGATAACACATTAAGTGTCTGGGCAATTTTGTTTAGTACTGAGTTAAGTTCTGAATTTGCGCTTAACTAAATGATGTGATCCCACAGTTTGCTAGTACTTATGACTTCTAGGAAAAGCTTTTGATAAAAGATTTAAAGGAATCCTCCCAAGAGTTACCTTGGTTTATCCTTAAAGGAATCCTCCCAAGGGTTACCTTGGTTTATCCTTATGATATAGGGCATACATTTAGCAGAAGTAATCAGTTAGTAATCTTTTAACTCGTATAAAATTTTAACCATTCAGATTTTGAATCAACATCTTAACTTTCTTTCAGAGTTGCTTTATATGCTGTCTATTGAGTTCATCATTCACTTATCATATTCCAACTATAGAGAGAGATTTATAAATAACCATAGCATCTTGTAGAAGATAGTAAGTGCTGTGATATGGTATAAGGGCTGTGACATGGTGTGAGGTGGAGGTGAATCTTGCTGAGGGTGAAAAGTTGGTGTAGAGTGCAACATGTGGGAGGTACTATCCAGCTATTAACTTGAATGTTTTAGGTTCCAGTGAGATGGAGGACATATCAGGCTGAAGGAATGATGAGGTAAAAAGGGAGATTGAGGAGTGAAAGAAGGTAAAGTTAGAGGAAGATGAAGAGGCTTTGACCACTGTGTTAAGGAATTTGGGCTTTATTTATTTTGTAGACGTAGAACCATTGAAATCTTTGAGCAGAATGGCAAAAAGTCAAGGCTATGGTGTGATAGATTATTCTATTGACTCTATAAAAGCGGGTTAAGAGAAAAGAAACTTAAAAGTGGGAATAATGATCAAGAGGAATTAAAATGGACTAGGCAAGAAATAATGAAGGGCTAAGCTAGGGAACTGAGAGTAGGTAGGCAAGCGTTGGTTCAAATGTGGGAGGCATTTTGAAGGTAAAATCTACAGGTCCTTGGTGACCCTTCAGAGACAAAGGATGAAAGAGAAAGTGAAGTGAAAGTGACTCTTGAGGTTTTCAGCCTAGTTAACTCTGAAGGCAGTGGTGCCCTTAATGATATAAGGAACACAGGAAGAAAAAGAGGAAGCTTGGGAGTTGGTGCATGATAAGTTTATTTTTGGCCATGTTGGGTTCAACATGCCAGAGAGAAATCCATTTTGAAGTCAGAAAATTGAATGTACACTTCAAGAGAGAAGTTGTAACTAGAGACATATGTTTGGTAGATATGCCCATAGAGGTAGCATTTCAAGCTATGGAACAGCAAGAGATTTGCAAGGCAGAGTGGAAGGTGAAAGTCAGAAAAAAAGTCATAGAGATTGGAAGTTTTGATTGTGTGTCATGTTGTATCTGCAGTTCGATGGCAGTGAAGGAAAAGGAATCCCTCAAAGAGGAGCGATAAGAGAGGTAGGAAAAGAATTGGAGCATTTTGATGTTTTTGGGTAGAGACAACTTCCATAAGGAGATAGTTTCACATTCTGAGAAAATTGAATTCAAGTGGAGAAAACACAGTAGGATGAAAATTTAAGAAGTCATTGAATTTCATGGGTAGAGACCACTGCTGATCTTTCAGAGTAGTTTCACTTACAGGATGGGTCTAGATTGAAAAGAGAGTGTGGATTATCTAAAGATTGTTCTAAAACTGCTGCAAGTAGTGAAGGAAGAAAGTTACGATAGGCAGCTTGAGGGTTTGAGCAGAGTGTAGCTTTGTGGTGGGTGCTATAGGAGAGGTTTGTAGATTGAGGGGAAGGGATGTTGGTAGGAAATGATTTAAGGTGTACGGGAAGTTGAAATAGTTGATAAAGTGGCATCCAAGGGTGGGAGGGAAAGGCTAAGAACAAGTAAAGAGTAAATCCTTGGTAGATAAGTAACTTCCCCTTAGACAAAAGGGAAAGAAGGAAATATACAGTGTTATTTTGAGGGAATTTGTAAATTTTACATTGGGTTGTCAGGAAGTGATACAAGGTAAAACATTTGTAATGCTTAACCCATGTTTTAAAATTGTATGTTATAGAATAAACAATATATATTTTAACTGGTCTTCTACCAATTAAAGTGGGTAAATAAATAAAACATTGTTCTGTTCTCATCCTGTACATCAAGGTCATTTTAGGAACTACGCTGTGACTTAAATGATGCAACGATGCTCTTTGTATCTAGTCTCTTGGGCATATATTTAAGTTTTTCATTTTTTAAGGGTTTTAAATTTTTTTTTATGTATTTGTAATTGCTGATGTTATTCCTAGTAATGAAAGAAGCGTTTTGAAAATATCTGACTAAGCTTATAGCTCTTTAACCTATTAATATTTCAATAATTGTTACACTCGTATTATCTTCCAATAGCCATACCAAAAATAATTATAAAATGTTCTGCCTGTTAAAAAATTCACATCAGTGAGTATGGATGGACTATATTCCACATCAGGAAGAAGGCCCTGGGCTTCTCAGCCTTGTTTGCTGCTTTCCTGCACAAAACATTACAGACTTTTGTAAAAAAGGTTTAGGGCACTATAAAGAACTTTAGGAGCTAAAAACAAAATGGTCAGTACCCTTAGTTCTAATTCTCATGATTTTGTCATGTTGTGGTAAAATATAAAATATGGAAGGAAAAGAAACAGGATAGAGTAGTGAGTGCTAACTATGTGTCAGGTCCTGTGCAGAGCACTTTACGTTTTCTCTTCTAAGAATTAGAACATCCTAAGGGGTTTCCAGAAGAAGAAACTGGCGCATAGTTTTAAAGCTAGTAAATGGCCTCATCGTAGATTTGATTGATTCTAATGTCTGTTCATAGTGGGAAGATTCAAGCACACTTCTCCAATGGAGTAAAAGGACTCTATCTCTTTCCATGAGAAGTAAATCAAAAGGATCTTTACCTTCTATATTTGATAGCATCAAATTCTTTCCCAAACTTTGTACTCATTTTTTTAGGCCGGTTTCTTCAATATATTATAGATATCCTGTTTGTAACATTATCTTACTTCTTCTGAGAGGTTCTTCTTTTGTTCCTTTCCTCTTGTTCCTCCTTCCCTTCATTAAATATACATTGCACATCTATATGCAAGATTCTACATTAAGTGATGGAGGTAGACCAGTGAGATTAGATAGGTTCTCCACCCTTAAGGAAGTTTCATTCTCATTTGGAAGAGAGATCCTGAACAAACGAATACACAATTGCCATTTTAATTACAGATAGTCAATTATTTAATGGTGCTTCTTATATCAGTCTTCTAAAGAAACTTTCATTGAAAACCATAAAGGAGTTGTTAGTTCCCTCCAAATCCTACTTTAATTGATACACTATACTCATAACCAATTTTATATGTTCACTTTGTTTTGTAGAAACTTTTGTGTTAATTTTATACTTTTTACATTTCATGCTGCGTATATTTTTGTACTTTTGTATACTAGTGATGATTTGCTAAATCAAAATGGAAAGAACCTAAAGAACTCATAGATGCTTTTTATCATGGTGATGTACTATTATGTAACTGCAATGAGGGATCTTTTACAACATTTACATGAGGAACATAGACAAGGGATTCTTTCAGGTTTTCTGTACCGTCTTTAAAAAAGTAGGATATTTCACTTTGCCCGTATATTACTTGGTTTAATATAACTGAATGCTCCATGAAGTGAGGTGTGTTTCATAATGCAAGTTGGCTATTATATAGACACAGTTCCTTACTGTTGAAGCTTCCATGGGCTTCAGTAGAATTTCTTCCTACGTTTTAGGTGCTGGTTTGAACTTTGTTTGCAAGAAATATATTAGGTGACCTAATACCTCTGTTACCTTTTGGCTGGAAATTTTAATTAGGGCACAGTCAGGAAACTCTTTAAAATGCAAGAGTGTTCCAAAAATAATTAATGGCTTTGAAAATTCTTGTAGCACTAGTAAATCCTGTTTATATGTGTGCCTTTGCTTTGATTTGATTGAAAATATATTTATGGTGAATACATATTCATGTATTTATCGAAATACATATATAGTATGTATGGATTAGGCATATTTTTATGTATGTCAAACAATGAAGACATATACAGAAAGACCTGCTTAAAAAATCTTTAAATACATTTAAACAAATACAGGCAGTTGTATACTGTTATGGCGAGAGTATCTGACTCTTAAGTCCAGACATCATGGTTCTGAGCAGTAAACTCAGGTAGGTTCCATTTCTTTGTTGTAGTATTGTCATGTCAGAAGGAGGGAATTGGTCTTGGTGATGTCCAAGGTCTTCTTTAGCTAGCTCTAAAATCCTTTTGAGTCAATGACTATAATGACATTTGTAGCCTAATTCCAATACTAACTGTTGTGTTTTAGTTCAAAAGCAAAGAGTAACATTGCTAATGAACCAATCCTTTCATGCACCAGTCGATTCTCAAGTGCAAATTTAGACTACTGTGACCTATAAGTGCCTTGATGAACTGACTCTAGCCTGTTTTAGATCTACTCACCCATGGGTTTTTTGGTCCCCGTTCCCTCCCACCCCCCACACACACCTCTTTGAATGACTGCCTTGCCTGCTCTCTTTCCACACCCTACTTTTCTTGTTCCTCTCAAGCCTTTGTACACCCCTTTGCCCGGAATATTCCTTTTATAAATTTAGGTGTGCCTTTGTTGACCCTCACATGTAGACCTGAGTGAACGGCGTCATCTCTCCTCTAGCCCTCCATACTCTCCTTTACAGTACTCACATTCTCCTGTAATGCTTTGCTAAGCCACTGGTGTTTTTCACTAGAAAACTTCGGGAGGACATGTCTGTGATTTATTTCTTCCTGTATTCCTTAGGGCCTGAAACAATGCCTGACACAAACGTTTGTAGAATTAAAAAATGGTTACTAAAGTTCATGTAAATTTGCAAATGGAATAAAATAAAAATGTAAATGAGTTTAGCCAGGGATCATTAATTACATGCTTGATTCTAATTAAATTGTGATGTAGCTAGAAAGATCAGCCTAAGATTCAGAAGATGCAGCCTCTTGTGTTGGATTAATGACTTTTTAATAGTTTCTTAATCTTTGTAGTTCTTAGTGTTTTTTTTTTTCAATCTGAAAATGAATGGATTGGACAGGATCTTTACTAAGATCCCTTAGAGCAAGAATTACATTGCTCCTGAGTTAATTATAGAGAGCTTGGTCTCTTCTGCCAGACTCCTTGAGGAAGGAAGTATGTTCCAGTCATCTATAATTTCCTGGCACAGAGCTCGGTACCTGGTATATCGTGGTTATTCAAACAATGTTACTGGATAAAGCAATACATTCCCGGATAGAATTACGATTTAAATAAAGAAAATGAGGAAACGATCAAGTAGAGAATAGAAAATTAAAAATGTGTGAACATATTAAAGAAGAGTGATTTGGAATGTCTGAAGAAAGTACTGAGGAGGAATTTTTTATTTATCAGTTAAATTAGTCACCAGTGGAAGAAATGAATTTGGAACTGCCTAGTGCCCCGCCACAAGTTAATAACTTATCAGTCTGTGACGTGTTGTACCACGTTTTATGTTGCTGAATTACACTGTGCCTGCTGCAGGATGTTGGTAGTGATATTTTTGAAATTTGTGCATGCTTATGACGCTATTTTTTAGTTTTAAGAATTGAAAAACTATATTGTATATTAACTAGGATTTGTTAAATCATTGACGTCTTTGTGACTTCATCTGTCTTTAGGGGAGAATGAGCTTTTTTGACTATATCAGAGTGACACCAAAATAGTGTAAACAAAGCTTCCTCAGCCCTTTTAACTATACTTTTGTAAAAATAAGTTATTTGCTGTCTGAACCTTTCTGTTTCTTTAGGAGATCAAAACAATGTTTTTATATTTAAACTATGCCTATACTTTCGGGTTATTGACTTGAATAATAGTATAGTTCCATCATGAAAATGCGAAAGTAATATAATCATACTATTTATGTATAATATATATATAAAGTATTCTGGAACCAGTCAACCAAGCCTTCTGTACATCCATTTGTTAGTTCTGTACTATATGCTACACAATTCTGTTTTAGGAACTGTATACAAAGAGGAGGAAGATATAAAATTGTCATCAGCTAGTATGAGAAATGATCGATAGCAAGATTTTTCTCCCCATAAAACCATGATATGGCTATTTCTTAAAGACAGCAAGTGAGCTAGCATGTTTAAGAGTATTTTTCATTTGTTGACTTTTTGTTTGTGCTTCTTGAATTATTATTGTTCAACCGCTTTCTATTTGGCCCAGGCACTTTTATGAGTACTCAGCAGTGTAGCCATGTTTTGTGGAACCTGAAAAATGGAGGGGTCCTTTTAATAACCAAGAATACACATATAAAAGTACACATACAAAATTGGGTATGAAAGTTAAATTTTTTAGAACAATAAAGTCACAACAAGTAATTTTTTAAAAAATTGATAAATTCATAAACATCAGAGAATCTTGACTCTGTACATTTCATACTTTGATTCTCTTCCATTGTACACATATACCTCCCATTCTGGGTATCACTGGACACATTCAAATGACCAGATTTGACCTGGACCTTCCTGCTGTCTGGGCTAGTCAGCACCATGGGCACTTGAACTGTTCCTGAAGCCATTCTTTCATCACAATTGCTGACAACAATTTAACTAGTTCCAGAAGTGACTGTGTACTTCACACATACTTTCCACTAAAACAAAACTAAATGTGTTTCCAACTCAAATTCCAATTAGCCAGATTCCAAAAATGCCCATGGCTAGTCCAATGCCACTCAACAGGAGGTTCAGTGTGATGGAAGGAGAGTCAGACTGGAAAAAGAGAAATCTTCACCAGTTGTGTTTAAAATAGCTTGCTCTAGACAATTTGAAAAAAAAAAGAAGATGAAGGCCTTAGAAGACAGCAAGTATCTCTGGGACCCTCACATTAATACGTCACTAACTTCTCACTAAATATGCCTGCATGAGTACATTTTGCCTTTGGTAAGATTGTGCACCTTACGTACTCGTATGGTTTTGTGCAATTACCTATGATTTCATTAAAAAAATTAATTGGTTGGTTCCTTATGGCCTGGTTTGAAGGGTAAGAAGGACTAAGTCACATGAATGTGTGGAAGTGAATATAGGAGTTGAATTACCACCTTGTCTTGCAAGCGGAAGGTCTTTTCAGGTCTGCAGGCAGCCATAAACCCTCCAGTGGTTGGGTGGCACCTGATGGAATGACAGAACTGTTATGTACCACATGTTCATAGGCCTGGGAGATAATAGTGGAGTGGAAAAGACTCATTCTGACCGAACACCCTTTTATTACTTAATAATTCAGTTATTAAAATTGCACCTCTTTGTTTTTTCTCCTCGGGGTTAAGAACAATATACCCAAACATTAACTAAAATCTATGAAAGCATTTTAGCTGGAAGTTCAATGTAGTAAAATAATCCATACATATGAGACATTGGGTTACCAGCAGAAGAGGCTCATTTCCTCATTTTTTATTTAAAAAAGAGACTGTTGATAGTATATAATAGTTGGCACCTTGAAGTTTTCTTAACTCATGAACAGTGGGACATTGTAGAAGGGAGAATGAAAACTTCAAGGGTTGAGTGTAAAGGTATGACAAAGAAAAAAGAAAACAAACAAAAACAAAACTGAATGGGAGGAGAAAATAGGATTCTAATTGTGAAAATAGGATTCTAATTGTATTAAGATAGATGCAAATATTTGTCAGTCCTGTGTTGATGTTAGTAATTTTAAGATCCAAATTTATATTAGGCAAAGTGAAGAAATAGTACTGTTTCTCTGTTTTTCTATGAAAGTATTGTCATTCATATTAAATGTTTTATTTTTGTCTTTGTTTTTAGGTCAGACTGTGCCAAAATCCCAAACTTCAGTTGAAAAATAGCCCACCATATATACTTGATATTTTACCTGATACATATCAGCATTTGAGACTTATATTGAGTAAATATGATGACAACCAGAAACTTGCCCAACTCAGTGAGAATGAATATTTTAAAATCTACATTGATAGTCTAATGAAAAAGTCAAAACGGGCAATAAGACTCTTTAAAGAAGGCAAGGAGAGGATGTATGAAGAGCAGTCACAGGACAGGTAAGAATATTGGAGACTTTATTTTTCTTAGGGTCATTTTGCTTTTTGCTTCATGGGCAGCATAAATGTCACCATGTGTTTGGGGGGAAATGTCATTTCATATGTGTATTCACTTTTCACATTATTTAAACCTTACAGTTTTACATAAATTTATGATAATATCGACCTCATGAGATCGTGTTCCTATTTTTTTAATAGACATTATGTTTTAGAGCAGTTTTGGATTTACAGAAAAATAACTCAGGAAGCACAGAGTTCCCATATTCAGTTATTTCTGTTATTAATATCTTGTATAGTGCAGTGCACTTGTTACAACTGATGAACCAATGTTGATACAGAATTATTAACTAAAGTTCATAGTTTATATTAGGGTTCACTCTGTTGCCCAGTTCCACGGGCTTTGACATTGTATAATGTCATGTATCTACTATTACAGTATCATATAAAATAGTTTCATTGCTCAAAAATGCCCTGTGCTCCTCTCTATGGTTTTGCCTTCTTCTGAAAGTCGTAGTTGAAATCATACCATATGTAACATTTTCAGACTGGCTTCCCTCAATAATATGCATTTAAGTTTCTCCCGTGTCTTTTCATAGTTTGATGGCGCATTTATTTTTATCACTGAATGATACTGAACTACATGGGTGTGCCATAGTTTGTTCAGCCATTCACCTATTGACGGACATCTTGGTTGCTTCCAGTTTTTGGCAATTATTGATAAAGCTGTTGTAAATATTCACATGCAAATGTTTGTGTGGGCATAAGCTTTTAGTAGCTTGTTGGAGTAAATACTTGGGAGCATGATTGCTTGATCTTTTGGTGAGCCTATGTTTAGCTTTGTAAGAAACCACCAAACTGTCTTCCAAAGTAGCTGTACTGTTGTACATTCCCACTGGCGATGAATGAGAGTTCCTGGTACTCCGTATCCATGAGCATTTGATATCGGAGACAGAGTCTTTAACACACAGTCTCAATTGGATGTGTGGGTATGATAGATGTGGGTGGGAGATCTAGCTTCGATTCCCGTACTTCATTAAGTAAGAAACTAGACGGGGTGGCAAAGACTGAAGTGACCTCAACTGACTGACTCCTTATTTTATAGCCAGAATTCTTGACTTAGAATCTTTTCATTAAAGTTTGTTGTTTGGCTATTCCAGTGTTAATTTTTATGATCTATCTTAAACCCAATAAAGAAAATAATAGCGTTTGTCATTTCTGAGATGTTTTAAATATATCTAGAATATTCACTGACAAGTGATAACCTATTTAGATTTCCAAACTGAAAAACAAATGCAGTATTAATTTAAATATATATCTTAACATAGTTAAGTTGACTTTCAGTTTAAGTCACTGAACCTGTCTGGATTTTAGTTTCCTTACATATAGGAGAACCTCTATGAAACCTCTAATACTTCTTTCAGATTGGGAAATATTAGCCTAATGAAATACAGGATTATATAAAACAAAATTCAGTTAATCTAGGTGTGTAGATTATGAAGTTGTAAATACCAGCCAGATAACTCAGAGTAAGTAAAACCATCAGATTCAAACATAGAAAAACCCTCTGCCAAATGTAAAATGGCATAAATATTTACTTATTTATAATTTGCTCTCTAAATTAGTGATGAACCCAAACATAATCATAGGAGTCTAACTACTTATGTAACTGTGGGCTCATCACTTAATATTCTTGGACCACAGTTTACACATCTTGTAGGTGGCGAATCTTCCAATTGCCTTTTACCTGTAAAACACTAAGACTCTCCAGGACTACTAAGGGGGGATTGCCACAAAGAGCTAGAAGTAAAGTAGAAACATATAGTGATTGTTTCTTTTTATAGACCTTTCAGGAATAGCCAGTGTTTCTGTTGTTTCTCCGAAAATAAGACCTAGCTGGACAATCAGCTCTACTGTGTCTTGAGCAAAAATTAATATAAGACCCGGTATAATATAATATAATAAAGTCTTATATAAGTCTTATATAATATAATATATTATATTATATAAGACTTATATAAGACCGGGTTTTGTATTAATTTTTGCTCCAAAAGATGCATTTGAGCTGAATGTCTGGCTAGGTCTCATTTTCGGGGAAACGGGGTATGGGAAGTCAGATGTTTATGTTTAAAACCATATTTTCACTTTGTAGTTCTTCCATCGATCTAATAAAACTAAGTTGTTTTAGAAATACCTTTATAATTCTTATTTAAGTTTAGTAGCCCTGAAATTCTTCCTGATCCAGCAAAGTAATCCATTATACTTTACATTTTAGGGTATCAGGGCAGTGAGAAGGTGTGTAACTTCTAGGTTTAGGAATTGGAGTTGGTACAATGTTTTAATTGGATGTAGTAATATATGATGTGGTAAACTTGTATCCCCCTTTTTCATCATTGGTAACTTCAAACATTTTCTAATTCATTAGATGTCTTATAACAACCATTTCATTTATAAATTTTGATATTTTGGGCTTTTCTGTGGGAGCATATCATGGGGGAATCTCTGTAAATTTTGGTTGTGTGTAGATTTCCATAGACGATGATAGATTTCATGATCACATTGAGCAACTCTAAATTCTGTGTTTTAAGTTGTCCAAGAAAATTTTGTCACTCTCCGAAATTCAACCCTAAGACAAAGTTTATTAGTTTCTCTGCTGGTATAGCATATTCCTAATTGGATTTTACTGTTATCTGTGTCCCATTTTCTGATACTGTTCTGTGACCAGCTGTGTTTATGCAAAACTGACATTTGATAAATATCTAATCATAATCATAATGTACCATTATTGGTACGCTGTAACAAGGACATAGATTTTTGGTTTATGTTTCTTTTGGTAGTAATAATTTTTTACACATTCACTTCCAGCTTCCCTTAAGATTCCAAATGCAAACTGAGGCTAAAGTGTGCTATTGTACGTGGAGCTCTTGGGCATTTTGTTCTGTAAAATAGAAAAGAAATTTCTTAGAATGTTCTTATGGTTGTTAGGCAGCAGAGTATTCTGTTTAGTAGAATGACTTATCTAACATGAAAGACAAACTAATTACTGGGAATATTATAAATTGAACAATCTTTTTTTATTCTGCAAATAATGTCACTAAGGACATTGGTATTCAGCTAAAAATGAAGGACAGTAGTAGTAAAAATAGTAATTTGGAGTTAATTGACTAAACCAGTGAGTAGCGCCTCTAGTGAGTTGGTGCTTTATTGAAGAACATTGTGCTGGATGAGTACTTGAATCAAAATGTTTATTTTAGTGCTCCTGGTATTCAAAAATAAACTTCTTTGTGGATTTGCTTTACATGTAAGGGCAAATAGGAAATCCATTTTGAACTAGCTGTGTTTTAATTGCTAACATAGAAGTAGCTTGAGTTTTTAAAGCAGTTTCACATAGTGATAACTATAAAAACATAGAAATATAAATATAGCAAGTGGCACGCAATGTATTTCTTGTGTAGAAGGCAAGAGGTAAAAATTATAGATGAATTTATTTACTATTGAAATAGATAATGAGGGCACATGATGCTAGCCTCTTGCTCTGAGAATGGGTAGAATGATTTCTGGTAGAGGCAGGCTGCATGCCTTCTTGACTTTTACAGTAAACCTCTTCCTTCTCTAGTATCACTTTTCCTAAGTTGTTTTTTTTTTTTTTTTCAATTTTTTCTTTTTTTTTCCTCTTACAAACAATTGAACCTCACACTGAGTTGGTGCTTCTCCAGCTGAGTGTCCAAACCATTCTGTGGTGGTATTTCTGGGAAGAGTAATTCAGTGATTTTTTTTGGCACACACACGGGTTTTGTGCGTATGTGTGGATTGGGGGTTGGGAATGTTGTAGAGAAGGTAGAATTTATAGTAGTTTCAGGCACAAAGAGGAGAAACTTTATATCATGTTGCTTAAAGTTTTAGTGGCAAAAACAAAGTGGGTGTGAGGGCAGTTATAGCTGACAAATGTTCACACCGAAGGAGGTGCCTTTCTTCAGTGGTTTGCTGGCAGTTTCATCCGTTAACCATTTTAATAGTAACATTTACTCTTTCATATAACACATTATGTATTAATCACCGGCTCTGCAAATCCTGGTGTTGGACAATGATTTTAAGAACACACTGAGGAGATGGCCTAATGATACTCGGATTTTCCGTATTTTAGAACTGCTTCAGTGAACCAGAGTGCTACAACCCATTTTTTTTCCCCTCCCACACTATGGTTTACAACCACTGAAACAAAACCAAAAGTCAACTGAGGTGGAAAATAGTTCTGCATTTGATAACCTACTGTGAAGAAAATAAAGGCTTTTAAAATATTTGTGCCAGAGAGTAATACATAAATGTTGTGTTATTATTAATGTCATTTCAAAGACCTGGACCATTTCTTATGCACGTGTGTTGTAGAAACAAATCATAGTTTGCATAGCTTGTATAATAATATTCATTCCAATTAAGTTTTTTTTTTTTTTGAAAAAAGGTATTTTGGCATTAAATTAGTTCTAGGAGATGCTAGCCTCTATTTAAAATCTTTCAGGAAAAAAATCTTTTTTTCTCCGTTGACCATTTGGCTGAAAAAAGAAAAATGTATATAACTTGTTACATTAATGAAGTGCCTTCCCCCCCACCCCCAAAGAACTACAAATCACTGTGCTTGCTGTTTGTACCTGCTGTAATTCATGAGATAAGTGTATCAAGAACATTTTGGAACTGATACATTAAAGATACATGGTTAAGTTAAAAAGTGAATCGAAGACATTAGCTACAACAATAACAATAAAAGCAACAACAAAACACAAAAGCTGCAGACAAACCCACTTTTTTTCTTTTTACCACTGTATGACAGCATTACTTTGGCCAAAGAATAATGTTGCATTAATGTAAATGTTTAAATTGGTATAAACACAGAGTGTTGATTACACGGTCATTGAAGTAGTTTTGAAATTCCTCATGGGTTTTCAGTTTAGCCACATAAAGAGGTTCGCCTGTTTGCACAATTTGGGCTTTCTGTAATGGTTTTAATTGTTACTGGACCTCACAGGTTAATGGCCTTGTTTATAATGTTACTTAATTCCACATTTTCTCATAGGCAGCTCTGTGCACTGTGAGAAGGAAATGAGGAAGAGTGCTGTTGAACTGAAGGCAGGAATCTCAGGGTCTGATCCCATTTCTGTTCCAAGTGTTTTTTGTAAGCTTGGTTGATTTCCTGACTCCGATCTATGTTTTTTCAGCCTTTAAATTATTTTCTGGATAGTCACAATATTTTTTGGCTCAGATATTTCAACATCATAGAAGATGTAGTTTGTTTCAGACTAAGGCTGCTGTTAATACATTAGTTTATTAAATTTTCAAATTCAGTAGTAGTTTATAGTAGAAATTTTGTATTTATTACGGTAATCATTTACAGGAGAATTAATCTTAGGGTTATGTCTTTTATAAATAATTTGTGCACTATTGAATGAATTCCATTTATTCTATGAAATATCTATTATTTAATGGTGCATGAGAGGAAATGCTTTATATTCATTTTAAGAATAATGTACATTTTAAAAAATTAACCCAGTCTATTTCTCTTTTTTATTTACAAATGGTGAAAATTGCAGTTCTTTTGCATTTCATGAGGACAAGAGACAAGTTACAAGTAGAAAAATATGATTTCTAAATAAATCAAAATAGGTTACTGATCTTTTTTGAATCTAAGTATTTTAATATAAACACGTACAGTTGCTTAATTTTTTTTCTATATTTGTGTGTATTCTAGGTATATATTTTCCTTTTCAGTGGAAGTCTAAAGGAATTAAAAGATTAATTTTTGATATTTTAAAATGATAATGTATAACTTGAGTTCAGAGGATAAATAGTAGTCAGTCCTTTTAAAGTAGAAGTATGTCAGCCATGTACGAAATGGAATTTTCTTTAGAAAACTTGAACATCTTCCTGAAATTGACTATAAATGAATAAAAAGTTTATGAAGTCTTGATAAGAATGCTTTCATTCATATTTCAAGCATCTGGGAGATGTGAAAGTACTTTTTTAAAGTTTGGAAATGAAGGGGCTTAGTTCTGTAACACTATGAAAATAGAGGCCACAAGAAAGTTATTTAGACAAATGTTTTCAAGTTAAACAAAGAGAGTCTGTTAGAGTGGGCAGGTGAGAACTTGCAGAATCTTTGACTGTTAAGGACTTTATGGCTAACTACGTCCATGCTGCCTTGCTAACCAGATACAGAATGATTTTCTTGTTGATTTTCATGCAAGTGAAAAGTGAATGGGGTTTTCCCCAGCAGTTTCCTTTTGGGGCATAGTGTCAAAATACAAAAGAGTACAAATTATTCACATATAACTTAAAACTAAAGCCACTGTTTTTAAATAAAATGTTCACATTTAACCTATTTGTTATTTATTTCACTTACTTTTCTTTCAGCCCTGTCTTCATACCATTCAGCCCCAAATTCTTTGTTTATTAGTTGTTAAAAGTTTTATTGCAATCTATTTAATTTCCTTCCAAGTCAAATAATATATTATAAACACATGATATTGGATTTTATTTTAAAATTGGAGAATTTTTTTTCTTGCAGTTTAGTTTATCAAATGTTTATAAATTCCTGAGAGTGATCACCACTGTATTATAAGACAGTAAGCCAACTCACACGACTCAAGTGAACTTGGCGTTATGGTTGAATACCTTTTATGTTTTCAGTCTTAAGGCAGCTTATTAAAATTGATGTTTTCCTTTCAGTAAATATCTGATGACATTCAAATTTGATAATTAAAATCCAGAAGCACTTAAGAAAGAATTCCTGTTTTTAGTTTCATAATAACAATACTCCCACAAAGAAGGTTGATGAATGATGTCTTTCAAGTGGCAGATTTGTTATTTAGTTAAAGAAAGCTCCTTTGGCAGTTTTTTACAAAACCAAATTAAAGTCTGTTTATAAAACAGACAGGCTGCAGTGATAATCCTATAGCCTGAGGAATGCTTGGAAATCTAGCCCTAGAAGCATCTTTTTCTTTTTAGCCATTTAACAAAGAAGTGGAGTTTCCAGGAATCCAAACAGATTAGCATCCTGCAGGAATTGGGTAGGTCATAAAAATGTATTCGCATCTGTTTTGAAATAATTGCTTCAGAAATACTGTTTTCTAAGCCCATTTTTAATATTAATCTTTGGTCTCTTTCAACTCATTGCTAGAGCATGTGTTCTTGTTTGAGTTTGCATTTATACACATATAGTTTGCAGGATACATGTAGGAGATCATTACAAAAGATTCACACTTATAGATTCAAATAATAAAGAGAGATTGAGGTTGCCTATCTTGTTTGGTTGAACCATTCAGGCACAGATTAAACTGAAAGATAATTTAGATTTATTATTGAACTGTGTTACTTTGAATATTTGATCATGTGAACATGTACTCACAGAATTGTGGCTGCATTAGTTTCCTAGGTCTGTTTTAACAAAGTATGTACCACAAACTGAGTGGCTTAAACAACAGTAAGTTGATTCTCTCACAGTTCTGGATTCTAGAAATCTGAAATCAAGGTGTCCGCATGGCTCTGCTTCCTCCAAACCTTTTGGGGCAGGATGCTTCCAAGACTCTTTTAGCTTCTGGTAGCCCCAGGCATTCCTTGGCTTGTGGAAGCATAACTTCAATCTCTGTCTTTCTCTGGTGTTCTCCTCTATGTGGGTGAGTCAAAATTTCTCCCTTCTTACAAGAAGAGCAGCCATATTGGATCAGGGCCTGGGCTAATGACCCTATCTTAACTTTCTTATATCTACTGAGACACTATTTCTAAATAAGTTCATATTCACAGGTAGGGTTGAGATTAGAATTTCAACATATCTTTTTAGGGATCACAATTCAACCTCTAACAGTGACAAATAAGGCAGTGTAAAATTTAAACTAAGGAGGAGAAGAAAATTGAAACTCCCTGGAGTATGTTTATGACAGTGTGAAAACTTTGTTAGATAATGCCAAACAAAATTGCTTAAAATTATTTTTTTGAATGACTTGTAGCTCAATATGTTTGTAGTTTTGTTTTCAGGTTTATAATAAAAAGCATGGTGAATTAATTTATTGATTAATTTTTAAGCATATATTGAAAAGCCTGGTGAATTTAACTTTCATCAATAATAAAACTTTTATATACATTGACATGAGAATTTATAATTACCTTGTTATAATGTAACATTCTTACTGATTTTAATTTATAAAATGCCACCTCTCTTTAGAAATTATTAATACTATAACTATGTATATTTAATTGAAAGTTGTATTAATAGACCTGATTATCCTTGATTAAGAATTCCTGTTTTATTCTTTTATTTTGTGATAAACTCTGGAAGTTTAAAATAGTAAATTATGACTTACATTATTAAATCTGTTTACAAAATTTTCTGTGTTGCAAATAAAAAAAGGAGGTGGGAGGTGTTTTCTGTGTTGGTGGCATGGAGAAGGGTACATTTCACATTCACTTTGAGTCTCTAATACTAAGATAAAAAGTATTATAAGTATGATTTTAAATTAAGATTTCAGTGAATCAATTCAAGGATTTTAGCTTAAACAAAAGTAAATAATTGTTTCTCAAAATGGAATGTTAATTGGGTTAAACCAGGGGTCAGCAAACTGTACAGAACTAGATAGTAAATTTTTTAGACTCTGTCAGATGGTCTCTGGCAACTACTCAACTTTGCTTTTATAGTAGGAAAGCAGGCATAGACAATATGTAAATGAATTGGAATGGCTGTGTTTTAATAAAACTTTATTTACAAAAACATGGTAGACTAAATTTGGCATCTGGGCCGTAGTTTGCCAACTCTTGGCTTAAAGTATTAATACGAATTTTGGATGGTAAAATTTTAAAAGTGTTTTATCAACATAGACTGAGTAAATAAGTTGCATCAATTAGGAATGTGTTTGGCTAAAAGTAACAATTCCCGACCCATAGTAGTTTACCTATATCGCTCAACATGCTGTCAAGACACCCACGTTTTTTCTGGCTTTGTAATCTTGCTTAGTATTAGGATTTGCCTTTATTCTAGTCACCTTGTGGTTGTGGAATTCCTGCTAGAGCACCATAGTTTTTAAGGCTACAAGACTTGAGGAAAGAAGGGCAGCACCACCTATGGCGGTCCTCTTTCTATCATTGATCAAAAGAATGTCCTGTATGTAACCTTTCCACTCGACTTGCTCTCTCTAGCACATTTCTCTTAGGTCTTCTTAGGCCTGAAAAAAATGTGACAT
The DNA here is from genome assembly GCF_004115265.2 of Rhinolophus ferrumequinum. Classification (NCBI taxonomy): domain Eukaryota; kingdom Metazoa; phylum Chordata; class Mammalia; order Chiroptera; family Rhinolophidae; genus Rhinolophus; species Rhinolophus ferrumequinum. The sequence goes on along the minus strand of NC_046285.1, from coordinate 34,010,494 downwards.
CTAGAACGATAGTGAAAACTTTTCGTGTACATTTTTTTCTGTTCTTGATGCCTTTCGAGGAAAAAAAATATATATATATAAAAGAAGGAACAAATATACTAGGACAGTGTCATCTCAAACTCATTATCTTTTAAAAGAGAAAACAATTGTTTCCTTTCTTCTTGAGTATTACCTCATTCTCTTTAAAACATTTGAGTACTGTTAACTTCTGTTTAGAACCAAATAAATGAAAGCAAATAATGAGTTCGTGAGGAATATTGAAATTACCTTGTTTCCCCCCAAATAAGACCTAACTGGACATCACCTCTAATGCGTCTTTTGGAGCAAAAATCAATATAAGACTGGATATTATATTATATAAGACCCGGTCTTATAGTAAAGTGAGGTAATTTCAATCTTTCTCACGAACTTATAATAAAATAAGACCGGGTCTTATATTAATTTTTGCTCCAAAAGACGCATTAGAGCTGATTATCCGATTAGGTCTTATTTTGGGGGAAACACGGTATGTTTCATAAGAATTATATCATTATCTTTGTTATCAATGTCTATACCTCAGATGCGAGGTAAATATTCCAACTCCATTTTCTATCTAGAGAAGCTAAATTGAGTGGAGCTTACATGACTTGACAGGAATTGTATATATGTGTGGTGTATTTCTAAATGAGGTCTCATTACCAGTTGGCATGTGGGAGCTGCAGCTGTTGGCATCTGAAGGATATCAGTATTGTAAACCTTTTTTCAGCTTTGTTTCACAATTAGTACGTTTTATACTTGTGAAAATGAGGTGTTGTCTCATCTTTATTAAACCAGTGTTAATATTGTATGTCAAATGGTCAGTAAGTGCAACTTTTTTTTAAACAAGATAGCTAATATTCATTAAATTCAACACTGTTTATTTAAAGCTTCATCTCTGGAGCATGCCTTTTTGTGTGTGTGTGTCTCTGTGTATGTGTGTGGGGGGAAAATGTTGCCTGTGATTTTTTAAGCTTTTAATTTCTTTAGATGAACATTGTTGTTTTCTTTCTTTGAGGAAATAGGAAAGATTACGTAAGTATTTTTTTTCTGAAATATATTAACAAAAATAAAATGTTAGCTTATTTTGCATATGCTACAAACATTCAGTTTTTGTTCTAAAAGATTTTTATGGGACATATTGATTTTTCTATGATTGTAACAACATGTGGGAACTATCAAGTTTATTTTATTCCAGAAATTTCAGAAAACTTTAATTTGACCAAAGATCTCCATTTTGGTCAGCCAGATCTCTTTTGTCTGATTCAAATAAGTTTGCATAGATTCAGGTCCTAAGAAACAGCAAATTCTCCTTACCAATTTTTTTGTGAATGTTTTTTACTGTACAATTCTGATTTTAGTTTTGTTCTTCCCACAGTTGGATATGTAAAAATTGTGTTTTTGTAAAGCAACCAAAGTCTTGAAGTTGCTAGTTTATCACAATACTTTTTGTCCACTCTATTAATATTTGGTAAACTACAGCCTGTGGGCCAGACCCAGCCTGCGCTTCTTTCTGTAAATAAAATGTCAGTGGCACATGTACATTCTAACTACAGTGACAGAAGTGAGCTGTTGCCATAAGACTGTATGGTCGCAAAACTGAAAATATTTACTCTCTGGGCCTTTATTGACCACTTACTGACCACTGCACTATTGATATACTCTTCTACAGCAGACGTGGAAAGTTGGAATTTATAAACTCCAACATTGTCTTGATTTTTTTTTCTCCCCTATTTCTACCACTACTGTTTTATGAGTGACTGACCATTGTGATATTCTAAGGACAATAAAATGTTAATGGCAGGTAGTCAGTGATTGAGAACCAAAGCCCTGTTAGACCCCCATTTCCTATTTTATGTAAGTATTCTTATGTATATAATTTTAAAATGCAATAAACTTAAACTTTTTTGTAGGTTTTTTTTTGTGTGTGCTTTTTTGTTGTTGTTTTAACACAAGATAGGTCACTAGTATCTTTGGCAGTCGTGTATTCTAGTGGCTTCCCTACACAGTCCATGCACAGCTGATGCATTCTAATCCTCTGGAATGATTGAGTCCAGATCCCTGACTTCCTCTAATACCTCTGTCTTGACCAGTTGGGCTCTGAGTATCCACATTTGTTAAAAGTGCTCTAGGTATTTCTAATGACCTGCCTGCTCTTAGAATCCCCAAGTCAGATCTTTTTGTATATATACATTTATCAGGGATTATTGAGATGGGACAGATGGGATTAGAATCCTGGATCTGTTCAGAACTCTTTTCACTTTACTAAGCTTCCTTTATTATCATTGTGGGGATCCATTCCCAGTTGTAAGTTAAAGGATCCCCATAAAGATAAATTTCTGTAAGCCGGTTGGAGGAATGTTGTTGGCACAAGAAGGATTGAAATCCTTTTTATATTTTCAGATTGGCCTAATCACTACCTTAGATTTTAATTTTGCGCGTTAGCCTTTTATGCTGCCATTTTCCCTTCCTCTTCCTATGCTCCTTCTGTTTATGTAGATCCTTGCTGAGCTAAAGATCCTACTATGCCCCCGACCCCATCTTTTTTCAGCATTTTCTGATCACTCTTTCCAAAACGGCTGTTTTTCCTCTGAGCATAGCATTTATCAAGGCCTTTCATGTGGCACTTAACTATATACTGTCAACTATTGCTCTCTTTTTAAACTGGTGGAGAGATAGGTCATCTTAAATGTCTGTCTCATCATGACTTCTTTAAAGGCAAAAATCACTTTTTCTCCTTTGCAACTAACTCCCAAAGTGTCCAGAACAGTGCTCCATAGTTGGCAAACATTCATAAAATATATGATTATTTCTCTAGAGTTACTGTAGGATTATTCCAAAATCCTGATTTATGCATGGATTATGTTATTCTGGGGTCTGGAAACAGGAGACAGGAAAGTGTCCGGTGAAGTGTCCAAAGAGACTACCTTTTAAGAATTTGTGGATAAACTCTGAATATCAGCTTCTTCAGATTTGGCAATGAGTGCCATTGAGTTTAGGAGGAAAACATACCTATACGCGTAGTAGCACCATTATTTATTATAGAGTAATTATACTTTAAAGTAGTTCTTAATTCTGCGTGTATACAAAATGTCCTTAACCGTAGTGACACGTTTGGATAAAGCTGGTGAGGTTACTGCGCTGTGGAAGCACTTCTTTAATGGAATGTCCTTGTAATTACCCTCAGCATCTGTAAAACAACCCCCTGAATAACTTAGAGCTTCACCATTCTGCCTGCTCCCACAAACTACACGTGGCCATGAGCATGTTTCACGGCTTTCCTACTGACTTAGTTCTCCTTCTGAGCTCTTAACGAGTGTTCTCACTTCCTCTTCTTCTTATTTTAACATTTCTTCAAAGACTGTTTTTGTTTCTGTGCTATGTTGTATTGATGACTCTGAATACACAGGACTTTTCAGCAACTGGGGAATCCTCCAAAACTGTATGCTTTCGACATGAATAGTGCAGTTTCATTTGGCATATATTATTGACAGAAGTGCTTCATCCTTTTTATAGCTTGCTGTGCAGCAGATGGTCGTTATATCATTTGCAACTCTTCAGGGAGTGCATAAATACAGGGGCACAAATAAAAAATGGCTTATTGCAATTCTCTTGTGTTCTTACTGATGGGGGTTCCCTGATACAGATGAGGATTTTCAAACTTGCAAATTAGTTTCCAGATTTTAACTAAGATGTTTTTGTATTTATGTATTTACTCAACTGCCATCTCTTTTTCTTAAAAGAAAGTTGGACCGTTGGATCTGGTATTCTTGCCATATATGCTGCTTTATTTATTTATTTATTTATGTATTTATTTATTTATTTATGTATTTATTTATGTATTTATTTTGGCAGGCGCATACCAGCTCTAAGGGACATCAGACATTCAGAATATGTAGACAGGGCTTTTAAAGAAAGGAATTGCTGTTCTCTTGTATCAACCATGCAGACTTAGAAACAGACTTGAAAGGAAAACAGAGGCCTGCGTGTTCTCACTGTGTATTCTTGTTGCGCCCCCTCACGTAGCTGTAAGGGTTTGTCAGCAGTTTGCTTTGACTCGCTACACCAAGGTGGGGTGGGTTTCTGCGTTTGTGTAAGTTAACCGGTGTGGGATGTCGGTCATCTCAGCTCTACCATTTTGATTGGCCACCCTCTTCCCAGGCTATACTGTAGATCTCAAACTTGCCCTAAAATATTCGCCAAATCATTTTGCTCTTCCTAGAACCCTGGAGTCAAAACCTGATCCTTAAGACGTATACTCTTTTGTTTCACGTTGCCTCTGTGGTGTGTGCGTGGTATTTGTACCAACTAATTTGGGAACCTCCTTCAGTTGTTTTTAATTTATCTTGATAGTTCTTATTACATAATAAAATTTAGTTTTATTTAATATGACAAGTTTGGGGACACTCCCAAGTCCACATTTTATTTCTTGGGAGGTGGTTTTAGACACAGATAACCACCATTGTTTTGATTAGGGATGAGGAAGTCCTCAGTAGCATATGAAAGAGAAGAATGGGTTCCTGGGCTTGGTTGAATGGGTCTTCAGAAACCATTAACAAAGAGAAGGTGGCCTAGGCAGATCTGTCTTGGTCCATTTGCTGTTTCCTAAGAGAAATGGCATTCCAGGGAGTTGTACAATGTGGTGTTCCTTGTACATCTTTGGCATGACTTTAAGGTTGGGAAGTTAAGCTTTACAGGTGAGACACAAAAGGCAAACAGTGTTTTCCTTTAGTCACCCAAGGTAACCAGTACGTTTGAAGATCCTCTGTGTCTTATGTTCCTGATAACTTTCCATTATATAACAGCTCTTTATTTACTTTCTCTACTGTATGTGTGGCATCGTTCCAGCAGCAAGTTCAATTCTTCTTTGCATGCATTTATTGTAAACTGTCATTTAGGTGGGATTAAAATAACTAGAATTCTTTTAGCATTTTTCAGTACTTGAGATTTAAGAGAGAGGCAGATGGCAAGTAAACAAGGTGAGAGAAGGACTTTATTTGCTGTATTACAATTTCAAACTACTGTAAAGTATTTTAATTAGATGTTATTTTAGGAAGTTTCCAATTCGCTGCAGGTCATTGAAGCTTGGACAGAAGCAGAATGTACACCAAGTATTTTAATATGTCAACAATCTGCTGCATGTGGTTGAAAGTTCATTTGGAACTAGTAGGTTATATTTTTAAGAGTGTAAAAAATTTTCTGAGTCCCCGTGTGCCTTAGAGTAAAACTAATTTTCTAATTAATTTTAAATACTATTTTAAATTTTTAGTGGGAATCAAGTTGATTCGTTTTAAACACTTGAGAATTTCTTTTGTATCTTATCTCTTCTTTTGGTAAGCTCATGTCCATTTTTCTCCATGGTCATTACGTTTAATTTCCCACAGCTCTACTGGAGATTTTCTTCACTGTGAGATAATAGTTGTTACATAATTCAAAACTCAGTTCTTCAGTTTTCACAAAGAACTTTTGTGAACTATGACTTCAAAGTTATTTTTTCCAGATTGAAGGTAGTATTTGAGGCTATTCATTGTATAAGACAATAAATTCACATATGAAGCCTTCTCATGTTATTCTTCATAGAATTATGCATTTCTTTTCATCTGTGCAAATAATATAAAGACCTTAGAAAAACATTTGCTTCTCACCATTAAAATAAAAATAAAGAGCCTCGAAAAAGGTCTGGTACTGGTAGTTCATGGACGTTAACAAGTGATACGCTAAAGGCAGACTCCTTCAGTTGCAAAATATTACATACTTTGTACAACTCACCAGCTCAGGGGGCAGCATGCATTCACAGTTTAATTGGTGCATAAGAAAAGCTTCCAGTGAAATGTCCAGTAGATGATTTTTTGCCCCTTAAGATTACAGCATTTCTGAAGAATATAGAGTCTCTCGTGATGTGGTAGTAGTAAAGTTAAAGTTGAAGGCGACTTTCTTTTACTGGTATAAACTTTAGAGCAGATAACATTAGAATTTTGAAAGACCCACACACGTTATGTGTTTTGTTTTGTTTTTTTTTTAACACGAATGAGTCCTTTTTTGTTTCCTTTTCATTTTGGGTTTGTAATCAACTTATGTAGTGAATTTTGTGTTAAAATTTGTTTTAAATATAACATGATAACATTATTATGTAGCTCACTCCCTCCTCCATTTAGATATATTCATCTTATGGTTTCCCTTCAATTGGTAGAGATACTACTATATTTGTGTTTCCTTCAGCTCTTTTGTTAGTTTAAGTAGCACTTAGCATTGTTTTATTGGACCAATACCAACTACTGTGTATAGCTATGCACAAAATAGTTGCTTGGATTCTGAGTGAAAGCCCTAGAAATTTACCATCAGGAAGTCTGCTGTACTCTTGTGTGATGGAGTTTCAAGAACTGTTTCTCCAGATGAAGTCAATACCGTAGAAGAAGTGCCGAGTTCTGACAGTCTTATTAGGCTAGATTTTCCCTGTGTCATGTGTTGTTATATCACCAGAGTTTAACCCAGTCCTTAAATATTGTGTTTTCAAATTTTTGAGCTCATTTTAATGTACAACGGGGACATTTTGATAAAAGTTTTTAAGGATGTGGAGTTAAAGAGATCTTTTGCAGTAAGAAAAAAAATTACCAGCAAAACAGAAAGGCTATTTAGTGGATAATTTGAGACGGCCACTTTATTCTGGACCTACCAATCTTAAGATCTAGGAAAATAGTAACTTTCATTTTTTTTTTTTTAAAGAAACATTAAAGGTTTTACTTAATTATGAAGTTCTAAATCCTTTGGGATACTTTTTTAAAGTGATTGTTTAACTGTTTCAGAGGTTACTGTTACATAAAACTTAGAATTTTCATTTTAAAATTTATACTCCTTTAAGATGTTTAAAAAAGCCTGATCTCTAATTAATTCACTATCGATGACAGTGGATTTAAAAGGAAACATCATATTTTTTAAATTTCCATGAATAAAATTATTTGAATTCTAAGGAAAATGTCTAGGAATCTGAGACTTAACTTTTTTTCAAATCAGGATTAAACACACACATTTATACTTAAAATACCCCTGGACACTGAAAACAAATCTTTACACCATTTCTTATTCAGAAAATGAAACTGATTACAGCCAGAAAGAGAATATCCTACCAAGTAAGTGTCTGTATGCCAAATTGGGTTGTAAAAAAGTAAAAATCATTCATTTTGATCTCACATTAAAAGTCTTTAATTTTGTCTTTAGTTTTCACTGGTCATGGGAATCAATAAGCCTGTTTGTCCCAGAGAAAGAATCTTGGTCTGCTTTCACTGTTCGGCTTGAAGCAAAATCCTGGCATGCTCTTTAGAACCAGCCTGCCGAAATGAGTTGTAGTTTTTATTTGCTGACCTCAAAATCTATTCTCGTTATATGAGACCATATGGTTGAAATGAATGGAAATTATGATGGCAATAACCTTGAGAAAAAACAAAAAGCACTATTCATATGAATGGTTTATCATATTTCTCCATTATCTGCCTGTCTAGCCCCATCTCAAGCCAGTTTCCCTCAGGTCTTTTTGCTTCAGCCACTTAAGCCATTTTTCAGTTCTTCAGGCTTTCAGGACCTCCACATACCCACAGCTTCATCTGCCTAAAAATATTTTCAGCTATCTAACTCTTGCTCATCCTTCAGATCATAACTTAAATGTCAGTTCCTCAGCGAGGCCTTCCTTGACTGATCACTCTAAATTATTCTGCACATTATTTTCTCTCATGGTACTTCATTCTCCTTTTCCAAACCTGTCATAATTTATATGAGTCTGTCTTTTCTTCACCACTCTCTCCCTAGTGCCTACTCCAGTTCCTACACATAGTAGGTATTGAATAACTATGTATTAAAAGAAGAGGGATGAATACACACTAATCTCAAGACACATGCTATTTAAGGAGCATCTTAAAACTTGGCAGGCATGGTTAAACCTCTGTGGACAGGGGCTATTGTTTTGTTCAGTTTTGTTTTCTTTCTGGGGATTGAAGGGAAAATTTAATAGTTATTAGGGCAGAGAAATTTAATTAAATTGGGCTTGTTAATCTTGTGTGATATTTCTTTTAATCAGTTGAAGATTATTTTCATGTGCCATTTTAGAAAGGATGAAAAAGACCTTGCAGCCACATGCATCACTCTTTTGCTTGATGATCCATAATTAGAACCGTTGTCTGGAATGTGTTTTAGCATAGAACAACATAGCATAGAAACATCACAATTACAAGGGAAATCACTTTCCAAACATTTAATTATTGGGTGTACTTTACTGCTTAAAGTTAGCATATTTAAGAGTTTTACTGGGAAGTACTAAATTGGAACCCAATGCATCCATATTATAGTTCTTCTTAATGCCAATTACAGTACAATTTCAAAGTCCCTATAATAAAGTGCTGTTGAGTATTTTCTTGGTGGTCACTTTTAAGTTAAGGAGCGTAATATTTTGAATATATTATCTACGGGTCTTTGATACACATCTGTCTTCATGAAACAGGTGAACAGCATTCAGGCATTACTTTATTCTGTCTCGAAAGAATTGCCATCCTTAATAATTGTATCATGTCAGATTATTTTTATAACATTTTTTAATGGTTCCTTATTTGCAGTTGTATCAACCCGAAACTGCTTTGACTACCTTGTTAGCTTTACCCTACTTTTCTGAACCATGTTCTCTACCTCCTTCCATTAGTCAGTATCCCATACTACATTATTCCTTCCTTATAGCTTTGTTTATTTGGTTCCCTTTATTTGAAATAATTAAAAAAAAAATATCAGGCTACTCTCTTGCATACTCTTGAATAACATTTAAAGTTTAGCCTCACTTGTCTAATTTCATTTCCCGGATTGAGCCAAGATCTTTTCCACCTTGTTGTCTCTTCGAATTGCTTCCCCTTCCTGAAAAGCTCTTTCCAGGACACTTCACATTTTTAGGGCAAGAAAAAAGATCTGAGTGTCCCTATTGGCTCCTTTAATGAGTCTTCTTTGACCACTCTATCTGAAATAGGTGTTCCAATTAGTATTGTCAATGTTTGTTAAGATTTCTTCCTTTTCCCACTTATGTCACCTGTCTTTCAGGGTATAGTTGAAGTTCTTATTCTTGATGCATGTTTTGAACAGTTGAGGGCTGTCACTTGAATTTTTTTTTAGCTTCTACTCTTTGTCAAAACACTGTAGTTGGTAGTGTAGAAACAGAGTTCTGTTTTGGTTCTTCGAATGTCCTATATCTAGTTGAGGGACACGCAGGGTCCTCAGGATTCACAGAGAGGGGGCACCTGAGCCCACTTGGGGATCAGGGAAGACTTCCAGTGGAAATAATATATGAGCTGATACTCGAGGGTTGAGTAGCAGTAACATAGGCAGGGCCAAAGGTGTCATGTAAGACATTTTAAAGGAGTAGAACGTACGCACCTACATCGTGAAAGTGTATTGTGTTGGGGTCCTGTGGTTTTGGGTATCTCAGCAGAATGGGAATGTGGGGATTTGGGTTTCCTTTTTATACTTTCTTTTTCTCTTATGCTCTCTGACTGTTCGACTATGAGCATGATTATGTTTCTGATGGGGGGAGGTGTAAGTATAGATCGGAAAAAAATAACCAGAAAGGAAGTTACTCTGGATAGCATACCACAGCATTTCATATTTAAATGACAGAAGTTTTGTATTTTGGGTATTTCATGTGTTAGTTGTTTATTTTGCAGTTTGGTGCTACTGATTTGTATTGGCAGTGCTTCCCTGCTTTTAGTTTTATACTAGTGCCCGTGCCATATGCACAGTGGGCACTCAGTACCTGAAAGAATCGACCAACTTTTTAGAACAGAGTTTGATTTTTAAGTTTGGGCATTTTTCTTCATTGTACCCTAACTGAAGTTACTTCACTTTAGGCTCATTAGATAAGCATTGGATTTCATGCAGGTGTGTGCCTTACTTTGATACCCTAAAATGGCTTTATCTCTGAAAAATATGTGATCAGATATTTTCCTCTCTTATAACTTAAAGATTAAAATTTAATCTTAGACTGCAGGTTTGTTCAAATAAACTTTTAGGGACAGAGATTTTTTTTTTAAAAGAAAAAAAAATGTAGGTCTCCTCTGTTTCCTATCTCTCACAACAAAATCTGATTGATCTTTCTTGTTATATGACGCTTCATAAGGTTGATCCTATATCAATGTTGCCAACACTTCCCCTAACAGAAGAAAAACATTCAGATCCTTGTATTGCTGACTTGGGAAAGTACTACATACAGAGGAAAAGGCTTTGATAGGACATGTTGCTTCCTCTAGGAAATGAAGTACAAGGATTTAAGTGTCTGTCACATAAACAAGGGACAACCTTATTAGGCAATTTTGGAACACCAATTCAATGACTTTTTTAGTACTGTTTTCCCGTCGTGACTTGAGGATTTATAAGGTGATTTTACCACAGACAGTCATGCAAGTTGTTTTGATGTTGACTGCAGTGCATTATGGAGGAGGAGTAGAAAGAATAGAGTATGACTCTACATTATAACTCTCTTATTTGTGTCTTAACGTCTAATGAAGTAGAATTCCCAAGTAAATGTTTAGTGAAAATGGAGTCAGTCAGGTCAAATATACTGGATCGTTAGTTGGGATTCTTGGGTTTACAGGTGTGCTGACTAATTATATAAAGTACTTGAGTTAAAACAGTGTTTAAGATAGCACTTTGAATACTGTTATTAGGGCTGTATTAAATTAAATTTTCAGCAATAATAAGTGATTTGCACTTCTCGTAGTGGCTTTCAATAGCAGGAGTTTCTCCTTCAGAGGGATAATCATTTAGAAATGATTATCAGAAAATGTTTCCAAAATTGTGATAATGTATTTTTAAAAACTTTTTTTGCAGTATGCTAGACTCAGTGATAGGAAAGTTTAAATTAAAGTGAATGCTAATTAACTTGAGAGGTTTTTCTTTTTAGAATTTAGGTTCGTCCTAAAGATAATTGGGAGAATTGTGAAGTGACACGGGGCTAGGAATTAACTGATATCAGATCTTATTCTAATAGAAGTGGAGAAGAAAAAAAAATTTATTTTAAGAGAGGTTCTTCCATATCATAAAGACAGCTGCAGTTTTGTGTGTAGGAGCTGATATTGTACCGTCACTGTGAGAAAACAACTGTATAGATAAACAGTATTCATTACATTTATTTTAAGTATTTATTTTGTCACAAACAACAAAACCAGATTGGAAAAGTAACCTGTATTTCCTGAAGTAGGCATATTTCATGACTTTTATAAAAATGGTATTTTAAAGTATTTTGTTACACTAGAGGATATTATAGTGTCTCCTTAGCACTATACTCCTTACTACATAGGGTGATAGAAGATTAAAAAAAAAAGATTGTTACTTAAATTATTTTTTATTTTTAGTAAGATTGTAACTTAAAAAGAATTGTAGCAAGTTGTATATGTAAAATTTTCTGGTCTAGAAATGTGGCCTAGAAGTTCCCTAGAAGCTTGTGTTCCATTGTGGTTGAGATGTTTTCTCACCTTTTTGAACTACCTCCTTACTGCTGATGTAGGTGGTATCTTGAAATGTGCCTGGAGAAAGTTGTGTAAAACTTCCTATGACCTTTTCCGGACTGAGGGCTGAGGTACCTTAGACCCACTGATTATTTTAAAAATCAAGTAGGTTGTATTCAGATAAGTCTATTGATTAGAATATTTCAATTTATATTTTATATATAATCATCTCTCTCTTGTAAGTTTATCACTCAAAGATAGGTAGAGTATTTTGCTCCAGGGTCAAAAGTAATATTATTTAAACTTAGAGATGTGTATTTATTTATTTTCTATACTATGCTGTAAAAAAGTTTGAGGCTGAAATGGGAAAAAAAATATTTACTTTGGTATTTTTAAAAATGTTCAGTGTTTCATATACCTTTAATGTTTGTTGGCATCTAAATATTTTCTCCTTTAAGGAAAGATGATCTAATTTGGCTTTATTCACTAAATGAAACTTCATTTAACATGTAATGAAAATAATTTTGTAGTTTCCATTGTCATCTGTATTAGAGGTTGCTAAATGCCCTCAAAATTCATTTTGCACCTTTCTTATCCTAATATAGTCCCCTAGTTTTATCTACCCAGAGTAAAGACTATTTCCTGGGCTTACATGGAGCTGATGTGGCCCTGTGAGTAAGTTCTGACTAATTGAATGTGACTAGAAGTGAGGTGTACAGCTTCTAGATAACGTCCTTAAGGGGAGGCCACGTGTCCTCCTTTCCCCTTTCCTGCTCCCTGCTGGCGAGTGTGTGAGGATGGTTATGAGTCATCTTGGGCCACATATGGAGAAGAGTGATGGCACAGGAACGGTGGAACTTCAAGGGAGAAGCAGCCTTGTTCATTGACCATCTCATAGACTACAGCTGCTTTTCCTATTTATTTTAGGAAATAAACATCAGTGTGAACCACTCTTTCTATGTCTCTGTCACGCACACCCACAACTGCATACAGTATTCTGAAGGTATTCACCAATTCTGCATTTTTTTGAGATTTAAGTTTGAAATTTGTTTAATAGTAATAAGACATGGCCATGTAAATAAAGCTTTATTAACTATTCCATGCTTTGCTAAAAGCAAGCATTGAATTCATGCTAATGAGGCTCCTTAGTATTATACTGTGATTTATATAACATGGTTATTATCTGTGTTAAACCATTTGTGACTATCCCTAAGTCTGTTGGATTTTATGACCCATCAACGGTTAAACAGGATATTATCTGTTAATAGGCCAGATTTCCTTTGTTTGCAGTCCTTGTGTCTGCCTTACTGTACTTTCCTTATTTTATCTTGTCCCTCAGGTCCTTCTCTTCCCTTTCTATCTTTGGCTAGTGTCTGGGGAAGGAAGCGCTGGTGCTGCTCTCCTGGCCAGGACCTTAACAGAGACCAGGTGCCTGGCATTATTCCTGAACACACACACTGGTGAAATCCAGTTACTTGCTTGGGAAGTTAGTGGGCTTATGTTCCGACGGGTGGAAAAACGCTCTGTACTTTGCAACCTTTTAGACTAAGTAATACCACTTACAAGAAATTGTGAATGTTATAGGAACCAAATTTTGCGTGGGAGATAGGAAAAAAAGAGTTTCAAAATGATGACTGAGAAATTTTCAGAAAGCATTGTTTGGTTTGTCATTTTCAGTCCAAAAGGCAACTTACATCATTGCCCTGGGGATGGGATATAGCTTCACTGAATGAGAAGGTTTGCTACCCAGGTTATTTAGTTACGTTTCACTCGATTGAAATACTCTGCCCTGGCAAAATCATTGTAAATTATGTGTGAAGCTCTAGGTAGGGAAGTTGAAAGAAGGGCTGTATTATGTTACAAGAACAATGCATGTCCTTCTAGGGGTGTCCTTTCCAAGCTCCCTATTTGTGGCTGTGCCAAATTTCATCACATTATGTATGCACACATATGACCGCATTCAAACACCACACCTCTTGCATGTTGAAGAAAACTAGGGAATGGCCATATGTAATCGTCCTTGCCTGTGATTCATTCACATTTTAAAATTCATTTTATATCTGAATAGAAAAGTGGAGGGAACATTTCCTTCCCAATTAATACAGAAAACCTTCCAGTAACCACAGTCTATATCCTCATCTGTGCAGCAATATTGGAAATCTCTTGTTTCACTGGAGCCACTTAATTTACCATTGCTTTTCGATTTGCTTTTTTATCCAGTGCTCAGACTATTTTATGAAAAAAATTTAGTGGACTGCGTTAATAAATGTTAACAAAACTCCTTTGTCCCTAATACCATGGGTAGCATTTAATGCCCTCCAATGAATATTAGCTCAATGGATGAATGAAAGAAACACAGCAGTGAGCAAAATTAATCACAGGATCCCTTTTAAGAACATAGTAAAAGATAAAGAAAACTGCCATGATTGTATGCTAGGTAAATTCTTGACATTTTCTTCTGTATTTTGACAAATTAATACGTAAGAGCAAATCATCACAAGTTCAAATAAATGGTTTTGTTACTTTACCTAGAAAATCATTTTGAATTTTAAATGAGTCAAGTGAATCATCATTTTTATTATTTTGTAATTTTGGTCAACCATCACTGCAAAACATTTTGTGTATGTGTGTTTCTCAAGGTACAGTTTTTTGGTTATCTGAATTCCAGCTCAGGGCTAATGAATGACGAGAGTGTTTCCTTTGGCTGAGACTTAGGACTGACTACTTTCTGCTAGAGTGACAGGCAAGAACTCCTGCGTTTTTATCGACTGCTTATTGAATTACAACATATGCCTAAGTAGGAGGCTAGAAGTCAAGAAAGAGCCACCTGAATTGTCGAAGCCTTTATCTTTAATATTATTTGAGATAATGATGAAAGATGATAGAAAGGGTGAATGAAGTTGGGGACAAAATAATAAAGACTTAGGAATATAGATGTGATCTTACAGAAGCTGTGGAAACCATTGTAGCTTCTTCAGCAGTAAAGTGACCATTAAAATGCATGTGAAAGTTGACTCTAATATAGTCTATGTGGGAGTGTGAAAGGCTGGAGAACAGGGTAGGAAGTAGGAAATTTGTTGGATTCATACACTGAAGCTATGGAATTCTCAGGTTAGTGTGTCTTGTTTAATATTTTATCTCTTTTTAATGTAGATCATGTTTTATACTGCAGGGTTACATTTTGTACCACATGGTTTTATTACTTCTTTGTGAATGACTTAATACATAAAGAGAACATTTTATGTATGTAGTATATGTGAGTTCATTTTTCTGGTCAAGGAGATAATGTATTTCTTTTGAAGTACCTACTATCTTGTTGTCCTAATTGAGTTGTACAATGAACTTGAGTATCCATAAACACAATTGAGGACGTGTCACACTGGAGTCATTTAGAAGCCCAAAGTGCTTGGCTTTAAATTTCATAAGCATTTAAATTTGTTGTTTTGGTGCTTAATTAAAGCAATCTTCTCAAGAATTTAAATCTCATTAAATTGATTTTATCTAATTTCCATGACTTTATGTTATCAAAATACTCTCAAAGATGCCATTCAGGTTTGAAATGAAACATGAGTGGAAAGATTCAGGTTCCTTTGATGATGTGGTGGTGCATTATTTATTATCCTGGGAAGTCAATGTGTAACATCGGCCTAGGATGGTGACATAATGCCTTCTTACATTATTAGCTTCACACCTTTTCATCAGGAACAGTCAGTCAGAAGCAGATAAGAATGCCAACTAATGGCAAGTCACTTTGCACCTTTAAGACAATTGAATGAGGAGTTGTTTTTAATCTGAAAACTGAGACGAGATACATGGCAGTGAGATCTGTTATTAATGCACTCTCAAATTTTTATTCGTTTATTTCTTCATTGATTCCTTCCACATGATTTGTTGAGCACACACTTGTCCTGGCTCTGATTTAGTCACACAGGGTAATTGTGAACTATTGAGCCTGATTCCTCTTCTGTATAGATTAGAGAGTAGACCGAAAATATCAGGAAAACTAAACCATGCCTACATTTTGTTCTGAATGTTTTTTCCTTCTCCTCTTCTTCTTTTTCCCCTTTCCATCCTAGCTCCTCCTTTCTGTCCCATCTCAGGGCTTAAGGAGGTGAGGAGATAGGACTTTGGACTGTTTTCCCACCATGGGGTTGAATCTTGGCACAGACATTAGCTGCAAAGCTGTGAAGGGCGACGTTGACTAGATTGATCCCTTCATCCCACTGTTATCTGTTGAGGGCTCTCGGTGCCTGCTGTATTCCAGGCGCGAGGCATTCAGTGGTGAACAAACTCCATGTGCTCCAGTCCTGGAGTGTGTACAGGACTTAGTGTCGCCAGTGCGTTCTGTGACTTGAAGCTAAACAACGTATAATGAAACCAATTTTTACCACAGGTTAATTGACATAAACAAGACTTAAGTTCCCATGGCATCTCATCAATGTTATCGAACGCAATGGCGTTGAATGAAAGGACGTTATTCTAGGACCTGCTGTACATTGTAGTGGGGGAGGCAGACCATGAAATCAACATATACAAAATGCTATAATTTCAGTTGGTGAGAAGTTCTGTGACGAGGAGTAATCTAGTGTAAGAGGACAGAAAAAGAAGATGCTTCATAGTAATGTTCTTAGGTATTATTCTGATGGCACTCCAGTATTATGTGCATGGTTCTGTCATTCCCTGACACATTCTCCAGGAGCGGAGATAGTTCTTCTTCCTGGAGGTCTAAGTCTGAAACGGAGAAGGTAGAAGAACTTGCCCTCTCCGTGGCTGGTATGAAGTGGAGGGATGTAGGACACTGCCCTCCCTGCTCTCAGTGCGCTTTTTACCTCATCAGATACCAGGCTGAGTTGTCAGCTTCCTCCTCCATTTCCACCACCCGAAATTCCACAGTTGGTATCAAACTCCTCTTTTCAATTGTTGCTACCTTATGCCAGCTGTGACTAGGAATGGGCTAGGTGATGGGCACCAGGGAAGAATACAAAGAAAGAAGAAAGGGGCCCCGAGAAGGGAGGGCGGAATTCACTGAAGACAGCCTTTGCTTACTTCACAGGTTCCCTGAGCCAAGGCTGTGTTTGTGGTGTTCAGCCCTTAAGGTGACAGAAACATGTGGCGTTTGGTTTAGGCTCTATGTATGTGTTTGTTAACTAAAGTAACCTTGCTTGGACAGAGGAAAACCAGTCTGTAGTCCATTTTACATGCGTAAGCAGGTTGGTGTTTGACATTTGAGTCTCCGGCTGTGGTAACAGTCACCACAATAGTATGCTTTACAAAGCCCCTTATGCATAAAATTACCCTTTAAAGAAAGAAGACTGCTCTCTCACATTCATCCCTGAGGAGTGAGCAGGGCTGCAGAGGGAGTTCTGATGGATTTGGCAACCTGTAGATCTGGAGTTTTGAGAATTCTGAGGCTCCAGGAAGAAAATACCAGTAGGCTTAAATTTAAGATTCCCAATTAACTGCCTACTCCTCAAGAGGATGGATGATGGGCAAAAAAGGGTTATGAAAGAAGGGGAGTTTAGAGAACCCCTTGAATTCAACAGGTAATGTAGGAATGGTGACAGTGTGGGGAGAAATGGGGAGAGAGAAGCTTATTTGAATTTTTTTAAAGAAGTAAAGGAAGCATAGTGGGGGAGAGCAAAAGTCAGCTATTTAGAATTAGTAGTAGGGCTAGAGTTTGGGGCCGGGGGGCATTGAGGAAGGAGAGTAATGGAGAAATGATAAACATGGAAATTCAAGGGAAAATCTATAGGGTGCTTTTTACGCTGGGCAGGGGAGTATTTCTCGGTGCAGAGTTTAGGGGACCTTGGCAAGTTAGAGCTCAGCAGAAAAGAAGATTAGTTGCAACGTGAAACAAAGAGGGTAATTGTGACCAAGATAGAAAAGCGTCCTCCTTTTCAAAGGTCAAGATTGCTGAGGTGCAGGCCTTGGTCCATGTTCTGCAGGCAGCAGGAAGCGGAATCCGGTAGGAAAGGCGGTAGCCTGTTTATCAAACCATGCAGGTGATTGAATGCAGGGGAACTTGGATTAGATTGATTGATTTGGAAGTAGGATCTAAGCTAACCAAGTAACACGCAACCTATGTGTTTCTTAAAATGACTACTCTGAACTCAAGATTTTCTTGTAATGTCAGAATAGTTTGCGGATCTGACCATGTCTATGCTGATGTGCTGTGGCATGGATGGTCTGGTGCAGCCAGCAAAATGCAAAACTGAGTGTTTAAGTTTGGAGGCGAGCGGGGGTCCTTCTCCCCCTTTCCCCTTAATGGCGTGGATGGAAGGTCTCCAAGAGAAGCAGAGATGAGAGCAGGCCAGGCAGCCTTCTGTTCTGTGTGGTTTTCTTTGTCAGTGACACATATTGTAGCCAGAAACAGCTGTTTCAGTGAAGTTCAAACTTGCCATCTATTTTCAGTAGAGGCAGGAAGAATGTCAGAGGTGATGTTTAAATTTTAGGGCCTTTTATAAGGGCCTGAGATAAAGCTGTTTAGACCTTCTGTCTTCTGTCATTTTACTTATCAATCTCAAGTACAGCCTTTTAATTTCAACCCACTTAACTCCTGGGGATGAATAGGGCATTGAACGGATTCTATAAACAAGTATGTTTCTGAGCCATAAACAGGAACACAAGTGGCACATAGATAGCATGTCAACAAGACAGGGAATGTGCTGAGAGGGACACGGCTGGAGAGCTTTCTCTGCCCCAATCTGGGGAAGCAACTCTCTTGTTGTGTTTGATTTAAGGAGCAGTGCAGTTGTAAATCACAAAATGCTGATGTACCTAACCGCCATTATTCAGTTCTCTAGGCAGTGCTACTGAGTGATACGTGAATAATATATGTTGATTAATCACGTTGCTTTTTATAGAAACCACAGATGAAAAAGACAAAAAAGCAAGCTGGATAGAATTGTTTGGGTACTAAGAATAGCAGAGGAGACACTGAAGAAAATTTTAAGTCCTATCACATGGGAGATTTATTTTCCCATCCCATTTATTTTCCCATCTGAAAGGGTCCTACTGTTCTCCCCTTCACTCTATTTTAGATTTAATTGGTTTGTTTACTTTGGCTCTGAGTGTGCCTGAAGAGATACTAACCTCCCAGCACATGTAACTGACTGAGAGCATTATTTCGGTTCACTCTGAAGGAGGAGATCCCATTCACCTCCCTTCAGATCCCAAAATAGAGAGTAGCAGTTTGTTCCAGAATTAACCAGCTGTGGAAAGATTTAAAATCTTTGCCTGTTAGCATGCTCATCCTAAGAATGGAACCCGGGCTGTTGGAGGTTGGAGTTGTTCAAGAATTCGCTGGCCTGAGAAGTGTGAAGGCGTTGAATTTCTTCCACATCTGTCAGCTGTTCTTGAGCAGCTTTTTCCTGTCCTGTGCCTCTCGCATTTAGAGAGATGTAACACGTTATCCCATTCAAAAGCGTAATGTGTTATGAAATAAGTTAAACATCGTCACTATATGTGTGTGCGTATGCGCATGACTGTGTATATTCATGTATAAGTGCATATGAATAAATGTCATTATAAATGAAAATTGGAATCTATAGTAGCAAATGACAGAATCAAAGAAATTCTACATCTATACAATGGAACATTTTTGTTTGTAAAAATAGTGATTTGTATCTGCATGTCCTGGTATGAAACAAGTTTCAAGATTTTACACTAAAAGAAAAGAAATACAAGATGTAGACATGTGTTTGGTATGGTAACATGATGTCAACAGGGACATACACAAACACACACGTTCACATCGATGCTTGTTTATATTTGGATAATGAGGTGAGAAAGGATGGAGTTGTGACCTTGAAAATGAGAAGCTCTGTTTCTTCCTCTGAAATAGGAGGGAAGAAGAAGATGGGCAAAGATGTACAGAGATATTGAAGTGATGAAAAAAGTAAGGGAAGTTAGTGAGCACAAATCCTCCATGTTTTTTAAAATGCACACTTTAGTACCTGAGAATCTTGAGAAAGCAGGGTCACTGGTTGGATGATTGCACACGTTCAGGGAGAAGAGTACAAATGCATATTTGGCACCAGCATACTGAAGTACCCCTGACCTTTGTAATCAGGTCCTTTTTCTACCTACATTGCATAATTTCTCTTCCCGTCCTCTCTCCCTCCCTCCTTCCCTCCCTCCCCCCTTCACCCTCGCCCTCACGCTCTCCTTCCCCCTCTCTTTTTTTCTTTCCTTCCCAGTAACATTTATATGAATGTGTACTTTTATTGTGAAATTTTAACATCTTGCCTATAGACTTGTTTCTGTGATAGTGTACTACCTATTGGTAGAACTAGAAAGGACTAGTTATATCGTTTGCTCAGGCACTTGACTTTTAGAAGGTGAATGTGTAAACCTTTGAACTGTTTGTCATTGAAATCTTGATGGTTCTTTTAGGCAGACTTTTACCATTTGAGTAGTAGGTTATGTGTCTAATCTTTTAGGGCCTAGGATTGTTGAATAATATTAGCCAAGCACCTAAATAAATTATTTTAGGTGTTTGGGTGTGAGAGACAGAAGGAGTACCTACAACACTTTTCTGAATCCTATAAAATTAGGTAAATAAAAACAATGGAATATTTAATTCTTACTTGACATTTGTATAAAAATTTAAGTGTTGGAGATCATAGCATCATATGGTACCTCACAACTATCACTTCATATCTTACCTTTAAGAATATAGGTTAAATATTTTCTTTAAACCAGATCTGATGAAACGTCATTAAAATTATTGAATTAGTTTTTAAAAAATTAAAATTTGACTTTCCCTAGTAAAGAACAAAATGCAGTGGGGAGAGTAGCAAAGAGGGAAAACAAATTTTCTAGAACTTTTTAAGCCAAATGAATTTTTAGGTATTCTGTTGATTTCCTTGCAGTGGGACAAAGTCCAGTTTATCTGTATGCATTTTTGTGGTTTTATGGTATAAAAAATTTAAAAATTATCCTAAAGAATTTCTTTCTGTACTTGTTGAGGTTTTACATTGTTAATTTTGTGTGTATGTGAAATTCATACAACTTAACTATGGTGATGGGTTTAAAACAAAGTAGTTGCAATCTCTAAGCTGGAATGGGTTATTTTCCTTAGTCACTATAAGAACAAAAAAAAAGGGATTGGGGTGGGGGAAGAGAACTAACTGTTAATTGATGAGCATGAACTTTTGTATGTGGCAGTTTTTTCTCTAGAACCAAATTAAATGTACCCCCTCCAGCCCCCCAATCTTTCTTCTACTACTTTGAACTCATTCTGCTACCTTCTTTTTCCCAAATACTAATATAGTTAGGATAAGTGGACTTCATATATAAAGATAACATTTTCATTTTAGGAATTTTTTTTCTATGCAATAGGAAAATAGTGTATCAACAGAATTTTGGAATTGTTTGATGTTTTATATGCAAAGGGAGGAAAACTGAAAGGAAGTGTAGCGCCCTTCAGAGAATTTTGCTAGATAGCAGTTAGTGCAAGGTTCTGATGTTACTGTGTTTCTAGAAATGAGAGTTGAAACTTTTCAGGAGCAAGAAAGCCAAAGACACAAGAAACACGACAACAAAGAACCTATACTTATTATTTTTGACCAGAAGTTGAGTTGTAGAACAATTCAGTTGAGTGTAGAAACTAAGTTATATTACCTCCTCTTACCTCATTATATACTTTGACAGAATCTTTTCATTTGACTTTCAGAGAAACTTCATGCTCCAACTTAAATATTTATATTTATACTTTTCAAATGGTTTTCACAATGGTTGACTATATTTAGCTGATATATGAGTCTAGACTTACTCAAGTTATATATAACATTTTGCCAAGTGTGTTTGAAGCATAATGGAGTTATTGTCTGCATGTAAGTAGAAGAATTTCTGTTTTGCAGATTGACAGGTGCAGTTGTGAAGTTAAGTCGGACAGAATTGAGTTGAAACACTTTTTTTCAGTTTCCTTTTGCTCACCGATGTAACCAGTTTCTCTGAGGATTTTTTTGAAATTATTTTCAAAATAATTTGAAGTCAGTAGTACAGGCAAGTCCTCACTTTTCTAAGTCTAAATCTCTAGATTTTAGTTTTTCTATACTCTATACTTTATAAACTACTAAAGGTCTTGAAGTGATGGAGTAGTTTAAAATAGCTGTATACTCTATTGTTTGTAATTGTTTAATAAAACTAACCTTCATGATTACCCATTTTTCTAAATTTCTATAAGTTTTTCATAATTTATTGGTTGAAGAATTCTTACAGTTTCTGTTATGTTTAGAATTATTTAAATAGTATTTGAATTAAATTCAGTGGTGATGCACAGTCGCATTTATGGTGTATTATCAAAAGTAATCGAAAGCATACATGATTTTTTTTCTTTTAACTTAATTTTGAGATTTAGTTTGTTGCCTTAAAAATGTCAGTGCTGTTTCTCAACATTTTTATTGATGTGAAAAAACTGTGTAGTTATTATGCTTTGTTTTTAAATTGCTCTCTTTCAATACGGAATGTTATTAACGTGAACCCCATTTCATTACCTTTTTAATGTCATTCCAGTTTCTGTGACTGCACTGTAAATACCTGGAGATTTTATGTCTCAGGCCTTCCTAGTATCAGTACAAGAATATAATCTCAGTCCATGTTGATTGTTGATGACGATGAACCATTAAAATTAATGGCTTATTTACTAAATTGAATTATTATGGAATAAATAAAAGGTTTTTGTGTTTAAGTCTAGAGCTAATTTTTACAAGATTATGCCCATAAATACATTTGGTTATTACCAGTGTATTAGTTTCCATTCTTTGGAATAGGTATTGTCAAGTTTTTTTCAGGACAAGATTTCACTAATTCTGAGGAAGTGTGTGGTATTTTTTAAAAAGCCACCTTAGTAGTATTGTGACATTTAAATGAAAGCACATGGACTTCTGGAAACCAGAATACTTAAACAAGAGATAATATAATTAAGCCTTTTGAAATAATAATTGTTTATTTTCACAAGTGTATTTTCATTCCTGGAAACAAGTTTTGGCATAATGATTTAATATGATAAATTGATAAGCATAAAACTTAATGCAAACTGGATTTTATTGGTTGTTTTAATGTACCTTCCTTTATGTATATATGTATATAGTACATTGGACATTTAAAATGCTTATTAAATACCAGCTGCTTTTTCACATCAATCTGAAAACTTACATAAGTCACTTTTCTGCCTGCTTTTATTGCCGAACTAGTGGTGTACACAACTCTTTAATTTTTCCTAAACAGTACATTCTGTTATTTCCTGGATTCGGGCTTCAGCATATTCCAGTTTTCAGAATTTGCTCTAAGATTTCCTTTGACTTTATTGTTTAACTCAGTGGCTTGGCTTCTGCTGCTCCTCCCACTGGTTTTTGAAATATTCACTTCTCTGGTTTTCAGTAACATTATCTGCCTCCATTCGTTTCTTACCTCTAAACTATTCCATCTGCATTCCTCTTGTTGGGTTCTCTTCCTCCTAAATGCCAGGAATTCCCCAAGGTTTAGTCTTTGACCCAAGTCTAATCTTTCCTTGGTGATTTCATTTAACTGTCAATTATCGTTGTCAAGTTTGTGGTTCTCTTGTGTTTAATTCTTTCTGTTCAACTGAACGCTCGTTCCATATTGTCTATGAACGTGTATGCTTGGAACTCATAACATTATCTCCCTGTTATTCCCCAACATCCTTGCTTCTATTAGTGTCAGCAAGTTTCAAGTCATTTATGACTATTCATCCTTTTCATCTGGTTCCCCTCTTCATTGAGTCCATGAGTCCAGAGTTCTACTGAATCGCCTCTCCCTTAAAAATAATCTTTGCTGCTGCTGCTTGTTCCCTGTTCTTGCAGCTGTGTTATTTTAGCCTTTCCTCACTCGTGGCTAGATTACTGTTAATGGAGGGCCTCCCAGTATCTCGTTCCTCTGTTGTGCTAAAGCTTGAGAAGTCCCCTTTAACACTTTAAACCCCATTGTGGGCATGTGCCTTTGTTGCAAAAGATTAAAAGTCTTTGTAATCTGGTTTCCTTTATATAGCCTGTCTCATCTGTCACTACTGTAGACTTGTCTCCATCTCTTTTCCATTCCTTCCTAATCCTAGAAACCTGTCAAGCTAATTCTTGTCTCTATGCCTTTGGTCACAATTTCCTTTTCCATCTATCTGAAATCTCTTCGGTTTACCCACCCAGGTCCTCTCCCAGCTCTTCCACGAGTCTTGGCGTTGCTGATTTCTCTACTTCCTGAACTTGTTTTAGCTCTTAAGAGCTTGGTACCAATGTATGCCAAAATATACTTTGTTTTACATTGGTTGAAATTGTGGTAGACTTGTCCTCTGTTAAAATTTAGATTCCTTGGCAGAGATCATTTATTTTTTGGTATTCACTTCGATATTTGCTGGACTAATCAACCTGATAGTGGTTGACTTGATTAAGGAGATGATAATTCAACTTTCAACTTTGTTTCTTAAAAGTATTTAGCTTGACATTGGATGAACACATAAAGTAGAATTCAGTTTATGCACCATCTACTCCTGTGGGTATTTCTAAAAGATACTTTTTGTTTCTCTCACTCTTTTTCTTATTTTGTAGACTACTTTGTGGCGTTCTCTTATTTCTTTAAAAAAAAATGTACTTTTCAGCATAGGGATTAATGAATAGTATTTGTAAGAGTTCCATTAATACACCTGTAACTTACATATACCCAAGAGAATTAACAGAGCAAATTTAAGAAAGAGAAGCTTAAGTGCTAAATATGAATATTGTTCAAACCTGCTTAGTAGTTGTTTAAATGACATTGACTAACATGTTCGTTTCAAGTGGCTTTGGGGCAGTCAGTGTGCTCTTATTAATTATAGTTAAGTGGAAAAGAAGAGTAAATCAGATAACACCACACAATCTTTGTATGTTTCAGTGGAACTGGTAAAAGTTATTATGGACATTCCATTGTAATAGGAAGCCATTACCAGCCTTTCTTGTGTTTTTTTTTTTGCTTATCCTTTGACTCTCTCGTTTTACTACTACACTCAGAGCCTTGAACAAAGGTATTTTTTACCATACATTCAACAAACACATAGGTATCTGTAGATGTATAAGGCATTCTCCCTAGATTTAAAGCTGTCTGCCCTAAAGGAATTCTCAAATTAGGGAAATAATGTAGGTATACAAAAGACATTAGGATTTTACAGAAGAGGATTGCTGGGATATGCTTTGAACGAAGTATAAAAAAGAACCCCTGAAGATGGATTTCGTATGCGAGGCTGGACTAATCATGGAGTTTTGTGGAGAACATTTGATTCCATCTTCCTGAATAGATGTGGGGTGGGGGGTGTCAGTGGGCAGACGGTGGGAGATGGAGAAACCGTACTGGGCAAGGTACAGAACAGCAGATACAAGGTATGTGCTGCTGGTGGGGGAAGCGTAGAAAATACAGGTCTGGAGATGGGTGATGCCAGATTTTGAATCTTAGACTAAGGAATATGTCTCATATTCATTAGGATACGAGGAATAATTGAAGAGCAGTGACATGACCGGAGGGATGTTTATGAAGATTTGACATCACTGTGCAGGAAAAATTGGAGTTTGATGAAATTAGTAATGAGGACACTTCTATCGAGACTGTTGTTATAGTATAAGTGAAAAGTAATTGAAGCCTAAATTTACGATAGTGGTAGTGAGCATGGCATAGAAGGAATGAACACGAGAGTGATTTCAGAAAAATCAGCAAAACTTGGTGCTGCATCCCTTTATGATTCCATGAGTACATTTAGTCATTCCTTAAGCATATACTATACTTTTATATTATTTTCAAATGTGGTCAGTGGTGGAAGGACTTTACTTATTAAAAGATTTTTAATGTAGCATCAAAGTCGCTTTACTCTTATGACAAATAAGTTAGATCAGATTTGTTACAGAATTTAAATAAAATATACTATTTTGCATAAAGCAAAACAAAAATGAAAGCAACAGTTACTTAGCCTCAGTGATGCTTGTTAATTGATTTAGGTATTTTGATAAATCCTCATATCTGAGTTCTATCATCAAATTACAGTTTTCTTATTATTGATGCCATTGATGAGGAGTAGAAAAGCAGATTTCCTGGGAGGGAAAACAAACAGCCACAATTTTCTAAGAGGAGTTGAGTGATACCAGGCTTGGAGTTCTTGTTATTAAAGTTTTTTGTTTTTGTTTTTGGTGTTTTGTTTTTGTTTGTTTGTTTTTTAGGTATAGGTCTAACAATTATGTCCTAGTATTGGTTCTGTATGCATAGCTGCTTACTTATGCCTTAGATGTGAGTCTTTCTCCACAAAATTATATATTCTCTGATATTTCTGTGATAAATTATAAATGCAATATTGGTTTGGATCTTTGGGGGCATAACCTGATAAATCTTAGAAGACAAATGTGTGATTGTATTTTGGACTCATATGTTCATAGTAAAAAATACTAACGTTGAAGAGGAAGAGAAATGATGGCTTTTCGTAACTTTACTAAAAAAACCCTCTGTGTAAAAATAATGTAAGTATAATAAAGTGATTAAGGAGCATCCACTTTGTATTTAGTAATAACAGAATAATTCTGTCAATAGCTATTGTCTGCAAAGTGGCTTTTCTTTTGTTCTCATATCTGTCATCACTAATTTTTAAAAATATTTTCCTCCATAGAACAAGCCAACAGAGATAAGCTCCAAGACACCTATGTTGGAGATGTTGTTTAATCTACTGAATTTGACTTCTTCCTGTTTTATGTTTGTATTTGTCATTTAGAAAGAATGTGTTATTATAATAGTGAAGTATTCTCTAGAGTTTTTTCTTAATCATTTTATCGCTGTTCTTCCTTCCAGAGAAAATGACCTACCATTGTTTCCTTCTGTGTTTGCTGAGTTAGCTGAATTTTACCCATTTGAAAATATTTTTTAAGAACAATTCGAACAAATGAAGGAACAAACACTCATAGACACAGACAATAGTTTAGGGGTTACTAGAGGGTAAGGGAGGAGGGGGGTGGGAGATGAGGGTAAACGGGGTCTAATATAGGGTAATGGAAAACTGCCTGGGTGGTGAACACACAATGCGAGATATAGATGATGTAATACAGAATTGTACACCTGAAATCTATGTAACTTTACTAACAATTGTCACCCCAATAAACTTGAAAAAAAATTTTTTTTTGGTAGGTCAGTTTTAATAGTATTTGAAATATTTTTGAATCCATGTGCTATTTCATGCTTTATCCTGTAAAATGCAATTTGCCATTTAATTGGGCTTATTGATTTTATTTATATTTTATAGGTGAGAAAATTGGTAGACTCAGTTTAAGTAACCTGCCTAAGATGACTAAGTTGAAATAAGAAATTAAGATTCTGAAATTAAGATATTTTATTTTATTTAAAGCAATCATCAAGGAGGAGCTTAGCAGTTACCCTACATAAAACTTTTATAGTAGTAGAAACAAAAAAGAATAAAAATCTCACATCTTTGGTAGGTCTTAAATCTTAAACATAACCTACAAGGTCCTCTCCAGTCCATCTCTTACTGCCCCTCTTGCTTCATCTCACACCAGATTTCTTGTGTTTCTTTGCTGCATCCACATTGACCCTTTTTTCCCCAGTCCCTTGGAATTGCTCTATTCCCTTTACCACAGAGCTTTAGCCCATGCTCATTTTTCCTGGACATGTCATTTCTTCCTTTCAATATCACTAACTCCAATTTATTCCCTAAGTTTCCTTCCTCAGGAAAGTTGTTCCTGACTTCACTGGGTAAAATTTCTTTGAATAGCCCACTGCACAGTTGCAATATTACTTTCATTTGCATTATTTGATTCCTGCCTTTGTCACACTGACCTGTAAATTCTCTGATGACTGTGATAGGTCTGGGTCTGTTTTTATTCACTGTCGTATCCCTCAGTAACCAGCATAGACATTGAGATGTATGGATGCTTAGTAAACATTTGTTGGGTGAGTGGATAGGTTTATAAAACTATCTTTGTAGTAAACTATATTTGTAATCAGCCTGTCTGTCATCTTTGTCAGTTTCTGCATTTTTATCTATTGTCTTTTTTTTCACTCTGTGTGCCAATAGCAGCAAAGCAGTAATGTGGATATTACCGGTAGGCTTAAGGCATTGGAAGGTAAGTTAAAACAACAAACAAATTTTAGAAGGGGGAATGTAAGACAGGGAGGGAAACCAAGTAGGAAAAAAGGAAGTGATTTTCACAAGGTTACTGAATTTCGGAGCCGGATGGAATATTGGAATTTATATAGGCAAATCTTTTTTTTTTTTTTTCCAACTTTTTATTTTGAAACGTCACCCAGTCTCCCTCAAAGTTAACATCTTCCAGAACTGGAGCACAACATCAATAGCAGGAAGTTTATGTGGCATGATCCACAGAGCTCATTCAGATTTCTCCAGTTATATGCATGCATTCGTTTGAATGAGTGAGAGAGAAAGAGGCCAATCATTTTTAACGTGAGAAGATAGAAGTTTCTAGACTTGCTTCACTGACTAGCTCAAGGTCACCAATCCATGAGACAAAATAATTGCTTCTTAAACTCCATGTTGCTGTCTGTCCACCAGCCATGAGTTCTACCATAGAATTCTACAAGTATCAGGATTGTTCATTATTAGCATTATTGCTAGAATTTGATTAATCTTCTTATATTGAAAGATATTAAGTATGCCTCTTAGCCAGCTATGTTCATACTCACGACATTTAGTTTTATCAACTTGGATCTATGTCAAAAATTGGAATTAAAGCCCTACTTTTGTTTTTGCCCATCGGGAGCCCTCTGATATTCAGGGAAGGCCTAATTAAGGTTTCCTGAAACTACTGTTTAATCACTTGGATTAGAATTTAAAAAATGTTTTTAATCACATACATGCCTGCTAATGCTTTTCTTCTGGTAACTAATTGCTTTGATAATAAAAAGTAGTATTAAAGTGGAGACTTAATGGATTTTAAACATGTGATTTCTGAACTGTATATGTATAGTATATAGTATATACTTAATGTATTAAGCAGTGTTTTAAACTTACACCTATGACGTACTTAAGGTTTAAAATTATCAGTGGGCAACCACAGTATTTTCTGGAAGTAGCAGGCCTTTATTCTTAAATATAAAGACATAAATATAAGAGTTTGATTTGGTGTTGGAATTGAACAAAAGTCTAATTATTCTTCTTGCGTTGAAAGCAATTCTACTGAAAATCCTTTCTACATTTTCTGATTGTAGAAAAATGACTTATAAATATGGATTACTTTCTCAAACTATGGAATATCTTTGATTGGGATGGTTAAGTTTTCTAGCATTTGACATGACCAAATCTTCCTCTAAATTTTAGTTTGGAGGTTTAGAACTAAAATTTTACCAGAATTGGTATTTCTCTCCAAAATTCAAGTTATACCAGTTGAGTAGCTTCTAATTTGTTTTTGTAATTTCAGGAGGATAAACTAATTAGTGGACTATGGAATAAGCTTGCCTTTTTAAATACGTGATTCTTATGAATTTAAAATAAAAATATACTGCTTTAAATGAATCTGATTCATGAAAGAAAATTCTGGGTATTTTAATTGAATGCTTTAATTTTTCATAAGAAAAACTTTTTTAAGGTTTTGAGCCAAGAAATTTTATTTTAATAATAAAATAGTGAATGGTGTAATGAATGTAATTATAATGTAAACTGTATCATTAATTTCATTGATTAAAAATGAGGAAAAAACATTTCCCAATAGAAAATTTCTTTGTTTTGGCACTATTTCCAGGCAATCATCGATTTTAAATGGGCAGATATCCATAACAAAACCAGTTTCACTTAATTTGTAGAGCTCCTAGCAAGGATGAAAGCCTATTTCTGGGCGTATGTTTTCTGTACTTGGTGAAGCATTAGCTTATATTTCTTCTTGAAATCAGTGGAGAATTTTAAAGTTTCTTTTTTCTTCTAATGTCTATAAACAAGTTTCTTTAGGAGTTGCTATTTTTGCTATCCTAGCTTATACTTAGCTATTAGGGAGTGCTGGTTCCATGTTTCTAAATATCTCATCTTCATTTTTTCACTGAATCTCTACATTTCAGATCATGATAATGGAACATTAAGACCATGTGTATAGTTTGCTATTGCTTTGTTGTTTTGCTACATACCTTTAAACAGTGTGTGACCTTTGCTCCATCTGAACACTCATCTGTTTGAGAAAGCAGTTAATCAACCAGGATTTGCAAAGGAAAACAATAAGAACAGTGTTTGGCAGTTTGCTGGGTCTGTCTGAGATTTGTACACATTCCTATCTCCCAGTCCTTGGTTTTATGACTCTAATAACCATAAACAAGAGTGAGCATAAAGCAGACCTTTTATTAAATACATTGGAATTAAAAAAAAAAAAAAACAACGGTGGTGAGGTTATTATTTTCTTGTTATCGACTGCACATTTTTAGGAAAGTTTTAGGTTCACAGCAAAATGGAGAGAATCGTACAGAGATTTCCCATGTATCCTCCCCTGTTATCAACATCTCCCACCATAGTGGCACATTTGTTATCGTTGATGAACCTACATCAACACACCATAATCACCCAAAGTCCATAGTTTACATCCTGGGTTACTCTTGTGTTGTACATTCTGTGGGTTTGGCCAAATGTATGACATGTATCTATCACCATAGTATCATACAGGGTGTTTCACAACCCTAAAAATCCTCTACCCCTCAACCCCCAGAAACGCTGATCTTTTTCCTGTCTCCATAGTTTTACCTTAGATTATTCTTTTGCTTTTTGTTCTTCACAGATTGTATGTATGCTTAACAATAAGAAAAAGCCTGAAGTAGCTGTTGGTAGGCTTACGAGTGGCTCTGTGACAGAAGCATCATATTGAGCTGGTTGTATGGTCTCCTGCTAACCTTCTGTCAGTTTTTAGGCTTCCACATAGAAGTCAAATGATTATTGCCACAATTTTCAAGTAATGATATTCCATCCATGTCATTCACTATATTAATAATCTCCTACGATTAAATTCAAATGTTGGATATATTGATTCCTGAGCAATTTGTACACAGGATATGTGTTGCTTATATACTTAAAAAACAAAACAAAAAAAATACTTCTGACTTTTTTGTATTAAAAGAGTATACTGAAACCAAATTAATTTTTAAACAATTTGTTTCGCTTATATATTTGTTTGTTTTTATCGGACTCTTCATTTATTCCTTTATCTAAGTATCTATACATTCATAGGGGTTTTTCTTAATTTACTTTCTGTGCTTCTGGTGTTTGGATATAATTTAGTCTTGGATTTGTCCTAAAATGATCTTTTAAATTTCCACATGAACGCATTGCATTACTAGTTATTAGTTTCAGTAAAGGGAATAAAAGCAGCCTAATCAACAACAACAAATAACTTAATTTTTGGAAATATTGGCAGTAAATGATATCTACTAATGCTCTTCTCATCTTTAAAGTGCTCTAATCTGAATATATGTTACGATTGGTGGCTCAAAGAGTGAGAAATAGTTATAGGTCCTGTTATTTATGTCAACTAAGAACAGTTATGACACATTTACTATGTACAGAGTATGTGGGGCAAAACAAACGAAATAGAAATTTATGATTCTTGCCTTCAGGAAACCTAAAAAGAGTATAGTTAGATAAATACAGTACAATGACTTAGAAAGTCTGTGATACAGCATGAAACTGATGTAAAGTTTATATTATGAAAACACAGAGTGTGCGCTAAAGGGATCTCTGGTGAATGAATGATTACTTAACAGCTTACCACTAAACCAGACTGCAAAACAAGTTCACCTACGTAGGGATCCTTAGAGAAACAAATCGTATTAAAGCATATGGGACAGTGATTGGGCATGACGTAAGGTCGAGGAAGGGAGAACAAGATTAATAATTTAGCTTTGTCTTTTATAGTTTTAATGTTAAGCTAAGGATGTTAAAATAAAATTTATTTTTTAGGGTTTTTAAGTTTTTAACAAAAAGCATTTTAGATAAAAAATCGAATAATTTTTGTAGAAGGATGGAAAATTGATTTTTTTTTTAGTTGTTATATGCAAAATCCTTTTCCTATCGATTTTAGAAGGTTCAATAGAACAAAAATGTTAGTACTGAAACCTAAATAGCTAAGCTGGCGAAACAGACAAAGGACCAACAATATCTTTTGGGGGAAATTCTATAAACATAGATTCCTTCTTTGTGGCTTGATTTCTGATTTTATTATATAAAGCAGTGACATATTTATTATATACAAAGTGAGAGTATAATGAGTGAGTGCTGATTAAGGTATCAAGATCCAATTCTTGTCCTGCTTGTGTTTCCAACTAGTTGTATGATGTCATGCAAACTTTCTGGGCCTTTTAACTTTATCTTTAAATTTATGGAGTTGCATTACGTGATCTCTAGTCCTTTCCAGCTCTATATTGATATATTAGATTCTACCTCAAAAGCAGTAATTCTTTTTCAAATAATCTTTGCACTAACAGCATAATCTTGAGAAGGATTTCAGTTGATTTTTTTATTTTTAAAGCAAAGAAGATTTTGTTTTGGTTGTTAAATTTTTATTATGCTACGTGTGTGTACAGACAATGAAGTTTTGTTTTCCCTTAATTGTATGTGTTTCTCTGAACATTGTGATGTTATTTCACAAATAAAACTATGTATTGAACTATTAAAAATGCTTACAGGACACATTCCAAATTCTCAGAATTTGTTCCAAGATTATGTGGCTAGTTAGTATAATAACTGAATTGCTGACAATGAAAGATATCTCTTCCTACCATGATCTTTTTGATGAGAAGTAGAATCTTTAGGGAAAGTGATTAATCCTCCTGTAAAATTTTATCTGGTAAAATTTACTTCAGTGAAATTTGGATGTATCGGTAGAAATTTACTTAAAAAGTTAGTTCCCCTTTGTATAAAGGTATTCTATCAGATATATGTGTGACGAGCTGTTCTAACTACTGATTGATGTTAATATTTAGTTCGGTAGTTTTGTTAATGAAAACTTAACTCATTGCCATAGTTAGACAGTGAATAAGCCTAAATGAATCTTGATTTGTGTCTCTGAATAGCTCAGTAACAGTAGCTTAGTAAATCATACGGCTCCAGTTTTAGATTTGTAATAAAAATGAACTCCTTAATATTTCTTTTCTTAATTTTTGGAAGTAACAGTGAATGTTTTACACAAACCCATGGTCAGAATTGGTCTCTTTTAAGTTTCTTTAATTCTGGTAGATTAAGATTTCATTTCTAAATATTTCTATATTATTGATCTAAGTTTTAACAGTTTTCAGATTTTTTTTTTCACTGAATCTTTTTTGGAAATTTCTACCCATTAATTTTTAACTTAAAAATAAAAATAACCTGGTGTAACACGTGCTGTTTCCTGTGGCATATCTATTTTCTTTGAGTTTCTTTTCAGCCAGCTATTTGCAAAGCTTACTGTGAGGGTTTAAGGCTCATCATATCTTTGTGACCTTTAAAAAGAGTATCCGCTTGCTGATAACAGATAGGGATCTCCTATTTACTGTCTCTGCCTTTTTTGAGCAGTTCTAATCAGTCAGTTTATTGGACCACATAAATAAAATAACAAGTTATACTTTTGTTTGGATGTGGAGTTTAGTGAATATTTGAGAATACAGGCAGCTTCCCTTGGAGGACCTTGTTCATTGTCCTGAAATTTCGCTTGTGAGGTAAAGATTGGTTATGTTTGTTGAG
This sequence comes from Rhinolophus ferrumequinum, assembly GCF_004115265.2. NCBI lineage: Eukaryota > Metazoa > Chordata > Mammalia > Chiroptera > Rhinolophidae > Rhinolophus > Rhinolophus ferrumequinum. The sequence goes on along the minus strand of NC_046285.1, from coordinate 33,977,332 downwards.
ATCTTTCCAGGCACAAGGCATCTGTGTACCTGAGGGTATGTAGTTAATTTATTTATCATTAACTCAACCCATGCTATATATACTATGTAGTAAGGCCACATTAAAGTAAGAACTAAAAATCTCTGAATTACTGAGTTTTTAAAACCAGAATGAATTTCATTCACATTGGTTCTTCACTTAGCAAACATTTATCCTATTCAGTCCCTGCTATGTGCAGGTCACGAAAGTTTCCCCGAAAATAAGACCTAGCCAGACCATCAGCTCTAATGCGTCTTTTGGAACAAAAATTAACATAAGACCCGGTATTATATATATATTATATTATACCCAGTCTCATGTTATATAAGACCTGGTATTAAGTTATATTATACCCGGTCTTATAGTAAAATAAGACCGGTCTTATATTAATTTTTGCTCCAAAAGATGCATTAGAGCTGATGGTCTGGCTAGCTCTTATTTTCGGGGAAACAAGGTAAGAAGTCTGGATTGATCAGAGTGCTGTGAGGTAGGCTCCTTTTTACTGAGCTTTGAGAATCCTTAGGAGGCGGTTCACTCATGAAAATAAACTGAATGATACTTCGAAAGGCGCTGTATTTAATAGCATGTAGCATTATGGTGGGGAATTGGAGACATACAAACTGCCATACACAGGTAATTCAGGAGGAGGCTTGAAAAGTTAAACCTCAGGCCTCATAAATTCAGTCCCTCTCCTCTAATACTGAGACTAAAGAAATAAATAGAGGTTCCGTAATTATTCTACAAAATGTGCATTCTAAATCTTTTGGGTAATTATCACAACTAAAAATTACACATTACAGTAATCATAGCTAGCAAATTACCTGGAATTGCTTTCTCTGTGAATATCAGTAACCAAAATTTGTACATAAAATGATTATGCATGAATGCTATTTATAATGGAATGCTTGTTAGCCCTAGCTGGTGTGAAGACTTCGCTGATTTTTCTAATTTAATTTTCATCAACACTACAGGTTTAAATGTTACCTGCCTCAGTGTCTAAGCCAAAGAGTAGTCTTATTTAGCTAGAGCATTTAAATTAAACTGGTGAACTCCAACAATACGTTGAAATATCTACATATACTTATAAATGCCAAGAAAATATTAACTTCTTCATTCACACGTTAATCCCCTTTCTCATTTCATTAACATTTTTTCCATTATTAAATGAAAAATTTCAGTGTCTCCTAAATGTTTTAGGAAGCAGTTCATTTTATAGTAGAGTCCACTGATCCTATAAAATGTTTGAGCTGCTTTGAAAATAGTAGTTGCATCCTGAAGTGTAGATAGAAGGCGTATCTAGATGGAACCAACTAAACTTATCTTCCTCCTCCCTTCTTCTGACTTGCTCTTCCCAAACGTGGGGACGAGTGAATAATTTTTATGGATAGACTTGTTTAGGATTGGAACATTATTTTCATCTTTTGGTCCTGGCTGTGAGTCCCTTGAAGGCTGAGTGGGGCCTGCATTGGTAGCGAGCGTTTGTGTCTGTGACTTAGATTTGGTATTTGGCACCTATGCATTACAGAACTTGCACTTAGCTTTTAGTTGGCAACTCTGGAGAGCACTGGTTCCTAATCTCTTTTGGCTCAGACACCTTTAAGAATCTAGTCGAGATCTATGGAGTCTTTTTTACAGATGTACATAAGTAAGCACAGGAACAATTTTGCATAAGGCCAAGGAGGAATCAGTGAGACTGAGAAGTAAACTGGGAGCTGCTCCAGCTGGAGGGGACTGGGAGTGAGAAGGGCCAGGGGTGCCTGAAACAGCACCACCTGTTCAGGTAACTACAAATCCTGTGTGTGAAGGTTCCAGTAAGGAATGAGGCTAGAGGCAGGGCCAAGGAATGATGAAGGGCAGGAAGCCGACATCCAGTAGGATGTGGGTCTGTGTGGGGGTGTGAGTTTTTCCTTGAGGTGTTGTAGGTTTATGTCACATTACTGACGAGCTTACAGGGTTATCTGGAAAGTTATTAGCATGATTCAGCTTCCTATATTTGGCAAGTTGGATACCCTCTATCATCCCTGGTTCAAATACATTTCCCTTTACATATTTGAAGAAAGTGGTTTCTGTTCCCTCTTACCATCCACGCAACCTCCTCATCCTCCCCGACACATCCCTGGGGTCGCTCGGGACTCCGTCCCAGGTTGCAGCTCCAAGTGTCCTGCTCACAGAGCTGGAGTCCTCAGCTTGTCACCATTTCCGAAGCCTGGTTTTGAGGAAATCCTATCATTCTTAATTCTTACTCTTAGGACTTTTGTCAAACTTGTTAGCAGTAGGTTAGCTTAGAGTTGTGTCTCGCCCATGCCGAAACAACAGTAGCAGCAGCAGCAGCAGCAGCAGCAGCAACAACAACAACAACAGATTGCAAAGGTGCCTTCAAGATAGGCAATAGGCAAGGCCAAGCCTGTTTGGGAAGTCCCCTAACTGTTCACTGCCCCACAGGGAGTGAAGAAGAAAAGAGACCATTTCATGTAAATGGATTCAGTGATGTGGTTAAGCACAACGGAGTTCTTTATAAAATGAAAATTTTAATTGTTCAGACTCATCTTAAGGCTTAATGCTTACTTAGAGGCTGAATGACTAATTGGACTAGCCATTTGTTAAGACGATTACTCATGTTAACCTTGAGTTCATTGTCTTTTATGTAGCTAAACATATTTTAAATCGTGTATAATACATTGAGATATTAAAAATATAATTTCTCATTAAAAAGTACTTTCTTTCCTCACTTTTATAAGCACTGCATTTAACAGTGATTATGTATCATTTTAGCCTCCTATACCTGGGTATTGCAAACTGTTGAACTTACATGTTAAACCATTTGTGTGTTAATAATGACTGCTGCTTTTTATGTTATTTTTCTGAGTGCTTTAAGGATTATTTTTATTAATAGGCTGATATTTCAGATCCAGAGATAGAGTAAATCCTCTCTAAATTTTGGCTTTCAACTTTCTCAAGTTATGAGCGATTAAAATTTTTTTTCCATGAAAATTCATTAGTCAAACATTCAAGAAATGTGTTTTAAAACTCTTCCCAGG